>NC_066617.1:186934332-187578666 GCF_025201925.1 Gopherus flavomarginatus
CTTTAGAAAAGGAAGAAAGAAGAAAATACAGTGCCTGTCCATTTTAAATAGATGTTTCCATTTTAAGGTAATGCATGATACCAGTCGTGAACAATACAGGAAAGGTCTTTTGTTTAAAAAAAAAAATGTGAAAAATGTGTTGCTTTCTACTAGCCACATTACAGGTAAAGAAAAGGGCTGCAGGTTTAACAGGTTTATTTGAATTTTTTCAAATGGTTGCATGAAGAGCATGGCCTTCAAGTAAAATTACATTTCAGATTATATTGCATATGCTGGCATAGTTTGGGGATGAGCCGTTTGTGTATGAGAATGTTGATCAGGCTTGAACAATTTTTAAAACATAAAGATAAACCTCTGAAGAGAAATGGTATTTCTTCCAAAGGGTTTCTATTTTAATTTACCAAAGCAGTGGAGAATTATTGTTACTATAATTGTTTTGTTCAAAAGCCACAATCATAGTAAGCATAGTGAAAGCACACAGGAAGACATGGTTCCAGTGCTGAAGAGCATCATTTGAAAAAAGATGCAACAAATTGGTGCACAAACAATAGGAATGAAGGTGGGAGGGAGAATGGGAGGATGCCTGTAATAAGGCCACCTGATAGCATAGGCTACCTACACTACTTGATGATTCTGACAAAAGTAGATAGCTAGAATTAAATGCAAATTTAATCCCTTCACACATACACCTAACAAAAATCTTTATAGCCTTGTTCATAATGATAAATTTTACCCTTCCTCAAGAACTGACCTTAACAAAGTGTAAAAATAATAATAGACAAAAGTGGAAGAGAAGAGGTGAGCTTTTCTTTATGATCCCAAAATGTGATTGGCAGTGTAAAGTACAGCAGCAAGCCTGTCCTATAGAGCAGTGGCAAACTGAGTTGAGTGCTCTTTGATTGACAGTCGAGGGGGAATTGGATGCAATAGGAAAACAGTAGTCCAGTGCCAGTGAATCAAATGCTAAGTCAATATCGAGCAACTATTGAAATTAATGGAACTTCAATAAATTAATGGAGACAATGAAAAAAGTACTTTCTTCCTGAATGAATGAGTTCACAAAATCAGCACTGTGAGAGCAGATACAGAGTTGTACCAATGAAACCACCAGTCTGATGATTCTCAGAAAGTTATATAATTAAATATTTTACTCCTAGGATTTATTTTAAAGAGTTTTATCTAATTGTTATCGTTTGCTACACCTTATCTCCAGATGATCAGGGAAGCTACCCATATGTCTGTATTCAGGAGGATTTTTGTGAAGTAGCTATACTTTTCCCTGTAAATAATGAGTGTTTCTCTGATTTGCAAATGGCAGCTTTATCAGGACGATGTTTGTTTTTGAAATAAAATCTTCCTCCTAGCGCTAGACTTCTCATTTCACCTGGCTCAGAACACAGCTAATGTTGTATTCAGGCAGCAATTTAGCAAATATTGGTTGGGTACACCTGAAGTTGTAATATATCCCCCCTACGCTGCCACTTGGGTGATCCATTGGTTACCATTCATCCCTTGTCCCTGTGTAATTGCAGCTGTATCATAGTGCTAATGGCTCACTTCAGAAGTATATTTCTTCTCTAACCAGGTTAGCTAAAACATGCTTGAGTTTCAGTCTCTATCCCCCTGCCTTCTCTTTCTGACTTTTGACCCAATTAGTAATCTCACCGTGAATTCCAAATTAACGGGTATCTTATGGCCTTAGCAATCAGCCTATCAGGCCAGCAAGGACTGGCATCATTCTCTTAATTTCTGGTGTCAAGGAGCTTCTGGAGTTTACTGATGGCAACTTTTCCCTCACTAGGACTAGTAATTGAATGACTTCTGTATCATTTCATCTGTCTATTCACAGGAACAGTAGCTCAAGGCAGGTGCACTTTGCGAGTGGATAACGATAAAGGGGTCTAAGTAGAAGGTTTTCTTACCATTCCCTGAGCCTTCTAAATGATTTGACCTTTGCCCATAAACCTATCACTGTGGTCAACACAAAGCCTACCATTGATTTACAGAGCAGCCAGTCTGTCATTTCTGAGCTCAGGTCCTTTGACCTTTTATTTGTTGTGGCAAAAATAATGGTACTTGTCTGAGTCGTAGTATTTAATAGCCCTTTCATACATGAAAGGCCAAAGGACTCATTTTGAATATATCAGACAATCTAATAATTCTGTCAGAAGTGAAAACAAATTGTCAATAATTAAAGGTCAGTAAGAATCCCTGACAATTCTAAAATAGAAAAATAAATCTCTGAGAGTTGACTAGTTGAGTTTTTTTTGAAGACAGTATGCAGAATTATTTTAGAAGGATAATTTCGTCCCACCTCCCTCACCCATTTTTTGCTTTTTACCTATAGAGAGTCTCTGCACCCATGATAATATTGACCATGGAAAAGTTAGACAATGTCCTGATCTGCATATTTTACCATCTCTAAGCTGCCACCTTCATACTATTGTAAACCTTAGTCACGTCTTCCATCTGGAAGGAATGTATTGGACTCCGACTGGGACTTATCACTTTTCTTCATATTTCAGTGTAGATCAAGTATAATGCAAAGCTCACCCTCTACTCTAGGACTCAGTGTACCATCTCCACAGCAGTTCCAGCCTCTGCCAGATGAAAGATAATTTTTCAGTGCTAAGATGTCAGATCACTGAGTCAATGTTTACACTACACCATAGTATGGCTGTGCTATTGCTTATGTAATACAAATATGCTGACTGACCATTTAATTGTACAGATGGTTTCCTTTCTAGCATATTTTGTTTATATAAAAAGGTTTGCAAAAAAGCTGTTAATGGACATCAATATGTATGGTATGAATTATGGTCATTTTTTTTAAAAGCAGCTTTGTATAGTGAATAGCAGCTGTTTGTTCCTGGAAACTAGGCTACAGTGTGATTAAATGTAGTGTATGTATATATACATGATCATATGTATAATACAGATTTTAGTGTCAAAGCTGTATTATCTTCCATTTTATGAAAATGTTCTGACATCCTCTAGTTTTTTATCTATATTTGTGTGGATTGAAGGGATAGTATTTGTCATAGCATAGTCCTAATAAGGCTGTGCTATTTAAAGGGAACTTACATTAAGTACTTATTTTCTAATGGCTAAAATTTTTTGATAATATTATCCTGGGAGGGTTGGGCTACAATATTTCATATTTATAGACACCTCAATATGAATGTGTGCAGGGGTGCTGGAACAATTTTTATCGTCAGGAGTGCTGATTATGGAACCCATGTATTTGGGTGTTGTTCGTTCTTCAAGCCAGAGGGTGTGGTGGCACCTCCCCTACACCACCTTGTTCCAGCGCCACTGAATGTATGCTCTTGTGAGAGAGTGAGTTTGATGACAAAGCAACTTTTGATCAGATCATGAAAAAATTGTTTTGCTTTTTGGTGATTTTCATATAGCTTAGAAAAGGACTATTTCCAGTATTTTCAGGCTTATCATGGAGCTAGGCACTGATTTTTAAAGGTATTTAAGGCAACTGACTCTTATGGGAGTTAGGTATCTAAATATCTTTGAGTATCTGGATCCCAGTCCTCAATAAGCATTCAGTGTCAGTTCTTGTTTTTTTGCCAGCTTTAAGATGCTAACGTCCTTGCAACTCCTCAAAAACCACCTCATGTTGTTGAATCCTTCCCAAGAGTGGCTAAACCTCTTACAGTTCATATATAACTAATTTCTGAAAAATCAAGCATCAGCAAAGGGAAGTACTTCCATTAAAATCTGAGTAGAATTTCCTGGAAACTTGAGTAGCTGATATAGAATGTAACTGAACATAATTTAAGAGCAAAGTTTAACTCTTAAATCCATCTGGGAGTAGATTCAGAGCTACATCTTGGGTTATTTAAAGTTGTTTTCTTTCTGGCATGGGAAAAACAACATTAACACTTATGTTTACTTCAGTAACACAAGAGGCTTAAGTAGATGTGAGGAAAAGATAAGGAAGATGCCTTTTGTCATCTTTGGTATTCTGTTTAGGTGGGGTAAAAATGTGGTCCTGTTCCAATCAAACAAAACTGCCAATTCTTAATGGCAGTCTGTTGTTAAATATCACAGTTTAATATCACGTGAGACTGAGACTTTCTAATACCTCTGGCTCCTAGCAGCTGATTTCAGTGTTTTTTCCCTGAAGAATTACCAGTAGTTTAATTTATAATATAGAAAGGCCCTGTCATCACGCCTGCAGGCTGCACATACTAATATAGAGAGGTAATATCCCTTATTGATTGCTGCAGATGTTCCTCTAATGGAGTAAGCTCCATATTGTACCCTTGCATTTCTTACGCAGGATTCAGTCTAGCCCCATATAAGACTGGATTTGGCATGCTTGCGGATACACACAGCTTATCAAATAGTCAGTATCAACCCTGCTCTAAAGAGATTTCATTATGGACTCTAAACTAGGAGACATTGACTCTTACAACTGTAGTTGTCCCAGATATCAGATATGAAGTGTATGTGCTTCGGTATCACAGTGATGGGTGTACTAGAAATATGCAGGTAAATATAAATTAATACCTTTTTAGATTTTCCTTTTTACGGAGACCATTGGTTTATAGGATACTATGACAAGCCAACACATAGCTAACAGATGTGATTACGTAGCAGCCAGGTCTCATGATGCTAGAATACCACTTGAGGATGAGTGATTATGTACGCTATTGATATACTAAAAGGAATCCTAGCTGGGCCTCACTGGTTTGGCTAAGGAGGGTAGATCACACTAGAATTCCAAACTCCTTATTTCTGTTTCCCCTGGAGTAACTAGATGCCAGTGAAGAACCAGAAGTCTTAATAACAGCTCTAGATTTACCATCTGCCACCTTGCTAGACAAATAATCAAAGAATATGCCTGAGATTGAATTTTTGTTTTTATTGTCACTTATTGTCCTGGTTTTTGCCCACAAGTGCCTATATGTTTGGTTGCAGATTTATTGTTACATTTTTCCACTCAGAAAGCAGGAGTACAGTTTTCTCCGGAAATCCTGCATTTTGCAGTGATTCCCAGGCAGCAAACACAGAATCATTAGAGAATCCTTCCTGACAGAATTGCTCCTTTGCATTTGGATCATTCTGTCTGCTTTCCCAAGGAGTACAGGAACTGAGGGATTGAATGAAACCATGATGTGGACTGCTAGTGGAGCTTGGATCAGAAAGCACCATTTTGCCAACATCACCTGGAACAGACATAAAGGGTAAATGGTTGCAGAAAACAGAATCAGTGTATCCCTTCTTGCTCTAGTCTTACATAGTACCTTTGTGTGGACAACTTTAGAGATCTGTGACTAGCTGTTGTGTGAGCTAGCTTCTGAGCTACCCATAGGGGGTATGTTTTTGAGGACTATTTTCTGGGCAAAGGAAGGTTCTTCTTGCGAGATAGATAAATAAGATTCCATCATCCAAACAAAAGAAAAAAAAAAAAGCCCATCCAAAGCGACCAAGTGCCCGCACATCAGTTAGAATATTGTATCATACAAAAGGCCCATCCAATCATCGCAAAAGAAAAATTATTGTTATAACAGTAGAGCAAACAAATCCCACATTCTGCCTCCAAACTCCATTGTCTCGTTTTTCTTTGTTTTCTCAAATATAAAATCAGGGCTACAGCTTTGTAACCTGTTCCAAAGATTATATATTTTGGCTATTTCAGACCTTGGAAAGAATGTGTTGAGTGAGTAGACGGCACTTCCTGCTCTATGTATAACTTCAGCTTTGTCAAATTGTTCATTCGTTTTGACCGGGTTGCCCCATAGTTTGGTAAGTAAGAGACTCTGGTGAAGCAGATGGACCTAAAATACTGTTTTCAGTTTTAAAGAGATTCCCAGTATCAGTGATGTTCCCTACAATTACTGCTATTTATGTATTTGTTGTATTATGGTAGCATGTGAAGGACTGGAGTACATGCGCGCGCATGTATGCATGCGCGCGCACACACACTTGTCATAAAAGGCTTACAATCTAAGTATATTATGTGAGATAATAGGTGTCCACATCAATCCATCAGAGGAAGCACAAGGTAACAGTGAAACAAATTATGATAATATGCAGTGATCACAGCACTCCCATAACCTGGCTGTTGTTGAGATGTGTGTAGACATTGCCTGAAAGGTGAGTTTTTAGGAGGGATTTGTAGAAGGAGAATGTAATTGCTTTGTAGATCTTTATGAAGAGCTCTTCCTATGCATTTGGAGTGGCAAGGGAGAAATCATGGAGATGTTTGAGGGAAAACTGGAGTAAAGGGCAGTTAATGCTGGCTGTAATCATGCCTGAGTGGGTCACAACTCAGGATGCCAAATTCAGAAGGAACTGCTGAGAAATAGGGCAAACACAACCCAAAACTGCTCGTTATTTTTTTCATAGGTTATACCAAACCAGCCACAAAAGTACACTCCTGTTTCATCACACTGGCTAATAAGAATTCATAAAAGCAGTTTCCTTGGGCATTCCAGTTCAGCAATCTCCGGCTGCTGCATAGAGCCCCAGGCCCTTTAAATCCTGCTGGAGCCATGCTGTCGCTACCCCAGGGCTGCAGCAGTGGGGCTTGCCGGCGATTTAAAGGGCCTAGGGCTCCGGCTGCTGCGGGTAGGCCTGAGCCCTTTAAATCACCACTGGAGCCCTGCCGCCGCTACCTTGGGGCTATGGTAGTGGGGCTTTACTGGCGATTTAAAGGGCCTGGGGCTCCCCGCAGTGGCTGGAGCCCGGAGATCTTTAAATCACTGCTGGAGCCCTGCCGCCTCCACCTCGATGTAACGGGGTTTCAGCTATAATGCAGTAGCGATTTTTGGCTCCCCATGACTGCGTTATAGCGGGGTAGAGGTGTATTTTGTGCTTTTATAATGTGAATAGCTCTCTGTGTCGTGTATATAGTTGTGAAAGAAGAACATATGCTTTTGCTTTGTTTTAAGAAATTTTATTTAAAAAGAAGGTACTGAACTTTGAATATGGTGTTCTGTGCGTGCAAAATATCTTTCTTTAATTTCAAGAAAACATACCAAAGTGTGATGCTTAGAATGTTTATACTAGTGTCTTTGGCCACTCCTCACCTTCTTCCTATAGTAATAAACCTTCTTTACGTTTCAGCTGGTCTTGTGTAAAGCAATGTATGAGTTTTTAAAAGTGTGACATTCAAACAATATTTCAAGCTGTACAATTGCGTCCTAGGATGAATATATTATGAGAACCACAGTAAGTCTGGCCTTGTGCTCTTACTGTAGTTCTTGGTTGCTAGAAAGGACTTATTGTTGTGGATGGTACTGATCCCTCCTGGTTTTAAATGCTGACTGGGTTTGAAAATGTTTAGTTCGTGGGTGGGTAGCTAGCTGTGAATATTTGGCCATTACTTCCTTCTATGTGATCGCAATGGCTCCTTTTAATGATTTTATACATACAATGCTTTTGGGCTGAAACATTTGATTGGAGGCCTCAGATGGGATAACTATGCTGGGAGAAGTAGAATCTCCAGAAGATTAATAGTGTCATTTTGTTTGGTATTTTATTTTCTCATTTTTATTACTGTGATTTTTGAATTTCTGTGCTTAAGAATTAAACATGGGATTTTCAAAAGCACACAGTAGTGGCCTAATTCTTCTCCCACTGAAATCAGTGGTAAACCTCTCAAGGCTGGATTTGATGGAATTAAGCCGATTTACACCATATGTGAATCTGGCGCTCATTAACTTCAATAGTAGCAGAGTTAGTCAACACGGAGTGTTTCTGAAAATCCCACCTTAATTTGGGACTCTGTGCTCTGGAAATAGAAGACATTGAAGGCAAGTAACAGTTTAAAAAAATGAAATAGAAAATTTAGCATATATTGGCAGAGAAGCAGTGCAAATGTCCCACATCTCCATGTGCACCTGGATATTAATTGTTCTTTAACGTTTGCTTATTTTTTGGTACGTTTCTGTGCCTGGGACACATTTTATGTGACATATTGTATATATGGGGCCAAATATACAATTGTTCACTTGTGTCTTAAGTGGGTATATTTGGCTGTGTGTGTGTGTGGTGTTTTCAGGGATTCAGGTACAGCAAAGTTTCTCTACATTATAGATCAGGTTGGATATCCAAATGGACTCCTGACCAATCTGTAAAGCAATTAAGCAACCCCATTGAAAGCTGTGGTTTCAAGAATTGCCTTTCACCAGAGCAGTTAAAAGAAAATCTGCTGTGAATAGGAAATGATGTAAAGTTCAGCTTTGATTTTTGGAATCACCTTCATTTCTTGGTTCGAGGATTTTTATTTTTTAAAGATGAATATATGGTCATTTTTTTATCTTGAGGAATTCTTTACTAAACCAGTATATGATTACTGAAATGTAATCTATTATCCACTTCACTCTTTGTAAACACTTCTTTTAAGTGAGTATTTAAGTGATCATTTATTTATTTATTTTTAAATTAAACACTGCAATTTAAGTGAATTTCCCCCACATTTTGAGCATTGCACCATTGAAAACTCCAGCTCAAATTTAAGACAGCATAAAGAAGCAGTTTTGCTCTCAGTTACTCTGGTATAAATTTAGAGTATTTTCAGTTAGATATTCCACACTTAAACAGTGTAACTGGGTGCAAAATTAATTTCAGTTGTATGAACTAGTAAACAAACAAGTTTAATATAAAATACTTAAAATTTCATGGCTATATAGCTGTATAAATAACCTACTTTAGTAAAGAAAAAATTATCTTTCACTCTGCTTAGGTTATCCTAAATAGATGCATGTGCCAGAAAAAAGACCTCTTTCAACTCCTAAATTTTCAGACATAATTGGGATTTTAGCAGCAAATCTTGCTTTGAATTTGACAAGAGTCATATGACTAAAATGCTGCAGTTCTTTGAAAATATGCTCATCATTGTACTAGAGTGAGCTCTGTGTTTGCTCAAATAGAAAACATGTATATATGTATAACATGTTTTTTTGCAGCTTGAAATAAACTTTCTCTTGACAAGTTTTTGTATCTCGGTTTTTATCATAAGCTTTTCAATGTGAGATTAAAGTTGCCCTTATATAACAATACGATATTTTAAAATCTAAATTTCTGCCGTATAATATCTTTCAAAACAGGCAGCACTGAGATTTCTAACCATCAGAAGTGATGTTCTGGAACAGTCTTCCAACGGGAACAGTGGGGGCAAAATACCTAACTGGCTTCAAGACTGAGCTTGATAAATTTATAGAGGGGATGGTATGACAAGGCTGCCTACAATGGTATGTAGTAATCTGCAACTGCTAGCAGCAAATATCTCTGCTGTCTGATGATGAGACACTAGATGGGGAGGACTCCATTACTGCAGAGAATTCTTTCTCAGGTGTCTGGCTGGTGGGTCTTGCCCACATGCTGAGGGTCTAACTGATCACCATATTTGGGGTCAGGAAGGAATTTTCCCCGGGTCAGATTGCCAGAGGCCTTAGAGTTTTCGTCTTCCTCTGCAGCATGGGTCATGGGTCACTTCCAGGTTTAAACTAATGTAAATGGTGGATTCTCTGTAACTTGAAGTCTTTAAATCATGATTTGAGGACTCAACCAGATTTTAGGTGTCTAGTCCAGGAGTGGGTGGATGAGATTCTGTCACCTGCAATGTGCAGGAGATCAGACAAGATTATCACAATGTTTTCTTTCGACCTTAAAGTCTATGAATCTGAGATGTGTGAAAGAGACTTACCACAGTATTTCAGGTTCATAGTATTTATCCAAGTGATGTATACAGTATTTGTCATGATGGAACCTCCGAACTTTTTTAGAGAATTATAATATGCAAATTAAATACAAAGCGGCTACAAAACAACAATACCATTAGCTACAACTGGTCAAAAAAGTTTCCATGCTGCCAGGAAAGTATGAAATGATCCTCTTTCATGACCTACAAAATAGTGTTTGAGTTTAGCTATTACATTCCCCTCTCATATATACAGTAATCCTAAAAAAATGTGAGTTTAGTGGCTATTAAATCACACACAAAAATGAAACCGTTCGTTTTGTTTGCTTAATTACGTTTAAAATTAAATTCAGCATGAACATACTTGGGTGATGTGAAATGCAGAAGAAGTAAGGCTGAAATTCCAATATGATCCTATCCTTTCACAACATACTGTTGCAGCACTTGTTATGATGTATATGATCACTCACTATTCTGAGGTCTCTACAATACCTGAGGGTTGTAAGTGAGGTTTCAGACTTAAGACATTTGTCACTAGTCTTTGGAGTGGATTTGAAATGGAATGTTGTAGTAAAAAACTGCCCTTTTCCAGGCTCCAGTTGCTAATTGATGTTGAAGATGTCGAGCTAATAAGTCAAAACATTTTTCTTTAGAGTAAAACAATATAAGATGACAAGAAACTGTCATGATTTACTGCTTTTAATTATGAAGAATGCAAAACTCTGCTAAACCTACATTTATTGTGATATGCCCCCATGTAATTGCATTGCAAGGGGCCGCTAACCTCTCTCGTCGCCCCATCCTAGTCTCATCTTCCTTCCATTTGTTCTATGATTCTCCAAATCATTTACAGTACATAGTAGCATAAAATGGTTATCACTAAATTCAAGACGTTACAGCTTTATAGATTTTATGATGGTGTTTTTCAGACGGTCAGGAATGTCTGATGTTTATACAACAATAACCCCGAACAGCAATGGTCTTAAGGACTCACGTAACTGAGCCTCCCACTGTAGGAATGGGGAGGAGTATGTTCTCTCAGTTTCCACTGGCAAAAACACAGAAGCATTACAAAACGATAACGACATTCTAGAATGTGCTCTTCATGCTGATATCAATAGTTTCTGGAATAGGGATTCTCAAACTTCATTGCACTGCGACCCCTTTCTGACAATAAAATTTACTTCACGACCCCAGGAGGGGGGAACGAAGCCTGAACCTGCCCAAACGCCACTGACCCTGGAGGGGCAAAGCGGAAGCCTGTGACCTGAGTCCCTACATGCAAGGCTGAAACACTCGGGTTTCGGCCTCGGATAGTGGGGCTGGGGCTTGGGCTTGGGCTTCAGCCCTGGGCCCCAGCAAGTCCAAGCCAGCGCCCTGATGATCTCATTAAAATGGTGTTGAGACCTACTTTGGGGTCCCGACCCACAGTTTGAGATAGTTTGGTTGGAGAGTATATTAGAAGAATTCCAAATCATCTTCAGGAATAGAATAAAATTATTTCCAGCCACACCCAAATTGGCGCAGGCAATAGCAGTAAAGAAATTGACATGGTAAGACAACATTTTTCATTCAACACTTAATTTATCTTTTGGAACAGCATAAGTTCTTTATTGCTAATTGCCCTAGAGGGAGTTTGGCTCAATCAGTAGAATGTTTCATTTAAACAAAATGGCAAACTATAGATGAATTCTCCTCGTTGCTTAGTAGTACTTTTTAAAAAAAGGGAATTCTAAGATATCTAAAGTGAAATGTATTGCTTATGCCCTTTGTCCTTAAATTAATTATGCTTTTCCATTTCATTTGTATTCCTAGTGGATATGTATGTATGTCTTTGTGTTTCTAGCAGGCGATAGCTTTAACATAAAGCCAAGATATATAACTAGGTTGTTCCAAAATGTTTAATTTGACTGTCTAACTAAGTTGAAATGCAGAAGATTAATATAGCATTTACAAATATAATGAAACATACATTTCCCAGTCAGTTAAATACAGACAACTTGGCATTCTTAAGTTGGTGTAATTAATCTGTTAGATGTATTGCCTCTATAACACTCAGGGTGTATCATTTCCCGGTAGGAAAATTATTGCTTTGTAATGTAATGCTAAGTGATCCCTGCAGAAAAATTGGAAGATAGTATTGCAGTGTGAACAGTAGAGATCACTATTTCATAGGCTTTGTTATATATTCTTTAAATTTTAAGAAGTGTCAGCAAAGTTGATTATAAAGCATGCAACATTTACTCACTATTTTAGAGCCTAGTGAGGGAATGAGATTTTTGAACAAGTTACAAAGTTTATCCCAGTGCACTCTTAATAAATAAATAAATAAATAAATAAATAAAAATGTGCCCTCACTAGAATCCTATCCACTTGGACTGTGCTTGAGTGATTTACTTTTCTATTCATTTTGCTAATGAACAAAGTATTTTTCCTTGACTTCTCTGGAAAGCAGAACACTGTTATGTTTTTATGACTGTCAAATATAAATTGCATAGATTCCATTGGTATTCAAAGAAAAAAAATTGTTCCAGTCGCAAGCCATATAATGCATATAGAAATAACAAGAAGAAATAAGACTTTAAATAGCCCACTTTGACTATTTTGTGTCTAGTTAAAGCAGCAAAACTCATCTGTAATACAGAATTTGTATACACTTCCACATACATGACTGATTCAGCCTTTTGCTATATTTTGTAGACTTCCCAATAAGCTGTTCATACAGATAGTTCGGTGAATAATTACCTGAGATAACACTTTATATGGGACTGCGAGCAGATGAATAGCCTATTTTTTATTTTCATTCTAGTTTAAATTGTTGTTCTCTGACTTAATTTGACATAACTTTAAGAATAATACTTTTCTTTATGAATTTATCATAAATAAAAGAAAAAAATTTGTATACTCTTGAACCATCATACCACTATAAAACTATACCATGTTCTTGGAAATGAAATACTGTATTTTTGGAAGGCAGTGGAGGTGTTATGTTTTTGTTTTTTTTAACTTAAGGTTACAAAAGAATGACTTCAAAGAGTTTTGCTATTTCAGCTGATAACAGAGTAACTCCCTTAGGCCATCTCAGTTAGACAGCTTAGGGATGGTCATTCAGTAGTAGATAAGAAAGCTTGTGAAGTTTAATGAGTAATTCTGACTCTGGAAAAAAAACAAAAGCTTTAAATTTTTATTCTTCAACAATTACAGCTTTGAGATCTTAGTTACTTGTAAACACTGTGGAGGAAGTAACAATATTGCAATTATTTTAAAAGACATGACAATGTCATTGCATTTGCAGTAGAGTATTTTAATATTGTGTCGTTGTTACCAAGGAATCATAGAAATTATAGATGAGAGAGGCTAGCCATCCAAATGCCAATACAGGACTGCTCACTAGAGTGTTAAAACCAAGTCCAGTTTCAAATTACTCAGAAAATGGGACTTCTACCACTTTTCTTGGCAGAGATTCCAGAGGCTAATTGGATGCTATCTGGATATTTTCCCTCAAATTCAGACTCACTTTTTTCTGTTAATCCGATCACTCTTAGGCTATTTCTTTACTGCAGAGTTAATTTGAGTTATTTACACTTAAATCAGCCTAACTCAAGTGAGAACAGCCAGATTTGGAAAATAACACTGGAGCTGCATGTGTGTGGGAGGGGGTGAGGGCTCTGGGGTGGGGCCAGGGATAAGGGGTTTGGGGGTGCAAGAAGGTGCTCTGGGCTGGGGCCAAGGGATTCAGAGTGTGATGCGGGGCTCCAGGCTGGGACAGGGTGTTGGCGTGTAGGCTCTGGAGTGGGGCCAGAAATGAGGGATTCAGGGTGCGGGAGTGGACTCTGGGCTGGTGCAGAGGGTTGGGGTGCAGGACAGGGTGGGGACTCTGGGGGGTAATTTGAGTTCAGGAGGGGGTGCCTGACTCACGGAAGTGGTGACATGTCCCTCTGGCTCCTCAGTGGAGCAGGGCGGCCAGGGATCCTTGTCGTGATGTTCACTCCCTCCCCTCCGCACCCACAGGTGCCACCCCAGCAGCTCCCATTGGCCACAGTTCCCACTGCACCACAAACGGACTTGTAATGGTCTGGTCAGCGGTGCTGACCGGAACCACAAGGGTCCCTTTTTGACTGGGCATTCCAGTCAAAAAAACAGACACCTGGCAACCCTAGCAGCTGACTCAAATTTTAGCCTGTACTCTATTGGCAGGTGTTTTGAAAGCACTATTGCACTTGAGTTAAGGATTTTTGTGTTTGTATGGAATTCGAGATAGGGCATTACAACTCATGTTAACTCTGCATAGAAGACAAGCCCTTAGCAATACACTCTGAATTCCTTTCCATTTGTTGATATAGGTTTTGATAATGATATATAGTTCTCTCTGTCATCCTCTTGTACCATAGAGAGGATTAAAAAGTAGCTGGTCTGTGAATTGATATTGTTATTTTAATATTAAATTTCATTTTAAGTTAATAGAAACAAAAATGAAACTCAGCTGGTAGGTGTTTAATGTAGAATGAAATCATTTATCATGAATTACAGTGTTATATTTATTTAAACTATTGTGCAGATCAAAAGAAGCTGTAAATTGAGATGATGTCTGAGTGACACAAAGGCAAATATGTTAAATCAATACCATATTTTTTCCACAAAAGAAAATACCTTTAAAAATGAATGTGGGTCTTTGAAATGTATTGCCACATTTTCTATTTTTATTAAAGTTGTTATAATCCTGCCACATGTGAGAGAGAGGTAAATTACCCTCTTCCATTTGGAAGAAAAAGAACATAGGCTGTCAGTGTTTTTCCATCTCTCTTCTCTTCCACGAATATACATTGACTTCAACATTCACAGAAATTATATGTCACTTATTTTTAGATTGGTTTTCATCGCAATACAAATCTATAGATTTAAAGGCCAGAAATGACTCTTCTCATCTTCTGGTTGGATTTGGTTCATAACACAGGCCATAGAATTTCACCCAATAATTTCTGCATCAAACCCACAACTTGTGGCTGAGCTAGGCCATATGCTTTAGAAGGACATCCAATCTTAATTAAAAGATTTCAAGTAATGGAAAATCCACTACATTCCTTGACTGTTAAAAATATACAATCTATGTCCACTCTAAAATTTGACTTGTTTTAACTTTTAGTGATTAGATGTTATGTTTTTATCTACTAGATTAATGAATTATTTTCTGTCAGAAATTTTCTCCTCATGTATGTATTTACTTATCTGGTGCATTGGTGCTATAAGTTTGATGTACTGCACTTACGGGAGGTCAATGTCAAAAAATATCTAATAAAGTACACATTTTAAGTAGGTTTTATATAGTTTTTCAGCAGCATACAGGGCAAAATCTCTTTGTACTTTTGTGAAAGTTTATAGAAATACTATAAGCAATATTAAGCCTTGTAACATATCATGTAAACAACTTAATTTTTACCTTCTAAACAAGTGGTGGGCAACCTGCGGCCTGCAGGCTGTATGCAGCCCATCAGGGTAATTTGATGGTTGGCTGTGAGCCATTTTGCTGACATTTTTCATCTGCAGGCATGTCCTCCCCCCCCGACCCCACAGCTCCCAGTGGCCGCGGTTCGCTGTTCCCAGTCAATGGCAGCTGCGGGAAGCAGTGTAAAGGACTCGGGGAGTCAGGAGTAACGGAGGAGCTGAGGGAGTGAGAAGGAGCCTTGGAGTGAACCTGGGGGGATCTTGGGTGTGGATGGTAGAAGTATAGAACAGGTTTTTGGGGATGGGGGATTGTTAGGGAGTTGGGAAGCCTCCCTCATGCGGACCCTGGCTAAGCCCTAGTCTCTCCCATTCAGACAGGCACATCTGCCTCTTTCCCTCTGTGTCCCTGCACCCACCATCCCCGTGTGTCTCTGCAGCCCCCTCCCCTGTCTCCATGTGGCACTGCAGCCCCCTGTCCTCCCCACTAGCCCTTCTGAACCCCAGTCTATGACCCCCCCAGCAGCCCTGTGTGCCCCGCCCTGTCCATCCTGTGCCTCCTCACCCTGGCCCTGCTCTTTCCCCTTCCTCTCGGCTGGCTGCCCGCCCTCTCTTCTGGCAACACAGAAGCTCCTGGTGGGTGAAAGGTGTAACTGCAGCACCTATGCAGCAGAATCTGTGTTCTGCAGAGAAAAAAAGTCTGCAGGGGACATGAATTCTGCATGTATGCAGTGGCACAGAATTTCCCCAGGAGTAGACAATGCATTTGTAGAAAACGCAGCTGAATGTGTAGCAGACAGTTACAGCTTAGGTTTAACATAAACAAACATGAAGGGAAATCTCGAAAGATGTATCACAGACTAATTATTCAATGATATTGCCATTTTAATATTATTTATTTGGTTTTATATTTCTTCTATGCATCTTAGAAATGCTGCCCTTGCTTTTCATATTTAATTCATTCAAAAAGTTTTACTTAGATTGACTGTTGACTTTCCAATGTCTGAAATTAAACACTTTCAATTAAACACCAGCAAACTTTCCAGAAAAATGATTTAAGCTGAATTTTATTCAACACTGTGGTAAACTAATGAAAACAAAGGCACATTGGAACCTCTAGTTCAGGGGTCAGCAACCTCTGGCATGCAGCTCACCAGGGTAAGCACCCTGTTGGGCCGGGCCAGTTCGTCTACCTGCTGCATTGGCAGGTTTGTCCGATCGTGGCTCCCACGGGCCGTGGTTTGCCGCTCCAGGCCAATGGGGGCAGCGGAAAGCCACAACCAGCACATCCCTGGGCCTGCACCGCTTCCCGCAGTCCCCATTGGCCTGGGAGGACAGGGGGCTTACCCTGGTGAGTTGTGTGCCAGAGGTTGCCACCCCTGCTCTAGTTTGTCTTTATCTTGAAACTTTTCTGAAGAGCTTTGATAAAATCCTCTTGTTCATTTTTCTAATAATAGCCTAGATTGTTGGGGCCAAATTGTACTCTGTTGCATTATTGTAAATCCAGAGCAACTCAACTGAGTTACTGTGTTACATGTAAACTACTTTAAAAAAAAAAAAGTTTAAAAAAAGGTTTGACAAGTTAAGGAAACTGTTTCTGTGCTTGTTTCATTTGTATTAAGGTGGTTAAAAGCAGCATTTTTCTTCTGCATAGTAAAATTTCAAAGTTATGTTAAGTCAATGTTCAGTTGTAAACTTTTGAAATAACTATCATAACATTTTGTTCAGAGTTGTGAACATTTCAGTTATGAAGAACCACCGTTACTGAGGTGTTCGTATCTCTGAGGTTCTATTGTACTAAAATTCACAATAATTCTGAAAATATTTGTGGCATTGCTCACTCTAGGAAGACAGGATCCTGGGCAAGATGGACCTTTAGTCAGACCCAGTATGGCCATTCTTATTCAGCTACATAATTGTTTAAATATCCAGCATTATGCTTCATATTATATTTAAAATAGGGACAAACAGTCATTGTAATACATATTCACCTACTTAATTTTAAGGTAATGTGCTTGATTCTTTCTTGGAATGTTTGGGAGAGAGAATTTAGTGTTTGAAAGGTATGAGCTTGACACGCCTGGAAATAGAAATTCTCTATTTGTACACAAAAGAGAATGCACACCATGTTTAGCGATTGTGCAGACGTTCCCAGGCTTCCTCAGTGGTCTCAGTCCTGAGCAAGACAGGCCGCCTGGACTTAGACTGTTCCTTTAACTGTTTTGTCCTTAGGCTCTCTGCTGATGCTGCAGATAATTAATTAATGAAAAATATGGTAGAGTTTTTTGTCATGTGGACAGGATGTCTGCCTTTTGAAAAATATACTGAGAACACCAAATTCAACCATCAAATTGTAAGAGCAATTTAACAGCCATCAGATGGTGCAAACTTTCAGCAATCTTAGCTCTGATCAGCATGCAAAACATGTGTTACAAATGAAAGCTTGTATATACCATTATGAATTATTTGACCCGTCCAGGTCTCCAAGACAAGTCATCTTATAATGTGTTCTGTTTATGCTTTGTTTCTGATTTGGGGCAGTCCAGGACATGTCATATGTACCCTTCTGTTGTCTAGTCCTATGCAATTTAATAATCATGGTTTATTCTTTTTTGTGATAGCGGTTTATACCTTGCTGTTCTAGTGCAGGGCTCCGTGCAAGGGTAGCTAGGTTAAGCATTATTCCATGGCTTTCCTTATCCATGACTCCTGAAAGTCTCCCATAGATGTAGACTGTACTGTAACAAACCCTTGACCCCATATTCCCAATAGGTAATGTAATACCCCCCATATTCCCAATAGGTAATAATGTAGCACCAGGAGGATATGTGAGCTAGAAAAAACACAGTCTTAATGAACATAACGCTGTTTCTCATAATGGTAAAACAAATCTCCAGATGTTTTTTTGATTTCTGTTACATCCAGAAAATTATCTTCATTCTTAAAGGTGTAGCTTAGCATAGCAAATGAGGATGAATGTACATGGGAGCGTACAAACACAGAATGTTTGAAATACCCTTAGATATTTGGGGTTAACCATCCAAACTTAAAAACATATCTTAATTGAAAGGGCTGTTAATAGCAATGACCAATTTTGATCATGTAGTGGTTGATGTTTTGGAACTGAACGTTTGGATCTTTCTGGACATAGCCTACAACAAACAAACAAAGTCTGACCAACTAACTTTGCCCTTTGTATTAATGTTCGACCATCCTGGGATTCACTGCTTAACTATCTGCAGTTGGGGATGGATACACAAATATCTGAGCTAGATAGATATGGGTATCATAGCTAGCAGCATTGTGAAAGATATGTATGCAGTGCAGATTGGTCCTCTCCCTGTGGGAACACCCCACTTCCCAAGCAGGATACAAGGCCTCCATACACCCATCAGTTTTGTGGGCTAGGGAAGAGTCCCAGATATTTTGGAGACAGCAGGCAGGAATAGCAAAGTAGCACACCTAACCAATGACCCTCACAGCCTACATTGTATAATTTGATTACTGAATATGCTGCTGTTTGGATATGTATCTCCAGCAGCAGAGGGAGTAGAAAGACCCTTTGGAGGACCAGTTCCCAGCTGCACCAACTGGGGCAAAGCTCTGGAGGGGAAGGGGACCTGTAAAAAGATACTCATGTCAGAGGAAGGTTGTATGCACTGAGGCCCCAATTTGTGGAACAAGACCGGAGGGTGGCTGGTGAGGCAGCGGAAAGGGTTGTAGTTTAAGGATTACTTCGGCTAGATAAGGGATTTCAGTGTTTTAACAAAGACTACAACAACAGAGATCAAAGGTAACACTGGGTTTAAAGGAAAAGGCAACTGGACAGGAACTGTGGTGAAAGTTTAGACTATATTATTTAGTTGGTTGGGAATATTATAGGCATTCCGTGGTTACAAAATGGAGGTTTTTTTCATCAGGAATTTCTAAAATAGTTTGCAGATAAAATTGCTCAGATCCATGATAATTCATAGTGACAAGGTATACAGAATAAGTTCTGGAAACCATCATCTGTAAGTTAGAACTATGTTTTCCTACCTGGTTAATGTAGTGAGGAGGTGCTGGTCCCATTGTTTTGAAATTTGTACTACCTCTCTGGGAAAGTAAGATGGCATATGTTTCAAGGAGGCACTAGTGCAACTTCTGCTTAAGACTGTCAGTGGATACTAGTAATCTTTCTACTCAGTGACCTGTGTCAAACCTCCCATTTTTGGAAAAGGTCATTGGGAATGTAGAATTTTCTAATTTCCTGAATCTGACCAGTCTGGTTTTAGATCTGGATATGTCACTCAAACAGCATTGGAGGTCTAGGGAAGAGAATAAGGAGTGTATATTGATTTTTATTAGATCTTCTCATCTACTATCAATACAGTTGACACAATGTGTAATTTTTCCCATCTATGGATCCTAGAGGTAGAAAAAAGGAATTCCTTAGGAGTGGCTTCACTGTTTTTCGACAAAGAAATACCAGTGATTAATCAAAGATAATTGCTTATCAAAATTAAGTATGTGATTAGGTGAGGTGCAGTAAGATGATGTCCTCTTTCCAATTTAGCTTGTGCATGTAGTTATTAAGAGGATTAGTGAGATAGTATGGTTTGCATGTTGTCAATATGTGGATGACGTCTAGCTCTAAATTTCCATTTCTTCTCAGCCCCCAAAAGGTTCCATTCTTTCCTTTTAAATGCAGAGCTGTTATTTTTAGCCATTTCTTTGTCTGACTCAGATCAGCTTATTCAACTCTGCTCTCCATAGGATACCTCTTCAAACTATTCAGAAATTGTAGCTAGTGCAGAATGAGGGGCAGCCCACTTAGTAAATATTTATTCCTAATAATGTATTGAACGTGTGCTCTGCCTGCACGACCTGCTAAATAATTTCTAATTAGATTTCTTCAGGTCAAGGTCCATCTCATTGTATAGAATTTAACAGCACAATGGGGCATGTCCATGTTCCTACAAAGATATCTAATACTTAACTTTTTTGACATATGAAGTCCTAAATGAGTCCTGATTGAGATCACCTATCTTTCTCCTCTGATAGAGAGAATCTGTGAGGTTTTAACCAACATAGCACTGGTGGCTTCATTTGGAGAGGGATGTAGCAAATGTGTTTTCTGTGAATTTTCCACAGATGGAAAATTTTTTGTCACAAATAATCTGGGTTGCTTTTGCACTGAACTAGAGGAGGAAGGCCCATATTCCATTAGTAAGTTCCTTGAGACATCTAGACATTGGTGTATACCTTATTAGTGTGTCTTTTTTTTTTAGAACTACTCATTTTTAATATCCATTAATTCTTATTTTTGTGCCAGTTTTCCATATTTTTTCAGTCATCCTATAAGCTTTTGTCTTTTTCTTTTAAGGTAGATACATAATGGAGAATCATAGGGATAATTTATTACTTGAGAAGAAGTAGCTCTCTAACGTAAAGAGCTGAATCTTAATTATTGAATATGTGTCCAGAGTAGCTTGATTAAAGACAGCACTATTGAGTTTTTGCCATTAGAATAGAAAGACTGAATTGTTACTGAAAAGTCGTGAAGTAGGGGATTCTGGTATTTGTGGTGAAAGGAAATTGAAAAGAAACAGAACATTTGGATTAATCTTTCATGAAATAAAGTTTATGACAGGATAGGAAAGCAGTTTGAAGGAAAATGGACATTTTTTTTTCCCTAGGACTGGGAAAGGCCAGATAAAAATGTCACTATTAACAAATGCACTATTGTACACTTAGAGAAAAAGAACAATTTGTAAATATTAATTTAATGACATATAAACATGAAGCTTTTATATAAACCTTTATAAGCACATATTAATTATAAACTTTCTTTGAATGTTCTGCAGATATGTAACAACAATTGTCCATTCAGCTTCATGCATTTTAATTGTAAAGCTCCAAAAATATTTCCAACCTATTTTTATTGCAGCCACAATAAAATGCTAGAGTCAGAATCTCCCAGATGTAAAGCCTAAATCTGGCCCTTCATCAATTCTGGTCATTTTTTCAGTTATCCTGCAGATTCAGTCCTGGAAATTTAACTTTACCAATGGACTTCTCCTTCAATAAGTTCATGGAAGATTTAGCAGCTCTCTTTTATTCTTTCCCATTCATTGCTTTTAACAAGGAAAAAAAATAAAGTAGCTCTTTGCGTTGAATTAGTTCAGCTCTGGAAGTAATCAAACTAGCCGGAAAGAAAGAGGAGTTCTATGCCCTGCTAAGGGGTTAATTCAAAAGTTTGGTTTCTTTTTGGTTGCTAAGTGTATAACTTATGTAAGAAAAGGGAATATTCGCCAATTTGTACTGGTATCTTGGGTAAAAGAAAGGATAATCATATAAGGGATCATCCTCTCTGAATAGTTTTTAATCAGTTATTTGTATATTCCTTCATGTTATAAAAATAGCAAAAAGTAGATGATAATACAAAAAAACATGATGACACTAGCATAATGTAAAACATTCATGATACTAGCTGGCATAAATTTAAAAAATTGTGTAATTTATCATTAAGATTAGGCCTCTCATATTTGCTCAGTTTTGTGTCTGTGAATATGCTGGTTAATGGGTGAGAGGTAACAAAAACACATACAATACATTCCTGCTCTTGCTAAGAGAATGGGCGTCAGCTATGGTACAAAATACCCCCTCCACCATCCACCTATCTGCAGATGCACAGATATCATATAACACATCTCAACAATAGAAAAGTTACCTTCATTCAGAATTTTGGCATGTTTAGGTTAATTTGCTGTTACCATAAATTATATATATATATATATATATGCTCAGCCTTAGGTAATACAACGACAATTGTCTTGTTGGTGCTCTGTTCTTACAACCACACAGCATTTTTGTTCTTGTTACAGTAAGAATTAGTCGTTGGCAAACAGACCATAAACTGTTTGTTTGTTTTTTTTCAAACTCACAGTTAATGTTCAGGAGGAGGTGTGCGGGTGCACACACACATACAGTCTCCAAAGGGTAAAGAATCACCCGATCAGCAACAGCCATGAGCATCCTTTTAACAATATGTTAGTCATTAGTAATGCTACTTTGAAAAAGCCTATGTGAACAACAATTTAAGGTATGCTGAAGCATATTAATTAGATTAGTTCTACTTATAAATTCAAAATGACTGAAAATATGTAGTTGATAGCATAATTATTAGGTTTATCCAGTCTTTCTCCAGATGATCTTTGAAGATATTATAACTAATTGTGAAAAACCTATGTTAAATTACCACATGGGTACATATGGTCATAAGTGAAATAGAAACGACAAAGTGAATAAGGTCCAATATCTTTGAGAATTTCCTTTTCTAATCCAAGGGTTGGGAAAACAGAATTCAAAGTTCATTCAGACGGGGAAAAGAACGAAGTACACACATCACTTAGATTGTCTTCTGGTAGAGCATTTGGGAGGCAATGCTATCAATTTTATTTTCTAAACCACACTATTTGTGAAAAATCATGCTTAGCGCTCTTCCCAGTTACGTTAACTTCAGAGTCCAGGATTCAAATTTAGAATCATATGTTTGTTTTTGCAGATTATGTTTTGGTGATGTGGGCTTCCACTTTCCACTGCCTGATGTTTATCAAAATTTTGTCTTTGGAGAAAGAGTACCACTGAACTGAGTTTTTGATGCATATCTGAGCCCTAGATGCACAAACTATCTAATTATGAGCATGGAGACTTCTTTAAAGCAGAAGATTTACTGAGACTTGTTGTGAAAAGCCCTGTCCATCCTAACTATAGTTGTAAGAGCAATGATTAGTTATTGGATGGATCACTTTTAACATGATTCTCAAAAGTGCTTGTCAATGCTGTAAAACACAACATTGAAAATAGTATTTTGTAATTAGTACACATGCAAACTTAAATTTTAAATTATTAGAAGCTACTAGCTTAATCATTTTACCTTTTATGTGAATTCAACATGTGGACTCTTTTTATTTCCTTGATAACCTTAATGAATAAGTTCCCTCAATCATACAGTATGGCCAGTTGAGATGCAGTGAACTTTCATTATAAACTTAAATGTTCACAGCAAAAAGGTGGCTATAGTAGAAATGTGCTGTTCAAATTTTGTTAAATTGTGTTATATCTCAAAGAGGCAGCCAATGTCTTAGAATTTATATTTATAAATATGTGTGCTATGATTTACATTCTTACTTCACGCTTCTCTATTCCAGTCAGAATTGTTACAGCAGAGCAAAATCTCTGCTTCTGAAAACCAATTTTTCTTTAAATTTTCAATTTTTTTGTATTAAAGCAGGGGGGATCATTTTGGAATAGTGGTACAACTATTTTGTGTATGAATTTTTTTTGCAAAAATGGTACAAATGAATGCTCTGAACGACATCTTTTTAATGTACAAACTTAGAAGACATTTAGCAAAGACTGCTTTTGCTACCGTTGAAATCCCCCCAGTGACAGACCTGCCTTTGTAAAAACTTTATTTCATAGTAAATTCCACTGTTTTTAAACAGAGTTGTGTGGTGGTGGTTTTTTGTTGTTGTGTCTCAAGTGTTTGCACACTTTTTAAGCTTTGATGATTTTTTTCATTATTTTTTTCCTAATGAAACTTTATTAACTTTACTTTGTAAAGAGAACTGAAATCAACATTGTACACCTCCAATAATCAGCTGCCAACAATTTGTGGGAAAGTAAGTTGAATGTAAACTGAAGTTAAAGCAGAATGTTCATTTTGTTATCTCAAGGGTTCCATTCAGCAAGAAATGGTCTCTTCAACTGCTTTTGCACCAATAAATAAAAATCCTTCTGACTATATAGATAGGGAGAGACTAATCTTAATTCTTCGTCAGTGCTAGAAATGTCCTCCCTATTAGCTGTAGGACATAATTTCACACATGGCAAGTAGACCACAGTAATGTACAGAGGACTCCAGGGAGTGTGGTTAGTGAGTCCACCAATATCCCAATGTGCTTGCCACAACAGAATGAGGTGGGCCTTGGACTGTGCGGCAGAAGAAGGTGTTGCAGCCCCTTTCAATGTCCCTCCTGCCCTGGGTTACAAGGGGAAGGCAAAAAATCAGCTTCTTAATCTGTTTTGTTGATCCTCAACTTCGTTCTTCAAAATCTGTCTGTGGGTTTTAATTGTGACTTTCCCCAAATGAGCATGCAAGGACTTTGGAGAGATTCTTGCTAAATCTAGTGTGAGTTCAATTCTACAAATACACCCCTCTCCATTCATAGAGCTCCTTCAATATCAACAGTCCTCTGCATGGGCACAAAGACGTCTGGTAACGTGGTTCCTATTGCAGGATCAGAGACATAGGGAGTACTAGTAATGGAAGAGTCTATTTTATACTATTGTATGTAATCAAGGATGGAAAAAAAAGTCTTGGCATTGTTTTTCAATCTGTCATTGGTGAATCTTCACTTTGAAACTGGAATCCGTTCATGTACCTTTGGGACATTTTCTGATTTCCATTGTCTTATGATATATAAAATTTCATACATGGAGAAGCAACATAGTCCTGTGGCACCTTATAGACTAACAGACATACTGGAGCATAAACTTTCATGGTGAATACACACTTCATCAGATGCATGTAGTGGAAATTTCAAGAGACAGGTATAAATATACAGGCAGGAATCAGTCTAGAGATAACAAGGTTGATTCAATCAGGGAGGATGAGGCCCTCTTCTAGCAGTTGAGGTGTGAACACCAAGGGAGGAGAAACTGCTTTTGTAGTTGGCTAGCCATTCACAGTCTTTGTTTAATCCTTAGCTGATGGTGTCAAACTTGCAAATGAACTGAAGCTCAGCACATTCTCTTTGAAGTCTGGTCCTGAAGTTTTTTTGCTGCAGGATGGCTACCTTCAATCTCCTTGGACACAGAATAGCAGATTTAAAGTGCTATCCAACAGGTTTTTGTATATTGCCATTCCTAATAACTGACTTGTGTCCATTTATCCTT
This sequence comes from Gopherus flavomarginatus, assembly GCF_025201925.1. Classification (NCBI taxonomy): domain Eukaryota; kingdom Metazoa; phylum Chordata; order Testudines; family Testudinidae; genus Gopherus; species Gopherus flavomarginatus. The sequence continues at coordinate 186,959,381 of NC_066617.1, forward strand.
TTATGTAGGGACTGTCCAGTTTGGCCGATGTACATAGCAGAGGGGCATTGCTGTCACAAGATGGCGTATATTACATTGGTGGATGGTCAGATGAATGAACCAGTGATGTTGTGGCTGATCTGATTAGGTCCTGTGACGGTGTCACTGGTGTAGATATGTGGGCAGACTTGGCATCGAGGTTTGTTGCATGGATTGGTTCCTGAGTTAGAGTTACTATGGTGCAGTGTGTGGTTGCTGGTGAGAATATGCTTAAGATTGGCGTGTTGTCTGTGGGCAAGGACTGGCCTGCCTCCCAAGGCCTATGAAAGCAAGGGGTCATTGTCCAGGATGCGTTGTAGATCACTGATGATGCGTTGGAGAGGTTTTAGCTGAGGACTGTAGGTGATGGCCAGTGGAGTTCTGTTGGTTTCTTTCTTGAACTTGTTTTGCAGCAGGAGGCTTCTGGGTACACGTCTGGATCTGTTGACTTGTTTCCTTATTTCCTTGTGTGGGTATCGTAGTTTTGAGAATGCTTGGTAAAGATCTTGTAGATGTTGCTGTCTGTCTGAGGGGTTGGAGCAAATGCGGTTGTACCTCAGCGCTTGGTTGTAGATGATGGATTGTGTGGTGTGTCCGGGATGGAAGCTGGAGGGATGAAGGTAGGCACAGTGGTCAGTGGGTTTTTGATATAGGGTGGTGTTAACGTGACCGTCACTTATTTGTACCGTGGTGTCTAGGAAGTGGACCTCCCATGTCAATAGGCCCAGGCTGAGGATGATGATGGGGTGGAAGCTGTTGAAATTGTGGTGTAATCCTTCCAGAGTCCCTTTCCCATGGGTCCAGATCATGATGTCATCAATGTAGCGTAGGTAGAGAAGGGGAGTGAGTGGATAAGAGCTGAGGAAGCGTTGTTCCAGGTCAGCCATAAAAATGTTGGCATATTGTGAGGCCATGCGGGTGCCCATAGTGGTGCCACTGGTCTGGAGGTATATATTGTCACCAAATTTGAAATAATTGTGCTTCAGGATAAAGTCACAGAGCTCAGCAACCAGTTATGCTGTGGCATCATCAGAGATACTGTTCCTGACAGCTTGTATTCCAATACGTATGTTAGTCTATAAGGTGCCACAGGACTCTTTGTTGCTTTTTACAGATCCAGACTAACATGACTACCCCTCTGATACTTGATAGACATGGAAAAAATATATTCAATTTGTCAGAAGGAATCTTCATCTTCAGCAGGGAGAGAGAATCATCTTTGGATACAGTTGAGAATATTCATTTTGTTTCAGCCGTTGTCATTATTTCTTATATATGTCTCCAGAATTTTTTTGGTATTGTACAGTTTTATAATACATGTATTAAGTTGGCATTCTCTAAATTACATCTCCAATATTTGTTCATTTTTGATCATTCTCTCTTATTCTCTTTCTCTGGAGTTTAATAAAGATCATAATTAAAAAATAAACATGTATTGATAAATTTTGTATTGATGCACTGGAATACTCCTTAGTGCTTCACTTTTTGTGGTTCATTTTTTTTATCAATGACATCAGTAATAGCACTGTAAATACAAGTAACAAATTTGCCTGCAGCAGGGCTTCACGCAGACGTTGTCTGACAACCGGCATGCAGTCAGTTGCAGAACTGGGGGTTTAGTTGCATTCTGTGCATTTAACCTATAATAATCTTTCTCCTTAGTCTCTTTTATTTATCTTTTACTAGATTATGATTTTTTTTGTGATTTATGTTAAGCTGTATTTTGATGGAAATTAAAATCAATTCAAATATACAAAACCTGCATTTTAATAGTAGTTAAATGAAATTATCTTAAATGTGCAGAATATAGAAGAAAAAAGTTTATAAAACACGTTTTGCATTTAAAACTAACTTATTTGTGAAATAAACGAAGAATTAGTGAACTCTAAAGTTAGTGAAAAGTGAGTGAATTGAACTGATTGTTTCTGGTCGCCATTTCCTTCAGCATTTTAGAACTAGTAGATCTCATCCTCTCATACTAGTTTTTATTCACAGATTGGAAGAGAAAATAAGCATTCCTGCCTTTTCAACTCCCTTTTTTTTTTTTAATAAATTTTAACTTGGAATGAAATAGTCATTGAACTGAACTAGTTGAATAAACCTCTATAAGGAACATATTCTCTCTGCACCTATGGAAGAGGCTACTGCTGTCAAAAGCTAGTTTGACACTTCAGCAAACTCTCTGGTTCCAGGTTCTTCGCCAGTGACTAGTACTGCCAACCCCAGGACATCAAAAATAATGAATTAGAGTCCCCTCAAGAGAACAGAAATCATGAGACAGACTCTCTCTCCCCTCCTGCACCCAAGTACGAGATGTAAAAAGCTATCAAAACACATATTTAGTCTGAGTTTTTAATTCCCTTCTATTACCAATGTGTGTGTGAAAATTTCAGGTTGAAAAGTCAACTTTTAATACCCACAGAAATGCATGCCTTTCCCTGCTCAGATGTAGACTCCACTTACCCTCCCCTCACTCCTAAAATAGGGAAATTGACATTCATTTCCTATTGCTCTCTTGACTCTCTCCCTTCCTACTTTGCTTATTTTGAATTTTAAAAAGGGCTGAATGGAAAATAGTTTGAAAACAAGTGACGTAAGTAATGCATCATGATTCATAAACACAGACAGAATGTATATTATTTTTTAGGGTTGAAGAATTACTGATGTATACCCTAAAGAACTTTAAATGTATACCAATCATTCATATAAGCGATAATCCCCGTTTAAAAAAAAAAGAGAGGGGGATTGTTTTAGCCTTTTGCAAGAAGCAACACTTTCCTGACCTCTGCCTCACCCCAATTTATCTATCTGAGACTGGGCAGCACTCCCCATACTCCTCCTCTGCCTCCTGCTGTTCCATACCCCCTCCTTCCTCTCCCCCACAATCACTGCGCCCCAGTCCTTTGGAATCTCTAAATCTGTCTCCTGCTCTATATCAACTTTCTGCCATCCACCTATCAGTTTCTCTTCTGGTTTTCACAGTCTCTGTCTCCTGTCTAGCCCCCTGAACGTTAGAGTGACATCAGTTTTGCCTGTGGACATGGCTTCAATCTCAATGAAAATAGTGGGAGGTGGCAGCCATCTTTATTAAGTGCAGCCCTATTTACACATGCAGACAAACTGTAAGGAAACAGAGGACATCTTCCTGGGTTCAGCCCTATTATGAATAACTCTGGTCTACAATTTTTGAGAAGTCGTCTGCTTCAGAGATAAAATGTGATATTTATTATGTATTTTGATGTGCTTAATTCAAATATGACAATTAAAACAACTGATTGGCTACTGTTTCTAAGATATTAAAGTTTTTACATTTTATGTCTATGTATATTGTGTAGATAGTAGAGTTTTAATCATAAATTGTAAACCTAGGTCTTTTCATGTGTTTATGGTTGCTTTACATGATAATATTTCACCTGTCCTGTTTATGTAACACTTTAAAAATCAGCAAAAGGGTTATATAAATAAAATTTATTATGAAACAAAAGGCAAAAAACTATTATGTACATAGTTTAATCCTATTCAGTGTCTACTCGGCACTTCTTGGCTTGTTTCTTGTATTCATTAAATGGAGCATCTCTTGTCACTGTCCAGCAATAGTCTGCAAGCATTGATGGGCTCCATTTGCCCTGATAGTCTGCCAGGAGATTCCACTGCTGTAGTCTGGAGCCCAACAGCTCTGCCTTATTCTTGGGTAGTTCCAAATCCCTGACAAGGTCATTCAGTTCACCTTGTGTTATGAGGTGTGGTTCAGAGGAGGGGAGAAAATATGGGTCCTGTGACATTGATGGTTCTGGACCAGAAGTTTCATCCTCTTCCTCGTCTGACTCAAGTGAGAACGATTCTGTTGCATCAGGAACCGGCAGTCCTTCACCGTGGGGTACTGGGCGTATAGCTGATGGAATGTTTGGATAATGCACAGTCCACTTTTTCTTCTTTGACACACCTTTCCCAACTGGAGGCACCATGCAGAAGTAACAATTGCTGCTATGATCTGTTGGCTCTCTCCAAATCATTGGCACTGCAAAAGGCATAGATTTCCTTTTCCCGTTCAACCACTGGCAAAGATTTGTTGCACAAGTGTTGCAGCATATGTGTGGGGCCCACCTCTTGTCCTGATCTCCAATTTTGCAGCCAAAATAAAGGCGATAGGCTTTCTTAACCATAGTGGTTATACTGCGCTTTTGTGATGCAAAAGTCACTTCACCACAAACATAGCAGAAGTTATCTGCACTGTTCACACAAGTACGAGGCATCTCTGTTCACTTTGGCTAAACAGAAATGTGTCCCTTTGCAAAATCAAAGATCGACAAAGAAGAGAGCACGACACTGTATGATTTCTAGAGCTGATATAGGGCAATTTGTTCAGCAGAGTGATGTAAGCTTCGTTATGATTGCATCATCCATGACTTCTAGGAATAACATGATGCAATTCATATCATGTATGATGCAATACCAGCTTCAGATTGCATCATTCATTGTTTTGCCTAAAAAGCAAGTACTGTCCAAACCCAGTCATTTATTCATAGATCCAGTCAAAGATGTATTTTAGTCATTTCTGGTTTAAACTGAGATCCCTTCCCTTTATAACTCACTTATCCTTCGCCATTCCCAAGTCAAGGGTCGTATATACTGACCCAATAGCATATCTTGAAAACTAGAGCCAATCAACAATTTTAAGCATAATTTTCGTTCTCAGTGACCCAGAATTAGTAAAGTTGGACTACATTTATTTCAGAAGCATTGTGGCTGTAGAGCGGTGTAATAGGAGATGGTGGCCATTTTAAATAAGGGGAAAATTGCGAGTTGGGGCCTTTCATTATGTTTTCATGAGACAGATTTAAAAAAAAACCCAGAAATCGGTAGAGTTATGATAAAATTGTGAGAGTTGGCAGTTCTGCATGTCTCCCACCAGTTCAATGGTTTTCCTTTCTTAAGAATTTAGCAGCAGACATGTACTGCTTATTGTTATTTTAAGAAATTTAAATGATTTTAATATTAGAATAAGTTTAGGCCTTAACATTGGTTGTCAATTCAATTTTAATTTTAAAAAGGATTATTTAAAAAAAAACTTTTTTATTTAAAAGAACCTGTTTTTTTTAAACATCATCAATTTGTATCCACCCAATTAAAATAGATCAGCTATGAAATTAACTCTGGATACTTTCCATTTCTTTTCTTTTCTTTTAATGGTTGCATAAATAGCAGCACACAAGGGACTTTCAGGATACCATTCTGGCAGGCCCAATGTTTTGTTCGTGTTTTTCCAAATACATGTGTGTGTGTTGGGGAATGTATTACAGAGACAAGTTTATCTTTTTAATATCCTGGGACCAAGACATCTACACAAACACTACAAATAACACTGGGAAAGTTGTGGCATCTTTTTAATCTTTCTCACTATTTTTTTTAAATACTAGTTAGTTCTTCTGTATTCTTACTTAACTAAAATTTCTCTTCGCAACTTCTGACCTAACCTTTAGCCATAGATAGCACTTCTTCACTGTCCACAGGGCCCTCCTGAATTACCTCTTTCTAGTCTGTAAATTTTTTTCCTGTTTTTCTTTTTTGAGAGTTCCAAATATGGTAGCAGAGCATCTATATTTTTTTAGTGCCAGCTAGAACAGATCCTCTATCTTGGATGCTTACTGAATGTGCAAAATCCGTTGTTGTAGAAAAGGAAAAGTCCATTCAACTAGAGCTGTGACTTTTCTAGGCAGAAAGAGGATGGAGCCTCGGTGGAGAAACTGTGGAAGTCAGGCACATGACAGTCTCTGCTTATCTGTACTAAGTAGTTACAGGGTCATGCTTGTGGCAGCCAATACAGTATTCAGACACACAGTTCTTAGAGCAGGGATAGGCAACCTATGGCATGTGTGCCAAAGGTGGCACGCGAGCTGATTTTCATTGGCACTCACACTGCCTGAGTCCTGGCCACCGATCTGGGAATCTCTGCATTTTAATTTAATTTTAAATGAAGCTTCTTTAACATTTAAAAAACCTTATTTACTTTAAGTACAATGATAGTTTAGTTATATATTATAGACATATATAAAGAGACCTTCTAAAAACGTTAAAATGTATTACTGGCACGAGAAACCTTAAATTAGAATGAATAAATGAAGACTTGGCACATCACTTCTGAAAGGCTGCTGACCCCTGGCTTAGAGCAATGATACTAAAACCACCCATCTGGGATGAACAGGCCATGCTGATGTTTCATTTCCCCCCTTTCCTATTTCATTTCCATGCTATTGTGTTCCTCTATACAGTTGTCGTCTGCCCGTATCTTTAAAAAAATGCTACCTAGAATGTCATAATCAGCACTGGTGGAAAGCAGGTAACAGCCAAAAAATAATAATAAAATTGTTCCTCACCTGCTAATTTGTTTAGAGTGACTTGATTACAGTACTGTAGGACACACGTGCACACAGAGGAATGATCCTGTCAGAGAACTCAAGTGGTGACATTAGGGTGACAAGATGTCCCAATTTTATAGGGACAGTCCCGATATTTGGGACTTTTTTTATATGGGCTCCTATTATCCCCCACCCCCTGTCCTGATTTTTCACACTTACTATCTGCTCATGCTAGATGACATCCAGAGGTAATTGGGAATGTAGGATAGGGTAACAGCTGGTACTCCAGTGGGTTTGCTGGTGGAAGGAATAGTCCTTGCCTAGAGACCATTAAAATTGTACCATATGATTGGATGTGACTTCTTTAAATAGAAGATTACTTTGCCTCACAGTCTGCACTACTGTAGCCAAGTCACAGGAATCAAATTAGAAAAATCTTGTTGCCATTACATAGAAGCTTAATGGCTGTTTTGATTAGTGTAAAAGCAGCCAACTATGCGGTCTCTGCAATAGGTTTGATATACTGAATCTTTGCTTGTACAGAAATTAGAGTTGAAATCAAATCCATCCTACCAAAAGAAGGGGGTTAGAGGGAGACAGTATTTCAGGCATTAATTAAAAATGTAAGTAGTTGGCATTGCCCATGCCCTTCAGCTTCTTTGTGGCAACATGTTTTGTGAGGAAATCCTCGCCAGTGCCTCAGAATGAAAACAAGGCTAGTTTGAGAGAGAGAGATGGCAGTTGGCTGGAAATGGGTAGATTGGGGAGGAAGGCCCCAAGCAAGTTAATAGCTACAGCCACATCTGCCACTGCTTTTTTTTTATTATTATTATTATTATTTTATTTTTATTTTTATTAAAAGTTTCAAATGAAAATCCAGTTTGCAAGCTGGCATTTGGAATAATTTTCTTTACACTGGACTGTGCAAAAGGCAATTAAGACCATATGTATTACACTTTTGTATCCAAATTTCCATTTGTCCCACATAGACCTGAGAGTGTTATGTGTAACATAAATGCTGAATTATGAAACTAGTCATAGAAAAATCTTTCTTTAAAATGCATTGCAAAAGTATGATTTTCTACAGTATGGTGTTTTGTCCTTGTTTTTTAAACAGTGCGAAAATCCTTGTAGCGCACTCACCTTTGGCTTCTCTAGGAGTGGTTGTTGACCTTAATGAGTTTTAATTATTTTAAAATGACAATCCTAAAACACACGTTCTATTATTTAACATCTAATCACTCAGGAAAATGAGCACTGATTTGTGTGGCTATGAAAACCACATGACTGGAAGGCAATCAAATTGTTCACCTCAGCCGATTATACTTGTATAACACATGGATATCCCATTTTATTCACTAATATACAGTAAAGAAAGCTGACACTGAATAGTTATATGATGAAAGCCTCTTTGCCTTCTGGTTTGATACCATTGCGGTGAATGACGAGTCTTGTAATGTATTTAACAATCTTTTTAAGAATACAACTATGAGTTACTGAAACTAGTAAAGAAATGTTGGCACAAGTCTCAATGTTTGGTTGAGAAGTAGCATTTCCCTGCCAAATGCAATGTTTGAAATGAGCATTTACTTGGATCCAGCAAAACATATTTAAAGGAAAACTGTTGACAAGGCTGCAAATATTTTTAGGAGTTATAGTGTGATTGGATTGTTTCTGACTGAAAGCCTCATCGATTAATCAGATTCCCCTTTTTAAATTTACTTATTAGCATTTGTGGAGTGAACTTATTTTAGCACGCATGAAAGCGAAGGATTTACAGTAGTGGCTCAAGTCAGACACAGTGCTGGCAAATACTACTCAAACTTAACTATATTTGCATTCCATTGTGTCTCAGTTCTGGCTTGAAGAAACTTACCTATTGTAGTATTGGCCTTTCCTAAGCAGGATTTGCCAGCACTGTTAAATCAATATCCAGATGCAGACTAACAAATTAATTAAACTTAACAGGATTTAAACTCAGACTGCAGAGCTTGAAGGGTTAATTCCTTCACTCAGTATCACTTACATTGCTTACCTCCTCCTTTATGATTCGTCATTCTAAAAATGATTTTTAAATCATTGAAATAATTCACTGGGGGTAAGATCCCTATTTTCACTGGGATTCACTGTGTGCTTTATATGAGGAAAAAGAACCTTCATCCAAAATATCGGGCCTGTTTGTAGTGAGTGAAATCTTTTCTCATACATTTTTCAAACATATATATTTGTCCTGATATGTTTCAGTTCCATGCTTCCCTACAGTGACCTTTTGTTTCTCTGTGAATTGACCAGCAATAAGGTTGTCAACCCTCCAGGAATTAAAGATTATGTCATGTGAGGAAATCTCCAAGAATATATCCAATGAAAATTTGCAACCCTAAGTCCAGTAAGGGTACGGTTGCAATTTATGTGGTTTAGTCACTTCCTCTGTAGAAATGGCCAGGAAAGCAAACATCCCAAGGCTCTTTCTAAGCCTGCATGTTCTATCCTGGTTGAAATAAGGTGTTCTAGCAATGTTGCCCTCCCTCAAAAAGTGGAGAGAGGAAAAAAATCACATGTTCCTGATTTAACAGCAGTATCTCTAGAAAGGTTGGTAACAGTGAAAGAAGAGGGGTAGTTAGTACAGGTAAATCATTATTTTATTCAGGACTGTTCAAGCATCTGAAAATCATCAGTTTAAGGTTTTGTTTCTTAAACTGCTTTCTTATTGCTTTATTTTCTTGGAAAGGGTTAATTCTGCATTATCCATGGCTTCACCTTGGATGGCCAGAATGAAGTCCTAGTTCATCAAATCTTATCTGTGGCATGTTGGTAGAATGCAGTCTTCATTATCTTAGTGACTGTGGCAGGGTGGGTCATTGTTATGAGCTGTCACATATTTGCAGATATTTCCCAACATAGTGGCCTACAAAGTGACTGATTTATTGTGAACTTTGATATGAAAATAACCTTCATACTTCAAAATCCCGTTCTATATTTATTTTTCTACTCCTGAACCAATAAACATTTTTGCAGGGCACAGCAGATTTGAAGCTTAAAGAAATAATCCATTAATTAAAAACAAGTTTACTCTGAAACCTTTAAAAGATTTTTTTAACGAGGTGTAGGTGACAAAGAATTTAGTTTGAAAAGGCAGGATATGAACTGTGGTGTTGTATGTTGGATCCAAACTAAAAGAGAGTTTCAAAGCTGCATAGGGGAATATAATGGACTTCTGTCTAAATCCTCTAGATGGCTTTGACAGTCTCAAACAGGATTTAAAAGGATCAATATTTAAATTAATTAACAAATGGAGTTTAGGCCACAGTTCAGCAAGATACTTAAACATATGCCTAACATTAAGATTAATAGGAATATTCACACACTTAACGTGTGCATAGTCCTTTTGAATTTAGTGTTAGGGTTGCCAACTTTGTAATATTAAAAAAAAAAAAAAAAAAGACATTCCAGCAGTACAATGGGGGCTGTGGGAAGTGGCATGGGCCAAGGGATGTGCTGGCCGCCCTTCCTGCAGCCCCCATTGGCCTGGAGTGGCGAACCGCAGCCAGCGGGAGCCGTGATCGGCCGAATCTGTGGACATAGCTGGTGAACAAACTGCCCCGGCCCGCCAGGGGCTTTCCCTGAACAACAGCGGACTGGCTTTGAGAACCACAGCAGCAGTAAACCTGCCCCGCTGTGCCTCTTCCCACTGAGGCCCTGCCCCTGCGTTGCCTAGTTCCCCTGAGGACCTGCCCGCATTTGCTCCTCTTCCTCCCTTTCCCCGTTGCTTGCTACTTTCCCCCTCTCCATCCCTCCACACCTGGGTCAGGAGGGACTTGCCTGCAGAGCTGGGTCTGGCAGCTGCAGCTGCCAAATGCAGGGAGGAGATGGCCCCAGCTGAGCAGGGGCTGGTATGGATGATGACCTGATGCCTCCCTCACCAGCAGTAACCAGACTTTCTGTGATCAGTCAGTAATTCTGACTGGACACTATTAAGTCCTCTTTCTGACCAGACTTTCCAGTAAAAAAGTAGACACTTAGCAACCCTACTTACTGTTAGGAGTGTGGTTCAGTTCCTTGCTGAATCAGGGCCTTAAGTGGTTACAAAGAGAACTTTGTAAGTAAACATCTCTGTTTAGCAGCTCTTATTGAGCTTATGAGTAAATATAGGATATACCTACCAATGCAACAGGAGCTACCAGAAGTTTGCTGGTCCAGAACAATTGGAATTCTGTTGTTCTCAGTGGGAGGAAGGTCAGTATTTAAAGTACTGTTACACTCTGAGAAGTGAGTCTGTAAAACCTGCGAGATTTATTTTATCTTAATGATTATAGATTAATTATGATTCTAGATCAAATATTCCAAACTTACAATAAATAAAATACATACAAGTGAAAAAGTGTGTTCTCCTCTTGCTCATGCATCATCATCAGTAATCAAGTATCAGAGGGGTAGCAGTGTTAGTCTGGATCTGTAAAAGCAGCAAAGAATCCTGTGACACCTTATAGACTAACAGATGTTTTGGAGCATGAGCTTTCGTGGGTGAATACATGCATCCAACGAAGTGGGTATTCACCCACGAAAGCTCATGCTCCAATATGTCTGTTAGTCTATGAGGTGCCACAGGACTCTTTGCATCAGTAATTACGTTTCAGTAAAGCAAATGCTCCCCTCTGTTTCACCTCTTCATAGTGGTTACACAGGTGTAACTGAAGGCAGAATAAGGCTCTGAAATTGGGATTCAGTCAGCAAGTCTGTAGGTGACATTTGGGTTTGAATAGAATCCAGTTCACTGTTTTGTACCTGCCTCGTGAACTGATAACAGGAGTATAAATTGTCACTGAGGTCAGCAGATGAGATGCAGAATACACACCAAGTCCATATTTTTTAAGTACAAAGGTGCCATATTTAGGTACTCGTATACCAGAGTAAATCCACTCTTTTTAAGATGGAAGGTTACATTTCCAAGGTTTAGAAGCCTTACAGGAAAAGTGAACAGAACCTATCAATATTAAAGAGCCTACTTCAGGCTGACAGACTGACATCTGAGGAATCTGTCCACCAGATAAAAATGAATGAGCTGATGCTCACCCCTGTAGAATTTTTTTAAAGCTAGAGCCTACAAAAGATCTTGGTTGGAGTACTGCTGCTCAATCAAGGGTTAGATGGAAGAGAGCTTCAGTGCTGAGATTTGCACACCAGATTGATGATTGTTGGAAAGGAGTTATCACTAAATTTGATGCCAGAAAGAGCTCAGAAGCCAGAATAGCATAGAAAAGGAAAAAGTTGTGAGAGAATTCATAACTGTAAGATTTTGACACAAGAATCAAAGTAAAAAGGTCTGGAGATCTAAAGAAGGCAAGTTATCCCAGAGATATCTGAGCTGTCCGCAGAAGAGAGGATCTGGAGCCACAAATAACTGGAAGGTCTCCAGGGGGAAAAGCTCTTGCCAGAAGCTACCACTACCCAGAAACTAATCAGGAGACAAGGGCTGGGGAACTGATCCAGGATATGCCAGATCTAGGGATAGATCCAGAATGTCAGACTGGAACAGTTTTTTTTTTTTAAATAACTAAAAATTAGAACTTAATTTTTATTTTTCATTTTTAAAGTAGAAATATATGGATTAATCACTTCTTATAACACAGGAAAACATGGAGGAAAACATTTTGATGCAATAAAAACCTGTATATAGTTGCTGTGCAGAAATATTATGCATGATAAAATTCCCAGTTCCATTGCATCTGTTTCAGAATGCAAGAATGCAACAAAATAAAATGATTGGGAAATAGCAATTTTGTTATTCCCTTACATAAAAGAAAAATGTTAGATTTGGAAAGCAAAACAGATCATTAGGAGAGTTTATCTAACAGTGGAACTTGTATCAGTATTGTCACAAAGATGTGATAGGTAAGAAAAACCTTGCTAAAGATTTGAGAGGGATAGACAATTATCTCATGAACATATTCAAATAGAGCAGATATACTATTTTGTCTACTAAGTGTAAATGTTATGTTGTTTTGACAGTGGCATGCTTACACCTTTCTTTCGAAAGGGATTAATCTGTGAGAGAAATCTGTGGAGCCAATGAAGTGAGAAGAATACATATTGTAAAATAGTTCAGATGACTGAGCCATATAATAATATTTGTGCTGGCATTCACCAAGTTTGTATTGTACCTGTACTCTGCTTACAATCCAAAACCTGAGAATTTGGAATCTGTACAGTATTCCGTCTATGCCTGTGTGGCATTTGAAATGATTTTTGCTGTAGTCTGGGTGCAGGTATTGTGTATTTTCAGGGTAGATACTGTGGGAGGTAGTTGAGGGACTTTGAGCTGTTGTCATCAATACACGGATGACATGCTGCTCTTAATCTCCTTTTATCTAACCCAGACAGTGTGGTGTCTTGGCTTTCCCAGTGCCTGGCAGAGATAATGGCTTGGATGAGAGCATTCTGACTGAGGTGTACTCCATGTGTTACGCATGGAGCTTCTCTTGAAGCTCCTCTTGAGCAGTATCAAGATCAGGATATATGTGTCACAATAGTAACTGTCCTGTTTGCATATGAGTTGTACCATTAGAGATGTTGATCTACAAATCCATGTGTGGTTTGGGCTTTGATGCATGAGAGTGTCTGTTTCTGCTGCAGAAGATGAGATCAGAACCTATTCTATATTGCAATTTTGAAATTGCCATTGGAGGTATAATGGGGCAGGGTGTTTCTAGTGGTGGGCCTTTGACTTTGGTCCTCTTTCATGCCCAAGCTTGTTAATCTTCTAGTCACTGTGAAAGCACATCTGTGTCTTTTAGAGGCTGGTGACTTGTGGAATGGGTTGTGGGTCTGTGGAAAACTGGGGAAAGTTTTTCAAGATGTTTCTGATACTGACTGAGGTTATTGTCTGTCATACATATTGTAGTTGTAAATTTGGAAAGTGTCCAAATTTATATAAAATTATGCACAGGATGTTAAAAATGATACTTTTGTAAATGTGCCCTGAGACAGAGGGAGAAATCCTGACCCCATTAAGTCAATAACTTCCATTGACTTCACTGGGTTCAGAATTTCACCCAGAGCAAATAAGAATATGCCTTTTATAAATCTAAATCAAGAAATATATTCATTGCACCATGTAAAGATGATGATTAAGCTATTTAGCATATAAATATTTTGCAACCCTACAGGAATGCCTTCCTGGGTGTTTTGATTTTTTGTTTGCTTTGTGAAATTCTCATGCAGCTGCTTTTCATTTAATAGCAATGCTATTACTATTTCATTTTTTTATATTTCAATATATCTGGTTTTTGTTTTACAAACGTTTTATGTTTAGAGAGTAAAAGTGCATCATGGTATGGTATAAAGATTTTATTGATATCAGCTTGGGATGCCCAAGTTACTCAGTAGTGAAGCAATGAATGGGTCATGCAGATCATCCCAAGAAAATGTACATAAAACCTTTATACTGCACTATATCAGAGTGCATTTTTTCATGGGAAAAATAGTTTAGTAAAACTTTCTAAAGCAGTTCTCATTTGTATTGATATCATTTCTCATCTCTCTGTCTCTTGCTGTCCCATTAAAGCTAAACTCCCGTAATAGAATGATTCCATCTATATAGGCCTCAATTTTAAAAACCTTTAAAAATTTCCTAAAATATCTTTTCCATAAATAATGCAGTCACTTAAAAAAAAATCTGAAACATTGGAAAAACTCCTGGGTAGAAACAAGCAGAAGGATTTGAAGGTCACTAATGTTAAAAAGCCTCTTTTCCAGCCCTAATGGGCTGTGAAATATTATACTTTAAACCCATCAGTGTTCCTCCCAGGACTGAATATTGTCTGTCCTAGGCCTTAAAGAAGTGTAATTTGAAGTAGAGGATGGATGTTTGGGGATGAGTGGAGGATGGGAATTCCACAATGGAGGAAAAGAAGCAATCATTTCCTGGTAGGGTTGGGGTGTGTGTGTGTGTGTGTGTGTGTGTTAACATTGACTGTTTGAAGCTGTTGAAATGTCTAGAATGTTAGAAGTGGCTTTAGGGGAGATTGATTAGTGGGCAGAGAATGACCATACTGCACCTTTAAGCTGGAGGGGGGGGGGAGTGCATTGTCCAGCTTGCTGGGGGAAAGGGAATAGTACCTTACAGCCACTTGGGGGAGCGAGGCTGCTGCAAAATAGGAAGTGGGTCAGCGTGGTGACATGGATTCATCTCTGGGGCCTGGAAGGGCTAGGGAGTTCAACTGAGGCAAGCAAAACTGGTGAAGCCCCTTTTCCCTGGGCCAGGCGGAATAGCACTGCCCTGTCTCCTCTTGAAATGGCAAAATACCAGGTTTGGCAGGACCTGCTATGGGCATCACGCTAGTCTCCTTACCCTTTGTTCGAGAGGTGGATGGTATGGTCAAAGCAATGTGTTGGCTGGGGAACCTAGACAGAAAAAGATGGGTGCTGGCAGAAACTCCCCCACGTACAGGGTGTTGGGACAGTTTTTATAGTGGGAGTGCTGAGAGCTATAGGACCAAACTGTAAACACTGCATATAATGAAAACCACTTCAAACTTGGGGGTGCAAGCACCTATGGCTGGGTAGATATTGAATGAACATAGTTACCTGCACTGCACACTTTTATCTGCCGGGTAGTCCAGGCATCTAACAATAAAGTTACTGCCTTATTAAAACCAGTCCAGTGTCCCCTGTCCTCCTTTCAGTATAGTTGGATAGCAGGGTGAGGTGGTCAACAGTGCATGATAAATTTAACTTCTCAAATGATGGTGTCTTTGACCACAAGATTCTAGCATTTATAATGTACAATTACAATGTATTACTCTTTAAAAAACAACAAACGTGCACGGTCATTGAGGCAGGGAGTATGCTTTCTTTTCCATTCGTACAATATCTGGCACATTATTGGTGTTACAAGAAACAAATGCTACTATTAAAGATATTATTAGAACAAGTGTTTTTAGTGGTAAGGTGTGTTTTATATAAATAATACAGAATATGGAATATATATTGTGTCTGTGTGTTGTGTATGTGCGCATAAACACTTTTTATATAATAATACATATATAAATGGTGTATGTATAGCTATATGTAATATAAACGTATATTTTATGTATATAGCACATGTGTATTGTGGACCAAACTTTCTCTAATTGAGATTATGCTGTTGTACTGTAATGTTGAAACGTTCCCTTTGAAAGTTAGAAAAAAAAAAGCCATTTTAAAATAGGACATGGTTTAGCTGGAATATATCAGGTTTAACTGCAAGATAATTTCAGAGTATGGTTTCAAATATTTCTCTCTATATGCAGTTTAAGAGATGTGGCAAGAGAGAATATTAACATAAAAACAAGCAGCGCAGTCATGAGTCTCTCATTTATCTGAAAATCGCCAGCTGGCCATAGCACTTGATGTTATGGCATGTCTGTGTTTCTGTATGTTTGGCTGGTAACAGATCCAAGAAGACATGATGAAATTGCTTTTGTACTCAGTTATTGAACATCTGTAAAAGTTTACTTGGCATGCGGTAACAATTTTAACTTGTGTGCGTGGCAAACATATGTATGTGTCTGTGTATACAAGTTAAACCGGTGAACATATTATGTTTGTCATCTTACATTTTATTTGTCCAGCTTGTTTTCTTTAAAAAGACATAATCAAGTTAAAAAATCTTATGTTAAAAATAAAGTTTCCTTAGGTGCAATTTCACTTTAGAATTCTAATACTGAAATAAGACTCTAATTTAACTTTGGTATTTTGTTTGATCAAGGTGAAGAGAAATCGAACAATGAAAATAGACTTACCGTATATACTCGATCATAAGCCAGTTCGTTTATAAGCTGACCCCCCCGCCACCCAAGATGGATAAGTAAAAATGGAAATGTTTTATGACGCATTCATAACCCAATCCTATAATTTAGAAGTTCGCAAACTGTCTCTCGGGTCATCAGGTTAAGCCACTGGCAGGCCTAGACGGTTTGTTTACCTCGAGTGTCCGCAGGCATGGAGGTAAACCTAAGTAAACAAAGTGTTCCAGACCGCCTGCGGCTTACCCTAATGAGCGGGGACAGCAACTAGTGGGGAAATTATTTTTTTGGGGGGGAGAAGCTGGGGGTCAGGGGAGTAACCCCTGTGACCATCCTCCACATAACCCCATCCCTAGCCCGGAACCCCCACACTCTTCCCATCCCATCCCTTCCCACATTAGCTGGGGTGGGCCAGGGGAAGATGTCTCTGGCCTGGCCAAAGTTGCTCTGGCGAGCTGGGTGGCGTGGCTGCAGCATGCTCCAGCGGGCGGGGCCAGGCAGCGCGGCCGCAGCCTGTCAGCCGCGGAGCTGCAGCTGTTCGCAGGCTGGGGAGAGAGCAGTGTGGCCAGAAGTGTAGAGACTCTGGCCCCGCCTTTATCCTTCTGGCTCTGCTGCCTCTCCTTGTCCCCTCTGTTGGGGGGGAGGGGCTGCATCCCACCTCTCTCTCTTTATACCCGTTCATAAGCCGAGCTCCTTCTTTGACACTTCCCTTTTTTTACTAAAAAAAAAAAAAAAAAAAAAAATCAGCTTATGAATGAATATATATGGTACTTTATTTGTAACTGTAGTCTTTTTCTAGTCAACTTCACTTTCTGTTTTCCATGCAATACTACAAGTGATAATGTTTAACTGCAAGCACTGCAGGGAGAATATTTATATCAAAATAAATTATATCTTCATTTTTTCTTACTGAAAAATCAGTTTGAATAAGCTTTGTAAAAACTTAAAAATAAATACGTTAATACTTACCATAAAAAAAAAAAGGGTCCTGAACTACTGGAGAATGTTTCTTTAAGATCTTTTTTTGTTCTTTTATTGCAGACAAATATTCAGATATTTTTGTCATAGCAGAAGTCTGATTATTCCCATGAATAAAATAAATGTAACTGCTGCAACTGATAGATACAGGGCTTGAGACTCAATCCTGCAAGCTGCTCCACATGGGAGGACCCTTGGTCCCGTGTTGAACCCTAGTAAAATCAGTGTGGCTCTGTGCAGGTGCATAGACCCTTCTGTATAGAAAAGCTTGCAGGATTAGGGCCTTGGCTGTATCAGTATATATTTTTTATTGCAAAGCATAGAAAATATATGTGTACTTTCCAGAACTCCATTATATAGTGTAAAAAACACACAACTTTTCTCCAGCTGAGTTCTGTGGTGATCCCCATATTGCCAGTCTAGAGCACAGGTGGGAAGTTTCAAGGAGCAATAGATAGTGTTACGTCAACCAAACAACCAGAAAAATTCCAATACGTGTAAATTCACTGGGATAGTCCCATATTTTTGGGCCATTCTACACCTATTATTATTTAGTCATTTGATTATGGTAGATTCCACTCCGTCCTGGGCACTTTCCAAACACGCAAGAAGGTGCAGTCCTTACTCTGAGGCGCTCACAGTCCAAGGACTGGTAGAGAAAGATAGACCTTTCAGTTAATATACACGTCAGCAAGCAGCACAGCCCAAATGGGTCTTCAAAGGAGACTTAAAAGTGGAAAGGGTAGGAGCTTCACAGATGAGCTCAGGAAATTTTGACCATGCATCGGAAGCAACGTGGAAGAAGGCATGGAGGTAATCATGTGAGGAGTTGACAAAACTGTGTTCAAAGATGGGAATATTTTAGAGCAAAGGGAATAGGGATGTAAGCCTACTTTAGAGATGGACAGGCTGAGTTTGGCTCCATGTCTGCAATAGGTTTAGGCTAGAGCTTGGGTTTGAGTTCAGTGGAGCCAAAATCTTGTGAGCTGTTCATTGGACAGTTAAGAAATACACTTCACATTGCTCCTTTTTTAAAATTGAAATAACTGCCATCGGATGAAAATAATTTGTTTAGAAATTAAGAATAAGGTCTTCATTCTGATTTCCAGTAACTACTTGGAATTTATACCAAGTGTCTTCTAAACTATAGCAATTTGTTTCCACATATCAGCTGTTGGAATTGGTTGCCAACTATTCTGGTTACTTAGAGACAGTGTCCGTAATGCTGGTTTTAATAGCTGGTGCATAAACAAAATTAGGGCTTAAAAAATTTGTGTTGAAGTTACTACACTAGATTAGTACTAAATGTTTACAAAAAACATTCCTTATCCTGTAATCATTTCTTATGCTATCATATTATAAAATCTGCCAGGACTTTATAGAAATCTTTGAGATTCTTCATTGCATAGCGGAATCTTTACAGGACATTGTGCTTAATCCGAGTGAAAAATACAATACACTTCCTACTTCCTCCCTTTGGGAGGGAAAAATACACTACAGGTCCTTGATATAATGTTCTGAGATGGTCTCGTATTTGCATTAGGAAATACTTTATATCTCCTAGTGGGAATAATTAAATTGGATTCCTGTGGTGTGAATAGAGGCCATAAGTTTTGCTGTGCTTCATTTTTCTTGTGTAATTGAACAGCTTTGTAGTAGGAGAACAAAGGTTAAATCCGTGCAGGCTTATCTGTACTAGTTTCAGTTAGAGGATCCATCAGATTGCCTCTACTTTTTTTCCAGGCTGAATGTAGCTTGTCTTCAAGGAAGTGTTAATTTACTACTCTACACTACATTAAATATGGGTAAGCATTGTTTGTATATGCTAGAATTATTTGCAGCCATTTTAGTTATTTGAGGAACAAATAATCACAGACCCAGTGAACTCAGAGAAAGCCATCACAGGTAATATTTTCTTTATTATGATCATTCTAGCACATATATGGTACAGTTGAAAATCTCCAGAAAAAAAATCATCTTATCATTTATTGGATAAAGATGTTCAGCAGTTGCACTTTTAATATATCTTATAATTATATTAGACTGCTAATGTTTTTGATGCCTTTAAAACAACCTTTGAAGATTTGATAGATCACAGGAAGATTTCTAACTTCCTTTGTGGTATATGGTCAGTCGCACTACTTGTTCCCAAACAGTCTGATGTTCCAAATCATCTGTCATTAATAATGGTGCTTGCCAACATTATTTTTTGGGGTACTATTTCCTTGGAGTCCGCATCTACTGCGCATGAGCAAAACTAGGGCTTCTGCCCTTTTACAGTATTTCAGCAGAGTATAACTTGCCTTCACCCTGGTTCAGCACTTAAGTCTTATAGTATGTTTGATTTGTCTTGCCACCATGACATGTTAAACTCCCTGTGCCATACATGTCAAATACTTTTTGAAACTCCATCTAAACTATAGAAGAATAAAAGATTAAAATTTCATCACTACAAAACTTTCCACCTGAGAGAGAAAAATAAGACAGCTAGAATAAGTGCAATGTGAAAAACCATCAAGTTATAACTGTTTACAGAAAATGAAACTAAATAGCAAGTGTATTATTTATTTACATGAAGAATGAGTGGGAATTCAGAGAAAATATATTTGTTCCTAATCTGTTTGACAATACTAGACATAGATAACCTTCATTATCCTTCATATGACTCTATAACAGAGAGCACTCAGCATTTCACTGGCTATCTCTCTTCACCTCCCACATTCAAATATTTTGCTACAGATTTGCTGTAGTAAATCAAGCAATGATAATGGTTGGAAAAGGTATCCATGAAACACTACAGTGCTGGTTTAAGAAAGTGACTTTTTTGTAAGGGGAAGAGACATCTGAAAGGATTCAGCTGTATGCTCTTCTGGTCAGAATCTAAACGGAAGAGCACAAATGTGCAAGACAGATGTTCTGCTTTTGTCCTTGGATGTTGAAATACACATCTGAGTCAGAAGTGGATTTCTATGAAACTTGCAACAACAACAAAAAAAAGAGAGAGAGAGAGAATAATTTTCCTGTTTTCCTTTTCTAATTGAAAAAATGCAATAAAATATTTTAAATATCCAAATGTGTGTTTGATTAGCTCAAAGTCCTCTATGATCCTCTTTCTTAACTTGACCATCACCATTATAAGATTTTCTGTCATTTATGACTTTCCTTTCTTAGAAAGAGTTGGATGAAGTTCCATCTTGAGCCATTCAACGTTTCTTTTGAACATTTGTCAATAGGTGGTGTTCTCCCTAAGGTGGAAGTGAGGATAATACTTCTATGTACATTTCCCAACCATAGCTCTCAAAGCCAAATCTGTATTTTACACATGGGGACACTGAGGCACAGAGTTGAAGTGAGTTGCCAAGGTTATTGCAATGGGTCAACAGCAGAGCTACAAATAGAGCCAGATCTTCTAACTCCTAGTCTAGTGTCCTATTAACTAAACCACACCACCTCCCTATAATTGCTGCACAGAGGATTGGAGATGAAATTCTTCTTCATCTGTGCTGTGCAGCACTCAAAATCCCTCAGAACTTGAACACTAATCTTCTTTGTGACAATACTCAGATACCAGACTCACAGATATTGAGGTGATGAGTGTGATGAAAGTGCTTGGATGGATAAAAAGAAAACACTTTGATAGGTTGGTTTCAGGTTGTTTTTTTTACTTCTTTTCAAATGAAAAAAGTTCCCAAACAAAAATAATATGTATATATAACAAAGGGATTACTAATGCAAGTATGGTTCTGGAAGAATGTTAAGATAGTGGTATAATAAGTTTGTGTTCCTTTTAAAAAATTAAAATAAGTAGCAACTTGCTCTTATTCAGTCTGACCTCTTGGGACATGCTTTGTAGTGATGACTTGTCAAGCTCAGTTATGTGTGGCCTAATTCACTTCATTTGCCAAGATCAGTCAACGCTCATTAGAAATAAACTTCAGCACTTTGTTCAGATTCAGTAAATAGGTTGATTATTTTGGGTAACAAGTGATCTTTCTGGTCTAAGTATTCAGCCTCACTCTGAAGAGATTAACAACACAGAGACAAGGAATTCATAAATCCTCTTTCCTTTTAGTGTCACGGAAATGGATATATCAGTTCTATAAATCACAACTCTGCCTTTTGGTTCTCCTTTCATTGAAGTTCTGCTGTGGGTAGCTGTCAGACACCGGAGGCACTCATTTGACCTAGTTGTAAGCATTGTTTTGGCCCACATGAGTATTCTGAGATATTTGCATAAAAATTGTCAAAATAACTGAGTTTAAACCCAGATATAGAGCAGAGTCTGTAGCTTTATCAATCCTATTATACTGGACTTCAAATAATTGATTAACACTTTTACACTTGATCAGTTAATGTTTGTAAAGTACCTTTAGCATAAAATGATATACTACAATAGTTAGATATTAAGCACATTATTACATACAAGTGCAGTCCGCCATGTAACTATGAACAGGTTTTTAACCTCTTTTTAAAACCATTTCAAGTTACAAGCAAACTAACTGTGTAGCTGTGGATGGATTCAAACGGTGTGAAAACATGATACCACCTGTGACCTACTACCCAAGTATGCAACCTGCAAGAAGTCAGATATAAGGCTTCCTACCTGTTAGGTAGAAACAGTAGATAGAAGACAAGCAGGATCAAGGAACTGCCAATGTGGGTCTCTCCATATTAGCTAGGAAGGATTACTAAAGGGGTAGGCTTCCTTCTAGCTGATGGAAGCTGGAGAAGTTTGAGGTGGTTAATATGTTGGTGTTTTGGAACTCTTGTGTCAGATACAGCACCTCTGAAGAAAGATCTTGGCCTGCTGTTGGGAGCTTTATTCCACCTTTGCATGCCCATGTGTTTGACCACTGCTTTACTCAGTGTTGCCAACTGCTGCAATTATATCATAAGTCTTGCAATATGTGGTGACTTTCTTCAGCCCCCAACTGCTGAAATAGCACAAGATAGTATGAGAATCTCTACTTAACCTTACATTTAAAAAAAATATATTAATCAACCTCATGGTTGGAGAGAAAAACGCTTATGAAAGCATGCAGCCAAAAAGCAAATAAAAAATAAAAAAAGATTATATTTAGGATGTTTCATGATTGTGAGGAGCTTGATTCCTGATTTTTGAGTGCTAGCGATTGAGAATATCTAAGTCAATTTTGCAGTAGTTGCATGGGGGCAGTGGAAAAGATATCTTGCCTGACCTTGAGTGAACAGCTCACATCCTGAATTGAATCAAATCAAATCAGGATGTACATGTAGGAGCAAATCCAGATCCCAGAGCTATCACTCTACAACGGGGTGGGGGAGTACACCTGCATGAGCCTCATCACTTCCTGCATACTGGTATCTACTGTAGTCAGGATCCTGCCTCCATGGGAGGAAATAGTACACAATTTACTACTTACTGCAAATGAATAATATTTGATAAAAGAGCAGATTGTAGTTTCAATCACGTAAGGGATTACAGAAAACAGTTACTTTAACGTATTTTAAAACATTAGCATTATTTTAATAGAAATAATTAAATTTAAAAATTAATATCCTGTTGCCTAAAATAATCATATCCAGGCATTATGGAAACATCCTGGTATGTACCAAAGAGCACTGTGCTTGTTTATAATCCATCCACTGAATATATTAAATCTGAATATCTTTCTTTTCTTTTTCCTGCACTCTTCTTTGCAGTGATCACTGACCCTTAATTATTTATTTGACTTTTATTTCAATTAAAATGATTAATTGTAACTTTTAAAGTGGCACGATAATTAGAGCATGCACAATCTAAGCACAGCTACAATGAGCTCTTTAAATTGTAATTCTAGTTAGTGCACAGTTGTAACTTTGTAATCCAGATTTATATATGCTGACAGCCTCATTATCCAATAAAAATTGGTGCTGTAAAGTTCTAATATATATGGCCCCAGGAACTGGATAGCTATTTACTCTGCAGGCCTTGATAGCAAGACAGCAATTGAGAGAATAAAATCTAAACTATTGTACTATTGTTCTTCTTAAAATCTGCATCTTTCATTAGACCAGTGGTTCCCAAACTTGTTCCGCCGCTTGTACAGAGTAAGCCCCCTGTGGGCCGGCCTGGTTTGTTTACCTGCTGCGTCTGCAGGTTCGGCCAATCGCGTCTCCTGGTGGCCGTGGTTCACTGCTCCAGGCCAATGGGAGCTGCTGGAAGCGGCGGCCGGCACGTCCCTCAGCCTGTGCCTCTGTGGCCTTCGGTAAGAGTTTGAAAGCACCTGATACCTTGAAGGAGCCACTTGGAATTTGCCTGATTGTGTGCTATATTGACAATGATTTTAGCAATCTGACTCAAGTACTAATTACTTTGATTCTTCACTTTGTTCTGAACACTTTGTAAATCTTCCCTGGGCCACCAGGAGAAAGAAATCTCTTTATTGATTGAGCACCTTCTGATACAGAGAAATCCCACTGCATACATTTTTAGCTGTTCCCGTGTAAAACAGCATCAACAATTTAGCCCATGAGCCATGGTCAGAAGTTTCAAGATTAACTACAAGCATTACTTTCCAAAATCCAGTCTTAAAATGTTTGATGAAGGAAACAATTTTGACAGTATCAGTAAAAAACAGCCCTTTAATATAAAAGTATAAAACAGCAGTTTGAAGCCTAAAACTGTTATGCATACGCTACCCAGAATTACACAAGTATTATGCCTAATTCTCATGCAGGAAAGAGTTTATGAATAAGGATAGGATGACAGTGATAAATAACCTGACTCTTCTCTTGGAGTTGTCACGCCATTGCTACTCTGAGCGATGCCTATGTTTTCTCCACCTTTTCATGTGCTAGTAGGCGATCATGTCCATTCACCATAATGACCAGTGCTAACAGTGATGATAGAGGTGGTGAATGCAAGGGGAAAAAAAACACTTTCCTTTGTCATAGAAATAGCAGCTAAAAGCTCTGTACCATAGAGTTGTTTATATAAATATGGTGTAAATGGGGAGAATCATTATGAGAACTCACCATCTGTTATGAAGAATGAAATTTTTAAGTGGTTCTCTACTCTTTCCCCTTCTCACACCAGCCTTTCTTAGATATAGGCTCAGGGAATTTCAACCGTAGTGCTCCTGCTCTCTAGGTCTGTTTTTTCTCTTCCCTTCACATTCAGCTACCTACTTCCTAGCTTTTTTTGCTTGTATGAGCATAATCAGGGAATCTAGGTGAAGGATAGGTATAAAAAGACTGGGAGCAGGTCCAGGAAGAGGAGCAGGCTTTGATGCTTTCTCCTGATGAAGCACCTTATTCTGCTTTTCACAGTCAGAAGGTGGTGAAGACGGGAGCCTAGCTGTGGAGAAAGACAAAGGTGGTCAGCTGCAAGCAAACCTTTGACTATTGCCAGTGAGAATGAGATTTGAGGGCAGGACTCTTGCTACCATTATATCCCATTGCAGCTGGTACGTGTGGGTCTTGGAACAGGTTGTGCTGTGCCCTGGTGACTTCTGTTGCAATTCCAGCTGTGTATTTGGACCAAAAATGGATTTAGGTCTGAAACTACAGATCACCTCAAAAACTCAAAAGTTAGTAAATGAACTATGGTGTCATCGAATGAAACTTTTTATTTGATCACTCTCCAAAATATATTGATGAGAAATATCTATTTGTAACAGGATGTCAGGAATCTTTTGGTGTTTTCTTTTTGGACCTTGCATAAAACTTGAGGTAGTTCTGCTGACCTGAAATATATAAGAGGTGAGAGAGGGTAGTAGGAACTCAGCAGAAAGGTGATCCTAGGTAGAAACCATAAGGATATCCAGGCTCAAGGAAATATCTTAGACCAAATGGTATGTTTTGTTGTTTGAGTTACCAGTAAAGCCAAACCCCAAATAGAGGGTGTACTTGGATTCTAATTTGAGGTGTGTGCCCTGCAAAGATAAGGATAGGGGGTTCAGTTTGGCCATGCTAATCTTCATTAAAATTCTCCTATAAAAGGTTGATTACAAGGGAGACAATTTACTTTTCCGATATACAATATGTAATTCTGTTTGTTAGAGGTTTGTTCGGGGTTTTTGTTTGTTGGTTGTTTTTAAATAGCACATTGAATAAAACTTGTACATATCTGTGATTAACAGCAGGATGATCATCCCACTTGTGGATACAGATAATACAGTAATATGCATATCTAACAGTATATATAATTGTATGTTCTGTTCTCCATCAATATGCAACCCCCCTGGAGCAAGAGAACTCTATAACATGTGATACCAGACAAACAAGGCAGACACATAACTGAATAAGACATCAGACATGTATCTAATAAATGTATTATAAAACAAACAGATCCATCTGAGCTGTGCCAGAAGGATCAGTCATTCAATAATGCAAATATCCATGACTGAAGTCAGTCACTTCCTGATAAGGTTGCTAATTTTCCCCAGTTTTTTAATTCCTGGAACAGAAACGATTATGCCAGTAAATATGCCCCAGTACTTATTTTTTTAAGTTATTCATTCTGTAGATGAAATATACTTTAAACAAATCTTAAGTAACTTCCTGTTTAGAATTTGTTTGCTTGTGTTATTCTGACCTCTTGTCACAAAACACTGAAATGAACTGTATAATAAAAATTATTACATAAAGCAGTCTTTTCCTTGCAGGAGATTCTCTCCTGTTAATTAAGAAATATGTCAAGGATTCTTTTTTTTTTTTTTAAGGTCAGAAGGGCCCATTATGATGATGTACACTGACCTTTTGCATAAAACTATGTGGAATTTCACCCACTGATTTCTGCATCATGTCAAACAATATGGGGCTGACATCTATAGAGCATAACTATTACAAAGACATCCAGAATAATATGGGCCACAGTTCAGGGAAACTGCACAGGTATTTTCCCTTTATGGTCCAGAAGGGCACTCACTCTTAGGTTCCTGGCTCCCCAGCCATCATCTTTGGGTAGAGACTCATATGTCTGTCCCTCCTGACTAGGGTATTTCCAGACTTCACAGCTCCTTGCCTACACTCAGAACTCTCTAACAAAGTCAGACTGCCTAAACAGGATGGCTTTACTTTTCTCCTCAGAGACAGTACACAGTGTAATTGCTACAGTTCAGTCACCACATAGTTCTTTCTAAGCAAGCACACTTATTTTTAAGGTGAAAGCATTTGAGAGAAAACATTGAAAACAGCTATTAAGCTTACTAGAGATCATTCCTTCACTCCAACAAGGGCTCTGTATGGTGATTAGTCCTTCAAAGTTCACCAATAGGCTTTTCTGTGTTTGAGTTCCTAACCCCTTTTGCTTAGAACCACCACCCCATGAATCTGAGAGTGACTCCTTTGTGCTGTTTGGCCCTTTGGATCCTGGGAATAAGTAATTCATAGACAAAGTTCCCTTCTCTGGGTAAAGATTCAGAAGATTAGGTCTGAAGGTGGGCATTTGCTCTCCCCTCCTTTGAAGTATTTTCTAGGAAACCTACTCAACTAACAGTTTATTCTTGTTCTTGTTCATTCTAGCCCATTATTTAAGAGTCCTTTGACGCTCACAAGATTTACATGAGCCATGTCTCCTAGGCAAGTTCCATGCAATAACACACACACATTTGCATTTTTAGTATAATGATCTCCTAAGATATATTTAAAGTAATTCAATAAGGGTAGTCCAGGATTTTGTAGGAAATTGCCTTACCTGTCACATGATCAATGGAGTTGCAGTTTGAAATATACAGTAATGCTTGTCCCCTCTGTTTTATATATGATGAGTAAAATTAATAGCAAAAACATAGCCTATACACCACAATCATGGACTCGGTCCTGTGCCACAGAAATTAATGGGGGGTTTTCCATTGACTTGAATGAGAGCAAATTTTAACTCCAAAGCACCACCTTTGAAAAGGAAGCCAGTTTGGCTTTCACTGTGCTCAATTTAATAGTCCATCAGAATTTATTTTAACAAGTTGTTAACTTTGACAACTGGAATAATATTTTGGGGATGTCACTTTTCACAAACAGGAAGGACAGAGTGAATGAAGAGTCAATATTTCCCATCTTAAAGTGTAAGTATAAAACATTCCCACACAACCTGTCATCTTTTATTTTCTCTTCCAGAAGCTGTTTTGTGTTTTGTTTTAATTTATTTATAAAATCACATCACCTGTCTAATGGCTCTGGGCACTTTCATACAATAGTTAAAACATCATATCTTAAATATATTCATCAGATGACTACAACAAAACATAATAGACTAGACTTCCTCAACAATTTCTAATACAAATATAATTAAATAAAGCTTCTGCCAGTTAGGAACAGTGTGGATCAAAATTAAAACTTGTTAACCTTCAGATCATTCCTTCTGTAAGCACCTGTGCGAAATTGTATCCAACTGGGTTCACAGATCTGGCCTCTGGCTTAGCAGGGGGAGACAGCATTCCAAAGCCAAGGGGCCTCACAGAGAATACTATACTATTAGCTCCTTCCTGCTTTACACTGAGGGTGTTCCAGCCTGAGTTCTTCTGCCAGCTGCAACTGTGGTAATGGTGATGTCACACTAGGAAAGGGAGGTCTCTAAGTAACCACGTATCCCAAACACTGAAGAGCTTTAAAAGCATAAAACCAGCATCCTCAAACTCCTGCAGGAAATTTAAAGACAACCAGTGCAGTTTATGGATCACCAGAGTGTGTTATGTGCGCTTGGCAAGAAGGTCCGTGCAATAAAAAGTCAGACCCATCTTCAGCTTCTGAGTGGTCTCAAGATACAGGGTTCTTTAAAGTACTATAATCTCAAGCTGACAAAGTCATGATTAACTATAACAAGGTGTGGATCTGAAAGAAATGCTGTGCTAGGGACAGATGAGAAGCTGTTCTTGACAGTGCCTGCCATCTGGCTCACAAGCAGCAGCCCCAGTTCTTGCAAGACCCCTAAATTGTGAACACGTACCACAAATGGTTGCTGCACCACTTCCATCAAGGGATCTTACATAATTCTCCCAGCTTTTTTTCCTCAGCCTAGCAACATCACCTTGTTCTTGTGAGGACTGACCCTCAGCCAGCTACTCCTCATTCAGTCCCCAGTCTCATGCATACACTGAGTCATTCTTCCCTCTCCACCAGCAGGATCAGATGTGATGGAGACATAGAGATGAATGTCTCCAGCATACTGAATACACTGTTGTCCATGTCACCTTATTAACATTCCCAACAGCCTCATTCATATACATGTTGGACAGGAAAGATCTATATCAGCAGTAGCATCTTCCAGGCAACAACAAGGGGAACAGAAGAGGTTGCTTGAGACAGGCTCCTGCTGCTTAAGATATACAGAAAAAGGAGCAACATATGTTTTCCCCCTCCCCAGGAATCTGGTGGCCAAGGGATCACATGGACAAACTCTTCTGCACTCCTTCCCTCTTAAGACAGATAGAGCTCGAGGCCACAGGGGGCGATGAGGCCCCAAAGCTGTACCCACCAAAGACATCTGTTAACTTAGGTGCACTTTACCAGTCCCAAGTGCTAAATTCTTTGTCCTGCTGCTCCCCCTATGCAAATGATTTTGTGGGTGAGAGATGGAGTGGCAGGGGAGTGTAAGACAACACAGTTCTCTTCTGTGCTTCTCTCTAATCCCTCCAGGCTACGATGTGTGTTGGTGGGTGGTGAGAGAACTTGTAGCCTGATGTTTCTCTCTGTAGGTGGAGGAAAGTCCTGTGTCTGTCACTACTACTCTTGGCTACCAGATTTTTCGGAACTGGCAAAAGTTCTGTGTTTACTCCTTCCCTGTCCCTGTATATCTTAGTCTGCTGCTCTTGATGGAAGCAACTGTGGTCTGTTATACAGCAGCAGTCTGTTGTCTTCTACCTTCATGCAGATTCTGCTGTCCCCCCACTCATGTGACTGTTCCTTTCCCTTTCTTGCCTCATCCCTCCCAACAACAGAGGGCATTGAAGTTAATGGACTTTTTGCAATTGACATAATTGAAAACAGGAGTGGGTTAATAGATAACAACACAAAGCAATAAGCAGGGCTTTCTAGAAAAAAAGGAGCGGCGGGGGCAGATCCATCAGAATCCACCCCCCCAATTAACACTGAAAAATAATTTTGTTGATTATATATGTTAGTTAACTGTGAGAGTGCCTAATGGCTGCAACCAGGTTGGGCCCGACTGTGCCAGGTAATGTACAAACATAACAGATGACAGTCCTCATGGTTAGGACCCTGCTAAATTCATGGCCATGAAAAACACGTCACAGACCATGAAATCTAGTCTTCCCCCCTGAAATCTGGTCTTTTGTATTATTTTACCCTATACCAGGGGTCAGCAAGCTTTCAGAAGTGGTGTGCTGAGTCTTCATTTATTCACTCTAACTTAAGGTTCCGCGTGCCAGTAATACACTTCAGTGTTTTTAGAAGGTCTCTTTCTATAAGTCTATAATATATAACCTAACTATTGTTGTATGTAAAGTAAATAAGGTTTTTAAAATGTTTAAGAAGCTTCATTTAAAATTAAATTAAAATGCAGAGCCCCCCGGACCAGTGGCCAGGACCCAAACAGTGTAAGTGCCACTGAAAATCAGCTCACGTGCCACCCTTACTTCTCCACTGCTGCCTTCAGAACAAGGCGGCTGGAGAGTGGCAGTTGCTGACTGAGGGCCCACCTCTGCAGGCCATGCCATCCTTACTTCTGCAATGCTGTTAACAGAATCTCTGCCTTCAGAGCTGGGTTTCCGGCTAGCAGCTGCAGCTACTCTCCAGCCACCCAGCTCTGAAGACAGTGCCGCTGCCAGCAGCAGCGCAGAAGTAAGGGTAGCAGTACCGCAACCCCTCCTACAATAACCTTGTGACCCCCCCCAACTTCTTTTGGGTCAGGATCTTTACAGTTACAACACCTTGAAATTTCAGATTGAAATAGCTGCCATCATGAAATTAACAATTTTTAAAATCCTATGACCATGAAATTGACCAAAACGGACTGTGAATTTTGTAGGGCCCTACCCATAGGTCTTGGACACAAATTTTTAAGGTTAATTAGGTTTTTCTGCACACAGTGTTGCAACACCTAACTGATTTAGGAGCTTAAATCTCATTTTCAAAAGGGACTTAGTAGCCAAAATCCCATTGAAAGTCAACAGTGTTTTGGCTTCTAAGGGTCTAATTCCCTTTTTAAAATGAGTTAGCATCCTAAATCAGTTAGGCATTGTTGCTGCCAGCAAATCTGAACCTTACTGTCTGACAGACAAGATGTTACAGGTGGGATAAGACACACAAGCAGGGGGGTGGGTTGAGGGACAGGATAACAAATAGCATAGGGTGTGCACAGTCCAAAGCCAAAGTGAAGGCTGCTGTCCTCTTGAAGACTAGCCTTCATCTGATATGTGTGGTGAGTTATTTCAACTGATCTTTAAAGAGGGCTGGTAAATATAACTAAAATATTGTACACAGGCTAGACTGATTTTTTCTCACACTCATTCTTTCCCATCAGACTTCTTGGGATCGGTTATAAGAGTATAGCTCAAAGTCTGTACTATAGTTGATTCTCTTCTGTTTTAGTATATCATATGTAATGAGATTTATCCTAGAGCACTCAGTTTTTCTACTCACATTCGGTCTGTCTTGAAAATCGCTCCTGTAACTCTAAATGAGTGTAATATAACATATGTAATTTTTTTTCATTTCTTCATTTGCTATCATTTAAGTTGGGAGGGGGCAGGGGTTCACATGCTGCTTTGTTTTGAACATT
Organism: Gopherus flavomarginatus; assembly: GCF_025201925.1. Classification (NCBI taxonomy): domain Eukaryota; kingdom Metazoa; phylum Chordata; order Testudines; family Testudinidae; genus Gopherus; species Gopherus flavomarginatus. The sequence goes on from NC_066617.1 coordinate 186,990,214, forward strand.
TGCTCCCCTTATGTCCCAACTGTTTCCCAAAATCTGAGCAGACAGCCCAAGGTCTGCCCTCTTTTAAAAAAAAATGTATTCAAAGTTCACAATATCTTTTAAAAAGCAGCAAATTTTAAATAGAACTCAGTATGGAGCAGAATTGTTTTGTTTTCTTTCGTTCTGTCTGGTCAACTGAAACAGAACATCTGTACCATCATCCTCGCTATAATTTTCCACCCTAGCAATTACCCACATGAGCAAAGATCATGTGCTGTTTTAGATAGCAGGATATAATTGTGCAGGGTTTCTGTTGATCTGGGTAATTTAGTGGAAAAACTCTGATTAGACTAAGCTTGCCAAAGCATAGTAAGGGTGCGTTAGATAGTTTACCTATAATTTAGCTTTGTTTTAGGCTAGGTACAAATTGACGTGTCTATTTAAAAAAAAAAAACCGAGGCATTTAAAAAATGTATTATTCATAGTTTTCTAATGGACGCTAAAACTTTTGTTAATGCATAATTCATTTTCTCTGGAGCAAATTAGTCCAATATTTCACAAATGTCAAATATATTTAAATATTGCAAAATTACTTTCATTTTTGCTTCTTTTAGCGATATATTTTGAAAATGCATTCAGCTTTGTGGGTTGTTTTGAAAACACATCTAGTTAGCAGTTGAATAAAATATTTATCTGGCATGTTGACCTCAGGATGCAAGATAACTGCAATGTAATTCTTTTCATAGTGGTTACAGAATGAGGTCAAGTTCAAATTTCCAATTCATTCCTACCCACAAATCAAGGTTACTGGCAGGTCACCTCTTCTGAGTAAATAAGGAGACATTTAACTTTGAAAACAAGTGAAGCTGCTTTACTGAACTTTTCTTGAAATGTTATTCTGTGTGCAACTGAAGTAAATTACAGCAATAACTAAATTACAGTATCAACATAATCTTCCATGCAAACTACAGTAAGCACAGTGGGCCAGATCCAAATACCATTAAAATCAAAGGAAAGAAAATGTGGCTTTGGCTCAGACCCTAACATTTCCAGGAGCTAAGAGACAGTTGCATCTCAAATGCCAATTGTAGAGCTTGCTTCTGGGAAAAGGTTAGAACTTTACTGAAAATATCCTGTTCTGGCATTTAGTGCTGGAGGACTGGGGTAACACATAGGAGACATGTAAGTGCCCTGCCAACTAGAGAGATGCTTTCAAAAGCATGTTACCACTTCCTTCAGCCACCCTGCCTGATTGGCATTTGCCTTTCAGGTCTTAAATAGAACTTTTAAATGCAAGGACACAAAAGCTCCTCGGTAAGCTGGAGGAGTTACCCGGTACAAAGTCATGCCACCGTTTCTGCCCCCCCCCATCAGCCCCCTATCAGCCCTTTCCTAAGGAACAGTGCTGATAGCAAGAGAACAAAATAAAGCGAGATAAGCAATAACAACAAAAAAACCACCCATTAGACAACTTCTCATCTTGGGTTTCAACCTCTGTCTATTTGCATCTGGAACCCTGACTTTCCAATAAGTCTATTCAGTTCCTCCTCCTACATGACTTAAGCAGTCATTCTTATATCCTTTTCTCTAACGATATGGGCAAAGTGGAAGAAAAACTGAGCAGAGTAGACCAATTGATTACCTGGGACCCGGCACTGACCCTATGTGCAATCCACTTCATGTTTTTCTATATTGCTAAACTAGCTTATCCATCTGCTAATCCCTTTCTAGCCCAATTAAACCTAACCTGATTCTGTGCTCTATGGTGCCTGCCCTCGTAAGTCATGGGAAAAAATATTTTACTATATTTTACTGTTTAAATACTGAAACTTCAGTTGACACTTTTTTCTGTCCATGGATCAGATTCTCCAGTGGTCTGCAAATTGTATAGTCATTTACAGCTGTGCAAACGGACTGTGAAATGTGACAAAATCAGCATAGTAATGGTTTACACTCCCTTTGCACTGATGAAAATGACTGCAGATCAATGGAGAATGTAGCCCTACATTTTAGTGTTCCTGGAAATTCTACAGATGATACCAACGTGTCTTAAGTTGATGATTTATTTGGGAAATATATCTGTCTTAGAATCCTGACTTTAACTGCTCACATTAATTCCCTGCTCATGACTATTTTCTGTTGTTATTAACTGATAGTTATGGGCCTGATTTTTAAAAGCACTGTCACAAAAAACTCCAGTTGAAGTCAGTGCTGAGCACCACTGAAAGTAGGCCCTCTTTGTGTAGCTATTTTCAATAGTCAAATTTTGGTCTTCTATAAAGGACCTTATGTTATCTTCAATACAATAACTCCTCACTTAGTCATCCCGGTTAACATTGTTTTGTTGCTGATCAATTAAGGAACATGCTCATTTAAAGTTGTGCAATGCTCCCTTCTAATGTCGTTTGGCAGCCGCCTGCTTTGTTGGAGCTAGCTGGTGGGGGCTTGGAACCAGGGTAAACCAGCAGCCCCCCATCAGCTCCCCCTGTCAGCTCCCCACTCCCCTAAGTTCCCTGTGCAGCAGCTGCCCAGCAGGCTATCAGTTGCCGAGAGTTCAGCTGTCCCTCCCCCAACTACCATGTGCTACTTCTGCCCTCTGCCTTGAAGCTGCTCCCCGGAGCCTCCTGCTTGCTGTGGAGGGGAAAGGGGAGGAAGAGGAGGGTTGTCAGGGTGTCCCCCTCCCCCCTGCTTTTATTTTTATATATAAATAATTATTTATATATAAAAATAATTATATATATATTATATATAATATATATATATTATATATAATATATATATATTATATATAATATATAATATATATAAGCATAAGGTCCTTTATAGAAGACCAAAATTTGACTATTGAAAATAGCTACACAAAGAGGGCCTACTTTCAGTGGTGCTCAGCACTGACTTCAACTGGAGTTTTTTGTGACAGTGCTTTTAAAAATCAGGCCCATAACTATCAGTTAATAACAACAGAAAATAGTCATGAGCAGGGAATTAATGTGAGCAGTTAAAGTCAGGATTCTAAGACAGATATATTTCCCAAATAAATCATCAACTTAAGACACGTTGGTATCATCTGTAGAATTTCCAGGAACACTAAAATGTAGGGCTACATTCTCCATTATATATATATATATTTTATATATATATAATTTATATATAAATTATATTATTTATTATTATATATATATAATTTATATATATATATTTTATATATATATATATATAAAATGTAGGGCTACATTCTCCATTTTATATATATATATATATATATAAAAAGTCTGGAGGAAAAAAATTTCCCTGGAACCTAACCCCCTTACTTACATTAATTCTTATGGGGAAATTGGATTTGCTTAATATCGTTTCGCTTAAAGTCACATTTTTCAGGAACATAGCTACAATGTTAAGTGAGGAGCTACTGTATCTAGTTTCTGAGACATGCCTGAAATGAAACAGATTCTACTGAATATTAAAATGCTGTTCAAAATCCAGTATAATATATATGCTCTTAGGATATTCATAGACAGTATCTTTAATATGTGATTCTGCTGTGGGATGTCTTGGGTCAGTTTGTTTCTCCTGTGTGGAAAACCAGAGAAAAGATAACTCCATTTGGTTTTCCCACTCTCAAGAGCAGTTCAGATAGTGCTGCCAAACCTGCAACTGGGGGAGAGGGATGTTTTCATTGAGCTTTCAACAGTGACACTCGGTTATCTTCCTGAGTGGCATCAGTTAACGTACACTGCATAAATGTGTATGACTAATTCCAGATCGATATTTTCTGTGTTATCTTGCACTTGTCTAGATCCAACTTTGACTCCTGTTGTGTTGCATAGTTTGTGGTTGCCCTTTCCCTCCTCACCACACAGGTGGCATAGGAGAAGGCTGTGTGCTTGGATTCTGGGGCTATAATAGTGAGACTAGTAGCTGAATAGCTTTGCAGAGGACTTCAGCTTTTCTTGAAGCAGTTCTGGGGAGGAGATGCCATAGCACAGTTAATGCAATACACATTTAATACAGACTTCAGCTGAATTAACATCCTAGGGAATCCCCATTTCCTTTCAGTGAGAGCAATAACTGCAGCATATGCTGGCTGTGCGCTAATCCAGTTCATCTCTCCCCCATCCCCACCCCAAAGTTTGACTTCCGTGGATAGGTCCATGTAGTCTGAGCATGTCACAGAGGTTCTTCTCTTGTTCTGAAACCCTCCTGTGCAATTATTCCCTGGCCTCTGATTTTTAACCATTCATGCTTAGACCAAACTTTTTCAAACTATACTAACTATATGTAATATTTCTCAGTGCATCACTAATCATTTTTTGTTGGTATAAGAAGTAGTAGCAGCATGTTTAATGTATACGTGCAGAGGCAAATTGGACTGAATCTACTGCAGTCTAGAATAGCAAACTCCTGTGCCTTTTGGATATTGTCTTTTACATGTACATTTTGTTGTGTATTTGTTTAGTTATTGTAACATTTTCAGATTCAGGAAAATGCATCTCACCCAGAGGTAAATGCTCAACATTATCTGAACAGGGCAACCTAATATGAAATATTAAGAATGGGTAGATAGAGCAAAATACAGAAAAAAATGGGTTTGTTTTTGTGTAGACACAACAAAAAGACAATTGTTACATACAACTGCCTTAGAGAAGTTCTTGAGTGGTTTAGGAAAAATTCTGTAGAAATATTTGTAAACAAAGAAGTATTTGTTGGATAAAGGTTAGCAAAACCATCACTATAAGTAACTTTTCATTGAGCCTCAGTCCAAGGCTTGAGAGGAGAGTTATGAATGTAAATAAATACAAATCAATAGGAGCTCTGTTTTTATTATTTCTCTGGGAATTTCTGTACACTTTGAGAGCAACTTGTTGCAAGTTCAACAGATGATTAAGTTTAACCTTGATCCTGAGCCAGCTAGATTGGCTTACATTCTATCAGCAAGGGATTTAAATTTACTTGGACACATTTTAATTGGCATTTATACAACTTGTACGCACAGATGCTGAATTCATTGAGAAATCTTGAGTGCCATCTGTTTGACTAGCTTTGCCCTCTATTAAAATATACAATAAAATAAAGCCATATCTCTTTGGCTAGCTAGACTATTTATCTTGCAAAATACAATATTTTTAATTACCCTATTAATAATGGGATATTTTGTGCTAGACATTAATTGCCCACTTTAATTAAAAGTAACCTTATTTCACTTGCCTTCTTGAATGGCTTCTTGTTCAAGAACATTTTTGTTCAGAATTACAGTGCTTTACTCTTACATCTCTGGCAGACTTCTTAGAAACATACTCTGGGATTTAACAATTTCTGAAATAGATGCTGCTAATGTTGACTTGTAAATAATTATCAAGTTAAGTCATTAAATATTTCAAACCTTCTTCTGAGCTAATGGGAAGTTTTGTTTTGTTTTTATTTTAAAAAGTATAATGCACTGATTTAAATTGCCTACAGTGAAATTATGGCACCTAGATTTATTTTGTTTTAGGGTATGTACTGTATCTAAATTTTATGCTCGCTGTTCGGCATGAAAGACAATACTTATCTTCAAGCAACTGAGATAATAAATGTAACTAAAGCACAGTGTTCATTTCTGTATTACATTAACAATAAATTAAATTTATTTATTCATATGCCAAATATTGATTAAAAGACAAGGTCACAGTTTGGAGTGATTTTCGTCCACTGTTTCTCCCTTGAATATTAGGTGGTATCAGTGGTTAAAAATGTGTTTTTCTTTTTGTTTTAAATCTCTGGTATGTCTGGTCATTGCCACATCATTCAGAACTGGACCTTCTTACAGTATTCCATGCCTTTATGTCTTCTCGATTAAATTCTTACGGTATATTCTGAATGGGCTATACCTGGAGACTACTTGGGAGTTACAAATGGTATGAAACGTGACTGCCCACCTGTAAATCTGTATTAGTGGAAACAAATAACACCAATTCTCCAGAAATTGGATTCTGGGTACTATTCAGTTTCTCCCTTTTGATCCATAATGTCTCATATGGTTTGGGTCCTTACCTGTATTACAGACTGTCTTCCTGCTCTCTAGATTTACCAGCAAGACCACTGGTAGGTTGAGGCCTGATTCAGGCAAGCATTTAAGTGTGTGTGCTAAGTCCATCCCTTTTCAGCAAAGCACTTCAGCATGTGCTTAAGTGTTTTCCTGAAACAGAAGATGCCATGTCTATACAGCGTTCATTATCCTGTCTATGGAATACTCAAAGCAGGTGCAGAACTAGTGAATTCTAAATCCCATTTTTAAACTTCTAAATTTGCATGTATTAGTCACTCTAATTGTTGTCATAATTACAGTATTAGCTGTTTGTTTCAGTTAGTACAGACAATAAAAATTCTAGTTTCCATTTATGCACCTGCAACACGTGCATTCTTCTAGCACTAATGCAACACATCTGTATGCATTCTTCCAGTACTGATACCTTGACACACAAGCAGTACTGTTTGAAAGTGAAAACTCCATTTGTCTGAATGGGTTTGTGTCTACAAATATTGTTAACCTCATATACAGCTATTAATGTTAGAAAAGGACACCTACAAAAAATGAAGGTCTCACTGAAAATCTAGCATTATAAATTTGGGAGAAATATGTTATGACAATCTCCAGACTGTAGTAAGTGGTTGGTGAATTGACTTCCTAAAGTTCAAAGTCTTTAAGAAGTTGAAGTAATACAACAGCAACATACTAAGGTTATAATTGTTTATTCTGACTGCCAAGAAATGTCATTAGTTTTTTTAAATATGTGACTCTGTTTTCTAGATTAGTAGACAATTTCAAATATCAGTACTTAATAGGGAAAATAACTTCTTATCTCTGTATTTTCTGGCTTGCAGTTCACTTACTGGTTTCTCAGTTGGTTTTCACATTTTCTGGTTGATTGTAAAACTGATCTGAAGTAATAAAGTAAATGTGAACTTGCTGTCTGTTGATATGTAAAGTGTGTAAAGAGTAAAGTGAATTAAACTTGCCTTTATGTTTACTGAAGATCAAAGATATACAGTGACTTCTATCCATGAAATCAAATATCTTCTTCATAATCCTATCCATGGATTTGTTTTCCTCCTAAAATTTCTTCTCAAAGATGAGAGAGCTGATATTAGAATGTAATTGTTGAAGTTATAAAGATGGTGTGTAAAGTCTCCTGTTCTTACTTGTGTAGGATGTTCACCTTTGCTGATTTGTTTGCAGTGCTATCTATTATGTAAAGCTTGTTACAACAGAGTCTCAGCTTTCATCATTTCTCTATGGTAGGTTATATTGAAATAATAACAATTCCCATGCATCCTATGCAATTAGCCTTGCTAGATGATACTGGATGTAGAGATTCAGTTTCAAAGGAAAGGTTAAGACACTGCGTGAATATCTTTTTCCCTTTGAAGTAGGCTGTTGAGACTTCATTTGGGAAGAAAAGGTATGGCTTCTCTGGCAGTGGGGACCAAAAGAACACTCACTTCAAATACTAACAAATCAGATTGTTTCAATCTGTGTGCAAATAATGCCCCATCAAATATCAGAGCTTCAAAGGGCTAAAGAGCTAATGAGTTCAATGTTGATGGATCTAGCGGATTAACTTTCCAATCACACTTGTGAAAATTCCCCTATCTCCTATGAAAAGAAATCATATAAAATATATGCAGGTAATAGGATTTCCTTGACACTTATTTCCATTTTCTTGCTTGTTACTATCTTTGGTGTATTCCCACCCAGAAGGTTTAGTTTTTATTATCCATATTTTTCCCATGCTTTTATTATTCAGTCCAAATGGATGGTTGTGTGTGTTTCAAATGGTATGTAGATTAATTTCAGTGGTGGAAGCCTTTAATTATTTATACTGTTTTGGAATAATGTGCATTTCCATTGTTTATGGTACTGTTGTTTTTGATTATGTATCATTGGTCTTGTTTTATTGTAAGGTTCCTCTGTTAATTAAATCTCCAGATATTTTGATAATGGGCTGTGTCCACAAGATGTATGATTCTGTGATCATTGATGGAATTTTCTGGTTAAGATTTTTTTTAAAGGGTGCTTGTAGAGCTATCACTTTTAATCTTTCTTTACTTTTTAACATGAACAGAATCACCATAATATTGTCTATTGAACAGTTTTATGTTTTTTTAATTAATAAATATCCAGATATTATTCACATAGAGATACAATGAAACCAAGAGTTTAGCACAAAAGAATTGGAACTGATGATATACAGTATTGTTGACTTCCATTTATTTTCAGAAGCAATAACATATGGGTTTTGTTTTGAATTACATTTTTCTCCTTAGTGATGTTGATTTTAGATAAATTGGTTTGGTAGTGAGTAGATGGTGGATATATAATGATGTGTCTGGGCTCGTGTTCTTTATTCCAGGTCTCCGATATGAACAGAAAAATATTCTAGAGAAAAAAATAAAATATGCATAAATAGTTATTGAATTCAGCTTTAATACATTGGCTTTTAAAAATATACATACTACTTATTTCATTTCTAATATGAATAATCAGAATCTCAGACATGCATTTCATTCATTGTAAAGGAAAATGTTCAAGTGGATGAAGAAAAATTAGTAAATTTAGGCTGTTTACATATAAACTTTAAGGGCTCTCTACAGAGAAATACACTGTATAGGAATTAGCTGTAAGGTCTCAGCTTGAAAATTCTAAGCAATCACTTGTAATTGTGGAGCACTGGAAGAAGCCAATCAATCTCATTCAAGTAAAGAGCAAGAGCTAAGCACTTTCTTAAGCAGCAAGCATTTTCCCCTGTGTTTTAGAATATGATATGCAAACGAATGCTTCATTTCCCCAGGATTTTTAACAAAGAAGCTGAAACTAATGTTCAAGTTCTATTGTCCTGTGTTTCTATATCCACTGGAGCTCAGGATTTTTGTATGAATGTTATTTCTGCGGCTCTTCTTGCTAGAACTGATGCTGTTATGCATAAAAGAGAGGATCTTAATAAACATTTAGATATGCAGAATATGCAGCCTGGAAAATAAATAGAAATGCTGGCAGTATCAATGGAGTCCACACACAGTAACTGATCAGATTGTGTGTGAGAGAACACAGTGGGGAAAGGAAGTTTTGAACTGCTAAAGCTGACCTGATGATGATGATACCTAGCTCTCTTATAGTGCTTTTTATTAGTAGGTGTCAAAGTTCTTTACAAAGGTTAGTATCATTTGAATAGTCACACTTTTTGACTACTAAATTATAATGATGTTATAACGAAAAAGGTATGAATTTTTTTTTTTACGATACACAAGAAACACAAGTATAAGGATTTTGGTTCCTGCAGATGTAGGGGCACCTGAGGGAGGAAAGAGCTCTTTGTTTCCTCCTGTCCCTTTGCTCACTCATGTATCGGCAGGTAGGATCTATCCATCATCTTTTATGTATGTATGTATTTTTAATAGTCATAACTACAAATCCCCATTCACCAGAATAGATTCCATTTTTTTTCCAAAAGCTGTCCTAAAAAGTTTAATCTTAGTATACCAGCATTTTTGTTTTATAAGAATACAAAAAGAGCCCAAGCCAATGGTCTGTGCGACCTGCTAATACACACCTGTACCCCGATATAATGCTGTCTTCGGGAGCAAAAAAATCTTACCACGTTATAGGTGAAACCGCATTATATCGAATTTGCTTGGATCCGCTGGAGTGCATAGCCCTGGCCCCCTGGAGCACTGCTTTTACTGCGTTATATCCAAATGCGTGTACACTGGAATGGGTTACCTAAGGACATGGTGGAATCTCCTTCCTTAGAGGTTTTTAAGATGAGGCTTGACAAAGTCCTGGCTGGGATGATTTAGTTGAAGATTGGTCCTGCTTTGAGTAGGGGGTTGGACTAGATGATCTCCAGAGGTCCCTTTGAACCTTGATAGTCTATGATTCTATATCGGGTCGCGTGATATCGGGGTTGAGGTGTACTTAAAGTCACAGTTCAGAGATAAACTGATCAAACAAATACCATGTCAAACCTTATAACATATCCCATCTGTCTATCTCCTGCTTCTTCTCAAAAGCCCCCCAAAATATCAGCTGACATGCCATGAAAGTTAATTAATGTGGGCTGCTTTGAACTAGAGGGAATTCAGTTCCAGATTTGAGTGGCACTGATGGGGGGCCAGCACTCCACTCATGCTTGCACTGGGAAGGGTAATTCAGCTCACATTCTTTTGCTGATTGCAACCAAGTTAGTGTTTAATGAGGGGGAACTCTGGTCTTTCACCTACGCTGGTTCCATGCCATTTGGTGCTTTATCAAAACCATTTTTGGATTTAGGTCAACAAAAGCACCTTAAACACAGAAGCCACTTGGCAACCTGTGCAAATTACAGAGCTTTAATTTCACTAATCACACTAATAAATGTTCCACTTACCAAGCAGGCAGCCAGCTTCTGTGTCATTTTCAGCTTCAGTATAGGCTTGAGTTGTAGGTGTATGTAGAGCACAGTAGTTTAATCCTAAAGTGATAAAGGTATTGATGAGAGTAGCAAAATCCACATCCGTAAAATAAGGCAGTACCAATCTTGGCTTAACTCAGCTGATACATCATCAGTGATCAAGAAGGTGTTCTAAGCAGCCATTGGTCCAGCCAAACCTCCAACTTATAAAAGTGACTTTGTGATGGCAAAAGTGGGACAGAGATCCCCCACTCCAACATACAGTCTTTTTATATTGGACTGCCACAGTCCCAGGATAACAAATGAAGTCCCTTTTTACTCATAGAGACTTAAACAATGGGATCAGAAACACCAAATATACTTATAAAAAATAAAAATATACTTTACTGATTGTTTCTAGCATAAGATGTTCCCTTCCTCATGGAACTTTCAGGCTGTGGAGTTTTGTATAATGGGTTTTTTAAAGAAGTCATATTGTGTTGCAGTTTCTCACATGACATTAAGTGCAGCTTAAACTAATGCCTCCCTAGCACACAGAACCATGGTCCTATAGGCTGTCTTAGGGTTGCTGAAAACTGGACACACTGCTCTGCCTCTTCCCCTGAGGCCACGCCACCTCCCCACCACTTCCCCCAAAGCCCTGCCCCCATTTGTCTTGCCCTACCCAAAAAGCTGGTTTGATTCAGCGAGATGGTGCTGATTCATCAGACCTAGAACAGCATGAGAGGTTTAAATGAATCATTTGTTCTTTGCCTTTTGGAAAACTTTTGTTTCTGATACTTGATTCCTTTCTACAACAAAATTCTCCACAGAAAAATCATGTAGAAAAACTCTCTAGCCTTAGGAGTGTCATTAAATGCTTCACCTGCTCTGTAGGTAGGCTTTCCCCACACACTTTCTCAGGGACTTTTTTATTTTTAAAAGAGAAAACTGAGTGCACACTCGAATGGAAGCAAACCTAATGAGCAGATTCAGTGTGGTATTATACAATTACATATTGACATTTACCAAATGTGCATTTGTTTACAATTGTGCCCTCCTAATACTTAGGGGTTGTCTATATTAGAAAAGTTGTACAGCCTTAACTAAATTGTGAAGTCAGTGTAGTTAAATAGGTGATAGCCTCTAATGCACTTAAACCCATTTAATCCTTGTTTAGCATATACCAGTAAAGTACTAAATTAACCCTCACTTAAGGCAGTTTGGTTTAAAGAGGTTTAAGTGCATCTATATTAAATGAGAAGTACCACCACAACTAATATGCAATAACAAAGTTTAAAAAGTTTCCTCTAACTTGGTTACAAACCCACCCCATCTCTTTTCTATGTGTTACTACACACCAAACGATACAGGAATGTGAGATTTTTCTCGGGGCTAGGGCAAATGAGAAGAAACTTAGAAAAGGGAAGTTTCAGCTGTACAAACAAGAATGGCTCGCTAAAACATAATATCCCAAGATAATGCCAAACAAACCTGGCAGCATATGTAATTCTGCTATAAAATGCAGCACCCATTTGACAGGCCACTGCTAGCTACGTGCCCCATTTTCCATAGTCCTGATCATCTTGTTTCTGTTTTAGAATCTTTAAATTTGGTACAGATTCTATGGCTTCTGGCATGTTATGCACAGTAAGATTTGTTTTGTAGAAATTAAGTCTTTTTAGGTGTCTAAGTAATTCTTTGAAAAGCTGGCAAGTGATTTTTGGCCGGTTGAGAAAGTATTGTATTTTAAATCAAACTTATTTTAAAAATTGTCACTAGAATAAGCATCTGAGAATATTGTTTGAATAGAAATGTACTAATCCACGCTTGATAACTGACAAAAAAGTACCCTTGCCCTACTTCCCAAAGATTGGGGGGTAGTAATTGGGAGAACATTGAGGGGTGCTGGGATTGTAGGGGCAGTAACTCGGGGGGGGAGGAATGCTATGGGGGACACTAGGATTTTGGAGGGAGCAGTAACTGTCATTGGTAGGGTGTGGGGGAGGGCTAACTGGAATTGATGGGGCATTCTGTGGGTGGGTGTACTAACTGGCAGACAGGGAGCATTGGAGTTGGGGGACAGCTAACTGGGAGCAGGGGAGTATGTGGTATGTGTGTGGTGGGGAGAGGCAGTAATGGGCAGCAGAGGAGGCATGCACTGTTTGAAGTGGGGAGGGGGGTTCCTCCCCAGAGTGGGGAAATCAAGGCACAGCAGGCAGGGCGGCTCTAGGCATTTTGCCGCCCCAGGCACGGCAGGCAGGCCGCCTTCGGCGGCTTGCCTGCGGAGGGTCTGCTGGTCCCGCGGCTTCGGCAGAGCGCCCCCTGCAGCTTGCTGCCCCAGGCACGCGCTTAGCCTGCTGGGTCCTGGAGCCGCCCCTGACAGTGGGGTGGAGGGGCGAAAGACAAGGTTCCCCCTGGGCTGGGCAGCGGCACCTATCTGCTGGATAGGCTGGAGCCCTGTCTGGGAGCCAGCCAGTTCTCTTCCCTCAGCAGCAGCGGCTGAACAGCTGCTGCTCTTCCCATCCTCTCCGCGGGGAGGCTGATTGTGATTACTCTGGTAACTGGACTTTTTGTGTCCAGTCAGCAGTCTAAAACCAGATACCTGGCAACCCTACTTTTATTTCCAGTTGCGTTATGTCATCTTAGTCTGTCCAGAATAGGTTAGAGTTTCCCTATTTTTTTAAATCCTATCATTCATTCATTATTTAACTTGCTGGTGATAGCAGACATAGCATGCTGTATTATTGCCAATAAGATTTCTGCCAGCCAAATGTGGCTCATGGCATTATTAGGTTGAACAACAATGCAAGCCACCTTCTCCTCTTTTGTTATTTTTATGAAAGATGTTATCTTTAGCAACAACACTGAAGTTTGCAACTTAATTTTCTGTATCTATTAAAATACGAATGAAAATACAAGCTTTGAGGACTATGATGCTAACATAATATAAACAGAAGTTTTAAATCAAAATTAAAATCTTCAGTAATGAAATCTGGTCATCTGCAGGTGTATTTGTATTCATGCTGAGCACTTCTCTGTGTTTCCTTTATTATTTCTGAATCAGACTGCTCACTGCTGTTTTAGTACACAGCGTAATCCAAAATTTATTCTGCTCCTCTCTGCTTAGAATAAGGAGTCTTGTGCTAATAGAAATGCTGCCTATTTAGTTGTCTTCAGTAGCATTTGTTGCACATTAAACCCGATTGACGGGTTGTCTCTGAATATTTCATAGCAATGGAAGCCAGAATTAAAATCTAGCAGGAGTAGAACTTTTCCTTATGGTTTTATTCTCCTGTACCATTTACCAAAGGATATAAATGTGAGCTGGTTACTGACCCTGCCAGCAGGTAGGGGATCTTGGGGGACAACTACTGCACTGGTGGGGTGCAAAATAAACTTTATTAAGAAAATGTAAAAACAGGGAAAATTCAATAGTGAGGGGCATGGGGTTTGTTAAGGTAGACAATTGGGGAGGGGTTTCTTTTAGTAAATAGTATAGGGGGTTTCAGTAGTGGGGTACAATACAGTTGGTAACCAACTAACACTGAAGTATAAATGTAACAGGTAGCTAACAATTTCTATGTAAAGGGTGTGTCACAGCAGCATATAACCAACTAACAGTTATGGGTAAAATGTGTTAAATAACCAACAACTCTAGGTAAAAATGTGTCACAGTGGTGTAAATGTAAAATGTGAGGTGTGTCAGAGAGAAAAAGGGTAACCAGTGGGGTTTTAGGCTAGACTTCAGTAATACAATTGAGGTTTGGCAGCAGTAGGAGCAGGGTGAACACGTGGGGGAAGGGATTAAAAGAGAGAGAGAGAGAGAAAGGCAGTGGTAGAGGAATGAGGTTGGGGGATGGGGGAAGAGGAGCACCTGGTGGAGCAGAGACCAAAGGCACAGGCGCTGCGGAGGGAGATTTAAACTCAGGGAGACACAGAGAGCAGACAGGCTGCAAGTTTAAACAGCAGAGAGACTGCAACGAGTGACTGGGGAGCTCGGGGGGAGACACGGGCAAGCTTGGGGTGGGGGGTTAGGGCAGCAGGAAGACAGACTTAACCACAATTATACAGAACACAGCAAAATCTTATTTATGATCTAACTTAACCAAGACTACACAAATTAGCAAGTAACAGAACACAATGCAACAATTCTTTTTCAAACCTAACTTACAGAGCACAATACAAACAATTCTTTAAACCTAACTTAACCACAGCTATGCATAATGAAATTACAACTTATCTAGACTAAGAACCTGATTCTAATAGGTGCACCTTACACTATGCCGATTCTTTGATCGGGAGGGGGAGCAGTTCCAGAGGGCAGAGTGGTGTGTGCCCAGGGTACAGCCCCCCGGGGGTGTGTGGCTGCAGCAATGGGGCGGCTGCAAGCCGGCGGCCCAGGGTACAGTCCAGGAAGGCACAGCTTAGCAGTGGCACAGGCTTATTTTTAGCAGCCAAGGCGCTGCGGAGCAAGAAACAGATTACAGATACAGACCAAGGAGTTAGCTTGGGTCTGTCTGCTGGGGAAACAAGGCCAGCAGCTAGGACAGGGGGAGTCTGCAAGAGGGAGTTCTTACTAATCCCCAGGACAGCAGCAAGCACAGAGGCAGGAACAGCAGTAGCATCGGAGGACGGAGAGAGGACTCGATTCGCTTACAATAATCAGGAGATCGCCAGGCACAAATTCGTTGTTCGTGGGAGGGGAGTTTAAAAATGGGGGTATGCTCAAAAACAAACAAGAGCGGGGAGAGGGCCCCCCAAAGACCCCTAGCTGATCAGACAAGGTGGCAAAGCAAGGACCTTGTCCGAGGTCTGATCAGAAAATGTCCGGCTTTAAAGGCAAACTCAGGCAGTTTCCCACCAGTACTTTTGATTGGCTCCTCTTGATACAGGGGAGGAGAGAAGGCAGGGAAAGGCTGCAGGTAAGCATAGGCATGTCTGGGCATGTTCTGAGCCACAGGTATGACTCATATGCTTAATTAGTTGGCCACTTCAGGTCTTGCATTTCTGGGCAGCGCCCCCCACACCGAGCCCGGGTCTGAACAAAGGAGCCAAACAACGAAGCAAGAAGCCCCCTCCCTAGGCAGAGCAATGGCTCCAGTTAGTCTGTACAAGCCATTCCTATGAATAGGGCTGTGACTTTAGTTAGCACAATGGCTGGGAGGGGCGGCCCCACAGGACAAACAGAAAGGAGAGGGGAAAAAGGAATGCAGCAGGGGGACAGCTGTAACAGACAGTTACAATTCTAAATTCAGACTTGGTGAGTTTGCTGATGTCCAATGCATCATAGCACAGTGTTCTTCTTGTTGCAGCTAGTGACTTCATTGCTTGTTGCAATATAATACACTGATCCTTATAATTAGTAATCAGGGCCACCCAGAGGATTCAGGGGGTCTGGGGCAAAGCGGGAGAGCTGCGGCCAGGGCCGGTGCAAGGAAGTTTCACGCCCTAGCCGAAACTTCCACTTTGTGCCCCCCCCCCGCCCTGTGTCAGCTCTCTGTCTCCCCCCCCGCCCTGAGATGCCTCCCCCATGACAGCTCCCTCCCACCTTGAGGTCCCCCCAAGTATAGCTCCCTCCCCCGGGGAGCTATGCGGCACCTCCCCACTTCAGGTCACCTCTGCTCCGCCTCCTCCCCGAGCACACCACTCCCACTCTAATTCTCCTCCCAGGCTTGCTGCACCAAACAGCTGATTGGCACTGCAAGCCTGGGAGGCGGGAAAAGTGGAGCAGCGACCGCATGCTCGGGGAGGAACGCTGTAAAAAAAAAAATTGGGGGCACCGCTTTTTGGCGCCCCCAAATCTTGACGCCCTTGTCAACTGCCTAGTTTGCCTTAATGGTAGCACCAGCCCTGGCTGCAGTGCTTGTACTTACCCAGCGGCAGTCCAGATCTTTGGCAGCATTTCAGTGGCGGGGGGCCCTACAGTCGCTCTGCGTCTTCGGCAGCACTGAAGGGCCCTCCGTCGCTGAAAGGCCGCCGAAGACCCAGAGCGACAGGAGGGCCCCCCGCTGCCGAAATGCCGCCTAGGACCCAGACCACCGCCGGGCCAGGGCTCGCAGGGCCCTTGCCAGGCCTGGGGCCTGGGACAAATTGCCCCACTTGCACCCCCCCCCGCCCCCCCGGGCAGCCCTGTTAGTAATGCCTCCAATTAATCTCCTTTCGAGATGATTTGGGTTTAAATTTAAGAGTTTTTGTTGTAAATCATGAAGATGTCTGTTCACATATTTTTCAAATTTTGGACAATAGTAAATTAAATGTATCAGACTGAGCATTATTTATCTACATAGAAACACCAAAGATTCATACTTTAGAATGTGACTGAGTGGAACAAACATTCTTCTGGACCATTCGGAATCTCACTCAGAACAGTTAATTGCATTACATGGAGGCTTTATTTTCTCTAGCACAATTATTCCATTCTTTTCTGAAACCTGTATAAAGACATATCTTCCATTTTCTCTGCAGACTCTGTCTAGCCCTGTGTACTTAGCATCATACAATGTCACATTAGTTTTGGATGAAACAGAAAGATTTCTGTATAAGTACTGCAATGGTTTGATAGATTGCCCATCTCTTTAGTGTGTACATATGTAGGTTAGTTAGAAGATCTTTTACTGACTGTTATCTAAACCAGCAAGAAAAAGAAATTAGACAAATTCCTTTTTTTTAAACTTGGTTTAAAAAAGTTTTAAAAGTACATGACATATTTGACATAAATGACTTTGACACAAGTTTGTATAATTGTTTTTACTGAAGGATTTTTCCTTGGCCAATTATTGTTAATGTACATTTTTATTAACTTAGAAGACAAAAAACAAGATAGTACCACTATTAGAATGAAAATGTGTCCATCCAGTTGGACTTTCCTGTTTATAAGTGAACTAAAAGTCTGCTATAGAACTAAAATATTTTTCTCTAAAATTGTCTACAGCTGTGGTGAGAAACCAAAGTCTAGTGAGATTATTAGTCCCCTGTAATAGACTAAACTTTTAAAAAGAGATAGTAACAATTCAGCAAAATTTTTGAGTAGTGTTATCTGACCATAGTCCTAGATGCCAAGAACTTCTGAATTCTAGTCCTAGCTCTGTCATTAAAATGTCGGGTGGTTTCAGACCAGTCACTTAACGTGACTTTCTGATTGATATTTCCACTTTCTGATTGATATTTGAGGCTTGATCTCTGGCTAAAGATGACATGGGGGAAAGTTTGTGCAACAGTATTTTGGCTGTCTGAATATGCCAGTGAAAATATACTTTAAAATAATAAATATACTGTATTTTTGGACTGCTTTAGCACCAGAATGAAGACAGAGTTAAAATATAAGATGGAAACAGTCCTTTTTCAGGAAAAGTGGCATTGATCATGGTGGTATAAATTGCTTCTTATTTGGTGGAATTATGAACAACTGAAATTTGCACACTGAAATTAAGTACCAGGCTATAATGGCTGCAGAGTGAAAATTTTTGTGAAGGCATTCAGTGCATGAGGGTAGGGCTTCTCAGCATGGTATCATAATGCATATGCACAAGGGGGCAGTTAGAGTTGCCCAATGCAACATTAATTTTGTCATCTCCTTGCTTGTGGATGCTTAAATGTTCTTTCGTAACATGATTTTAATGCAGGATTTCATTGTTTTAAATAAATAGAATTCTGTATAACACTTTTAGCTTCTTCGGGATAAAAGGATAAAGACACGCGTGTTGATAAGTAGACCTGCTGCTTAAACTGCTAATGTGCAAACAAAATAACTCAAAGTATCAAACTATACCTAGGAATCAGTAGATAATCCTCACTTTCCCTTTTTCTTAGGGGCTTTGGCACTGTTGTTTTCTCACATTTGTTCTAAGAGATTTTTTTTCCTTTTTATTAATAGTGGGAAATACATACATACAATGATGTTTCTGTTGAGGGCCCTCATCACTCCTCTTTCTCACACAGAAGGTGCTCTTTACTCATGGAACTGGCCTTGTGGAATGTAGAAGACAGGCAGTGCCATCTTGGTGGCATTTCTCTTCACGTTTTACCTCTTTGTTCTTTGGTAGCACCATCTAATGGAAGTGGCAGGACTGGAGAGGCCTGCAGTAACTTAAGATGCTTCCCAGCTTGGACTTCTTTCTCTCCTCTTCCTTCCTACTTGGCTGGTAGTCCAAGGTATCTAGAAGTTTGTGAAGAATTTGGTGTCCGAGATCCTACAGGTTCAGTGCTGTGGAGAGGGGCAGTGGGAGGTAGCTGAGCCACATTTCAGAGGATGAATGTCCTTTTTTGAGGAATTCCCAAAGATCCTTGGTTGTGGGGGTGGAAATCCTGACTTTCTTAATTGTCTGAGGGGATACAAGTCCTGCTTGTTCCTAGATAGGAGAATTCACATGAAATTTCAAGTTTCAGCTGAAATTTGTTCCACTTCTTTGTATGGGTTATGCTTGCGTCCCATTGTTGTGGCTCAGTAATTACTTTTAACTATTTAAACCATCATAAGCCTTACCCTCCCAAAAAAGTGTAAATTGGTCTTCTTGTCAATGTTTATGGTCACATCAAAAAAGTTCTCTTTTGAATATAAAAAGATACAAACTGTACAAGAATTCCAAAAGAAGCTATGTAAAATAAAGTAAATTGCCAGGTTTACAAAAAGAAAGAAAATAGCAACCCTAGATATTAAGCCAAAGTAAGGGTAATCTTTCCTATGCTAGATCATACCATGTGGAATCTGGCGGTATTGGAAGGAATTGCATTTTAGATTCAGTCAATCAAGTTAATAATCAGGACTGTACTCCTTATCTATTTTCTGTTCTTGTCATTGACCTAAGGGATGTGTCTCTGTATGCAGTCCTTTGCCCCAGGCATCACAGATACATCAGTGTTTAATTAGGATTGCCACTGTTACAATATGTCTTTTTCAGCACATCAGGTATGTGTCTTACAGGAGCTATATCTGCTCCTAATATGACTTATACTTGGCCACTTAATTGGCTCCCAGTTCATCATAATTGATTTAAACATTTTGATTTCCACACAGTGGGATAGTACCATCTTATTTGTCTAAAAATCTGTCTGGACAAACTCAAAACCTCTGTGTTCAAATAATATCTAAGACCAGATTGACCTGTTGGTTGACTAGGTACTATGGTGTTTTGTGTCTGTCATCTGGAACTTTCTTCCAAGAATCTTAAAAAGTCCTCTCTGAGTATTTTTTCAAGTGTGGGGTTGAGTATTTACCTTCTGAATACGCAGAGTATTCAGCGTGGTTGTTCTATAATGGTGTAGACAAGGTATGTTTTAAATTAGCAAGTGTGCTGAATTCCTTCTCATCTGTTTCTTTAGGACATTCTTCATGTAATACTATGATTTTTTTGTATTCTAACCCTCACCCAAATACCTGCAAATCAATTTTAAATTAGTAGCACTGTGCATTTATCTTTACGCTATATTTAACCTTTTGGGAACTGAAAAATTTGCCAGCTATCATAGCCTCCAATAACTGGGAAGATTTGCCATCACTTAAGCATGTTTTTTTTTACCCTGTACTTAAAATAAGAAATAATTTTATTAATTGGAAATGGTGACCTAGTTATGGTAACCATGAACAGTACTGATTGATACAAACAATAAATAATACCGTTTGTATTCTTAAGCATAATGATTTTGGATGTCTGAGTTTTGGAGTGCCTGATTTGAGTCATTGGACTTTGAGTCACCTTAAAGAAATCTGATTTTTATAAATTTATAAGCACTCATCCTTAGCAAACCAGATCCTGTTCAGGTGTTTCAAGTTGGTCACCCCAAAAATGAGGTACCCTGGCACGTTTGAAAAATCTGGCTTTGATTTATAAATGCTGTAGTTCTGCCAGATTGTCTAGAAAATTAGAGTTATTTGTTCATATTATACATTGCTAATAACAGACCCTAAAACATTGTGAGTTTTTACATCATTCTATGCTAAATAAACTTCACCACAGTTCTAAGGAGATTGCCCAATTTGGATTCCATTTTGATTGAGTAAAGGGTTATTTGACCTATATTAGAGCAAGGTATTTTGTATGCTAAACCACAAACTTGTTCCTTGAGCATCTGCACTGTGAAGAAAATGTATTCTTTTGTTGAATAATGGGCATGTAGGTACATTTCTCAAGTGAATAGCAATTAAAGCTATTGTACCATTTCCCCAAAAACACTCTCTCTCTCTCTCTCTCTCTCTCTCTCTCTGTAATATAAAAAGCTGAAATAATACAGTACCTATTAGCATAACACTGAGGTCTGTAAAGACTTAAAAACTACTAGTGTTTAAGAAAATAAGTGATCTTACTATATGCACATTATAATGTCCACCAGAATTTTAAGGAGGTGTAATTTAAAGTTTAAAAATAAAATGTTGCATGTTATATGAAAGGGTGGAGTGAAAAAGGATATAATTATAGAAGACAGCTCCTAAGTTCATTCAGCATCAAATTAGAAAGAAAATAACAGCTCTATTTGAAACTCTTCTTATATTCATTAACTCTGAATTTCTTCCATTGAGACACCATGGGTGAAGTGTTTATCAATCAACTGTTTAAACTGAGTTGGTTGGCCATTGTGGTGGCAGAAATGAAAAAAGAATGATATGGTGTCTCTTGCTGCTGCTGTTTGTTTCAACTTTGACTTTGTTCAACTAAGCTTATACAGTGATCTGGTGCTGACTCTGCTGCTGGCAGTAGAGATTCAGCATGATGATATTTCTAATTCATATTAAGAGAATTAATATGTCTGAATACCAGTCAGATGTTTGTTTTTAAAAACTTGAAGTTCGATGATGTGAACATTAGCTTAAAAACTGATATTCTATAACCAAAGAAAATGCATTCTCTTGCAGAGAAAGAAATGGTTTTGCAAACCAACTCAGTGTAAGCTCCTAATACAGTGATGTAGCAAGGTCTACCACAATCCTTAGATGTATTTAACAGGTGATATTACCTCTGTAGGCAGTATCAATGAGACCATGGATGGAATTCAGGTGTCCAGTTTTTCAACCTCCTTTTTGAAGTGTGGATAGGGTCCAAGAAGATGAGTGATCTGGAAAACACACATTTATCAGATATGATAGTAAAGTGCTCTCTAGTCCTGCTTCCAACTGCTGGAAGATGAAGTCAGAAAACTTTAAACTAGAAATAAGATGCACATTTATAATAATGAGGATAATTAACCACTGGAACAGATTACCAGGTGATGTAATTTTTTCTTCAATTGGGCTTTTTAAATCAACAGTGTCTGTCTAAAGACAGTCTAGTTCAATGAGAGGTGTTGAGCATAAGAAGAATCACTAAGTAAAATTATGTGTGATGCAAAGTAATCATAATGGTCCTTATAATGGCCTTAAAATAATGAATCATTAATCAAACCTTTTCCTCTCGTTCCATGTTAACAACCATGTCACACAATTAACTTCAGTGAAGTCACTCCCAATTTATACTGCTGTGAAGAGAAAAAAAAATCAACTGCTACATACTTCAGAGTGTCACTTCCTGCAATGAGATTTTTTCTTTTCCATTCAGCCCAAAGGTTTCATTACCCCTTCTCATTTCCCTGTGTTTTTGAGGGAGTTTGTTTTTTCCTTTAACTCTCTGTTGCTGAAGGGAAACTATCCTTGTAATTTAGTTTCAAATATGACATTCCCTGGATTTTTAAATGTCAAACTTTTGGTCAAAATGGAGACAAGTGACTAAATTTAGGTTACTACTACCTAGGATTGTGAACTGCTCTAGACCTACCTTCCAACATACAGAGTTTCAAAGATGCTAACGTGTGACTGGGGATCCCACAACTTTGATAGTCTTGGGAATTCCTTTGATGCATTGCACCTTATTTGTAGTGACATGCAGTGCAATAACAGACAACAACTTTCAGCCTGATTCACCAAGGAACCTAAATATGTGTCTAGCTCAGCGGCCCCGTCGAAAAATTGTGTTCAAGTTATGTGCATGTTTAAATACCCTTGCTGAACTGAGATCCTGAACTCTGGAGGCACCAATAGGTGCAGCATCTGATTTGAAGTGCTGTGGCACCTGATGAGTGATGTCACACATTCAACCCAGTCAGAAATGCCACCTTTTGGGGTTCAGCAAGCTGGAAAATTAGCATAGTAAAACATTCAGTAGGTAGGTAGGTGTGGGATCATTGCTGGCCCCTAAAAAAGGAAAATGGGGTAGGAGAGCAGTGATTGCTCTCCAACCTAAAGAGTGTTTAAGGGAATGTCCTTGCAGCTAAAAAAGCTGAGTTTTTCACCTCAAAGTAATTAATGTCCATTAGCAATCCAGAGGTAAAAACACAGTGAAGACCAGGCACTTCAGTTTTGCTGTGAAGTAAACAACTCTATACCCTGGCCAGGGGTTGACCTTGGCAAGTTTACCTCCCAGTAAAACTTAAAGTGCCTTAGCTTCACTGATTTTTACTTTAGTTAGCTAATACTCATTAATTATCTAAGCTGAAAAACAGCTTTTTTAGCTGTGAAGACAAGTCCTTAAACTAACAAAGATAGATCACATAGTGACTACTCACAATGGACTGCTCATAAACAACCTACAAATGAGTAACTCTTTATAGAAATTGTTCCTTGAATGATTTCAGATACTGATACGTTTGAGGAAAATTGCAAGATGCTGGTGGAAAAGTTGAAAACAGATTCAAAATATTCAGGATAAATAATTGATACTGGTTTTCTCAATCCTGATTATTATTAATCATTCTTAATGAAGTTATCTGTTTAAAAGTTTTGAGCATCGTACATGTTTACCTTATAAGAGTAAAGAGATTTTCTTAATTTTTCAATATTTTCCCCATTAAATTATGCTTGTTTCTGAAGTTTTGTTTCATGTAGTATTTTATCATTCCACATAAGAGACAAAGAGAAATTACTTTTGGTAATACACAGATATACCTTCGTTTTATCAGAGGAAAATGTAAAATGAAGCATTGTTTTTAATGTTACAAGAATAAAAATTAAAATAATGAAGACTTCAAACATCAAATTCATACGACGACAAGCTTTATAAAAAAGACATGTTGAAACAAAGCAGTGTAATGGATTTTTAAAATTGTATTGCTTGGACATAGTGAAGCTTCTGTTAGCACATTTTTGTTTGAGCTGAGGAAACCTGCTTGTTAACTGAGACCTGTTTCTTTTCAAAAGCATTGGTAAGGGAGTGACAGTTATTTTAGTGAAGAGAAACTCTCCATGTTAAATTGCCATATGATTCTTAAATAATCCAAAACAGACTTTTATTTTTGTAGGAACATAGGATGATGACTTTACAAGGAAAGCAAAATCATATTAATCAGGAACGTGGATTATGATTTATCTTTTCATAATTTAAAATCAAATTGTGGATTTTACCACAGTACAAGGAACTTTTTTATAGTGTCCACCTTGAAAGAGATGAAATAATTAGGATCCTGTTGTTGTTGAGAGATTTTTACTATGAGTAGAGGATTTGCATACCAAGTAGCATTTCTGAGGGTTCACGCCTCCCATCTCCTTTGTAATTTATTCCAACCACTGTCTGACCCTTGGTGTGTGTGGGGGGGCCAGGACATATTGGTTGGTCAGGGCATCCTGAACCAGTCATGGCCCTCTGAACAACCAGCATGGACCATTTGATGATGAAGCATTACTATGCTATGGGACATTAGTTAAACCCGCCAGTAAAGGCTGCTTGCTCTTGTTCTTTGAGAGTAGAGTGTTAGCCATTTCAGATCTGAATCAAATGGCCAGCACTGGGATGACAAATGTTGTTTTGAAGTTTGGACTATGATTGGGAACCACTGGACTATTGTTTAATTTGTTTTGAGGAGGTTGTCTACAGTCCAGAAAGCAATCTCAGATTTGTTTCATTGTATGAGCACCCTACATACCATTTGTACTATTAACGCCACATCCTCCGGCTTAGTGTAGAGCTTAGTACAGCTCTGTGAGTAACTTTTTTTTTTTTTTTTTTTTTTTGGTTGGCTGGCAGTTTCAAAAAATCAAGAAAAAAAATTCAGGTTGACTGGAAAAGTTTTTTTTTTTCAAAATTTCTGATGAACTAAAAAGCAAAAACAAAAATGGTTCAAATGAAATGGCTTTCAGGTTTCATTTAACCCAAAGTACTACATTACATTTCAAATGTGAGTGTTTACATTTTATGAAAAATAAAATGTAAATACTCACATTTGAAATGTAATGTAAGTAAATTTTCAAATAAAAAGTCATTTGAAACTGAAAAAATGCAACATTTTGTTTGGAAAATGTCAAAATGAAACATTTTGATTTTTTTTGAAATTTTTTACACAATTTAGTGAAACTGACATGAATTTGCAAAAGTGTTTCGAGATCTGCATTTTTCACAAAAAAAAAAACCAAACCAACCAACCAAAAAACATTTAGAATGATTTTTGCCCAGCTCTAGTAATCAGAGTAAAACTTGAGAAGAAAATAACGGGTGATGTGTATCTGAACATGTTGTTGAGGACTTACACAAATGTATTATGCCTCTACTTAACTGTGTTGGTTGTCAATAAAAAATTACCCTCAAGTGATTCCTAATTATTTTTCTATTGCTTATGCCATAGGATAAATTCTATACAGGAGGTGTAATTGTTTTGTTGACTACAAAATACAAGACTTCTGGATTTGACTTGAGACTAGACTTATCAAAGCTGTTCCTGTCACTGATTAAATTCAACAAGTAACTTCAGAGAGCCTCATGCAGTCCAGTGAAGTCAGAGAGTTTTCTTGCTGTGCACGGAGCACAGGATCACAGTCATTGTTTGCTGTACTTCAACATTTTGTTAAATACAATATGAATGAAAATCACCAATAATGGTTCTTAAATTCTGGAATGTTTTTCTTCATAAAGATTCTACACGTTAATGTATGAAAATTATCTCCCTGTTTTAGTTGCCATTTTTTCCCCAAAACGATTTTGTTCTTGGAAAATAAGATGCACATGGTGAAATTTGACCCTTTGATAACTGAAAGCACATACTGTACTGGATTATAAAGTATACTGCTAATATATCTTCAAAAGGAAATATATTCTTAATTTACAGTGAGCCTTGACTATAAAGGACAGTGAAGAAAAATTGCTTTTTCAGCAAGAGATGAAGTCTTTAAATTGATAACTTTATGCAAGATTGCCAGGGCCTGAGGCAAAACTGCAGTATGTATCTACTTTACAGCTGCAAAAATAATTATGTGACCGCTATCTGTGAAGTAATCTTTAATGGATTACTTTTTGTTAGCTTTTCATTATGTAATGTTAGAGCCAAAATAATTCATAGCAAATGGAAAAAAAATATTTTGATGTTTCTATGGCCTGGACCTTTGATGTCCTCCTAAGGTATTTTATTATGTGTTGGTTAATTTGTGAAAAGGTCTCAACTTACAGAGAAGGTACTGCACTTGTAAAGCTGATCTAAGCCTAACAAATGTACAAAATTACTCAAGTAATTTGCTTTTATTAGGCAAGTATTGGACTTCTTTGTTGCTTCAAAGGTGCTAAAACCATCCAAGGTACTGTCTAATAGGTTTTCATCTTAGATTTATGAGCTCCTCCAGACTTGAGAAGCACTTAAGGTTTGTTTAGATCATTTCACTTGATTTTTTTTTTTTTAATTTTACAGCACATACTTTTAACTATCTCTTCACTTTATACTAGTGATATAATCTTGGGAACTAAGAAGAGGCTCCATACTCAGATTCTTAGTACAGCTCTTGTATTATGTCCACTCAAAAAAGACATATTGGAATTGGAAAAAGTTCAGAAAAGGGCAACAAAAATAATTAGGGGTATGAGGAGAGATTAAGAAGATTGGGACTTTTCAGCTTGGAAAAGAGACGACTAAGGGGGAGGTATGATGGAGGTCTATACAATCATGACCGGTGTGGAGAAAGTAAATAAAGAAGTGTTATTTACTCCTTCTTATAACACAAGAACTAGGGGTCACCAAATGTAATTAATAGACAGCAAGTTTAAAACAAACAAAAGGATGTATTTCTTCACACGATGCATGATCAACCTGTGGAACTCTTTGCCAGAGGATGTTGTCAAGGCCAAGACTATAACAAAAAAGAACTAGATAAGTTCATGGAGGATAGGTCGATCGATGGCTATTAGCCAGGATGGACAGGGATGATGCCCCTAGCCTCCGTTGGCCAAAAGCTGGGGAATGGGCGACAGATGATTTGATGATTACTTGTTCTGTTAATTTCCTCTGGGGCACCTGGCATTGGGCACTGCCGGAACACAGAATACTGGGCTAGATGGACCTTTGATCTGACACAGTCTGGTCGTCAGGGCCGGCGCAACCCATTAGGTGACCTAGGCTGCCGCCTTGAGCGCTAACATTTGTGGGGGGTGACTGCGGCAGCCGGATCATCCGCTGCCTCTGTTGGGGGCAACATTTCGAGGGCAGGACCTTCCACTGCCTATCGGGGGTGGCATTTCGGGGGCGGGACCTTCCACCGTCCAGGGCGGCAAAAAAGCTGGTAGTGCTCCTGCTGGTCATTCTTATGTAATAAAACTTTGGTGTTGCAAATTAACTCTTCTGCATTTACATACCTTGCTGTTAATGAGGGCTATAAGTTAGTTTTAATTTAAAAATGGTGTAGCTTTTTGTTTCTGTTGCCTTTATGGTCTTGTCTTTGGAGAGGTGGAAAAAGAAGCAGGTTCTAAAATGAAAAGTGGCAGCGGTCCAGATTCACCTCTCATTAAAATAATGGCCAAAAATTCTTATTGACTTCAGCAGTAACAATATCAAGCCTGTGTCCATTACACTGTGCATCTAGTGTATGTGGAAGGTTTTGGGTTATGTACGATTTTAAGAGTGTATGCTAAATAGCTTCCAAACTCCTCCTTGCTACATTCAGCCCGTGGTACACATTTAGCTTTCACACCATGCTGATAGACATTTTCGTGCTTCCAAAACTTAGTTCTGACTGGTGGAAATTCAAATAAAAATAATCAGAGTGTTATAAGGGGCAAAGAAGAGAAGAGGTGGCAGTAGAAGCAACTGAACTTACTGAAGGTTTACTATCTCCCAACTCCCAAGTTGTTGGGAGTTGGAGAGGAGATAATGAGCTGCTCTGGAATATCAGTCCTTGAATTAGGGACAGAGAGTCCCGTGGCACCTTATAGAAGTATTGGAGCATAAGCTTTTGTGGGTGAATACCCACTTCATCAGTCGCATGTCCTTGAATTGCCATTTTAGACAAATAAAAATGACGTGTCCTGCCCCTGAAAACAGATGTAACCTGGGTAAATTTCTATGTAAAAAATTGTGACACTGTTTCAAAGTCCACAAAGAGAAAATATCTGTGTTAATTGTTCAAAGTCCTAACAAAAACAATGACTTGTTAAAGTGGCCATTAGAAGCCAAAGATTTTTGCTGTCTGGTGTGCACTGATGTGTCAGTAATGACTTTTTTGTCTTCACTCTTTCAGTATTACGAGATGACTTCAGACAGAACCCTTCTGATGTAATGGTAGCTGTGGGTGAACCTGCCGTGATGGAATGCCAACCCCCAAGAGGCCATCCAGAACCTACTATTTCATGGAAAAAAGATGGGTCCCCACTGGATGACAAAGATGAACGAATTACAGTAAGTGTAAAAACCTGACATTTGAGAATACTTATCCTTCCCCCTTTCCATTCACATCATTCCTCAGCAAAGGACGCTAATCTACCCCTTATTATTGTGTTGAGCTGCAGACCTTTAGCCCCTCTGTCTTCCTGCCCCTCTGTTGCCTTCCCTAAATGTTGCAGAGGATGCATCTCATTTGCACAAAGCTGGAAATGTGTCCTGTCTAACTTCAGACTTATACTGTTTAACTGTGTGCTGTGCATTTCTATTTGTTAGAGTGATCATATGCAACACACTCCATCCCCCTGCTTGAGAGGAGAGCTGGCCGGAGAATGAAAATCCCTTCCTAAGAAAAATGTTGCATTTTTACAAACAATTTTCATTCCGAACTGGGATTAAATTTCAAAACCACAATATTTTTCATGAGAAAGGAACGTGCGAAGTGAGTCTGACATGACTCTTCTAGTCTGGTTGCCGGAGAGGTTAAGCTCCCCATCTCTCTGCTTCTCTGGGTGCTAGAGTTGTGGGAAGGCGGGGAGGCTGAGTCTCTGGGTTCTGTACCTCTCTGGCTGCCAGAGCTGGGAGGCTGGCACTTAAGTGACCTCACCATGGTAGCCCTCCTAGATGCTTGTCTCAGTCTCTGCAGGTGGACAGTGAGGGAGCTGCCATTTTGATTTCCCCAGTGGAAAATTGAAAATTTTCAACAAAACTCAAATTTTCCTGGGGAAAATTTCAGTTTTCAGAAAAAAATATTTTTGTCAAAAAAAAAAAAATTCTAAAGAAAATGTCTGACCATGTCCATTTGAGAGTTATGTTGCAATCTGTAGCTTGTGAAAATAAAATTGATCACATTTTCCACTATCGCATAATCTTTGTCTTTTGATTACTATTGGTATCTAGGCTCCATAGTGTTTTCTTTCAAGCTAAATAATACTTCACTGGTAAAGGTGAACCATTAGTAGTATAGGTGAACCATTTATTAAATTCCTTTGAAATGTCTCTGATATACTTCCCACAGCAGAGTTATGGAATGGATTAGAAAGTGTAATAAGGTGTTTGGGACAAAATCACATTTCTTTAGGGAGATAATAGCTTATTCTGCTTTCTGGAGGAAAGCTCTCTTCTCATTAGAAGTGTTTTCATATGATTATGTAGGCTGAAGCGTGCAATGCACGAGTTATTCTTGAGTATGGTAAAAGCAAATCTGAAAGCTATCATTCTTTTAATTTTGACATGCAAAACCATAAACAATTGTGCCTAACTGGCTTTTAGTAATGCTAATGCATAAAGAATTCAGAAATCATTTATATGCTGCGAACATGGTGATCCAAGACATCGCTCTCTATGGTTGGAAATAGCAACATCTGAAAATATACTTCTTATAAGATCATCTCTGCATTATGTGAATTACTAGTGTTAAGCTGATGTAAAACACTGGAGATATACTGTTTATACCTTCATCACCTGCTGAAATGAATGACCACTGTAGGAAATGAACACACAAAACCCCGGCAACTAAGGTTCAAAATGACAGCCACTTTTTGAGATCTAAATTGTTTGGTTTTGTTTTCCTTCCTAGGGGCAAAACAAAGCTTCACTATTTAGTACCATAGATTTACACACCGAGAAACAGCTGGGTACAATGATGGGTGTGTTTTCAACCACATAACTATAAAATTAAAAATACTTTATAGAAATCTGGGCTAGATTCACAAAAAGACTTGTATGTCTAACTGCTACTTTAAGTGCCTGAATCCCAGACTCAGGCCCCACTGGGATTCACAACCAACCCCTGTCAGCTGCAGCCAAATCATTTAGGTGCATAAAATGTTTGCATTTAAAGATCCCTATGTTTCTGCCTCTGAGCCTGTGCACTGCTGCGCCAAGCCAGGTTCCTGACACCTACTTCCCAGAGTGATAACCTAACTGGGGGGGAAGATAGGTATTCCTGTGACTGATTCGTCTATGAGGCCCGATCTGGTAAGCGTGTTCAGGCTTTGTCTACTCTAGATGAGCCTCTGTAGATGAGTTTACACAAAATGGTGAAGAGTTGGGGGTGGAGGAGCACTTGGCACCTCCCATTGATTAGCTTAGGGGAGAAGCCACCTAGCATGTTGGCTTTAGTGCAGCGTTTCTCAAATGTGGTCACCATGTCTGCATGCGGCTTACCAGGGTATTTTTTCTACAGCCACTACAGCTTCCTAGGTGGAAACGGGCATAGGGGAGGGTGTCATAAACAGATGGTTAAGGGTTAATGTCTCTTTTGCCTGTAAAGGGTTAAGAAGCTCAGTGAACCTGGCTGACACCTGACCAGAGGACCAATAGGGGGACAAGATACTTTCAAATCTTGGTGGAGGGAAGTCTTTGTGTTGTTTGTTTTGTTTGTTGTTCGCTCTTGGGGCTAAGAGGGACCAGATGTACACCCAGGCTTTCCCAATCTTTCTGAATCAGTCTTTCATGTTTAAAAATAGTAAGTAGTAGTCAGGCAATGCGTATTAGTCTTATGTTTGTTTTCTTAACTTGTAAATGTGTCTTTTTGCTGGAAGGATTTTTACCTCTGTTTGCTGTAACTTTGAATCTAAGGCTGGGGGAGGAGTCCTTCTGGTCTATATGAATCTGAGTACCCTGTAAAGCATTTTCCATCCTGATTTAACAGAGATAATTTTTACCTTTTCTTTCTTTAAAAAAAAGCTTTCTTTTTAAGAACCTGATTGATTTTTCCTTGTTTTAGAATCCAAGGGATTAGGTCTTAACTCACCAGGGATTGGTGGGGAGAAAAGGTGGGGGATGGTTAAATTCTCCTTGTTTTAAGACCCAAGGGGTTTGGGTCCTGGGTTCCCCAGGGAAGGTTTTGGGGGAACAGAAGTGTGCCAGGTATAGACTTCTGGCTGGTGGCAGCATACCACATTTAAGCTAGTAATTAAGCTTAAAAGTGACCATGCAGGTCCCCACTTCTTGAACCCTAAAGTTCAAAGTGGGGAAGAAACCTTGACAGAGGGGCAAAGCAGTGGCCCCTCCTTGCAGCACCCAGCTGTTGCTCCTGGCTGCCTTGGTGTTTGCTAGCACTGCCAGAAGGAGAATAGCAGCTGCAGCCTCCTGGGGGCTCTGGGCAGCACCTCTGCAGATGAATGAGGCCAGTGTGTGTGTTCAGTGGGCTTCGGCTCAGCAATGGATGGTGGACACATTCTGAGGCCACCAAAAAAATTGTTCTGAGAACCCCTGCTTTAGTGAATCCTATTATAAGGCACCTATCTCTCTCCAATCATTGTATAGGGAGTCTAGGCACCTAACTAAGGCTTTGTGAATTGCAGTGTATTTCCAGGAGCCTGAAAGTTAGGTGTGGCAACACTTAGTGTCCGCACACCTAGGTTTCTTTGTGAATCTAGCCCCATATTTATTATTTGTTTCAAAAGAAATCCCCTTAACTTAAAATGTGTGTTTGCATTTCCTTGCTGTGTAAAGTCTATTGAATTTAGGTAAGCAGATGATTAAAGCAATATTAGGTATCTCTGTGAAATGCATTCTAAGCATGTATTGTCTACTGCTACCATTCATTCTGTTGTAGGAATTTCCGGTGTTCTTTAATGTGGTGCATTTTCTTGTTGCACTTTAAAATTGCTGTTCACCCACCTGTGAGAACAAAGACACACCCAGAACAAAGGAAACATACATTAATTGGCAACACCATCTGTATTTTTGATGGTCTTAAATCTGTGCTTGTTGTGGAGGAATAGCATGCAAGTTTGTTTTTGCTTTGCGATGATTATATACTGTGCCTATTTAACTAGCATTCTTCCATCACTCCACCTCACGGAATCATTTTATATTTTGAGTTTGTTTTTTTCTAAAAACAAACAAACAAGAAACAGGATTTGATGTAGGTCTAGGAATAAACTTGATTCAGATACAGTACTGCCTTGTGCTGAAATGCTCATTTTGTATTCAGAGGTATAAATTAATGTTGCTGAGATGGCAAACTCCACTGAATGAATTTGCATCCTATTTGCCAGGCATTGTCTTAATCAGCACTATTAATAACATGGCATCTTTCTCATACAGACAAGTAGTTGAAAATACATTATAATTCAGATTCCCATTTCTAAACAGCTGTAAAGGAGTCTTGACAAGAAGGAAAAAATACACATTCAGTTGTATGTCTTAGCAGATTTGCAGTAAAAATGGATATTTTCTTTTTTTTGGTGGTATTTTGGAGACAAAGAGAATGGGACCAGGAATGGACAGCATGTGAAAGGAGAGAAGTAAAAGATTTGGAAAACTTAATTTAGTGAGATATAGATGAACTGAAATTCCTTATGTAGCATTATTTTATCGAAGAATAGAGTCAGAAATACCAAAAGGAATAGGTTTGAAAGCAACATTTGAAAGCACATTTGTCAGGTTTAATTGGCCGCTTCTTACCTGGCATCTTATATTTGTGCTTCCACACATGTTGGGTGAAGTCCTGGATCCACTGAAGTCAATGGCTCAACTTTCATGTCACCCATTAAAATGTCACCCGTTAAACTTCAGAAGATTGGGGTTACCTGCCACTTGTAAACACAGTGAAATTGCAGGTACATGGAAGCCAAAAGGTAAAATAGGTGAATATGTGTGTGTGTATGTATAAAACTTATGAACTTAAGAACTTATAAAAGTGCTGGTAGTAGCGGCTCCATAGTTAAGTTTCTGTCAAATTTTCAGAACTTAATAGCTTAAATCTCTTGCCATTTAAAAAAACTAGAAGTGGGAAATATTGCTGAAGCATCTGAATTTTTGAAGTCGTTATATGTGCTGTTAAGTGATAAGATATAAACAATCAAAAATTCACTCTTCTTTTGGTTTATGGGTTGGTTCATGTTACCCAAATGGACCACATCCAGAAAAGTCTTGATCCGTGAAATTCCACTTTATTACATTCCTCTAGAATCTAAAGAATTCTTTCTCATCAGTACCAACAGTACCATTCCTGGACTTGTTAGAGTGAGACTTCCCAGCCAGCAACTGATACGAGGTTTGTGGGCAATGAAAGGTCAATAAGGAACATAGGCAGTAGCTTGGCTCCTGTGACAAAATCAGAGGCAAAAGATTGAGACATCCTACAGCCCTGTAGTTAAGATTCTGTGAAATTGGTATTTGTACTGCTTCATTTAAATCTAATTTTTGGAAAAAAAACCCAAACCCCCACAGTATTACAGTGAAATAAAAATACAAGTTTATCAAGTCATGAAGTACAGTAAATGGAGCAAATACGAAAAAAGATAAGGGTAGACTGAGCTATCAGTGATAAATTATAAAAACAGACATCCTCATTGACCACAAGTGTATTGGGCTCTGCAGTTTCTGGCTCAGCTCAGCCTCTGTGTAGGCTGATCACTGTACACATTTTCCTTGTGTTGTGTGAAGAATCACAGTCTGAACATTTTGTTTACTTTATAAAGAAATCTGACCAAAAGCAATTTTCTCAGAGTATTAAAGCTAATCATGATTTCCCTAAAGTGTGTTCCTTACTCAGTGTCCAACCCTAAAGCAGGTTTGGTGAATTGTTTAATCGAGGGAGAAAAATTAATACCAGACAAATATAAACTTCAAAATACCACGTGGCCGTTTATTAACAGGGAGAAAATCACAACTTGGGCTGGGGAGGAGCACGTTTACCAACTAACAGTACTATTGGAACAAGAAACCTTTACACAACCTGAAGCAGTCTATTTACATTTATCAACAAGGAACCAAATCATTCAAAATTAACTGCCCTTTAGAAAAAAAAGTAGACGAATACACCAAATAAAATAAACTGTGTGCACACTAACCAAATACTACTATCAAATACACCAATTACCTTCAATAGGAGTTGTTACAATAGCTCAGTTCTTATATACCATAATTACACAACTCTACATCAAATAACAACATATGCAATTCTGTACCAAATAAGAGAGGGGGAAAGGAGAAGAGGCTAAGCAAAGCACAGAAAGAAAGATTAGAAAGCAAGAACCGTATTCCAGGCGCAGCTGACCAGCAGAACAGATACCAGAAGCATTCCGAATCTGTAGAAGATAACGCTGAAAAAGTAATAAAACGACACATCCCGAGCTGGCTATATCCGGAGGAGACCCCTGGCCGAAGGGATGATCAGGTCCTTCAGTCAGTCCGTGGATACTCCTACTGATCCTAGCACGAGGCATGGTTTTATTCAAAGGCCCTTTTTACACTTGTCAGGATCTGATTGGTCCCTAGCTCCTACGCCCTCCAGGTTCCGAGCTGTTTCCCCCTACGTAGATAGGATTTGCACACGGCACACTAGAAGCTGCTAGAAGCTGCACCCGGCACGCTAGCATGGTTTGCACACAGTCCTAATCTGACCGTTTGAACTGAACTATGATTGGTCAGATTGGGTCCCTTTGCCCACGGCACGCTGGTGTTATGCACACAGCACTAACCCGACCCCTGGGTTACCAGGCAAAAGAGCAGGAGACTGCACACGACACTAGCCTGACCCCTAGGTGACCAGGAAAAGAGCGGGAATAATGCACACGGCACTCTAATGTTGCACACCGCACCACGGTGTTGCACACAGTACCAGTGTGACCTCTAGATGACCGGCAATTGGCCATACAGACACCATGTTGGAAAAAGACCTTAGGGCTGCGACACTCAGTTATATAAAAGCAGATGCTTATAAATCTGGTTAATCCAGGTTTGTGTCTTCTGAATTGCAAATCTAATGTGTGCGGCAAATGTTGATCTTTAATTTAATCTGTTGCATCTAAAAATGTTTGTCATGGTGTCAGAGCAAAACTGCATAGGGGACTTTTTCTTGGAAATCAAAAATCCTTCCTGTACCATTGGAGAGCCTAACAGCTAAACTTAAATACAGCTAGGTAAATAGCTGTGGTTTCACTTTCTGAACACTTTTAAAATAAAATTTCCTTTTCAAAAGTTTGTCTTCATAAACATTCCTTGTGATTGTAGGAGAAACTACGTAAGCACCAGGATTTGAACACAACCAATCATCTTATAACTAAAATCCTCACTCCTGTCCTATCCCTGTGGGTGAGGAAGTGCTGTTATCCCTGTTTTACCACTGGGGAGCCAAAGAACAGAGAGACTAAGCATAGGCATAGTTTGACTTCTATATTTGGATGGGCAGCTCCAGTGAGGCCAATGGGGCTATATGTGTGTGTGGTCAAATTCTGTGCCTGCCTGAGGCTTGCAGTTTGAGGGACAGTGTCCTTGCCCTCCCCCAAACTATGCCTAGGAGACTAAGCGCTTACCCACAGTAACACAGGAAGTCAATAGAAGAGTAGGGTATTGAACCCAAGTCTCCTGAGTCAAAGGAAGTGCCTTCAGCACTAGCCCATGTTTCTTTTTGTTAACAAAACAGTTCAATTTACATCAAAATAGAGCATTTTTATTCTGAACTAAGACTGTCCACACAGACTTGCATCAAAATAACTAAAACCATGAATTACAAATTATTTAATTATTTTGGTCCCAGTTTCCTTACAGATAAACTCTTTTACCCGTTATGTTGCCTTTTCTTTCAGTAGCGGTTCCTCCTTAATTTATTAAGCCTCGCTAAATCACAGTAAAGTAGGGGTGAGTCTTATTATCACTGTTTTTCATATGGTAAAATGTATGGAGAGAGTTTACTTGGTAGCACAAGCCCCCAGACAGATCCTGTTTCAGATCCAGGACTGGACTTCAGGATTTTCCAGCTTCTGTTCATTTCCCACAACCCCTAGCCCAAGCCTCAGAAACACCTCCTAATTGTTCACATGAAATAAGAATGTGGATGGTGGAAAAAAGAGGGAACACTGAACAAGAAAAATTTAATATGAAGAATTCCTTTACATGTACATGAAAGAGGATGGTAGCATGTTAAAATACCTTTGCAATTGACTTAAAAAAGCAGAGCTTTTTTTATTGAAATTTGGGTGCAATACTATGAATCCAGTTTTTCCCGTTTCATATTAACTCTTGTCTATCATTTATCCTGAATCATCCTCATTTGAGTTTTTGAAAGAAAAACTTTGAGGTGGCATTCATCTTTCATTGTTCAAGATTCTCAGCTTTTAAGATCAAAGTTTCAGGTTTTCATCCCCTTTGTGTGTGGCTTTCTTGTAACATAAACATTTTTGAATGACTTAAACTCTTGTTTTAGATAAGTTGTAGCTTGAATTCTCTGTTGTTTTTATCTGACCCTTCAGTAGCATATCGGGGGATGAAACATTCTGTGTGTTTTGAAAAATATTATTTTTCCATAACTGAGTGATGAAATCTTGACAGTATGCAAAAATATGCTGCTGTGGAATGAATGACCCTTACAAAGCTACCATCCACTCAGAAATATTTTGTTCCTGTTATTAATTAGATTACTGGGAAAGGGACCTGTTAATAATTTTTTAGACTATTCACAGCATCATTGCTTTCACAGGAACAAAAATATATGAAGTAGCTGGATCCTAAGGTGATCTTTGTCATAACAACAACAAGAAAGCATTGTGCATACCAGTAAAAATAGATCACTTTCTAATGTAGGGAACTGGAGGAAGAAAAGGCAGAAATTAATCCCATCAATATCCAGAGGAATCTTTCCTTCAAAAGATAAATTGCAGTCAGGAAAGGTGCATCAAGGAGGAGGAAATTGATGGAGTAGAATTTGTGATTGTTTTTTTTTGGGAGTAATGCTTTTAACCTGTTATGTGCTAGGTTTCTGATACAGAGTGTTCCCTTAGGCTAAGTTTCTAAAACACTATCAGGGTGCAATTTTGTATTTATGTTGCGTGTGTACATATCTCCTTCCCTTCACTCTCTCTCCTGTCGGTTCTTTCTGCCTCTCCCTCCTATATTTTTATTTATTTCTTTAGAAATTATTTTCGGGAAGTTTTATTGCCGGTGTTATGCAGGAGGTCAGACTAGATGACAGTGGTTACTTCTGGCCATGAAATCTGTGAATCTTTGAATCTATTAATGCCTAGAAACGTGTAATGTGGTTTAGAGACTAGCCCCCAGTCTGAAGAACTTGTACTTCAGTGGTCTGATCCTGCAGATGCTTACTCACTGAATAATGAAAATGTTCACCTGCAGAAGTGCTTGTGGGTTTAAGTCCTAAGTATATTAATAAATAAAGGAATGGGTAAAAGGCAAGTATTTTATTTCATCTTATTTTTTTTATTATTATTTTCAGAAGGGCTTAAAGGGCAGGCATCAGTTGCAGATATTCAACCATTTCCTGTTCTCCTGGTGCCAGTCTTCTTTTCCCTGCCTCACCAATTTCCTTCCTCCTAAGTCCCCCTCACATATACTTCCTGAAAGGGCTAGCCCCTCTCTCCTCTCCTCATCTTCCTTCCTCTGCTGATCGATAGTTTTATTGTCTGCTTTCTTTGAGGATCAGGAGGAGTTATGTTAATGATTTACACTTCTTACATTTTTAACGTTGCTTCTGTTGAAAATATTACCAGGGTTATGTCTGTTAACCTGTCATGCAATTTAAAGACTGGAAAATAGTTTGGGACCAAACAAATAACACTGAAGGTAGAGGAGGATGTTTCAAATCCCGCTACTACATCTTTCATAATGTTTCCAAGATCTGACATCATCTTTCTGTCCACACTGCTAAAGCTCTAGTTCAGAGTCATCATTATCTCTCATTTTGTGCCATCAGTTTAGGTAATAACTACGTTAATACTTGTGTGGTCTGATATTCATTTTCCTCTTCCTGTCTCCCCTTTCTGTTTGTTTGTTTCAGACCCATTTGTTACGTCTTGTCTCAGATTAGACCTTAAGCTCCTCAGGGCAGAGTTGATTTTTCTTCCACATTTCTATAGTATTTACCTCAAGTAGACTCAATCCTGATTAGAGCCCTGTAGGTGCTGCTACAGTGCAGCTAAAAGTAATGTTTGGGATTTTTGAAGAAGCTAAAGGGTTCAAAATCAGAGCCAATAATAATAATGTTCTCCCCTTGCTGGTTTGCCTTTTTAAGTTTTCTCCTGATTCTTATGGTCAACTTTTTGACAGTTTTGTGGGGGGGAAGGTAACTTTCTTGCAGTATTTATGTACCTGTTAAAAAACTGTGCCAATTAGTCTTCGATATTATTTCTCAATCTTTCTCAGTAGAAAGAATTGCCACCATATTTAAGTGCTCCATTGTTCACTCTGAGCTTAATCAACAAGTTGTTGAATAAAATTTCAGATATTATCAATCACATTAAAGAAACCTTAACTAGGTGATTAAACACCTGCAGAAAATAACCAAAAACATGAGATATTTCATCATGGATCTCCAAGATGAAATATTTCCATGTAGAACTAGATGAGGGGAGTCTCATGATGCAGGACAACGTGCATCAGCATGGAAAGTTCATGAACTATGTGAATTTCGGGGTATTCCCTGCAGACTTTTCTGAATCTGACAAGGTCTAATTTTTCATTTAAAACAAAATTGACCTCCTAGGAACTCTAGTTGCAAAGATATGCCTTAACAATGTGACTCATTGTTTTTCCAAGTCGGGATTCAACAAAACTGAAACTGCAGCTTTAAGAAAAGTGTGAACTTCCTTCATGTATCATAATTCAGTGTTATAAGAGAAGAACCATTATGACTACTTAGCAACTAACATTGGTAACCAGTAAATCACTTATTCTGTGTGGCTG
Organism: Gopherus flavomarginatus; assembly: GCF_025201925.1. Taxonomy (NCBI): domain Eukaryota; kingdom Metazoa; phylum Chordata; order Testudines; family Testudinidae; genus Gopherus; species Gopherus flavomarginatus. Next base: position 187,028,847 of record NC_066617.1, read on the forward strand.
GGTTTATGTGTCACTTCTTCATTTTTGGTTAGTTATATGAGTTACATAGGCTACAGGTTTTAGTGATTACATACTCCTGTGATTTCTGGATGATTAAGATACTTTATCTTTCTTCAAAAAAAAAATAGAGGAATAAAAGCAGTGACTATGTAGCTGCCATCTAAAGTGGGCTAGACATTTGTATTTTGTAACATCCGGTATACAGCATTTTCCCCTCATATTCCTGTGTTTGGTCCAGCAGTAACAAAAGTAGTTTACCAAGGGTTATGGTGGATTCTCCATCACTGACATATTTTAAATCAAGATTGAATTTTTTCCCCTAGATTTATACACCCTAAGAATTATTTTGGGGAAGTTCTATCACCCATGTTATACATGAGCTCAGTCTAGATGATCACAATAGCCCCTTCTGGCCTTGGAATCTGTAAAAAAACCAAACGAACAAACAAAAAAAACTGCTATTTGTTCATACATATTTTGAACACTTTGTTTTTCAGTGATATATAGGATTAAAATATAAAAGTAGAGCAAAGAAGAATGGGGAGAGAGTAAGTTCTCTTGCATATACTTTGCCTATATGAAAGAATTTGAAGGCTCCTAAACTGAGCCACAGTTCTCCACAGATTTCTTTTGTCCCTGGTCATGAACTGATAACCTAGATAGAGAAAGAAAATAAATGCCTGCAGCTTGGATTAGATTGTGTAACAAATAAAATATGTTAGAATCTGATCTTTGAGAACTGCATAGGCCTTGAGAGTAGAGGATATTAGGATTTTCTTGTTAAAGGGGTTTATTGAGACTTTTGAAACTCAGGGACAATCTGAAATGATAAAATTGGAGTCCGGAAGAGGATTCCCTCTCTTATGAAGTTGAAAAAAACTGATGGTTGTTCTCTCAGCCTGGGTTACTTGTGATACTCAGAGCATTCAAGATTGTATTCTGTGAATGGCCAGAAGCAAAAGTGATTTAATATGTCAAGAACTAAATTGCTTCTTAAAAAAATTATTCTCTCTTACTAAAAGAGAGAGGATTGTTTAGCAATTGTTGGAAAATTCAGGAAATTGAAAGGAGACGTTGTTTATATTATATACAGTCAGGCTGAAGACTAGTGTTAATAAGAACACCCAATGTATTTTCTACCTCCAAGGAAGCAAATAAATGTGTGGACCAGCATGTTAGCAAATCTGAGAGAGAAACAGGATAAAGATAATACTGCTATTTTCTGTATCCAAGACTGTTATATATTATCTGAATCTAGAGTGTGGCTCTGTTTGCCTGTGTAGCATGCTTACAGGTATATATAGTATCATTAGATTTGCAGGAGAACTATAGAACCCTAAACTGAGGTCTTTATTTCCGTTCATATCACATATCTATTATATATCTCCTAGGTACATTTAAAATTACAGTGTTTAAAAAGGTTTCAGAGTAGCAGCCACGTTAGTCTGTGTCTGCAAAAAGAACAGGAGTACTTGTGGCACCTTACAGACCAACAAATTTATTTGAGCATAAGCTTTCGTGGATTACAGCCCACTTCTTCAGATGCATAGAATGGAACATATAGTAAGCAGATATATATAGACAGAGAACATGAAAAGGTGGAAGTAGCCATATCAACTCTAAGAGACTAATTAATTAACATGAGCTATTATCAGTAGGAGAAAAAAAAACTTTTGTAATGATGATCAAGATGGCCCATTTCAGACAGTTGACAAGAGGTGTGAGGATACTTAACATGGGGAAATAGATTCAATCTGTATAATGACTCAGCCATTCCCAGTCTCTATTCAAACCTACATTAATGGTATCTAGTTTTCATATTAATTCAAGTTCTGCAGTTTCTCGTTGGAGTCTGTTTTTGAAGATTTTCTGTTGCAAAATTGCCACTTTTGTCTGTTGCTGTTACTTTTGTCTGTTACTGCTGTGCTGAATGACTTAGTCCTGTAATCTCTGTTAGTGATTTAGGAGTCCTACAAACATAGGCCCTGATTCAGGAGATTACTTAAGCACGTGCTAGATTAGCTCTTTTTTTAAAGAGGGAAAATGTATTTCCATTTATACTGAACTAGAGAGACACAGCAGGTAAGTTATTCAAGAGCAGTAGTTATATTTAAGTTATATCTACTGTAAACTGAATCAACCAAAATCAACTTACCACATTGCCTTTCCAAACAGCAAAGTCCTTTCCTTCTGGAAGGGATTGTTGCATATTTTTTCTTGAGCAAGAGTAGACAGTATATATTTGAATGTTCTTGGCATTTTTGTTACTCCTTGTCACTTAAAATGGAAATCTCCTATATCTACTAACTGAAGCTTTATTGCATATCCTACTTTTGTAAAGTAAAAATGACACTAACTTTAAAAATATGTTTGAAAAAACTTCAACAATCAGTGTGCTGAGTTGGCAAATATGTCTAATAATGAAAAGAAGAAAAATGTAAAATAAAAAATAAGGGGGAAGAGGGATGACTGTTGAAGCCTGGAACAGATGTGAATGATTAGAGCTCCCTTGTTTGGATTGCTTTGATTTCTTACCCTCACCACCACCACGCCCCCCCCCCCTTTTTTTTTTTTTTTTTTTTTTTTTTTTTAATTCTGGCTGCTTCATTTTTGCTTATTTCAGCTTATTTGGATGGTTTTGCTTTACCAAATCTCCAGTGACGCTTCTGGTCATATGAAAAGTCTAATCCAAAGCACAGTACTTCAAAAATAATTTTTCAGTTCTTGGGTTTCCTTGACCCAGCAGTGTACTTCTGTCTTTTCTGGTCCTAATACACTTAGATTACCTCTAGTCAGGCTTCTGCCAAGAACTGAAATCTGCAATGTGCAAAAGCCTGGAACTGACATCAAATTGGTTGGATGTCACCCAAGACTCCTATGTAGGACTAGACAAAAAATGTTGAGAGACTGTCACAAATTATTTGGTTTGGAAACTTGGGTAACCAGGCAGAATGACTCTTCTTTGTAACTTGAAATCATTATATCAGAAAAGTAATGAAAAATAGCAAAACACTGGAAAATAAACTCACCTGGAGCTGGAGACTAAAGCCTGGATTGGAATTTAAGATTAATGGTATTTCTTGAAAACATTGAGAGTCGGAATCCAGACTAGCAGTTTGATTTTGATTTTTTGTTTTGTCTGTTTATCTGAATTTTGAATTTTTGTCATGTCTCTTTATTTAATATCATGTTAGCGGACTTCAGCATTTCCGGAATGATACTTTTATCTTGCTAATGGCTACACATCATTTGTTTCTACTATCTAGTGCAACATTTAGCAGTTGATTGGGAGTTTTTTCCCCAGGTTTCAAGAATCACTTTCTACCCAGATTATATTGTGGCACATGCCAGGGCTGTGAAAAGAGAGGGGATCAAATGGTTCCAATAGAACTGGACCAGGGCCCATGAAGGGCCTCTGTTTTTGATGCTGTTTGTTGTTTTGTTTTTGTTTTAATTGTTCATTCTTTTCTTCTGTCATGGGCCTTTACTATTCAGTGCCCCCAAATGATGTATTCAGGGTCCTATTTAATGCAGTGTGATTCATTGACAGCCACACCAAAACAAGAGAGGGTCTGTCTGGGAATAGGGGTGCAGTGAAGGTCTGAAGGATTGGGGGTTAATTCAGATTTGAGAGTTTCTCTGGGGGTGCGGGTTGTGGTGAGATTCACTGGGGTGGGGAGGTGTGTCTCTATGATTAGCAGGTCTCTCTAGGATGACCAGATGTCCAGATTTTATAGGAACAGTCCCAATTTTTGGATCTTTTTCTTATATAGGCTCCTATTACCCCCCCCCACCCCCTGTCCCAATTTTTCACATTTGCTGTCTGGTCATCCTAGGTCTCTCTGGTATATGAGATTGTGGTGCAACGAGAGTCCATGCAGTTGGGATCTCCCTGTATCTGGTGGTTGAGGATTCAGTGGCATGTGGGGTATCTCTGGCAGTGGGGGTGCAATGACAGTGCAGTGGCACTTCCCAAGAGGATGCAGGGTTATGTGGTACCTCGCTACCACTTGCCCTTAGCATGAGGTAGCCTTGTGTATACCTACCAGAGATGAGCACTGTGACTTTCCTTGCCACAGGCAACACAATCACTCTCCTTTCAACCCAGAAGGTTTCATTGTCCCTCATGCAGGTTAGTGATAGGGACACACCAACTCCCAAGTCCTCTGAGCGTCCTGCTGTGGTGTCCTTAACCAGTGGACACTCACAGAATTACCAGAAGCAGCTTTCTAGTTACACTTAGAACAGTGTTCTGCTTAACACACAGCACCTACATTTCTTTATAGAGAAAGCAAGTGTAAGTTAATTTGATAGCAAACAGAAATACTGGGAACAAAGGGCTACATATAAAATTATGACACATGTTCTAAAGCCTAAAGTTAACTAACAAGATGCCCTCTTGTCTAATATGGTTACCCAAAGTCCTTTTTTTCATCCGGGATACCTGAGACTTTTCTCTCATGAGATCAAGCTGACCGGAAGCCTGTTTCCCCAGATGAAGGATGCCAGGGTGACTTTTTACACTTCTCCATATATTAGACTAGTCCTTTGTTCTTTACCCATAAACGCAGTTTCCTTCCCTGCTGTTCATCTCTTCCTGTTAATTTCTTCTCTTGAAATCCCCACAATCCCTTCATTAGTGTTGGCACAGTATGCTAATAGACTTCTGTTGGAAGACGTAGGACACAATGGTCAGCTAATCTTTTTCAAAGATTATGATGACTCATGTGACACAGGCTTTCAGCAGAAACCTTACATAGGGCTCTTTGGTGAACTGCTGGGGCTGCTGCCTCTACCCTCCCATCCCTGCTGCTTTTTGCCTCATACCTCCCAGCTGGCCTGGCTCAGAGCTTTTCCCAGAAGGTGCTGGGTGGCTGATGAGGGAGAGTCCATGACTCCTGCAGCTTCTCCCCACCTCTCCCCAACTTCTAGGCTGTGGTACCCTTCCCCAGGGCTGTTACCTCTGCAGCTTCCTACTGCTGCACTGCACTCGCCCTGTGTTGATGAATGGGCCAAGGAGTGGGCAGTGCCTGCCTGTGAGGGAGTGGAACTGAACCTGGGCAGCTGTATGAGGCAGCAGGACCCCAGGGAGCTCTGTGAGGCAACAGCTTTGTTAGAAGCTGTTTGTGGGTCTCAGTGACTCATTTCTACCTTAAAAAAATCAACTGGAAGGGGGTCTGCATTCTCAGTGCTCCCCCCAACCCACACACATACTTTAACCACAGTTCACTAACCTATTATGACCTTTCACCTGGTTTCTCCCAGAGTTTCACAGAGATATATCTTTCATCCACTACCACAGTAATTTTAAACCTAGCAATTCATTCGTGAAGTGCTTGGTGGGTAAATTCTTACTGAATTCAACTGGGGTTTCTGCCATGAATACCTACAAGCACAAGAGTAGCGCTCAAAAGTGCAGGCTGCACTAGGCCAATGATAAAGATCAGAAAAGTGCAAGTGGTCTACAAAGTTTCTTAAAACATGCAAAGTTCAACTATGTTCCTGTGAACAATCTGTGGATCGTTCCACTATTCGCACTTTGAGCCATCCTTAGCTTATGAGGACTTTGATTAGGGTTTTTCAGGCTTGTTGATTCCAACACAGAGCTTGGTCTTGAATTGTTGGACCCTGGAGTCTCTGATTCAAGGAAAAAAATTGCCCTTTGGTTGTCAGTATGATTGTTATGGATGTGGACACTGCAAGTGGTTTGATTATTGAAAGTATGGGACAGAATTTTGACTTTGACAAGGCAGATCTGGCTACTTGGCCACACAAGTGACAGATTCTGTTAGCTATCTTCGAGTAGAAAATGTTCCCATTGTTAATTTCGAACACAATTTTTCACCTAGCAAACCCAAAGGAAAGCAAGTATTTAAATTACGGTTCTTTGTCAAAACTCCTAGTGAGAAGTTACATGAATGGTCTTGGTTGATGTACGGTTCAACTCTTGCCTCCTTGTTCTATTTCTTTTGCTTCTTCATCTTCATTTGCAAACTATAGAATTGGGCTCTCAAACGTTTTTCCACGTTAGCAGGCAAGCGTGCCAATATGAACATTCAAAGGCACACGTGGAGGCAATCTGAATGTAAGTTGCAGAACTATTGGAAAGGGTTGAACAGTTGATAAAGGAAGGATATGACATTGCAATAGTTTGTGACATCTCTTTGATATTTTTTCTGTACTCCATTGAGAGGTGTTTAGCTTTGAGAGATTTAGACAAGAAATTAAATAGTCCTCATAATGGTTTTTTGGGGTTTACTTGAATTGTTTGAGAAATAAGAGAGACACTGTGTTGCAGGATCATGTGGAAGCTAGTAAGGCCTGTATTGCAAAACTTATCAAACTGAATTCAAAGTAAATTGCAAGAAAAGTATGGCAAGTTATTTTTGATGATATTAAGAAAGCTAAATTCTTCTCTGTTATGTTTGAGTGCACTTCAGACCTCTCCCAAACAGAATAAACGTCTCAAGTGTTAAGAGGTATGTTGAGGTTTTGAAAGATGGGGTGAAGGTTGTTGTGAACTTTTTAGACTTCATTGTTGTTCATGCCAAACAGGGGATTGGTATTTATGGAAATTATTTTAGAGAAGCAGAAAAAGACTGTTTAGATATGGCTGATTGCAGAGACAGAACTATGTGAATGGAGCAAACATGGCTGTGGCATACAAAGATGTGAAAAATAGAATTCAGCAGTTGAATCAGCATGTATCTTTCGTCTATGTGCTGCCCACTCACTGAATCTTGTTGGAGAAGCTGCTGCAGTGGTGGTTCCCCAAGTAGTTGTATATTTTGAAGTTGTCCAAAGATTATATACCCTGTTTTCTGCTTCTACTAGTTGTTGGAGTGTATTGAAAAAGCGTATTAGCATTACATTAAAATGCCAAAGCACAACAAGATAGTTAGTAAGGGTAGAAGCAGTCCATCCGCCACACAATCATGTTGAGGGTGCTTTTGATGCTTTAGATGAGAACAAAGCTTCACACAATGTTATGTGAGAACATGTGTTAGAAACTAATGAAGACTTCAGAGATTTCAGTTCTTGTTTTGGCCGAGATATGGTATACTATGCTATCTGATCTAAAATTAATATTGTGAGCAAAAAATTGCAGACTCCAGTTCTTGACTTTCACTCTGTGGCCTTTGAGATGTTTTATCAGAATTATGGACTTCTGGGTTTCCTGCATGTAAGGAAGCTGCCGTTTCATAGGCAGAAAGGTTAGGAATATTCACCCACTTCAAAGAGAAATGATCTCAGAGGAGGAAAGTAATGCCAGGCAAATTTTCAATGGAGGAAAGGTTATCAAACTCCCCCACAGAAATTTTGAATGCTAGGTTTTCAACCCTGTCTTAGACACAATATTAAAATAATAGAATGATAAGACATGCAAATACTAATTACAGAGTGAGAAGAAGGCGGGTTTTTTTGGTTTTGTTTTGTTTTTTTGGAAGAGCAAGAAACTGAAAAGCCTCAACAGCAAAGACCTAGAGAGGCTTGCTTGTCAGTTAGCAAGCAGTTACTCTGAGGATGTAAACTATGAGAGTTCTGAGACTCAGATTTAATTCTTCACCAGTATTTGCAAGAAAATCATTGAGGATGACTTAGAAACATAGGTGGGAACCCTTTGTTCTTCTTCGAGAGATGTCCCTGTGGGTGGTCCACTCTAGGTACCGGTGCGCCCCTGCGCCTTTGATCGGAGATTTCTGCAGCAGTACTCGTACCGGCCACGCATGCTCAGAGCCTGGCTCCCGCTCTGAGTATACTTCTAGTGAGCATGCGTGGCCGGTTCCCTCAGTTCCTTCTCTATTGTCCCCAGCTTGAGACGGAGCTCAGCAGACTCCTTAAAGAATTTCTTTCCTCATCTTAAAATAACTTGTAGTTAGACAGTTTCTTGTTAGTTAGTTGTTAGTGTTACTTACCCTTTTTTCTACTGTTAAAAATTGTTCTCTCAGCTGCTTCAGATATGCCTGGCTCCACAGGCTTTAAGCGCTGCTCCTCCTGTAAGGACGCTATCCCTCTCTCCGATGGACATTCACAGTGCATAAAATGTTTGGGGGAGACCCATATTCCCCAGAAATGTGATCACTGCACTAAACTAAGCTCCAGAGCGAGAAAGGACAAGGAGCTAAAACTTAAACTTATTCTACTTCAAAAATCCCTAGGATCCCCCTCAGACCCTGGCGCGGACTCTGCCTCCGCTCACCGATACAGCTCTCCCACTTCTAAAAAGCAGAAGAAAGCAGCAAAACGATGGCACCTTCTGTCAAATTCAAAAGAAGCCCTCAGACGTAAACCTTCTCTGGTCAGATCCACGGTGTCCTTACCGGTGCTCCCCTGCCTGAGCACTTTCAACAAGCTGGGCTTCTCCGGCACCGCGTTAAACCCACCTGTGCTTTCGGTGGCAGCGCGAGGCTACGGTGCCGAGGTGACAGGCTTTCAGTTGCCTGCCTCGATTATGGCACCTATCAGCACCGTGATGAATGCGGTGCCGACATTTCAGGACCCCCTGAGGCACCGCAGCCTGCTATTAATAGCGCAGCACCAACTCTGGCACCGGCATTAATAGCGCTACTTGGCACGGAGCCAAGACTAAGAACTCTGGTGCAAGCCCAGGTTCCCTCACAGCAATTCTATCAGCCTTCACCTTCAGCTGCCTCAGCGCTGCAGTTGACCCAGTCAAGTGACCTCCTAGTGTCACCTACGCTGTAGTCACCCTTCCTTAAAGACTGCTGCTCCCTTACGAATGATTCAGGGTCTGAACAGCCTTCCTCCAGTGAGGAGGAGTCTGAACTACAGGGTAATGTTTCAATGCAATCAGAATTCCATCCTCGGAGTCCTGTCACCCCTGGGCACAGGAAAGTTGTCTCAGACTATCCTCGAGACCCTGCCTCCTGGTGCATTAACCCCTGGATGGCACCACCTATGCCTTTCCACCACCATGGCAGTATTGGGCCCCATGGGCACCTTTCCCTCGGCAGCACCCCCGCTTTTCCAATCCGACGAGACGCGAACGTCCAAATGATATGACTCACTTGGCGGCACCCTCCCATTCTCAGGATCAGTTAACTCCTGCTCCTGACCCAGTACTAACTGAAGTACCAACTGAAGCAATGCCTGAAGAAGCTTTACTTCCCTCTCCTGTACCGTCCTCAGACAATTTTTTGAAATTCCAGGATCTCTTTAAAAGGGTTGCCAGCGAGCTTAGAATCAATCTAGAGGAAGTACCGGACCAACAACATGAGTTAACGGACATCCTGCAACCCTCTTCTTCATCCAGACTGGCATTACCAATCAATGCAGCCCTTCTGGAACCTGCTAAGTCCATCTGGCAGGCTCCAGCCACAAGCCAGCCTACCTGCAAACAAGCGGACCGTAAATACTTCATTCCCTCTATGGGCTCTGAATTCCTTTTCTCACATCCTGCTCCAAACTCACTGGTAGTGGACGCAGCCAGTCAAAGGAACAAATAACAGTATTTCTGCCATACCCCAGCCAACAAGGAAGGCAAACGCTTAGACCTGCTGGGTCGCAAAGTGTATGCCTCTTCAACCTTACAATTTCGAATGGCCAATTATACCGTAATTCTAGCAAAGTATGACCATAGAAGCTATAATAAGTTCATGGACTTTATTGAACACATTCCAGACCAGAAGAAACAACAGTTTACAGCTTTAGTTTCTGAGGGCCAAATCATATCACGCACGGCGCTTCAAGCAGCTCTGGATGCAGCCAATACTGCAGCGAGATCCACCGCTACGGCGGTGGTCATGCACCAAGGTTCATGGCTTTCCTCTTCCCTCTTTCTTCGCGAGGTTCAGAGGATCTCCTTTTTGATGGTGATAAACTCTTTGCTTCCACCACGAATGAGGTGCTCCACTCAATGAAGGACTCAAGGGCAACTCTTCAATCCTTAGGCATCCAGACCTCTACAACCAGAAGGCGACAGTACAGACATCAACCTTACCACCATCCATGCTACCCCCCATATACTCAGCATTTCCCAAGATCTCAGGATCAACAACAGCAACACCAACGCCAGAGATCCAGATACCAGCGGCATCACCCCAATTCTTCCGGGATGCCCCAACTTCCTCCAACTAATAAGCAGATTTGAACCTTTGGTCGAGGGTCTCGTAAACATTGTCCCAACTTCAGCGTATGCACTACCTACAACTATCTTTGGACACCACCTACAGCCATTTTTGCACCAATGGCAAAATATTACCACCGACAAGTGGGTTCTAGAGGTCATCACAACTGGGTATTCTATCCCCTTCCTCTCCTTACCTCCCACCCACCCATGCTCCCCATCCCTCTGCAGGGACACCTCTCACAAGCTACACCTCCAGCAAGAAGTACATCATCTCCTTCACCTGGGGGCTATCGAACTTGTGCCCGAATGCCACAAGGGGAAAGGGTTCTACTCCCATTATTTCTTAACAGAAAAGAAAACTGGAGGATGGCGACCGATCCTCGACCTCAGGAAACTCAACAAATTTGTCAAAAAGCAAAAGTTCAAGATGGTTACTCTCACCACCATAATTCCAGCCCTGGAGCAGGCGATTGGTTTTCAGCCCTCGACCTACATGACGCCTACTTTCACGTCACTATCCACCCGTCCCACAGACATTTTCTTCGTTTTACCCTCGGCTCAACACATTTCCAGTACAGAGTTCTACCATTCGGCCTTTCCACTGCCCCTCGAGTTTTCTCCAAGCTCCTAGCGGTAGTCACTGCCTACTTCAGGAAAAAAGGAGTCATAATATTCCCTTATCTCGACAATTGCCTCCTGAAGGCCTTCATGTTCAACGAGGCCCTCCGCTTCACACAACTCACCATCGATTGCTTCCAGTCCCTGGGCCTGCAGATAAACAAAAGCAAATCCACATTAAGTCCTACCCAGCACCTGGAATTTATAGGAGCGAGCCTCGACTCCACAACCGGACTGGCATCTCTCCCACCCGACCGATTCAATAACATAAAACTGCTGGCTACGAGACTTTGCAACAGCCCCCTGGTCACCGCCCGAGACTGCCTCCAACTACTAGGGCACATGGCCTTGTGCACCTTCGTGGTCCAGAACACACGTCTACATGAGGTGCTTCCAAGCTTGGTGGGCCAAGGTTTACAAACCAAACGTGCACTCACTAAACAAACTCCTGGCCATACTCTATCGAGTCAAAGACTCTCTCATATGGTGGACAGTCCCCTACAACCTCTGCTCTGGAGTCCCCTTCCTCCAGACCTCCCCAACTCTGATAATGGCGACTGATGCATCCCTCACGGGCTGGGGGGCACACATCTCTCACCAAACAGTCCATGGGCTATGGTCTCTTTCCAAGACCTCCCTGCACATAAATGTTCTAGAAGTTCGAGCTATACGGAATACCTGCCGCTGCTTCCTTCCACTAATCAAGAATCAGCATGTACGCATAATGACAGACAACATTGCCTGCATGTTCTATGTAAACAGACAAGGAGGGGCTCGTTCCCACTCTCTTTGCTCAGAGGCCATAAAACTCTGAAATTGGTCCCTTGCGAACCACATCCGCATATCAGCTGCTTATCTCCCAGGGGTGATGAACACCACTGCCGACGAGTTAAGCAGATGTTTCCTTTCGGAGCACGAATGGGAGATAGATGAGGGAATCATCTACAACATATTTCACACTTGGGGTCACCCAACCATAGATCTCTTTGCAACCGCGAAAAACACGAAATGACTCAATTTTTGCTCCAGGGCGGGACTGGGCAAACACTCCCTTGGAGACGCATTCATGATCCCATGGCACCAGGACTTAGCTTATGCATTTCCCCCAATACTATTGCTCAACAGGGTCCTCATAAAGATACGAATGGATCTTGCCAGGGTGATCTTGATCGCACCTTCATGGCCAAGACAACCGTGGTTCCCTTTCCTCACCAGAATGTCAATTCGACCACCAATCTCCCTGCCTCTCATCCCGAACCTTTTATCACAGCAACACGGCCGGCTTCTTCACCCCAATCTCTCCATGCTTCATCTCAAAGCCTGGTACCTGCATGGTTCTCCCAACGAGAACTAGACTGTTCCGACCAAGTTCAGAGGGTACTTCTACACAACAGAACACAATCCACCCATACCACCTATCTCCGAAAGTGGAAACGATTCACAAAATGGTGTTCAGCTAAACAACTGTCTCCTACCTTGGCACCTCTTCCCTGCATACTCGACTATCTATTGGACATTAAGCAATCCGGCCTTTCCTTCAGCTCCATCAGAGTCCACTTAGCTGCCATCACAACCTTTCATGGTACAGTTGACAATACCTCGGTCTTCGCTCATCCCATCACCAAATATTTTCTGAAGGGACTCCAAACCTTATATCCAGACATTAAGCCACTTACCCCTCCATGGGATCTTCACCTAGTATTGTCCTGTTTAACTCATCAACCCTTTGAGCCCTTAGCCACCTGTTCCCTCTTGCACCTCTCGATGAAAATAGCCTTTTTGGTGGCAATTACCTCCGCCAGACGGGCAGGCGAGATAGCAGACCTTATGGCAGATCCACCATATACGCTCTTCTTCAAGGACAAAGTTACTCTATGCCTACACCCAAAATTCCTTCCAAAAGTTCACGCTTCATTTCATGTCAATGAACCAATACTTTTACCAGCTTTCTTTCCGAAACCACATGCAAACTCCTTCGAAGCCACAATGCACACACTTGATGTGCGCAGGGCCTTATCCTTCTATTTGGACAGAGCCAAACCCTTCAGAAACTCTCCTAGACTCTTTGTCTCCATCGCGGAGCGCTCCAAAGGCATGCCTGTCTCTACCCAGAGACTTTTCAACTGGATCTCCGATTGCATACGACTCTGCTATCAGATAAAAAATGTTACACCTCCAGCATTGATCAGAACACATTCCACTAGATCTGTATCTACCTCTGTAGTCTTCTTACATAAAGTACCATTGACTGACATTTGTAGAGCAGCCACTTGGTCCTCCGAGCACACATTTGTCAAACACTATGCCCTTACTCAGGGCCCTCTCTCTGACACTCAATTAGGCAGGGCAGTATTAGGGATCTGCTGCATTCCTGCCAAACCCGAAGTCCCTACCTCCTTGAGATACACTGCTTCGAAGTTACCTAGAGTGGAGCACCCACAGGGACATCTCTCGAAGAAGAAAAGGAGGTTACTCATCTTGTGCAGTAACTGACGTTCTTTGAGATGAGTGTCCCTGTGGGTGCTCCACTACCCACCCTCCTCCCCTCTACTTCGGAGTTGGGGTAGCCTCCGTTGTAGAGAAGGAACTGAGGGAACCGGCCACGCATGCTCACTAGAAGTATACTCAGAGCGGGAGCCAGGCTCTGAGCATGCGTGGCCGGTACGAGTACTGCTGCAGAAATCTCCGATCAAAGGCGCAGGGGCGCACCGACGCCTAGAGTGGAGCACCCACAGGGACGCTCATCTCGAAGAACATCAGTTACTGCACAAGGTGAGTAACTTCCTCTTTCAAAATTTGGTTCCCAGACCAATTTGTAGAAAAATACTAACATGGAGTCCAGAGACATGTGGTCTGGTCACATGTCCTTGTAGAGTCATAGCAGCCATATGGACGGAGCTGTCTGGAGCTTTCTGAGGAAGACTCACCAGGTAGGAGATAAGCTTCTCGTCAGGCCTGTTGTTTTCCCTAATGGCTCATTGGCCTGAATAGACCCTTCCCACCCAGCTGTCTATCCTGAAAGATCTTGTCTAGTGGGCATTACCCAGGTGTAACTACATTTGAAGTATACATACATAGTCAGTATTTATAACTTCATATACAAGAATGATACATGCATACAAATTGGATGATAATATTCAGCAAATTGTAACTTTTCCAATGATGCCTTACATGAAGCGTGTCAAGGTTCCTTCTCCACTCTGAACTTTAGGGTACAGATGTGGGGACCTGCATGAACACCTCTAAGCTTAACTACCGCCTTAGATCTGGTTTTGCTGCCACCAATCCCAAATACTAATTCCCTTCCCTGAATAGTCTTGAGAGACTTCTTCACCAAGTTCCTGGTGAACACCGATCCAACCCCTTGGATCTTAACACAAGGAGAATTTAACCATCCCCCGTCCTTACCCCCACTAGTTCCTGGTGAGTCCAGATCCAATCCCCTTGGATCTTAAAACAAGGAAAAAATCAATCAGGTTCTTAAAAAGAAGGCTTTTAATTAAAGAAAGAAAGGTAAAAATCATCTCTGTAAAACCAGGATGGAAAATAACTTTACAGGGTAATCAGATTCATACAGCCCAGAGGAACCCCCTCTAGCCTTAGGTTCAAAGTTACAGCAAACAGAGGCAAAACCTCTTAGCAAAAAGGAACATTTACAAATTGAGAAAACAAAGTTAAACCTAACACGCCTTGCCTGGCTGTTACTTACAAGTTTGAAATATGAGAGGCTTGTTCAGAAAGATTTTGAGAGCATGGATTGATGTCCTGTCCCTCTTAGTCCCAAGAGCGAACCACCCCCAAAACAATGAGCACAAACAAAAGCCTTCCCCCCATCAAGATTTGAAAGTATTTTGTGCCCTTATTGGTTCTTTGGGTCAGGTGTTAGCCAGGTTACCTGAGCTTCTTAACCCTTTACAGGTAAAAGGATTTTGGTGTCTCTGGCCAGGAGGGATTTTATAGTATTGTACATAGAAGGGCTGTTCCCTTCCCTTTATAGTTATGACAATCCATCTCACATAAAGTACATCGTAATTATGCTATAATCATATCATAATAATATCACTGTGAAGAATATGGGGTGCAGTGTCACACTGGCCCCAGAACATTCAAAGATCTTCTTTCCAGTAAAGTAGCAATGTGAGTCTGAACAAACTATACCCGTGTCCAGCAGGACTACTAATGGATTTGAGTACAGGTCATATAGTATATTTAAGATTTCAAGAGAAGTAATACATCTATTATTTCTCAAGAAAATGTTAGTTTAAGGATAGGTTGGAAGTTGTCTATATGAAGGCTTATAAAATGGACATGCTCTTCTGTTGGAACTTTGTTAATTACTCCTGTTTAGGGCTGCAGTATTTCATAATTGTCTCTGACTTCATAGAAAACATTAAATTGACTGTTTGCCATGAAAAATGAAGTATTCAGATCTTCCTCTGGTTGCACATGCACAGACATGTGGGTGCGGCTGAGAGAGCAATCTTTCTGAAGTAGGGATGAGAGTACCGGAGGCACATAGAGTGGGACTTGGCTAAAGCACAACTGGTCAGCCAAAGAGCTGCTGGCTATGGAGACACCTATGAGGATACAGCATTTGAGGGACACCAGAAGGAGTTGACTAAAGGAGTCATGAGGGGCACGGTGGCACCCAGGTAGTATGAGGGGACTGTGAAAGAGGGACTAGTGATCTGAAGGAACAGGAGGAGCTTACGAGCTGGCAAACACAACACCCTACAGAGATACAGAGTTCACCCAGAAAAGAGAGACAGAGAATCATTCCTAAGCCAACACCACAGGGCATGAGGAGTCTCCACAGAAAAAGAATTTGCCAGACTCAGGGACAGGTGACAGAGACAGGTCTCTTCCAGTGTGATCATCTGTGGACGAGACCAAACTATCTCAGAGATTATGTAACCAGCTGAGTCTGTGCTAAAGACAAAACTTCAGTCTGGCCGAAGGGTGAATAAACCTTTCATATTTGAGGGAAAATAGAATAAGACCTGCAACAAGTTTAGGAGAAAAGAGAATTCCTAGAGACAATGGTACTATTAAAAATGTAATGCTCCAAAAAGCTAAAACATGAATGAAAACTTCTCTGGGGAATGTACTGAAATAATTCCAGCACTGGTTTGGTTGACACTGGCAATGTTGCCCCACAGAATATGTGATCTGATTCCTTGAAAAGAGTATACAGCCTTAATAATGCTTTTGATTCAAGGTTACTTATCTTGGTATTTTTATGTTTTGTGGCATGGCTTTCCCAGTGATGGCTTATACCATATTATAATGCATGTTTTGAATGTTTGGATGGGGGATTTTTTTGTTTGTTTGTTTTCTTTTATATAACTTTTGCCTTTGTAGATGTGTCCAGATTTTATTAAAATTTAATCTGATGGCCTGTGGCTCCTTAAACCATTTTGAATTGTGGTGTTCAGTCTATGATCCTGTCTTAAGGTTAAGACTTCTAAGAGTCAGGCCTCAAAGGAGGGCTGATGAAAACTGGGGCTCTGTTCAATTTTGTCATATGGAAATGTACATTTAGTTCAGTTTGGAGCTGTTACTTTGGATGTTGCTATTGAAAAGTATCTTGTTAGTCATTTTACAATGCATGCTAGCTGTTCCAGATTTTAGGAATGAATGAACGGTTTCATTTCTCTAAAGCCCTGCTACATTACATAGAATTAAAATTTTGGTGTCTCTCACCACAAGAATGCAGATAGATTGAAAATATGTTTTTAAAGTGAACTGCAAAGCATTTTTCTAAAGGTAAAATAGTTTTAGATAAGAGGAAAGATGGTCTTATGTTTGAAGCACAGTTAAGTCTGCAAGTCTGGAAGCTGTATTCTTGTAGTTCCAGCTGTGTTGCAGTTTTGTTCCTTGCAGTAAGATCTTTAGCAAATCACTTAAGCTCTCTGTGCATCTGATTTTCCATCTTCAAAATTGGTATGATTATACTTATCAGCCTCACAGGGATGATGTGAGGCTCAGTTTATTAATGCCTGTAAAATACTTAGAGATCCTTGAAAAGAGAGTGCTATAGAAGTGCAAAGTATTATTATTAAATCCTAAATCATTAACAGATTTTATATGTATATGTTAAAATAAAACTGTTAAGTCTACACTTATATAACATGACCTAAATTGAGGATTCCATGTTCCCTCTATAATAGCAGATGCCATTATTCTCTGAAACAGCTGCACTGCTGTTGACATTTTACCAGTTTTTCAAAAATATTCTATTTTTGTAACGCAAATATATTTGTGATATTGTAAGTTTGCATGTGGAGTTCCCTATTTTGGCTCACGGGAATAGTTCCACTGAGTTAAATGTGATCACTCAAATGTGTAAATGTTTACAGGATAAAGCTCTTAGACTGTAAATGTTTTTAGATCTCACTTCATGTTAAAAGAAAATATCCAAGTTTGAGCAGTTGTTCTCATAGCTGAATGTGGAAAATTTAAATGCACAGGTGTTTTAGAACTTCTGTCTGCACTTGGAGTCATGGATCTTGAAAGTCTATTAATTGTTCCTGCATCCTCTGTATGATTATAACTCCTATTGAACTCACTGGGAATTTTGTATTCAAAATGGCTGCATGATCAGTTCACGTTATAAAGTGTTTCATATATGGTGTACTCTCAGGGTGAAATCATGGCCTTCCTGAGATCAGTTGAAATTTCTCATTCTTAAATGTTAATTATCTATAAGACCACTTCCAATCTGCAGGTGACAGTTGATGACTTCAGATTAATCCTTCCAAAATTGAGGGATTTTGTAGAATGATGATTATTCCATTATGTTAAGAAATTCTGTACATATCTAAGAAATTATTACGAGATGGTTTAAGCCTCTTATTCTGAAGCTTACAAATGTAGATGATTACAGCACTTTGGAGGGAAAAAAAAGTTAATGTATTAAGAAACTTGGAAATTTAAAGTAGAATATAGAAACAGCTGTTCATGTTTACAAAATCCTTTAATGCAGCTTAGTTACACCAGTCTAGTATGTCTGGTCTGAAAATAGTAAGAATGTAACCTTTGAAAATGTTTTAAACTTTGGGACTTCAATAGGAGCAGGACTGGGTCCTCCATGTTTTAGTCAGAAAGTGGTCTAAACTATATATAAATATGTGTGGTGGTGTTTAGGGGTGTGTGTGTGTGTGTGTGTGTGTATTAGGGCTGATTTAATTGCAGGATTAATCTCGCTGTTAAACAATAATAGAATACCATTTATTTAAATATTTGTGGGTGTTTTCTACACTTTCAAATATATTATTTCAATTACAGCACAGAATGTCAAGTGTACAGTACTCACTTTCTATTTATTTTTGAATACACATTTGCACTGTAAAAAACAAAAGAAATAGTATATTTCAATTCACCTAATACAAGTACTGTAGTGCAATATCTTTATCATGAAAGTTGAACTTACAAATGTTGAATTATGTACAAAAAATAACTGTGTTTAAACATGAAACAATGTAAAACTTTAGAGCTGACAAGTCCACTCAGTCCTACTTCAACCAGTCGCTCAGACAAACCAGTTTGGTTACATTAGCAGGAGATTATGCCGCCTGCTTCTTGTTTACATCACCTGAAAGTGACAACAGGCATTCACGTGGCATTGTTGTAACTGGTGTTGCAAGATATTTATGTGCCAGATGTGCTAAAGGTTCATATGTCCCTTCATGCTTCAGCCACCTTTCCAGACAATATGCATCCAAGCTGATTGACGGGTTCTGCTCGTTAACGATTCAAAGCGGAGCTGACCAATGCATGTTCCCTTTCATCATCTGAGTCAGATGCCATCAGCAGAAGGTTGATTTTTTAAAATTTATTGATTTATTTATTTATTGGTGGTTCAGGTTCTGTAATTTCTGCATCGGAGTGTTGCTCTTTTAAGACTCCTGAAAGCATTCTCCACACCTCGGTGCTCTCAGATTTTGGACAGCACTTCAGATTCTTAAACCTTGGTCAGGAGCTGTAGCTATTTTTAGAAATCTCACATTGGTACCTTCTTTGATTTATGAACAGTGTCACTGTAGATTTGGCAAACAACATGTTCTGGGTCATCACCTGGGACTGCTATAACATGGAATATATGGTGGAATACAGGTAAAACAGAGCAGGGGCCATACAATTCTCCCCCAAGGAGTTCAGTCACAAATTTAATTAACGTGCTATTTTTTTTAACAAACCTCATCAGCGTGGAAGCATGTTCCCCAGAATGTTGCCTGAAGCATGAAGGGGCATACAAATGTTTATCATATCTGGCATGTAAATACTTTGCAATGCTGGCTTCAAAAGTGCCATGCAAATACCTGTTGTCACTTTCAGGTGACATTGTAAATAAGAAGCAGGCAGCAGTATCTCCTGTAAACATAAACAAACGTGTTTGTCTTTGCGATTGTCTGAACAAGAAGTAGGACCGAGTGGACTTGTAGACTCTAAAGCAGGGTTCGGCAACCTTTGAGAAGTGGTGTTCCAAGTCTTCATTAATTTAAGGTTTCGTGTGCCAGTAATACATTTTACATTGAGCCGCTCAGCCTGCTGCTGGTTTGTGATTCCGTCCGCTGGCCCCTCCGGGTGGGGTCCCAGCCACTGGCTCTGCTCAGCCTGCTGCCGGGCTGGGGTTCCGTCCACCAGGTCAGCAGCAGGCAGAGCGGGGCCGGGACCCCAGCTGGCAAGGGGCTGGCGGCCAGAACCCCAGATCAGGAGCGGGCTGAGTAGCTCAGCCTGCTGCCAGTCTGGAGTTCTGGCTGCTGGCTCCTGCCAGCCGGGGTCCTGTCCGCCGGCCCCTCTCAGCCCACTGCCAGCCTGGGGTTCCATTCATCCAGGCAGACAGCAGGCTAAGCAGGCCAGCAGCCAGGATCCCAGCTGGCAGCAGAGTGCCACTAAAATCAGCTTGCGTGCCACCTTTGACACGCATGCCACAGGTTGCCGACCCCTGTTCTAAAGTTTTACATTGTTTTGTTTTTAAGTGCAATTATGTAACAAAAAAAAATCTACATTTATAAGTTACACTTTCATGATAGAGATTGCACTGCAGTACTTGTATGAGGTGAGTTGAAAAATACTATTTTTATCATGTTTACAGTGCAAATATTTGTAATAAAAATAATATAAAGTGAGCACTGTACCCTTTGTACCCTTTATATTCTGTGTTGTAACAGAAATCAATATATTTGAAAATGCAGACAAACATCCAAAAATATTTAATACATTTCAGTAAATCTTTTTGTGTTAATCGCATGAATTAACTGTGATTAATCGACAGCACTAATATATATTGTGTGTGAATTTAGAGTCCATGAAAAAGGCTGAAGTTCCCTGTACTTGTAACAAATACATCATGGGCAGCAGGGCAAGCTTCCTCTCGCTCTCTTGCAAATGTGACTCAATTATTACCTTGAAGGTTCAGTTCTAGAGATACCAATTGAACCTTTGACCCTGCTGTCAACAGGGTTAACAAATCAATACAATCTGTGATGTTGGTTTCTTTGATCTGGATACCTGTCCATTTTAGATCATTACAAATTTGGGCTGGATTCAACTACTAGCTGCAGTTGAGATCCTCTTTATCCATTACCATCTTATTCCCTCAGACGCATGTTTTGATTGTTCTTAGAAGAAATATAATTCATTCCTGTTTTGTACATTGATGCATAAAAATATGTGTGAATTTTAAAAAGGGGGTTGCTCCATCCCTTGTTTGTATTACATATCAACCTTTAAAATGAAATATTTCTTTATACTTAATATTCTTAACTTATTGACCTACTCTCCAGGTCCCATTTATGACAAATGTGACTCTTCATGGGTCACCATGCCATTTTCGTGTCCAAGAGGGCAGTGTTGCACTGCTGACCTGCCAGCTTGTTAGTGTGCAGGCTTGGGGATTCATTCCCCAAGCAATAGGTACCCCGACCTAATCAGACTTGCACGGGAGAACAAAACTTTAACAGTGATCTGGTAAGTGTTAAGGCACAATAACTTGCCAAAAGCATGGAATGTGTGATCGTCACATGTCCTGTTAATAAAGGCATATCAGGTCCCTGTGAAGGCTTTGCATTGCAGTTCAGGTTTAAAGCTGGGGTACCTATTCCTTTTTATTTGTTGGATGTGAAAGCCTTATGTATCGAGGGTTAGTGTGTTGTTGATAGTGTTGTAGGTAATATGAAGGTGAAAAGGAGTGTGCACGTTTTTCACCTTACCTTCTTATTTCTATGACTTGAAAGTTTTGGGTGGGTGCCTCATTGTGGACTGTCACTAAACACAGTTTTTGTTTGCTAATTTTATGGAACCCATTGTTTGTGGAAGAAGTTTGTTTAACATGTAGAAAGGTGGTTTATTGTCCTTCTGTAAATAAGAGTGTGCAAGATTCCTTTTATAAAGGAAATACAACTGTTTAAATATTAAAGCTGTGACACAAACACAACAAAAGGGACAAAAAATTAGGGCTGTTCCTCTTTACCCACACTACTGACGTGGTTATTATCCCTCATGGTGATGTAAGTGAAAATATTAGCTTTAAAGTTGATTATAATCAGTGCTGTTGGTTTATGCTTCAGCTTGTAGTTTTCTTTACAGGAGGGATTTTGTATTTTATCATTTAGGTGCTGTTCTTACTTTGTTTCTATTGCTTTGATCATATACAATTAGGCCAAGATAGTTTTATGAAGCATCTTCTCTGCAGGATATTAATCACTTTATTTATCTTATCATTAGGAAGGGAAATGGATAAAATAACTCAAAATATATTTAAATGAAGAAGGCCTATGATGCACTGAGTAATTAAATTTAATTTCAAATCAAGAGGATTCCTTTTGAACATGTAACATTTTTATTTCACAGCTTAATAAGTTGATTAAGAAGATGATGTGAAAATTTCAGTGACTTTTTAAAAATTCAATTTCTGTAGGGCAAAATAGGTATCCTTGTTGTTTTGCAGTTAAAAATCAGGTGAAGAAATAAGTTGCCCCTTATGTACCTATATAGCCATGCGATGCAAAAGGATACATCATGAAGGACCCAAGGACATCAAAGACATTAGTTAAGCACTGGAGTTTCAACTCC
The DNA here is from genome assembly GCF_025201925.1 of Gopherus flavomarginatus. NCBI lineage: Eukaryota > Metazoa > Chordata > Testudines > Testudinidae > Gopherus > Gopherus flavomarginatus. Next base: position 187,050,631 of record NC_066617.1, read on the forward strand.
AGAACTATTAACACCACTTCCCACAGCCCCTTGTTAATCATTTGAAAGTCTCCTTTCTGAATAGTAACTAGTCTTAGCCCTGCTGAGATTGAACTCTGTTTACATCTGCCAGCCCCAAATACAATTCTCCTCTATGCGATCAGTAGCAGGTCATGGAAACTCTACCATGATAGACCATGTCTAGCCTGTCTGACATTAACTTTACTATATTCATATTCATGATTTTAATACTTTGTGTTTTAGAGAGATGATTCTCAATAGAGAGACGTTTTTGTTCTGCATGTAAGGGCACATCTCTGTTTGCATAACAATGGAATATTGAACAAAGTGTTTAGAATAGCTAGCAATTATGTATTTAAAGTCCATTTTTCAACAAAAAATGTCAACCCATCACATTACTTTACCAACATATGTAATCAGACAAATAAAATCCTGTGAAGTTTTAAGTTTGAAATGCCTGTGATAATTTTCCTTAAAGAATGATTTTGCAAAATGAGAGAGAACAGACATCATCCCTTTGCACTTTTTAGGACATAGCTGAACTTAAGTATTGGACCTTCATAGATACAAATATATTATGATAATATGGTGTGAACTTTTGACTATAAAAGTCATCAGGAGAGGTGTGCCTCGGCAATAGTAATAGTTAACTGATGTGTATGCACATATTGCAGAATGCTTAATTACATTGCTCTTGTGACTGTTGAGAAGAGAGCTAGGAAGACTTGGAAAGCTCATTTATGATGTCTTTAATATGCAGAGAGGTTAACAAGGATTTCTTTTAAATAGTGATTTTCATATTGAAGAAAATGTTCAAATACATCATACTTGCTTATCTGTCATTAATACCTCTCACTCTTACGTTTTTTCATATAATATTTAAGCTGCGCTGGCAATGAGGTAGAAAGCGCTTATGAAAACAGTGTTAGCTATGGCACTAGAATAATGTCGGTCAAGCAAATGTTTTTTTTGTAGAAATGTTTAAAACATTTTCTCTAGAGGGAAAGTTAGTCCTCCTTTTGATTCTGTAATCACAATGTTTTTGTCTTTTCCATTCCCTCTCAACCAATACACACATTGCCAGGGGGGTTAAAAAACAAACCATCTCTGTGCTTTATATTGGCAAGCGTATCTGTTTCATTTACATTAGAAATATTAATGAAAAAAGTTAGGCAGCTAAGATTTCCCTTTTTCAGCAGTTTCTCCCGACTCCCTGCCATTTTTTTTTTGTTGTGGTACAGTTTACAATACCCTACTAACAACAAGAATTGAGGCAAGAGTTTAAACACACCATGGCATCAGAGAGAAACAGCAAGAAACTGCCTCGGAGGAAGCCATTATCCCAGTATGCGTTCACAGGCCTTTCAACAACTTGGTCAACCGCCAACAGAGAGCAGCAGACAAGAGAGCCACTACAGATAAGACAAGGAGGGAGAGCGTTCACTACTACTTTAATATCTCCAGTCTCTTCCACTATTTATAATGTAATCACTGACATTTACACATTGTGCTTTAAGCAGTTTGCTACTCTGAAGGTAAAGGCTCACATGTGAGGAGCAGACTTATTGTATCCTTGTTGTGTAAAGTATGTGTTGTTAGTAAGAGTGTTGGCCCATATTTCTCAAGTGTTTTAGGTGTAGACCAGGCCAGAGACAGCTAAAACCAGTGCCCACTTTTGAATATTTAGGTCCAAATGTCTATAAATTTAATTATATTTTAAAAGTTAGACTGAGAGGAGGTGTGATCCAACGGATAGGGCCCTGAGTAGGAATCAGGAGACCTAGGTTCTGTTCCCATCTCTGCCACTGGCCTACTGGGTGACTTTGGGCAAGTCATTTCATCTCTGTGCCACATTTCCCTTCCCACCCTTTGTCTGTCTTGTCTGCTTAGACTGTAAGCCCTTTGGGGCAGGGATTCTTGTATGTCTTGTCTCTTGTATGTATTTATACAGTGCCTAGTAGTCATTTATACAGTGCCTAGTACAGCTGTACAGCATTGCATTGTACAGCGCCATGCAAGTCAGCAGCATTTAATCACATACTTAAGAGTTTTCTTGAATTGGGATCTAAATTTGCATTATCCTTAATCTTAGTCAAATGTCTGAGAAGCAGCAATTTTTTGGATGAATAGGTTTTATTTGTTCATAGTTATGTTTTATAAAATATAGAAGTGTGTGTATTGCTGAGTTGGTAATACTGGTGATTCTGATTCAGAAGTAGAGCTGGTTGGACATTTAAAAAAATAATCAATGAAAGAATGGACAAACTTTTTACTCTACAATTTTTATTTTATTTTAAATTTTTAACAACATTTCTATTTTTGGACTAGTTTTGTTAAGAAGATCCTGTGTTCAGTTCTCACATCGGAACCTGGATTAATAACATGTGCTGACACTACAGTATAAAAGAGGTACTGCACTTTTAGAAGAATCATTCTTCAGGAGATAAGTTTAAGTGAAGTGTCTTCTCTCCATACTCAATGCCTTTGAAGGTGGAATCAGAAATCCATTTTCAGTTCTCAAAACCATGGCAGAAAACCCATGTATCGTAGCCAACATTCCATCTCTTTGTACACACTGGACCTGATTCTTCACTGCATTACACACATCAGTGTTACAGTGGTATTTTTCCACTGAAGTTACAGTGATGTAAAAATGACATGTATAGTGCAATGAAGAATCAGGTCCACAATGTACAATAAAAAGTCTGTCTCTTTCTCTCTAGTTCCTTCTGTCTCACAGAAGTGGAGGAGAGGACTATGCTGTTGACTACACAAGGCTGTTATTGTTGCCCACTCTTTCACTCCATTACTCATCAGTATAGCATGTTTTGGGAAGCCTTAGGTCTGAAATATGTTGTACCAAATTGAATTGCACTAAATAACAAACAAAAGATAATTAGATATTTAGGAAAAAATCAGAAAGACATAGTCTTTTTCGTGGTTTGCCATTAGAAATCTTCTGTGTCTTAATGTTTGTGGCTTATTAAGCTCTTTTGTCTGATTAGGTTTATATAATTAAAAGCAGAAGAGATTCCGTGTATGGCTGAAAGAACTAATTAGGCCCAGTTGGTTTAGTATTTTAACCTTAAAGGTGTGTGAACAGCACTTCAGTGGAGATGCTTTGAAAAAATTCCTGTGTAACAGATACTTCAAACCATCTGACTTGCTTAAGGGTAAAGAATTGTAGACATACCAGGAACAGAGTTCAGTTCAAGTTCAATTTTATTTCTGATTTCAGTCACTGATTACAGTGAAAGATACATATATGACAAAATACATCCAGGATATAGTCATACAGTGGGCTAAATTTACACTCCTAATTTCAGTGCATACACATAGTAGTGCTAATGCAGTTACAACATGTTCTCACATTGAGGAAACACTATTTAGAGATGCAGATTTTCAGCGGTAGGTCACAAAAGACTGAGGGCTTCCATACACTACAAAGTTAAGTCGACACAAGTCAGCTTACATTCACCTAACTATGGAGGTATACACACTGCAATGCTCTTCTTGCCGTTTTAACTGTTATACCGACATTATAAGACCACGTCAATGAGAGGCAAAGCACTTTGCGTGACATAGAGCAATGCAGTATCAGTCTAGTCACCACATTGCTTATGTTGCCCTAAGTGGCCTCCAGGAGGTGTCCCAGAATGTCCACTGTGACCGCTCTGGTCACTAGTTTGAACTCCACTGCTGTGCAGTCGGGTACACAGGTATGCACCCATCCCTTATAAAGCCCAAGGAAGTTTTGAAATTGCTCTTCCTGTTTGCTCGGTGTGGAGAGCTCACATAGCTACTGCCACATCAGCATGCTGGCTCCACGCACCAAATGTGCTTCTGTCTGACTCTCCTGGGTCTGCTGGAGCACCCACTATATTTTCCTGTGGATGCTCCAATCCCAGATCACCTATGCAGTTGGTGCCTGTGATAGCGACACATGGTGCACTTCTCTCTGTGTCAAGTGCAAGAGCTGCTACTCTGGATGTGCTCCACCACCACAAGGTGTGCAGTGTGGACATGCAGCAGCAGTTTAATTATAGTGGTGGCTGTACGTTGACGTAACTGAAGTCAACTTAACTTTGTAGTGTAGATATAGCCTGAGTGTGCTTCAGCATTCATGTTTTCTTTGTTGCCCAGTAAACTATATAACAAAAAGCAGACTAAGATCTAAGGAAAAGGATTCCCTACAACTTCTCTAAAGGTCTAGAGAGAGAGGACTCTTATACAGTGGAGGAGAAGTAACATAGTTTTGTTATGTGAGGATATTTGTTCATAGATTATAACAGAGTAAGTACTGCATAGTAAATATTTTGTGTACGTACTATCCACTGAGGTTTGAATAGTGGCATGAAAAACATTTCACACAATTATTGGTCTAGTTCAAGTATTTTCATAAAGCACAACTTCTCTCTTTCTAAATAAGTTTTGGTTGGGGGTGGACTAATATGGGCTTTGTCATCAGTCCAGGCTGCCTTTGTAATTAAGAAGAACCAAATGTAAAACAAAGTTTAAGTAACTTTTGAATCTTTAATATTTTAAGCTAAAAGAGAAATACACTGAGTTTTAGATTTTCTTTCATCAAGATTATTTATGACACACTGTGTCTCTTGGCTGCTCCCACTTTCTGTGTTAATCAGGAGGAAATATCAAGTGTTCGTGCAATTCTGATGTTTGGTGCCTGATAGTGCCAAGTGCTGACTGAGCACCTTCAAAATACAATTAAAGTTACCAAACAGCTCCAGGGACAGCTGACAGCTTTTAACACTTTGTAGATATTCATCTTCTTGCAGGATTAGACTTTTAATGAAGTTGGCTGTAAGAGACAGTAAAACATTTTGAAGAGCAGAACCGAGCATAACTCTGAAGCTCACATTTTTTGCACAGGCTGGGATGGATGCCAAAAGCGCCATGTAGGAGCTTAATGTTCTTTCAATATCTCCACCCTAAAGACTATTTTAAGTAGAGCAGTTCCACTATAGATAAGCCATTATGCTCATTATCAGCTCCACATCCCCAACCTATCAGCATCACAGGGGTTTGTTTGTTGACTTGTGTGGTGGAGAGAGGTGGTTTACAATTCGACTCTTAAATTTTGCTCTGAATAAAAACATGATATAAGAAAGATCTCAGTCCAACAGCGTTTTCTTTTAAACTTTATTTCAGTTTGTGCGTGATATTTTTGGGAGGGGAGCATATTTTTGCCTAGAGACTTAAACAAAATCTTTCTTATTCATTGTTATAAAGATATTAATTTGGGAATGGTGAGTGCTACAGTCTGACTCACAAAACTTAAAACAAAAAATGTGTGCAGCTTTTTAAAGTAATGTTGCTTGCTAAATTATGCATATGTTTTTCCTTTCTCCAAATCTCTTTTTTTAAAGCCCACTTCTTTAGCCTTTCTTCTGACACAAATCTCCTGCAGCTCTGTGGGGTCTCACCTTCATTCTTTAACTATTTATGTCTTTCTTTCCATAATTAGATTGTAAATTCTTCAAAGCAGGGGCAATGTCTGACTATATGCCTATGTTGTGTGTCGCATGTGACAATACTGAAACACACTCAACATTACAATCCGCCATACATACTACCAGCAATGTTGTATGAATTGAGGACAGAATTTCACCCGTCAATCTGAGTTTCATTTCCTTAGGGATTTAAGTTACCCCTTAGCATTGTTTTAATGCATTGTAGGTTTTATGTATTAAATAGAATGACGACTATGAGTTGTAAATCAACACTTTAAATATGCCCGTGGTCTTTGTTGCTGGATTTCTCAAACATTTCTCTCTGGGTTTCTTTTCTTTCTACCCTTATGTAGATTTTTTTTGTTCTTTGCATATAAGGGCTGTTGATTAATAGCAGTTAACTCATACGATTAACTCAAAATTAATCGTGATTAATCATACCGTTAAACAATAAATACCAATTGAAATTTATTAAAAAATTTGGGATTTTTTCTACATTTTCAAATATACTGGTTTCTATTACAACGCAGAATATGAAGTGTACAGTGCTCACTTTATATTATTATTTTTTATTACAAATATTTGCACTGTAAAAATGATAAAATAAATAGTATTTTTCAATTCACCTCATACAGGTACTGTAGTGCGATCTCTTTATCATGAAAGTGTAATGTACAAATGTACATTTTTGTTACATAACTGCACTCAGAAACAAAAATATAAAACTTTAGAGCCTTCAAAACTACTCAGCCCTACTTCTTGTTTAGACAATTGCTAAGACAAACAAGTTTGTTTACATTTATGGGAGATAATGACACCTGCTTCTTTATTTACAAATATCACCTGAAAGTGATAACAGACTTTCACATGGCACTATTTTAGCCAGCGTTGCAAGATATTTGTGTGCCAGATATGCTAAACATTCGTATGCCCGTTCATGCTTCAGCCACCATTGCAGAGGACATGCTTCCATGCTGATGATGCTCATTAAATATATGTGTTAATTAAATTTGTGACTCAACTCCTTGGGGGAGAATTGTACGTCTTCTCTTCTGTTCTAACAGTCTCCGATGACGACCCAGCACATGTTCGGGTTATGAACACTTTCACGATAGGTTTGACAAAATGCAAAGAAGTTACCAATGTGAGATTTCTAAAAATAGCTTCAGATTCTTAAACCTTCGGTCGAGTGCTGAAGTGCCTTTCAAAATCTGAGAGGGATGAGGTGTGGCGTATGCTTTCAGAAGTCTTAAAAGAGCAACACTCTGATGCCAGACAACTCCCTTCCCCTTCCCTTCCCCGCCCCGGCTTAAGTGCAGGGTGGCGATTGGCTGAAGTAGAACTGAGTGGACTTGTCGGCTCTAAAGTTTTACACTGTTTTATTTTTGAATGAAGTTATTTTTTGTACCTAATTATATATTTATAAGTTCAACTTTCATGATAAAGAGATTGCAGTACAGTACTTGTATTAAGTGAATTGAAAAATACTATTTCTTTTCTTTTTTTACAGTGCAAATATTTGTAATAAAAAATAAATATAGAGTAAGCACTGTACACTTTGTATTTTGTATTGTAATTGAAATCAATATATTTGAAAAATGTAGAAAACATTCAAAAATATTTAAATAAAATTGTCTTTATTATTGTTTAACAGTATAACTAATCGCGATTAATTTTTTTAATCGCACAATTATTTTATTTTTAAATATAGAGAGTGCATTTGTGTGTGTGTGTATAGTTAATATATGATATTTTGTAAATTTGAGTAACGTTTTGTGGTTTTGGTTTATTGGTTGAATGAATTGATTTATTATTTGTATATCTTTGCTGTTGAGTGGTCATAATTTATTATTTTAAGTTTAACTCATAGGACACCCCCAACTTTTTGTATGGACATATTTTTGTTATTTAATGAAATAAATAAAATTAAATTGGGATAGCTGAAATACTCATGAATGCCAAAGTGACTGGTCAGTTAAAGCCCATATAACATACCATCATGTATTCTTTATGCATAACATATGTTATAGAAAAACTGTGTTTATAAATATTCTAGAACTCACTGCTATAAAGCACTGGGGACCACCTGTGATCTGCTGTGTGTCCACATCTCTTCATTGACAGTTCCCAGCAGTTCCAGAGCCGTAAACACTTTTAATGGGTCTACTTTGTATCCTCCACTTGTAAAGCCAGGTGTCTTTTGTTACCAGGAGTTCAACTGTACAAGGCTTAGAGAGAGCCGTAAAATCTCTAAAAAAAAGATTTGAATTAGATTTTCCATAAGTATAAAATATAGTGACTTTTAAAGTCTATTAATTTGAATCTTTCCAAGATTAGAAGCAAACACTGGGTCTCACTGGGAAGTGGTGGTATAAAATATTTTGAAAACAGACACTAGTACTTCTTGTTTGTAAGGAAAACTACTACTCCTTAGGTTGAAAATGTATCCCCTACTGCACAAAAATGCCCCTTTCCTGTGGTTATGTTACACTATTAGTTTTTTAACCCACAGAACAATCATTAGGTACTCTAAACTTCACATGATAGATATTGATATATAGATATGCACACACGCACAATATGAGAGAGACCCCTAAAATATACTTAGCAAAACCACTGATACCTAGTTAGTCTCCCCACTCTGAGTAACTTTAGTTTGAATAATTTAATAGTTATTGCTCACAAAGAAGAGATTTGTCTCTTCGCTGCCCACCTTATTGCATTGTAGCTTACAATTCAGCAGTAACAGAAGAAATGTGTTGGAAAATCTCAGTATGTAAATTATCCCCTCCACCTGCACTGACAGATCCATCCATGTTTTTCAGACATATACCTATTGTTACATCAAATCATTTGTCCACCTACTTCAGTGTCTCCTCTCTGCCATTGCTCAGAACTTCATGCTTGAGAGAAAAGTTGGGGTGGTGGTGGTAATGGATATAGGACACTAATCTGCTGTAGCTACAACTTTCCTCAGGCAAAGCTATTTTATGTTAAAACAAAGGATGATGTAATCTGTCCCATTCAATTGGGAGTTGGCTAATTGCTAAAAAGTAATGGGAAACATATGTAGTCAGTCAACAAAGGAAATACATTTTCAATCAGCAGTGAATAATTCATTCAGGATACATATAGTACTCTGTACTTACATGTGAGTATTATGCGCACACACCATATTTATGGGGAGATGATATCTATGTGATAAACATATCATAAACCTGTGCGATTTTTCATATTCCTATGATTGTATCACCTGCCCACTGAGCCAGCAACCCAGGAACTTACTTTAACATTCCTGACCCCCGTGCAGCTTCTGTCATCTTTTAAAAACAAACTACCATCCTGTCTGAGGCCCAGGAGGTACAAAAATGAGCCTTGAGACAGTTACCAGCTTTTCTAATCATAAAAATGTCAGAGCTTCAAATCTGATGTCTGAAGGTCCTTGAGGGTTAAAAAGAGGATCTTCATACATATATCACTCCTTATTGTTTGACCCAACACTCACGTCTAACTGGGAAGTATCCAAGGTATGGAGAAGTGACTTTAGGTAATTTTGAGTTGCTTTACATATTTGTTTTAATGTTTACCTCCATCCAAACTTTGTACAGTTAGATTCATGGTAAGAAAGACACCTGACTTTGCAGATGGAAATGAGATCATTCCAATAAGATTTTTTTAAAGCTCTTTAAAATGTTCCTAGAATAGTGTTTTGGGTTTTTTTTTTTTTTTGTAAATTATGGTTCATATAAAACAGTGCTACTCAGTTGGGCCGGCGCTTGTTGATGGAAAACCCCTGGCAGTCTGGGCCAGTTTGTTTACCTGCCGTATCCCCAGGTTCGGCCGATTGCAGCTCCCATTCGCCGCTCCAGGCCAATGGGGGCTGTGGGAAGTGGCGCGGGCCAAGGGATGTGCTGGGTGCCTTTCCCACAGCCCCCATTGGCCTGGAGTGGCGAACGGCGGCCACTGGGAGCCGCGATTGGCCGAACCTGCGGACACGGCAGGTAATCAAACCGGCCCAGACCGCTAGGAGCTTTCCACGAACAAGCGACAGACCAGCTTTGAGAAGCACTGATATAAAATGTGTGGTGATGTGTTATAACGGTTGATATAAAGGTGGGATTTTCATAAATGTCAAACCAGGAGCTCAAGTTTCATTCACGGTCAATGGAACTTGTGCTCTTAAGTCACTGAGGCACATGTGAAAATCCCCACCTTTCATCTGTGTAAGTTTGAGATGAGAGTAATTTAACCACCCTCAGGTAAGCCAATAAACTTTTATTTCACATCACCATATTGTCAACATTGATATAAGTATGCAGAGAGAGAGGTGTATATGTATATCTAGACATATTTATACAAATATGCACACACACAATGAATAATATAACACCTAGATAATATTTATTACTGCAGTCCTTTAAATTGTATTACTATGGGGGATATGAAATGAAAATCTAGTTGTGTACTTCATACCCTTCTCTTGCTATTTGAGGCTATAAGCAAATAAAAACACTTTTACCTCACTTAAAAATAATATTTGCAGGTGACCTTAAATACTCCATTCGACATGCTTCAAATTCCAATTGAAATTTCATCATTGCTAGATCGCTAGATAAAGGACATCGCTTTTTCTCTCCGAAATAATGTGCGCTAATGGCAAAAGCATGAAATTTGTGTTCAACACTATCTCAATAACTGACTGTCATCATTGTGTGTATATGTCTTACAATGATAATAAGAGTCCATTGCCGCTCAAGATGTCAAGTTCTCAGGGATAGATTTCTAGCTGTAGGCAACTTGTGCAAAATACTTCACATTGTGAACATTCTCTGGCTAGTCACTGATTGTATTAGGCCTTTTAATGTAACTTTGTAGGCACCTTTTTTTTTCCGTTACCTTTCAGTTTAAATTATTATCATATGTGATGTGAGTTTTAAGACTTTCCAACTTATAAAAATCATTAAAGAATATTTAAGTGGAATTGCAGGCAACAGGAAATTTATTCAGATTAAAGTATGCATTCTGTTCTGTTGTGAACATGTTTTGTTTAAGTTTAAAAACTTAATTAACCAAGGCTTTTATTAAATGAAGAGGGATTCAGATTTTTGGCGTATATTTCATAATCTATTTTTAAGTAAAATGTAGCTCTGTTCAATATGAAACGTCAAAGGGGAATTCTTTGCTTATACCAATTCAATTTCATTAACTTGCAAAGAAATGAACTAGGGTAAATATGAGCAGGAAGTTAGCTAGCTAACTCCAGATATTGCCAAATACAGGCTCTGTATACCTCTACCTGAGTGCTCAGCACTTTTGAATGTCGAACCCTTACTTATTTGTATAAATGTGGATTTAGGAGCTAAATGTTAGGCTTCCATTAAAACAAAATCTTGGTATAAATATATCTTACTGCTTCACAAGTTGTGAGGTATGGTATGTCTTGAGGATCTATCTTAGGGAAAAGGCATCATTTATTTACTCTGTCAGTACCAGTAATGAAGGAAATAAGAAAGCAGACCCACACTCCTGGTGGTGCATGAGAAGTCAGATTTTTTTTTTAAAATGAGAAGCAGTTTTAAAATAGCCTTTTTTTTTTTCGGTGAGGTACTTAACTGCTTTATGGTTAGTGGAATCTAATTAAATGTAAAGTTGTGATGCAGGTGAGAGGGTTTTTCTGATGTTGTAAACCTTTCATAGTTTATAAACAAGAAGATCACAACTCAGCGCTGAAAGACAAATTTATCCCTAATGCTGGAATTAAATATATTTTCATCACCAAGCAGAAAGACATTAAAATAATTTGTATGCAAAGACCATGTTAGATGTTTCTGATTCTGATATACTAACTGTAGAAAGGAAATTGTAGAACCTGTGGTTATCAAACATTAAACAAAAGCAAGAAACAGCCACTACTGGGCAGTACACAAATAGAAGTGGAGTATCTTCTGGATCCACAAAAGTGAAGAGGCTTTAGAATACAGAAATAAAAATGTATAAAGCTAATAAAGTGAACAAAATACTTTTGGTGTGAAACTTATTAATTAGCCTTATTTCCCCACTCAACCCCAAATTCCTGAAGCATGATTTCATATGGTGGTTTGTTATCCATAACTAAAAGGCTTTGCAGACTAAAACTTTCTCATTTTAGATGGAAGTCCAAATAAAATTTGCTCAGTATTCTGTATTTTGTGCTTTCTATTGGTGAAATGTCAATGTGCAGTAAATAAGATGCACCAAGCAAGAGTCTACATTCATCAATTAGTTTCATAATCGTATTTAGCATCTACATAGCATGGTACATCTTTAAAGCACTTTACGGACGTTATCTAACTGATTATTTTAAAAGTAATTTTTATTATTCTTGATTTGTCCTAGATCAGAGGAGGAAAGCTCATGATTACCTACACGAAAAAGAATGATGCTGGCAAGTATGTCTGTGTTGGAACAAATATGGTGGGAGAACGAGAGAGTGAAGTGGCGGAGCTCACCGTTTTAGGTAAGAGAGACTCCATTATGTGACACTTTATTAGTGAAAATGCCAGTATTTAATACAGCTTCATTTTTGGTGTCGGGAGAAGCAGTTTTAAAGCAAGGTTGTTGTTTTTTTAATCATCCATCTCCTTTGCTATGTTCATATTGGGCGTGTTCTTGTGACGGTCATGGATAGCTACCTGATGGCATATTCCAGAAAACAATTTGTCATCAATATCTGTTCTTCAGCACAGAGTGGAATATTGTTGAAATAAAGAGGTTTGTTACTCCAGAACGAGATGAAAATTGAGGGAAAAGGGGAAATAATGAACACAAGTCAGCAAACTATGCTGATTTGTGAACAGAAAATGTAGATTTTTTTTTTCACATATGTGGTCAGATCTGACTTGGTTTTCACACTGCAGATAATTCCAGTTTTCACTGACCATAAAAAAATTATAAATAATATCAAAAAAGAATTAACTTCAATAATAAGCATATGTATCATTTTCTCCTTCCATGAGGAATTTAATATAATCTCAGAAATTTAACTGAATCATTTATGTAATGAAATCTTCAAATGTGGATAGATCTGCTTTATGTATACATATGCATTGACCTAGTAAAATAGGAAGTGGGCTACCACTTTGATACTTGCTGAGTGGCATAAATTTGCTACCATACAACTAGCTCAAATGATCCTAGAAACATTACACCATGTCTAATCATCATTAAAGGGGATTTTCAGTCAAATTAAGCTAACTCAAGCTACCTTGACTGCAAAACCATACCTTTTTGCCTTTGTAGACAAGACCTTATGATGTCTGCAGTGCAGCCTGAGAATATCTCTGGCATTTTATGGCTGCCACAGGATCTTCAGTGTGGTCCTGATTCTGGACTCTCAGTGTGAAGTGTTGCTTCAAAGCAGTATAAGGCTTGGAAACAGCTTATATTGTTTATATTGGGAACAAACACTTTGAGTGCATGGTTTACACCCATCAGTTTGGAAACTTCACAGCAACATCGAAGTTCGAAAATAGCTGGATTCAGTTCAAGTTCCTCAGTGCTGGTCCTATCTCTAGCAGTGATATTTTATTCTGCTTGAAGCACTGCTCCCTCAATGTTCGGTGCTTTGATTTATTTTCAGTCCAATTCAGAGCTGATGTGCTGGACATCTTGAAATGCTGTTCAGTGTTTGAGTGGAGGGGATTCCTTAATATGTTGACAGTATTTAGCATCTCAAACTATGTTGGCATCCTCTCAGCAGTCAGCAAGACAGTGTGGTAATTTTTTTGAAAGTCTGGAAATTTACAAGAAACTTTGTTTGCATGAATATGGTTCTTATTCTTATATATTAAGTAACCATGCAGCTGCATTGGTTAATTACCCACACCAGTATCTTTTTACCATTATCCCAGGAATAGTAGTATTGATGAGTTATAGTTGCCTTATTGGAAAGTATTAGCTTGATTCCGCTTTCTGAAGACTTAAAGGAAGGAGGAATCTTCACGGGTTTTCATTTTGTTTTTTATTTTCTCTTTAATTCCAAATTTGTCTCCGATTATAGTCCTGGAAAAAAAAAAAGATTCCTTTCTGGAGAGGAAGAATGATGTAGTGGCTACAGTACTAGCCTAGGACTAGAGAGAACAGGTTCAGTTTCTGGTAGATAGATAGATACACACTTATACATATAGATAAGTATTTTTAACTGGAGAGATGACATTTTTGACATTTATCCAGCCAAACTTCTCCTTTTCCTTCTTATATATTCTGAAGATATTTACTGAGAGTCTATTATGAAAGCGCCCTAATACTTATTTGAACCTGGCAGAATCTCTTAGACTATTAATACAGCATTTTTGTTCTTAACCTTCCTATAGAATATGGATCTAAAGAACTGCGTGAGTGCTATGTTCACTGGTATTGCCTAGCAGTCCAGCATTTCATTGTTATAGAGTTTTCTAGGTTAGAATCATTCTACTTTTGCATAATTTTGCCAAACATCATTATCTAGAGTCTTCTCCTTCAATAAATCTAGGCTTGCCATTTCCAGAATTTCATGTACTGGCTTTGGCGTGCCCAACAGTCTTCCCTGCCACCTTTTTGCACCTACATGCCTTGAGGGCTTTGGGGATTTTTATTACTTTCTAAATAAATGTGCAGGTAAACCTGTTCTGCTTCTGTTGCACCAACACTTTTTTTATGCCAGTTAGCTGCGTTAAACCTGTGTGTGATGGTATCTCCTTGATAACATCCTCTGCCTATTGTTTGGGCTCTTGCAGAGGCAGTCCTGACAACTTTTAGACTCCAGGAGTGAGATTCTGTTGTAACTTTTACTGTACCTTGTGGAGAAAATATATTTATCTGTAAGGAGTATGTTGTTATAAGTTCACACTCATCTACCCACCTTATCCACAGAGTGGAAAGTGCATGTTTCAAATATATAAATAAAACATTTTCAGCAACTTACATTTAGAGCTCAGCAGGATGTTCTCTTCCACTTCATGTGTGTTGAGGTTAGCTGTCCAAAAATTCAAAACCTATAGATGTTCCTGCCTTATATGTGCTATGAGCATGAACCCGTGATAACAGCAACTTCTGTGAGCAAGAATTATAGAGAGGTAATTTTCTTTTTCTTTGTGCTGGTGAGAAAGAAAATGATCACATTTCTCTTTGCTCTAACACTTGAAATGATTCTATCAAACATAAACTGTTACTGATAACAAGGTGCAGTCATACTGAAGATTCTGTCGTGGCTTTAACTAGCCTCCAAGTATCTTCAGTACTTCGCCATTGCATCAGGGTCTTTGGAGAGGCAATACTTAATGAGTGCCTTCTGTCAAAGATACAATAAAATAGTGATGCCCGTTGTCAGCTTTGGTGCCTTGCAGCAGATCTGTTTCTGTTGCTGGAGAGAAACTGAGGCCACTTAGGTCTAGTCTACACTACTGCACTACATCCGTGCAGCAGCACTCATGTAGCTTCGCCACTGTACTGTGTCTGGTGAAGACGCACTATACCGATGGGAGAGAGCTCTCCTGTCAATATTATTGCTCCACCTCAATGAGAGGCGGAAGCTAAGTCAATGGGAGAGTGTCTCCTGCTGACAAAGCATGGGTGTGGACACTGCTTTAAGTCGATGTAACTTGCGTCCCTTGGAGTGAGGGCTTTTTCACACCCCTGAGCGGCATAATGTACATCGAGTTGAGCAGTAGTGTAGAAAAGCCCAGAGTCAGGTCTGATGTAATTTGCATATTTACATTATGTAGCTGATTTTTGTGATTCTTACCAGGGCCTGTCCAGAGGATTCAGGGGCCTGGGGTCTGCGGCGGTGGAGGGACCCCGCCATCGAATTGCCGCCAAAGACCCGGCACTTCGGTGGCAGGTCCCAGGATGTAAGGACCCCCCGTCACAGGTCTTCGGGGCACTTCGGCGGTGGATCCCGGAGCGGAAGGACCCCCCGCCACCGAATTGCCACCAAAGTCCCGGAGCGGAAGAAACTCCGGGGGCCAGGACCCCGCGAGTGACGGACCCTGATCCAGGGGCCCCGAAAAACTTTCGTGGGGGCTCCTGTGGGGCCTGGGGCAAATTGCCCCAATTGCCCCCCCCGCCCCGGGTGGTCCTGATTCATACAGCAAAATTGACCTGGCTGCACACAAGTAACTCTGGAATCCCCACCTCAGCCACGCTGAGGCACTGCAAGTCTTGCAGTGCTGTGCCATTAGCTGTAATCCAGTGTTTCTTTCCTTTTCTTTAGAAAGACCATCTTTTGTGAAGAGACCCAGTAATTTGGCCGTAACTGTGGAAGACAGTGCAGAGTTTAAATGTGAGGCTCGGGGTGACCCTGTGCCTACAGTAAGATGGCGAAAAGACGATGGGGAGTTACCAAAAGCAAGGTGTAGTATGTTAAGTTACCTTTTGGATAAGATCAAGTGCGGGTATCAATTTAATATCTAACAGTGGATAACTCCTGTGCTTGTATGGATGGGCTTGGCGATCTAATAGGACTTCCTCTATTTCTGAATCCCATGGTCTTCTGCTTACAGATATAATTCACTTCTGTTTAAACCTTAGAAACAGCTTGAACTAAAATCTTTACAACCTACTACAAAAACAGCAAAAGTTTCAAGTTCAAACAATGTATGACATGAATGAATTCTATACTTGAAGTACCTACTGTAATTATCAAAACTACTGTAAAATGTCTAAGAGATAATATAATTAGGCTACAGCACCAAGACGTGGATAATGGAATTGCAAATGTTGCTAGATGCAGCCTGCTAATGCATAGTGCTGCTCTTAGGAGACATGTGTTTTTTGTTATCAAGTCTCCAATTCACATTTCTTCTATCATTGGCCTAACAGTTTGGAAAGTAAAATAGTCTTGTAAAAAGGAAACACATTTTATGTAGATTTTTTTTCATTTTGCTTAAATTCCTAACCATCAGTTTTAAAAGAGGATTGGTCCTGCTTTGAGCAGGGGGTTGGACTAGATGATCTCCTGAGGTCCCTTCCAGCCTTGACAGTCTATGATTCTGAAAGTGTTGGTGGGGTTTTTTCCCCCAAAGAGGACACACTGTAACATTTGGGTCCTTCATCTTCTACATCCAAATCCTGTTTCCTGTTAATCCAGTTTATAATTTATCTAAAAAACACTGCATATAGGGTTAAATAACTGCTTTCTAGGAAGAGAAACATACTGGCTACATTATGCAAAGATGAGTAAAAGGTGATGAAATTGGAGGGAATATTATAAGGCTATATTATTTCCTTATAAAAATGATTTTGAATGAGTTATATTTTAGCTTGATTGTAAGATGGTCTTTGGTTATGTTCGTAAGAACAATGCTGCTTTTTTTAATCTTTTAAACCCTTATAGCTCCTGATTTTTACATCTTCCTACATACAAATGAAGAAAAATATAAGAATGATTTTTTTTTCAGAAATATCATTAAATATATTTACTAAATGCATTGTCATTAGAAGTCGTTAGGCCAAAGTCTAATGTCACTTACACCAGATTTACCAGTCAACTATGATTACTTTATTAGAGATGGTCTTGATTTTCACAGTGAGATCAGATTAAGCTCTCAAGTGTGTTGTTTTGAAATATTTTTTCCATAGTTTGAAGGCAATATGCATATTTCATGTGTTGCTTAAATATGTTCATATCTCAGAGAAACACATGAAATTGAAGGCAAAAACATCTTATGCTTATGCTTTATATACTAAGGAAGCTGGCAATATTCTTTGTATTTATACAGTCATTCTTATTTGCTGTTATATGTGTTTAAGATATGAAATCCGTGATGATCACACTTTGAAAATCCGGAAAGTTATGGCAGGAGACATGGGGTCTTATACTTGTGTTGCTGAAAATATGGTTGGAAAAGCTGAAGCATCAGCAACTCTAACAGTTCAAGGTAAGCTGTTTCTTTATATAATACTTAACCCCAGAAAAAGGAAAGAAAATGGATTTTCTATGCAGTAACTTCAATAGAACCATAATTAATATTGACTGTGATAGGCTATGTTATTAAAAAAAAAGATCATTTTGGTTTGATTATTTGAGCACTGTTAAACTACTGAAGCATTTAAGAAGATAAGAGTGGCCATACTGGGTCAAACCAAGCATCCATCCAGCCCAGTATTCTGTCTACTAACAGTGATCGATCAATGCCAAGTGCCGTAGAGAGAGTGAACCTAACAGGCAATGATCAAGTGGTCTCTCTCCTGCCATCCATCTCCACCCTCTGACAAACAGAGGCTAGGGACACCATTCCTTACCCATCCTGGCTAATAGCCATTAATGGACTTAACCTCCATGAATAAATAATTTCAATTTTTTTTTCCAGAAGTGTGAAAGAATTAATGTTCAGTGCTGGGAAGGGAATGCATTTTGAACTCCAATGGCATTAGAAGCATGTTATTTCTACTCTTTTTTTGTATTTAAAAGCTTAGGAGACAGGAGAACTTTTTTCTCCTTTCTGTGACTGTTATCACCACAAATTATTTTAACTGGATACAGATATTGTGACTTCAAGTATCCATTGGATTTTTTATTTAAAGTAGTAAAGTTGACATTTTTTAGATTCCCAAATGGTAAAATATTTCACCTACACTGGGGTGAGTCTACCTAAGATATGCAACTTCAGATACGAGAATAGCATAGCTGAAGTTTACATGTCTTAGTTCGACTTACCTCGCATCCTCATAGCATGGGGTCAATTGCCACAGCTCCTCCATCAACTTTGCTTCCACCTCTCGCCGAGCTGGAGTTCAGCAGTCCACGGGAGAGTGATCGGGGATCAATTTATCATGTCTACACTACATGCGATAAATCGATCCTCAATAGATTGATCGCTACCTACCAATCCGGCAGGTACTGTAGACGTACCCTATTAGTGGAAGTTTGCAACCATCATACTCCGTTTTGTATGATACTCTGCTGATCTCTTGTGGATGAATGGTCCTTTTGATCCACCCAATATACTCATCATTCACCCAAGATCATTTCCAGTCTTCCCTTCCAGTGCCTGTAAACATGTCATGCCACTGACCCTTTTAAAATGTGCCCTGCAAATTGAATCATTCTTTTAATAAGATCTCTAATAGCATTTGCTAAATCCCAATAATCACCAATCTTATCAGATGTTTATTCTTCCAGATGTCTCTGTTGCTCTTTCTAGTCTGGAGTGACTTCAGTATCTAATCTTCTGTAAAGATGCTTCCTAAGTAGCAATAATTTCTTACATGTATGGCTGTGTCATTCACTTGACTTTTACATGTTTTCCCAGGATCCTTGTCTAGCACCATAGTTTTTGTCTTATCCACGTTCCACTTTAGACCATATTCTTTGCCATATTCATATATAATCTCTTCTAACATCATGAGATCTTCTGAATCAGCCATCAGCACTATCATCTGCATAGAAGAAATTATTTACCAATTTTTCCACTCATCTTAATATCCTCTTCTGTTTCCTTTATTAATTTAATTAAGCACTTGCTATAAATGTTGAATAAAGTTGATCACCTTGTCTCAGTTTTCTCTCTTGATGTCTATTAGATTTTCATTTTCATCTCCTGTTATAACTACCTTCTGATTCCAGTGTAGTTGTTTTATTACTCAGAGTCAGGACCAGTGCAAGGAAGTTTCATGCCCTAGGCAAAACTTCCACCTTGTGCCCTGCCCCACTAGCCCTGCGGCAGCTCCCCTCTGCCCTGAGGCGCCCACCCGTAGCAGCTCCCCCCTTGCCCTGAAGCACTCCCCCCACAGCAGCTTCCCTCCACTCCCGGAGCCATGCAGCACCTCTGCTCCACCTCCTCCCCGAGCACTCCACTCCCACTCTAATTCTCCTCCCAGGCTTGCGGCACCAAAGAGCTGATTGGTACTGCAAGCCTGGGAGGCGGGAGAAGTGGAGCAGCGACTGCGCGCTCGGGGAGGAACACTGTAAAAAAAAAAAATTGGGGGCACTGCTTTTTGGCACCCCCAAATCTTTTTGACCTAGGCAACCACCTAGTTTGCCTTAATGGTAGCACCGGCCCTGCTCAATCGACACAGATCTTCATGTATTGAGCAATTTGTAGAGGTAGATTCTGTCAAGTGCTTTTGGAAGTCAGTGAAACACAAATATGCTGTTTTCCTCATTTCAATTGATCTTTCCAATATGAGCTTCAAGTTCATAATAGTGTTGATCATGCCCTTTCCACATTCGAACCTGTATTGCTGTTGGCATATTTCCTTATCAGTCTTTCCTTTAATTTGGTATTGAGCAACTCACAAGTGCAACTTAGAGGCATGCAATATTAGGTCAATTATTTTGTAGTTTTTACAATCCATAGTGGTGGTTTTTTAAGGATTTGGATACACAGTTAGGTTGTAAAATCTTCTGGCAATTCTCAAACTTATTCTTCATTAATGTGACAGAGCTTTCAAGCCTTCATCCCCCTATACTTTTTAACAGTTCAGCTAGTATTCTGTCACAACCTAGTGCTTTTCCTTTCAGAAGCCTTTTTATTGCTACTGTGAGTTTTTCATCCGTTATTGGTGGGTTTAATTCATCGATCCCTATTTGAAGCTTTTGAAGGTTATCATCATCATATAGTTCTTTGATATATTCTCGCCATCTCTCTTTCTTGTCTTTAGAGTCTATCAGATAGTGTCCATTTTTTTCATTAAGGGTCATATTGATCTCCTTTCTTCTGTAGCTAAAGGCTATTATCTGTTGATACAGCTCACTTTGTTCTCTTTATCCTGTTGTTCAAGTTCTTGCATTTCTCATTCAAACATTCAGACTTTACTAATTTGCATTTATTCTGTCAAGTATCAGAGGGGTAGCCGTGTTAGTCCAGATCTGTAAAAGCAGCAAAGAATTCTGTGGCACCTTATAGACTAACAGACGTTTTGGAGCATGAGCTTTCGTGGGTGAATACCCACTTCGTCAGATGCATGTCAACATGCATCTGACGAAGTGGGTATTCACCCACGAAAGCTCATGCTCCAAAACGTCTGTTAGTCTATAAGGTGCCACAGAATTCTTTGCTGCATTTATTCTGTATCATTTGATTTTGTCTTTGGTATTCTTCTCTTTCTGCTGTTGATCTTTGTGCTTTTACTTTCCTCCTTTTGTCTATCTGACCAATGATTTCATCTCTTACTCATGGATTTTTCTTAGCTAGAAACTTCTTCCCTACATATTTATCTCCAGCTTCTTTGATAACGTGTTTCAGACGTTTCCAAGTCGCTTGGTAGTCACTTTTTCTTGGCAGTCGTCCTGATTTGTCAGAGGTTCAAGGTTCCATCCTAGATAGTTTTTGGCTTTCTGTAACTTTTTCAGTTTGCTATTCAGATTCATCTATGATCTGATCCAGAAGCTAGACTTGGCATAACCTTAAGACTGTTTTGTATACCTACAGTTGATAGTGATAAAATCAATTTGTTTTTTATACATCCCTCCTGGTGATTCCCATGTATGGTGAGATTAGTTACAGTGAACTATGTTTTGCAACTAATGAATCACAGATGTGCGTGTACAGCATATGCATACATACATTTAATACACTAAATCAGATCGATACAATTTCCGTCTCTTTTTCATGTTAGTAATCTATTAAAGCGTACTGCAGCACTACTGTTCCTTTGAATGATAAAAATCAAGGGGAACTGAAGGAATTACTATGTGTAAAAAAATCGTCATTGCCTTTGTATACACAAGCCAGATGTTCACCATTGAGATAATCCTTCTCTTCCTTTCTCAGCTAGCAGAGAGCCAATGATGTCATATTGATGCTTTTTTCCTAAGCTAGTGGGTATGATGATCCTTCTGTCCTTTTCTCTGTTCAGCAGGAGGGAGTTCTGGGGAAATATGGGCTTAAAATATTGTATTGAGTAACAAACTCTTATTTTGACACATTTACCATAGCAATGAAGTTGTTGCTCATAAAATGTTTAGCTTGTTCCAGTAACTAACTCTAGAAATCTTTGGTGCTATCATCTTTTCTCAACACTGAGCCATCTGCGGCTCTTAAGCAGAATAAGGTGATCTGTAAAGGGATACTTCTGCTGTGAAGTTCTCATATCAATTCCCCAGTCTTTTTGGAAGTGTTTTATCCTTCTGTACATCTTGATACTCTGACAGGAAAATGAGATAAGGAAGTTATCATCCTTGATGTCCACAAAATCCTTAGCTCCTGTATTCATTTTCTTTAATTAAGGACTCTCCAATTAAAAACCGAAACAAACAAAAAAGTGAAAGAAAAACAATTTGAATAATTTTCAAGACAATTTGTTAAATTTGATCCTAAAATCCACTGTTAGTCTTGAAACCAAGATGCTGCTATTAAAGCAGCTAATTTTGTGACTACAATTTCTGTTTCTACACTGTCAGAAATAATCTGTGGCCCCTGTTTTGCAATGTACGCATGTTGAGCAGTCCTATTTTTTCCAGTGGTCCTACTAATATATAGAATTTCTTAGTTGCATAAATGTTTACAAGTTTAAAGGGGATGGGTATGGAGCTGTATTTCCAGAATACCATAATGTTTGTTTGGAATAGGCCCATAACCAAGGCCCTAATATGGCAAAGTACTTAAGCATATGTATAGGTCCATCTGAATTCAGTAAAGCACTTAAACACATGCTTCAGTCACACTTACTTCATGGGATTTAAGCGAATACTTAAAGTGAATCATGTTTAATTGCATCTCTTAATTAGTACAGCAAAAGTAAGAAAATTGAAATAAGTATAACAGAACGACCCTCTGTATTGGCATATTCGCAACCTAATAGAGCCAGTGGAGGTGATGTTGGAAACAAAGTAAGTGGAGACCTACATAAGAGGCTGTGACTGCACAGGCTTCTGCCTTCTTACCACCCAGATGTCCCAACTAGGGATGGGTTTGACGACGTTTTAGATGCTTTTTTTTCATTCCACACACACATATCCAAGACCAAATCTGATTAGGTTTTGACTGCTACGTGTGCTTCGTGTTCCCAGGGACCATATCTGGCATTCTGGGAGACCATAATTACATTTTCAACAGTTACCCAAACCATTTCCATCAGTTCTTTTCATCATAACTTTGATTCTTCAATATAGCTATTGGAAAAAGCCTCTCCAATTCTGTTGTTCATTTGTGGTTTACTGGGTTATCACAGGACACATTGCTAAATTATCACAGGATACATATTGCCAGATTTTATAACCTTCGGTCAAGCATATATTATTTTTACTAACATATGGTAACTGCATTCTTTACTATACTTTTACTTTTAACATACTTTTACTTTATTGCAAACAGGCTTGGCTATAGTATAATGATATATATATATACGTGCACTCTGGTTTCCCTACTTGCATTATAGCTTCCATTATTATTTTATAAGCATGCTTAGCAGGTGGATTTTTTTTTAATCCAAAACTAGAGATCTTTCAAGATCAGGTCAGAGGTCAATGATCAACACCCCACACATAATTTTCATAGTACATCACACAATGATTATGATAATTAATGTGACACAGGCTTTCAGTACAGACCTTACATGACTCCTTCTGGTGAATTAAGGAGATCCCTATACCCTGGGAACTCTTGTACTCTCTGCAGTTGGCATCAAGAGGTCTATGGATCACAGTCTCGTATATCCATAACAAGGATCCTTTTCATACTTACATGTATCAGGTTTCTTTAGGTCTCAGATGCACCCCATAATTCTATGTGCTGGTCACAGAGCATCCTCTTTGAAGGAAAAGTGCAAAAGATTCTAGCATACTAGTAAAGGTACTCAGGTTTGATGACAGGGCAGGAACAGCAATACTATTCTGGAGGAGTATGCGACTCTAGCAGTTCTGTGAGGTTAGTTAGATCAGGGGTCAATTGTGTTTTTGCTTGTAGTGGCCGTTCACTTGAGGCTGACTATGATCCATGCTTCTATGCAAGGGTGAAAGTGACCAAAATCTTTAGATAAACTAGGAGCCAGAGCTTTAATAAGATAGGGAGAAGCATCTTTGTTTTGTAGGCTTCCCTCCCACCCCCCACTGGTCCAAAATTGGTCAAGTTTAACCCTCAAGGCATGCTGCAAAAGACCCATCATTTTGATAGGGATTATGGAGGGGGCAGAGGGCACAAGGAGTTTGCTGCTATATTTATCAGATGATATATTCATTTTTATGCAGTTTTGGGTGATACTGAGTTTGACCGCAAATATAGTTCCTGTGAGGGCATCTCCAGCTCATAAATTAAAATAGTAAGAATAAATTAAATTCTGATATTTTTAATGTGGCTTTAAAAATAGTATGATATTTGGAGCCCACTATTGACATAAGGGAAGTACCAAACAAATCCCTGGATCTGAACACACTTGAATTTCGAAGTTGCGTTCCTGATTTGGATCTGAACATCTATCCTGGGTCCCGCTCTAATTCAAATGTATTTGTCCTTTCTGAAAGCAGATTTTTTTATTACTAAGTCATATCCTGCCTATAATTCCCAATCAAAACACAGACAAAATAGTAAGCCACAAGAGTGTCCTGTAAAATGTAGTGATTATTTATTAACAAATTTGTGAAAAGACAAATGAGGGAAAGTACCACTTGTGGTTTTATAGCTTAAGGAACAGCCATTTTACCCTTAATGACTGTCATAACTTTGACAGCACTTGAGATTTCTATCAGTAATCCGTTGCCTCCACTATTTCAAGTGAACTGATATAAATCTTGAGAGAGACAAGGTGAGTGAGGTAATATATTTTATTGGACCAACTTCTGTTGGTGAGAGAAAAATTTTCAAGCTTACACAGAGCTCTTTAAATCCATTTAACATAGCTTAATAAATAACCATTTCTAAGTTTAAAAAAATATTTTTGAATTGGAGGTTTAATTAAGAAATTATGTTATATGATATTCTTAAACTTTTTCATGGTGTGACCCACGTTTTAATAGATTATTTAATGAATTATCTTCCCTATCATTCACGAACTCCTGGACCAATTCCCGTCTGTGTAGTAACTCCACAGCATCTCATGATAGCTACAGCAATTGCTTACAGGGAAAAGGTAATGTTAGAAAAGTTGTTTTGTTTTGCTTTTCTTTAATGTCAAGTCTCTGAACCCAATTTAGGTACAGGCAACAAGGAAGGGAACCAGCTGCTTTTTAGAAAATCATTCCAAGTGCTGTGGACCAGCAGTGGTCCAAAGAAGTATGACATTAAAAATACCTTAAAGCTAGGGATTTTCAATTTGCTGAATTTTTTTTGGTCGGTGCTGTAAAGAACATGAAAACAATGGCTTTTAATTACCCGCTAAAGAATATTTAACTAAACAGAGCTATTGAAGACTATTTTATTTCTAATAGCTGTAATTTCCTAAGCTTAATACAGTAGTTAGGAAAAAATGGATAACTGATGTAATAGTCTTAACTGTTGCAGACTTTGTTTCATTGCTATTATTCTAAAGCTAGTGCTTAAATAATTGTACTATCAGAATTGATTAAAATAGAACTTTACATCAAGTTGCTCATTTTTTCTTCTCTTGGATTTTTGTGTATATGTATGAAATTGGTAGATAATGGGGTGACAATATTATCCAGTGGTTGGTTGGATCATAAACAGGTGTGTATATTTTGTGTTCATTGTGAAATATTTTTGGATTATATGAAATGATGCTGAACATCAATATAAAGGTAAGCTTGAGTTTTCTGCTCTGTGTCCAATTCCTGTTTTGTTTTTTACAGGAAGATCTATACTAGTGTTTCTCCACTGTGGCCACATGAGGCCTCCAGGGGCTTTTCTGGGCAGTGACTGGGGAAGGGAGGAGCACCAGCAGAGTGTGTGCCCTGCCCCCCCTCTGGATCCACAAACTCCGGAGGCAGCCATTGAGTTCCCCACTTTCCTGGGGGTGGTGAGGCTCGTACTTCAGGCCTCAGCCCTGGAGTGGTGGGCGGCAGGTCATAGGGCTTCGGGCTCTGTCCCTGGACCTTCACATATTGCCCCTGGCCTCTGCTGCACTGTCTCCCTACCCACCTCCCCTTCCAGGGCTTAATTTGTCATCTGGCTTGCCAGGGCTGAATAAGTCTGCTGTGAAAATTGATATTTGTACGTTTGCTAATATCACTTTTAACAGTCTTCCAGCTAGCTAGTGTGTCTGCTGCTGTGAAAGGTGATATTAACAAACATATAAATGTTACTTTTCATAGCAGCAGATTTACTAGCCAGCAAGTCTTTTAAAAAAAAAAAAAAAAAAGAGGGGGAGGGGGCAAAAGAAACCACAACACACAAACACAAGAATGTGCAAAGCACCTTATTTGTGTTTCTATTCTATTTAAGATCAGTATAGAATAGAGACAACTGTATGTTATTTTTATTATGTCTGCAAAAAACCCTCTACATAAATAAATTGTACTCTGAGGCCACCAAAAAAATTGTTGAGAATCTCTGTATACAGTGATCATGATTAAAAGAAACATTTGCCAACAGAGACAATACATGTTTATTTTTTTCCATTTATCTGATAATGAAAGGTGTGCCTATCCAGTCTCTCGATGTCCCTACAACAGATTACAAGAGTGAAAATAAAATTAAATAGTATTTTACCCCTATAGCCAGCTCCTCTCAATCCCAGAAAAAAACCTTACCCCACCCAGATCCGTGTTTATTTCTTGATTAATAGAAAAACTGTGTTAAACTCAGACATCATGTGTGCTAACTGGTGACAAATGCCGACTTTTCAAAATTAAACGCTGCACTCTTTCATTGTTTTGCTAAGGAGGTGGTTTACTTATACCATTTTGTGACTACTATGTTTGGTATGTTTGGTCATTAAAATTCTTTTTCATTATGTGTTGAATAAAGGCAGTTAAAGGGGCAAATTAAGGATAAATACACTCTTAAAAGTCTTCATAGCACAAGCTACAGTTTGTAACCAGGCACTATGTCATAATCCTCCAGTGCAAACAAAATCTTGTTGCTGCAGGCCTGAGTGACATACACTGCACATGTAAATTCTGCTTCCTGCAGGAGCAATATACTTAAAATATACTTGGTATCCTCTTCTATTTTCTATGAACGACTGCAAAGGTACTCCCAAGATTGTAGTCCAAATATTTTCCTTCTGTTTATGGCACATGCCCCATCAGCCACGCACAATATTCATTTGCCACCGCGTGATACTACCGAGGCTTACATCATATATCTCGCTGCTTTTCTTTCTCTGACAGGGTACCCTTGCTTCTTAGTGCGAATACGATGGGCTTTCTGCTCTCATTCCATATTTCAAAGGCAGGCATGATGCTTTTTGTATTGACTTTTCTCCAAGCTAACTGCCAGCTCTCCCTGATGGCATTACTGGAGGGTCTACAGCATGCTGAAAGCCCGGGCTTCTGTCACTATGTCTCCATGAATTCTCCTTTCCAGGAAGTATTTTATGGCCTTGTCTCTTCTCCTCCCTCCGGCCTACCAGTAGTTTAAGTACAGAGAAGGTCCTTTTGCAGGAATTAAGAGAAAACGTTGAGTTCATCAGTGTTAGCACTCAATGCTGCCACTCTCTGAAATGCAGCTCAGTAAATCCAGGGCAGAAGCTCTGATGAGGCTAAATTGAGATATCCTGGAAACAGAGCAGTAGTAACTAAATCAAAGGGTTTTCTCTTCCCAGAGATGTGGTTCCTTCCCTGAGCAGCTCTTTTCTACCGCAATCAACAGGAAAATAGCCAAAATTTGTTGCTGATACTGGCATAACCAGGCTGGTTAATTCCAGATTCTTACATTTGTGTCACTTTTTACTATCTGTAATTAGAACTTCCCGATATGGGTTTAAAAGCCAAAACAACTTTGCAGTAGGTCTGCCATACGTGAACTCCATTTATTTATTTTTACTTGCTAGCAATGCCATTTTTTAAAATTCAGATCTCTTTACAACTGTATCTGTTTCACTTGACAGTATTCCTCACCAGGTATCACAAATAACATTTTGTACAGTTCAAAAGTTATTTCATGGTAGTGATTTATTGTCCTTCCTTTTTACTGAGTGTCTGTAGCCATTGATCATGGAGTCTTCCCTCACTCTTCCCAAATAGCTTTAATGTATTGTCAGCATAAGGTTTCCATTTGTTAATCTGTAATTGTACAGTTTACTTTTAGCTTTTTGCAATGCAGTCCTAGCAGATTTTGTTCTGAAAGACAGAGAACATTTTCTATTGGTTTTAAATAATCTTTCCTAAGAAGAGAACTGTGGTGCCATAACCAGATGACAGGAAAATTCAGACTCCATTATCTCTTTTAAAAAAGTAACAAAAACATATTAGAAGGTTCCTAGGAGTTGTTCCAACTGCATTAGGCTATCATCATGTCTTTTATGCTATTATTAAAGTAGCTTATTTACAGTTTCTGACTGGCTTTTTTTAAAGCATTAGTATTTACTTAGATTGTAATACTACCCAAAGTAGCTTGGTCCTTTCTAAACACAGCATAAAACACGGTTCCTGCTCTGAGCAGTGCAAAACTTTTTTTAAAAAAATGCTTAATTTTATGGCATTGCTTCAGTTTTGAAATGGATAGAATTACATCAGTGTAAATCTGGTAATAGGGATTCTCGTCCCATCTGTGCTCCCTAAATTGTCACTGGTTTATAAAATGTTTTCTGCTAGAAATCTCTATGATGCCTATTTTTTGTCTTTTCTGTGGGAGAAAAGCAGGCTGAGGGACTAAATCATCTCAAATAGCTACACACACACACACCCTCCATAGTTCAGAGTTTCTCCAAGGGGGTTTATATCACCCCCAGGCAATGACTACAGAATTTATAAACATTTTAAACTGAAAGTTGTGCATGTTTTAACCTGAGAAGTGACGAGTTTTCACCACATGGCAGGTGGTCTCTTTAATTTTTTTTTTAATTTTGTAATGAAAACCTTTTTATTCAGTGGCTACTGCAAAAAGAAATTATCAACTTTAATATTTAATAGTTGGTTTCAATAAAGTCTGCAATGTAGAAATAGTTGGAGCAAGTTTCTTACTCACCCTCCTCCCACTAAAAGCCACTTCACTGCAGTATTTTTTTCACTCAAATAGCATTCTTCATCTGAGGAGCTTAAAATAATTTAAAAGTAAGTTTCACAGCTCCATATATGGCAGATATTAATACAATGCTGATTTTACAAATGAGACACAGTCATACAATGAGGATGGGGCCAGATTTTAATGCCCAGCACCCTCAGTTGGAGGCCAGATTTTTCAAAGGGTTCAGTCCCCAGTAGGCATCTAAATGAAGTGACCAGATTTTTAAAAGTGCTCAACAGCCAGTAACTACCATTGAAAACAAAATAAGGAGATTTTAAATGATATGTCAGCCTTGTGCAGGTCTGAATTTCCTGTGCCAACTAAAAAGGCTAGTGACATCTTGGCAGTAACACCAACACAGAATTGTTTGTCACATACATTTCAGAGCTCAATGAGATGCAGAAAACAGTTATGACTTTGAATCTTTGCAATTTAAGTTGACCTCTTGTTGCTTGTGGCTTCAGAGGTGATGTTACTAAACTACCACAGTCTATGTGGTGATGATGACATACCGTGCAGTTTTGATAACATGTCCTAATAACCTATGCACACATGCATCTTTCACATCATATTTGTCAAACCAGTTCTAGGCATAATTAAATTTTCAGCACTGAATTTGTACCAGTACAGTACCTGTCTTTCCCAAATGGTAGCATCAAACTTTTGAATACACCACCCATTCCTATGAGACCATGCTGCTTTCCTGTGATGTCTCAAGTACAGCACAATCCATATGGGAGTAGCATTTTCAGGTGGAGCAGACAATTCCAACCAATCTACTTTGGAGACTTATTCAAATGCCATCTACAAAGAGAATTAGACTAGTTGAGGTTTATTTATAACTTGAATGATATATGTTAAGGCTCTTGACCGCTACTTTTCATTGGCATTTCACTTCCTTTCTTTTTCTTGTTGTGCATTTGAAGCATTATTGTTGAAATTGTTGGGGATTCCACCACTTCCCTCAGGAGACTGTACTATGCTCTAGATCAGGGATCAGCAACCTTTGGCACGTAGCCCACCAGGGTAAGCCCCCTGGCAGGCCGGGCCGATTTGTTTACCTGCCCCGTCTGCAGGTTCGGCCGATCGGGGGCTGTGGGAAGCTTACCACACAAGTCGCTTCACTGAAGTCAGTGG
Organism: Gopherus flavomarginatus; assembly: GCF_025201925.1. Classification (NCBI taxonomy): domain Eukaryota; kingdom Metazoa; phylum Chordata; order Testudines; family Testudinidae; genus Gopherus; species Gopherus flavomarginatus. Next base: position 187,080,257 of record NC_066617.1, read on the forward strand.
GACTATTTATAGTACAAGTTATTGTTCTTTGTGAGTAAGGGTATCCAATCAGGCCTTAAATGACAATAATTTCTAACAGAATATTTGAAAAAATGTCAAATTATGTATGTATCTGCATAGTAATAAGTAGTAGCTAAAAATAGCATTTCTAGCTGGACGCCAAAGAACAAGGGTGAAAAGAGACCCTAATTCTTTTATAATGTACCTGGTATTATTTTCCTATATTCTTTCTAGTTGTGGCATGCAGACAGATGAATGGCAGTATTTACATTTTTTAGAACTGGAAATGTTGGTCATCTTTTATTGCTCTGTAGAAAATGATATTCTACACAAATGACTGCATGAGAAATGGGCATCTTGAGGATACTAAGGGTTTCAGATTGCCTTGATAAGATCAAAGCAATGTACAAAAAGAAACCACTGGAGAAAAGGAATACAGCACATTGATTTAAACTAAATTTTTTTACCAATACATGTATTTAAAAATGCAAGCAAGACAACTACGCAGTATTGGCAATCAGTTTGTAAAAAGCAAAATCTGCTATTTACATACTGGAGCCAGTATAATTTAATTATTTTTAATTAAAAATAAAAATTGTGTAATTATATTTGACTGTTTAGTGATGTCAGGTTTGGAACATATTTCTCTGGGGGTCGAAGCCCTTTTATGAGTAGTTATTCTAAAATTAGTGGAAGAGTTTCTGGATTTTCCAAAAGAATTAGCAGACAAGGCTCAATCAACTCATTAAGCACTCACAACCCATCACACAGACCTTTCTATATCCTTTAGTCCAGCCACTCCAGTAGTTGTTGTTGTTATCTGGATTACTATGGGAGCCCTAGTCATGGACCAAGCTGTGTAGCGCACTGGGAAGAACTGGGGGAGTTAGTAACACACCTATCGCACTGCAACACTTTTTCTTTTCAGAGAACTTGCTCTCCTTGGCTAGCTCTGCAGCTTCTCCACTATGTCCGCTTATTGTCTTCTCTCTGACTGTCCCTCTGCCTCTTAAATGCTCTGTGCCCGCTCCATTGCCTGTCACCCTACCTATCTGCTTCTCCTTCCCAAACTACCTGTCTGCTCCACCCCAACATAACGTAAACACACAGCTGCCACTAGCATCCCATCTCCCATCTGTCTCTGTCCCTGTAGGCCTGTCCAACCTCTCTTGTTTCTCACTTGAAAGATGATTAATGTGGCATAAAGCTAGTTCTTTATTTTATATTCAGAGGATATATAAAATTTGAGCAACATTATGAAAATATTTTTTCCCTTGCAACAGAATTTGAAACCACATTACCAGTCACCTGAAATTTTGACAGGCATTTACAAGTAAATACCAGTTCATTTTAAAACTTCTTGGATTAATTTTTTTTAAAAAGCAGTACATAAATGAAGATTACCATTATTTGATTCCTATTGTATAGAATTATATGGTTTTGAATCTTTTATACTAGAATATATAGTGCCATAGAAGAGAAGTGTCAAGAAGGAGATGATGAAATAAAGATTTAAGTATCTATGGTTCTTAAGTTTTAGAATGGATTTTAAAGATTTGATTTGAAAGATATAAAAAGATATTAAAAAACAAAAACAAACCAGAGCTCTGATCGAATAAATTCAACTTACCTCAGCTGAATAGCAAGGTACCTTCTGAGAACCTGTCACTAATTTACAAACAGTAATAGTTATACTGATAATTAATGACTAAGTAATATGATAATACATGGCACTTCTTTAGTGCCTTCCAGCACAGAATCTCAACAGCACTTTAGAAATGTAAATGGATGAAGCTTCTTATCACCTTAGTCCTTTGTTTTGTGAGGTAGATAACTACTGCAATTTTCTCAAATCAGAAACTGAGGCACATGAAGATTGTGACTTGTCCAAGTCCTTATTGGGAAAGAAAGTCAAACCAGTAACAGAGATTACCTAACTCCATGTGGTATGCTATAATTTTAAAAATTAGACTATACACAGTGAAATATTAGAGCCACGTTTGTGTCCACTTCTGTGGGGAAAAATAGCTATTTAGAAATGCAGACATTACATACTGTGTGTTTGAAGCTATTCTTGATCACATCTGTACATCGGTCGACTACAATAATTGTTTCACTGACATGCACAACTGTACTTGTATTTAGCATTGGGGCCAGAACTAGCAAACTCCTGTTCTAGTGAGTAGACTTATTGACATCAGTAGTCCCAGTGAGACAGATAGGATTGGCATGAATAAAGTATTAAAAGATTGTCATTAATCAGTAAATCACTTTGTTCACTACTTTTTGTTCATTTTTCTCACTATAAGAAAATAACTTTAACAGCAATAATTTTGCTCTCTCTTTTGTATTTAATTTTTAAATGCACAACTCTGTTGCAATGTAAAACTAATGCTTAAAAGACAGTGTTTACTTAAAAGTGAGTTAGTTTAAAAAATGTTAAAAATAGCTTCAGGTACTACACCTCTTCCTTAGTCTCTTTGCCAGTTTTTGTGGTTTCGCAGTAGCATTTTTCCTGTTTAAAAACTAGTGTTTTCTTACCCTTGTTGCTATGTGAAAAACCATCACAGACATAGTGGAAACCGAATCACTAAAAGCTGTACTCAAATTGTACTCGTCAAATGCAAAGCTGTAATAATAAAGAGACCTTTTCTGACTTCTCTTCAGTTATGATAACTTTAACTATCAATAGAAGACTAATAAAACTCAAGAGTCCAATTTTTTTAAGCACACGATGCCTCCTTAACAGACTTACTTACATTTTGATATGAAACTCACCCTTTGCCCTCACCACAAATCTGTAGCTGACATGGTGCCCTGTTCCTAGAGGGATTTATTTTCGTACATTAGTATCCCTAGTGTTTTTACAGGTGGGCAAAAAACTTCATTTGCTCAATGGAGTTATTTTTGACATACAGTAACAAAATCCTCTTTTAAAGAAAAAAAGTTGGAATTTCAGCACTTATAAATTAACTTGATTTATGGGAATGTAATTGACCAACCAAGACAGATGTGTATCTGTTGGAGGTTTCAGATGAACTTTACTATGGAGAGCTTGACTTCTGAGCAGGCACAGGGCCCTGGCAAGGGACAGGCCATGCTGCCTTTACCTTATACACATCACTGCTTGGTTTTAGTCCCAATCCTACTCCTCTTCCTGTGAGTGAGAGCTAAATTTTTCTCTTTTTTGGTATTTCTAAAGAAACCGAAAAGTGGTACTTCAGAGTGAATTCCAAAGTGCAAGAATTTAAAGAACATTAATTTGAACACTGTTAATTTTTCTTATTGGGGTCTTCCGATGTGGGGTGCAAGTTATTGGTTTTTTTGTTTTTGTTTTTTTTTTTTACTGGAGATCCTCTGAAAATTCCAAAATGTGTCTGATTGTATTTTTGCATGCTTTGGGCAGAGAGCTGTTCTGTTCAAAAAGGGTGATGCTGTGTAGTGTATCCTAGTACAACGAAAGAGTAACCTGAAATTCAGCTTTTGAGCTGAGGAGTGGAGCTGCATCCCAAACCCAATAGGCCATCGTTTGGCCACTTCTCCCATAATGATTGCACCACACCTGAAGCTGGTGCGGGGGTTGGGGAATGCATTGTCTGACTTGCTGTAGGAAGGTATGTACCTCTTTAAGGGATTCAGAGGCACAGAGTCAGTTTGCAGCAGCCACAGCAAGTCAGCGTGAGGATGCTGACTCGTCCACCCAGCTGACTGGAACAGAGGGGAATTTATATAAGTACATGCCAGGCAGGAAAAGCTCTCTTTTACCTGGACCAAGTGGAGCAGCATCCACCCTCCCACCCATGGAAGTGGTGAAATACCAGATTTGGTCAGGATCCCCTGTGGGCACTGAACTAGTCATTCCTTTCTCAGGGACCTGGGAAGGAAGTTTTTGCTTAGGCCAATGTGGCAATAAGGGAAAAAAGTGGGTGTTTTTTCACCTTCCCCACAGCAGTATCAGAGGTGGTTTAGTTGGAAGCAAACATGGAAGGGGAGTTAAGCTATGATGTTGCAACTCAATATATGGGGAAGATAATCAGTGCACGTACTCCATAGGAAAGGGATACAGTGATCAGATGCATGGACTATAGAGGATTTAAAGGAGGTATTTTTTAAAGGAGTGGAAATGGGGGGAGGAGGTTGGTGGTCAAATGTGATTGGTATAGCAGCGAACCACTGCCTCACCCCGCTTATTTCAGCTCACCTTAGCTGTAATTTGAGGCGGGGAGTTGTAATATCCTGGCAGCAGGATAGGAAAGGAGGAGGGTTGACTGAAGCCCCCTGGGTATATATTGAAATGATCATGGAATTACCTGCATTGTACACTTTTATCTGCTGGGTACTTACTCTCTTACAGTTAATAATAAAGTTGCAACCTAATTAAATCTTGTTTTCCTCCTGGTATAAGCAGGCAAACCATTTATTTGCCTGTATAATGTGAACAGGATTCTTTATGTTGTTTTCCTTTTGAGAAGTAGTGAACCCAAATATTAACATGAAAACTACAATTCAGATTACTTTTGCAAAATTGAAAATAAAAACTTGAAAACCTCACTTCACACACCTCTATACCCCCTCCTAAAATGACTATTCCTACTTATTTGCAATGTTTGCTGTATTTCTTCCAGTTTGTTATATCCAGTTACAGCTGCTTGGCAATACCCTGATCCAAAAGAGATACTGCTAGAATATGGCATCTTAAGTCTACTTATTTTTCATAGCACACCTGCAGCCCACAATATGTTCCAATTATTTGAACAGTAAGCCCATGTTTGCCATGCCTAATGAATTTTGACAGGCTGAATATTATTAGTTTCTTCAGTATGTTTCATCCGAGGATAGCATATTGCAGGTGTTTGCTAGCTCATTATGAAAGTGTACTCATGCTTAACTGTAGTTCTTTTTACTCTCTATGTAAAAGGGTAAAACTAGATGAGAGTGTTGAAGGAAATGTGATTTGTGATGATATATTTAATATCTTTTAAAAAGGATATATATTAAAAATGTATTGACATGTATTGAAGATAATGCAATTATTCACTTTATAACAATGACTTTGTTTGATTTGAGTCTTTTGTTGTTATTTTGTTGTTTTTGTGGGCTTTGGAAATGCCCATTTTTTTCTTTTAAAATACATCAGCAAATCAATGACTTGGTATTGGAGTTCCTCATAACATGCTTACTCTTTAATAATTAAAACTAACCAGCCAGAGACTATACAATTTCTAGGATTATGATAATTTTCAAATATGAACAAAAGATGCATGTATGTTTTTCACATAATTGGCTGTTGATATCTATATTACTTTACATTAACTCTGTGCTCTGAATATGTTGATAAAATGAAGGAAAAAGAGTAACAAGTGGGCTTTTTTGTATCTGTTTTGATTATCAAATTATGTGCCAATTAGTTCACTTGGAGAATTTTAGACTGAGAATTATGATTCTGATGCATGCAGTCATTATATCTAAGCTGTAAATTGGGACAAACCATGCCACTAATTTTTAAGCAAAACTCCCTAATAGACATTAGGTTTAAAAAAGCCTTTCCCAGCTATAGATCTCAATGTGCTGTATAAAGAAGGGTAAGTATCTGGATTTGCATTTTTGCAGATGGGGAAATTGAGAATCGAACCAACCTATTCAAGGCTGTGCAGCAGTTTAGTGGCAGAGCTCAGAGTAGAACCCATGTCTCCTGATTCATAGTTTAGTTTATCTTCCTATCCGTTTTACCAGGCAGCCTCCCCTTAAAAAGTTGATGGGGAATTCTGCTTAAAAATCAATTGGATAACATAGTTCTGAGGTTTTTTGCATATTTTTCATATATCAGAATATATTTGTGCTTTCTAAGGTGCTTAGCAAGGATCCTGTTACTTTTCTTTTGTTTTACTTTTTGTTTAGTTTTCTTTGTTTAATTTTATTTATTCCATGTTTTCTTTCTGTTTTGTTTTGTTTTTAGTTGTGTCTGGTAAGTTGAAATTTTATTGACCATCTTCTAATCACCGTATCACTGTGACTGGAACTTCTCTTCCCCTTTCCATCCATACCCTTCCATGTCCTTCAACCAATCAACTTCCATGTTTCACTTGTTATTGACAAGACAGACTGCACAGAATAGATTCTGCATGAAGTATGGGTAACTTTTTGGCAAAGAGCAAAGGTAATGGGTTGCTAACTTTTTGTCTGTTTTTAAATAATGTACAAGCTGATTCCTGATTTCATTTCCCCCTGTTACCACACACGTCATACTTAATGTTTTCGTGTATAATCAATTCAATTTATTTTAAAGATTCCAAGGACAGTAGAAGTTGCTTTTCCTTAGTAGCTAACAGATGCAGCGTCCTATGTAGATAAATATTCATAACAAGCCACACGTGTACATTTGACCCTAGTTAAGAAAGCAAACAAATTTCATATTTTGTAAAGTATTTTAATTTTTTTCTCTGGTGCAGTGACCACTGCGAGTGGGATTTCCAAAAGCACTCAGCTGCACTCCAACTCTGTTACCATTGACAGCATTAGGAGTTTTACTATTTACTTTAATGGGAGCAGAATTAGAACAACAACCCGTATGCTTTTGTAAATCTCACTCTAAATGACTGATCAACCAACTTTTCCTTTCTCCTCCCCCCATCTGCCCAGTACTCCCTGAGCAACCCTCCTCATAAGTTGAAATACAAGGACCCCACTGTGTCTCTGATGGGCACTATTGTAGTCCTTCCTTCATAATTATGTAAGCTCTCAAACACAGTGACACCAGGTGCTATGTATCCTAGTGCAGCAGAATATAATTTAGAAACCCTGGGCTCTACTCTGTGTGGCATTGTGCCAACAGCCATTAAAGAGGCAGTGAGGCCCTAAATATACCTTTAAAATAAAGAGGGTCAGTGCAAAGGCATCATAGGGAGACTGAAAAACTATAAACAAGCACCCCTAAACCTAGTTTCCTAATCTTTCCCCACAGCCCAGTGGCAAACACCACTCAGTTTACCAATCTGCTTGCAATACTAAATTAAATCCCTTCTGTAGATGTCAGAAATCCTCTAGTACCCCACCCCCTTTCATGATATTAAATGTATCCAGGTTTTCTGTTTAAAAGGTATGGTGATCACAATGGGTCTAGTATTATTTCTATTACTGGAACATCTATGGGGGGCTTTACCTTGTATAGCTTTTTAGTTAAGTCATTCAACGAAATTTTAACATTTGTGTCCAGGTATAAATCACCCCAACATTTTGCTTATAAATTCTGAAAAGGAACATTTGGTGTATTTTATTCTGATCTAAACAGGGAGCATAGTCATGGATTAGATAAATGGATAACTGAAAATATTGATGTGGATTAACAAAGAAAACAAATTGTGCAGAAGGGACGTTTGGTATCCTGGGGTTTCATCTAGATAGGTGACGGTCACAGTTGTTTGAGTCATAGAATGTATTTTAAGCTGCACCACCTAAGTGAGATGAGTAATTTGAGGTGTTTAAAGTGAAGGAAAAGCCCTCAAAAAAAGAAAAGAACATAAAATTGTTAAAATGACTGATTCAAAGCATTCACTTCGCTCTGAACTCAGACAAGAGGGGAGAATAATTAATGCTGTGGACAGCTGATAAGAAATTAATTTGAAAAATGTAAACAGTAAGTAAAAGGACTTTTCATTTAATGCAAATTTTTCCAGCTGTAAGAAGATACCACCTAGACTTTATATTCTATTTTTTCTGGGCTAGCCCCATCAGCGTATCTAATTCTGTCAAGTGCTCTAACTTATTTTTAATGTAGCTGACATAATTTTTGACATTCTGTTTACTGCTGGATGAAATGGTCATGTAAATCGGTGTAAATCAAACAGTTTGGACAATGCTGGCAGGATTTATAATGTTAGGATGAGCAGATGTTTCAAATTTGCCTTCATTTACATATATATTTTATTTGAACATGCCCTTGCCTCTGTAAATGAAGGAGGAATTCAGCCCCACTGTTACTTTAAATTTATTCCTTTTCACTGATTGGATTGAAGGTTTTAAATGGTTATCATTTGCACAGGAGCATTTCTGAGGCTTTTGCGTTAAATGGAACAATTTTGAGACCCTGACTTCATCAGATCGTTCTTATAAAAGCAACTAAAGATCGTTTATTTCTCCTGAGCTTTCCTAAATCAAAGAGTGTGACTTTTGTGTGTGTAAACCTGAATGTGCAAGTACTCCATAGCATTTAGTACAGAAGTGGACAAAGTGTGACCTGTGAGCCAGATGCAGCCCAGAGATTTCTCCCGTTGTGATCTGTGGCTCCCTCATCTTTTAAGACCTGATTGTGACCCCAGTGATCATGCTGGTGAATGCTTATTAGTGCAGCTCAACTTATTGAAGTCAATGGGACTTAAATCTCGCTTGACTAAAAGCTCACAAACTTGAATAAGGAATGTGCAATCAGGATCTTAATAGGGAGGAGCAGCACAAGAACCAACAATCTTGGGTCAAGATGAAGCACTGAATGTTGGGAGCTGCAGTCTCTTTGTGCCGCAGCTCCATATTAAAGGCTGTTTATAACACACCTTTAAAACAAATAAAATGTAGTGCTCGGGCACCTGGCAAGTTGCCATTTGGCTTTCAGTGGGGTGAACTTTTGACTGCAGATTTTAGTGTATTTTTATCTCCTTCAGAACCTCCTCATTTTGTTGTGAAACCTCGTGACCAGGTGGCTGCATTGGGACGGACAGTGACTTTCCAGTGCGAAGCAACTGGAAATCCTCAACCAGCCATCTTTTGGCGGAGGGAGGGAAGTCAGGTAAAGCCAACTTTCTCTTCTTGTTTCATGCCAGTTTCTTTAAGCAATAGTGCCAAATAGAGGATGGCAGTTCCTGCAGTTGTTTACCTACTGAAGATAACTGCTAAACTTGCAAATGCTGGACCCCATCTGCATTATTATTGTGATACATCATGTGAGTTTAAAAATATTGTATTTTGTGTACCAAATGGAAAGGAAAACTGTGTTCTGATAACTGGGCTTGTCTTTTTCTTAAAATGTAAAGGTCAGTATAGTAACAAGCTGGAAAGGATGAGTACGTTCTTAGTGTGCTGTTAGATGCACAATCTTCATTAAATGTTTTTGAGAAAAATTGAGGTAATATCTATATAATAATTAGAGATGGGGCAAACCAAAATGCTGCATCGAAAAGTCCCAAGAGTTTGGATCCTGGCCTAGCACTGCAATTGGCTGAACTACAACATCATGTCCAAACACTAGTACATTTTGAAAAAAAAATTAGATCTGGGCTTTGTGTCTTGCGCTCATCCAGAAAAATAATCTGCGGTGTTTATGTATCTGTGGCTAACTCAGGTGTATACAGTACTACAAGTTGCTTTGCCTCCCTGTGCTTCAGTTTCCCTGTCTGTAAAATGGGGAGTAAAGATACTGACCTACTCTGTAAAATGCTTTGAGATGAAGAAAAGCACAATATAAAATCTAACTGTCGTTGTTGTTGTTGTAATGCCGTAACATATCACTTTTAGGGAGGAACTTTTGAAGGGAACAAGTTGCATAAGGGATTATTTTCAGTGAAGATAGGGAATTTCTCATTTTTCTGTTATTGAGAGTACTGATTGCTTGCTATTGAGTTTGGTGAGTAGTTAACCTTTTCTAAACAATAGTCAAAGTCAAACAAAGCTTGAGATTAGCTCCTTTTCTTCTATTTGTTAAACATCTGTCTAAATAAAGTAAATGATCTGACTAGACAAAAATTGATCTGGTTATCTCTAGTGTTAGTTCATGATATAGTTAGGCTGCTACATTATGTGCATTTTTATTTATTTGTTTTGGTGAGGGGACGTGTTTAGTAGGGATGTTTGTTTTAATGCAAAAATCTTGGTTTCACTGGGCTCTTTTTGTCTTTACTAAGTGGCTAACAGTATGTAGCTGGAAATGGAGAGGGACAAGATTATTGACAAGTTTCTGTACTTATATTGTAATTGAAGATTCTCTATCCTCTTTGTTTGGTCATTCTTAGGAAAAGCAAAATGTAGTCAGACAAGAGACAGCAATGAAAATAGTGTCCATGAAGTATAGAGAACTTCATATATTTTCCCTTCAAAATGCTAAACCGTAGATAAAAATCTGAAACCAGTATTTGATGTAACGCATGTGTGTTGTTTTGGTTTCAGCTCTGACTTTCATGACCACTGCTGGCACCATAGCATCTAACTTCAAACCAAAACTATGTAAAGGGAAACTTGCACAGGACTTTATTATACAATGTAGTACTGGTTATAGAACAGAAACTATGATTAGTGAGACTAAAACATCACTTTAAAAAGAAACCTATAAATCATTCCTGTCACTTTCTGTCTCTATTCTTTAGCAGTCTAAAGTTTTTAAACACAAATAAGTAAACTGGCATCTTTTTATAAATTTTTAAAATAAAATCTATTTCACTACAAGAAATGCTGCAACCTTGATTTTGAAAGATGATTGTGTGAACATTTGCATGGACATTTCTTATACAGTATGCAGAAAAACCACAATTGTTTGCACAGTTATGGCACCTGTAGATATCAATACCTTTCCAACACCTATTTAAATTGAAGGAATGTCTACTCTAGATTCCCATGGACGTTAGATCAGACCTGTTAAGATACATCCAAATACAAGTACATGGATGTGCCTACCTTTTTTTAAAAAACGGGCCTCATAATTAGTATACAATAATGAAATGCTTTATATATACACCTCTACCTCGATATAATGCTGTCCTTAGGAGCCAAAAAATCTTACTGCGTTATAGGTGAAACTGTGTTATATTAAACTTGATTTGTTCCACTGGAGTGCACAGCGTCGCCGCCCCAAAGCACTGCTTTACCGCGTTATATCCGAATTTATGTTATATCAGGTGGTGTTATATCGAGGTAGCGGTGTGTATATGTAACAGAGATATTTTGTGTATAATGTGAATATATAGCACATTATAACTCACACATGTTTAGGAATATTAAGATGAACATTGCAGATGTGTTATAATCTATCTAACCCATTTCTTTCTCTCCCTAGAATCTGCTTTTCTCATACCAGCCACCGCAGTCATCCAGCCGCTTTTCAGTCTCCCAGACTGGTGACCTCACAATCACAAGCGTCCAGAGGTCTGACGTTGGGTACTATATCTGCCAGACTTTAAACGTTGCAGGAAGTATCACGACAAAAGCGTACTTGGAAGTTACTGATGGTAAAGTGAAGATACTTTTATTTTACAATTACCAATTTTATTTAAAACCACAACTTCAGCAGTAGAAGAGCATGACTTCAACATTGGCAGGTTGCTTCTGCTGGTTACTTTGGAGCTCGTGGAGGAATTGTATTTAGGTGGCTAGCCTGAGCTGCTCCCCATGCTGCTGTGTCCACATGGCTATTTTTAGTGTGATAGTTCAAACAGAGCTAGAGCTTGTCTGTATACCTACTTAGGGAAACATTCTCCCAGCTGCTATTTGGATATATCCTGAGTGACAGGACAGATAAGGTGAAATCCTGGCCCACCTGAAGTCAGCAGAAGTTTTGCCACTGACATCAGATGGGCTAAAATTTTACCCATAGAATTTGAGTCAACTAACAAACTGACTGAATGGCTATATAAAAAAATATATCATTAGAAAATCCTGATTGGTCAATAGCTGAAATTAATAGAGCCATATTGATATTATCTGTGATATAGAGGTTTTTAAAGTATTTTTCATCCATGGTGTCATATCAGGATATTGCCACAGCTGTTAACTATGCAAAAGCCAATTTTATAATGAATTTAAAATTAAATAGCAAGTAAGGTAACACCTAAATATAAACCTATAGATATATACATTATACAGAAAATTACCGCCAAACCAAATATAATAGCCTACATTTATGTAGCATCTTTTCTCCATAAGGTCCTCAAAACAGTTTATACAACTAACAAACTGAACTTCCAACTACACTGGGGATCATTTCAGCCATCACTGGAGTGAGAGATTGAACTGTGTACTGCAACACATCAGAACAGAGTAGGACAGGAAGTAAAGTATAAATCACGCAATTGAAAATGCCGGGTGGCATTTAGGTATGCAAATGTAATTACCTGACTTGGAATTTGGCCAAAACATCACTGTTATCACACTTCAGTTGTGAAAAGTGTCATGGGATGTTTAATTATCACAAATTATCGGAACTTCAGTTTTATTTTTCATGCTAACAAACCAGGTTTCAAGTCACATCAGCTCCCGTTAAGCTGTTGAATGGATATTGTTTTAAGCTGCAGTTATTTTATAGTGCCAGCACATCTCAGGATATTATGAGCTAGGAGGAGAAGCTACTGAAGTACAGTACTGTAGCTTTTACTTCTGGGAAAATTGCTAATTTTCTGGTGCACACAATAGTTTCTTGTTTGCATGAGTACTTAAAAGTACTTTGTGCCATTATGTAAATTCAGTGTTTAAATAACTCATCACAGATAGTTAATTTATGTTGTGTAAGATGCAATAAAATTATTAGAAATTCTGTAAAAGATTCTTACTATGATTTCAAATCAGTACTGTCAGATAAATTTTCACAGAACTGAGTATAAGGAAATGCTTGCAAAACATATTTTTTTAGTTGAAAAAGCTGATATTTTTCCAGACATTAGCTTTGTATTTATTCCACCCTACCATTGGTCAACTTCATTCTAGGAAAAAGTGTGTCTGCATATTTGCTGAATTATTCCCTTCTCATCCACCCTCTTAGTTATCTGTAAATGAATGTTCAAATTCTAAATCCCTAATTATACTGACCCATCACATGATAAGGTGTGTATATATAAAGTGAAGAGTGTGCCTATTCAAAGAAACTGAGAAATCCTTGCTTGTTTCATTATCACATCTAAAGACTATGGAACTCAGTGTGCCTAGAAGATGCCAACTCAAAACCTCTAACACTCCTTCACCTCTGAAAATAGTGTAGTGTATATCGTGTTAATATTCTGTAGCCGTGCATCATATTAATATACCCAAAATAATGCATGCCTCATACTTTAATTGCTTGTTTAATTATATTCAGTTTGTTTCAAAGCCTCAAGCAACTGCTGTTGCTTAGTTGATTAGAAAATTGCTTTCAGTTGCAAAAATCTATTTCCTGTTGTTTCTTCTCGCAGTGATTGCAGACCGGCCTCCCCCAGTCATTCGACAGGGTCCTGTGAATCAGACTGTAGCTGTGGATGGTACGTTAGTACTCAGCTGTGTGGCCACAGGCACTCTAGTGCCCACAATCCTCTGGAGAAAGGATGGGGTCCTCATCTCTACCCAGGACTCTCGCATCAAGCAGCTGGAGACAGGAGCTTTACAGATCCGATATGCCAAGGTAGCTTGAAATGACAATGAATCTTTACACTGTTTGTAAAGGAGCATAAGCTTCAACTCTGTAATATGTGAAAATAATCTAAAACTCCGCACATGTGTATGCCACCTTAATTCAGGATTTCACAGTTGCAAAGTAGTGTATCAGCAAAAAAAAAAAAAAAAAAAAAAAAGCCATGATGTTAATGCCTTTACACCATATACATTCATAGTTACAATGTTAAAAGATGAAAACATTTTCTTCCAGCTTCACAAGTACAATCCAGGTTTTCATTTCCTGTCCCTATATAGTACCTGTTCTTGTGACCTTTTTTGGTTCAAGATTACACATGTATATATGGTACAAAGTATATGGAAGGTAGATCTTGATTATATTATATTTTTAAAGTGGTTAAGCAGCTCTGTGTGGATGACTTCCTTGGGGAATTGGAGCAGGATATCTGGTCAATATTTCTGTTCATTTCAGACAAGTTGTATGATGTGTTAAAATATTGTACTGCTGTAGTACATCTGTGGTTACCTGCGGGCTCTTTGTGCCTTGGTATATCAACGTAATAAAATTAGGTCATTTGTAAGACTTCTCACCCAACACTGTGCTACCTGGTGATGTTGTGATTACCTGATCACAGGAAACACCACTGTGCCACTGCAGTATTTGAACCTCTGACCTTTCATTTCTGAGTATTGTGTGTGGTTTTTTTTGTTTTTTTCTTTGGTGCTGATACTTGAGTATAGTCTCATTTCTTTGATCATAACTCTTTTGAATTGTGATTAAGTCACAAGTGGACAAATAATCCACTGTTCAGATTTGGATTATAATGTTATATGGGGATCCTTGTATTTGGTCTGTCACCAGAGCTGCCCAGAGGGTTCAAGGGGCCTGGGGCAAAGTGGGGGAGCTGCGGCGCTTGTACTCATCCGGCAGCAGTCTGGTTCTTCGGCGGCATTTCGGCCCCTTCAGTCACTCCGCATCTTCGGCAGCACTGAAGGGCCCCCTGCCACGAAAATGCTGCCTAAGACCCATAGCGACTGAAGGGCCCCTCGCTGCTGAAATGCCGCCGAAGATCTGGACCACTGCCAGGCCAGGGCTCGCAGGGCCCCTGCGGGGCCTGGGGCAAATTGCCCCACTTGCCCCCTCTCTAGGCAGTCCTATCTATCATAGAGTAAAATTTACCCTAGTTCAGAGAGCCCAACCTGCACATGGCCTTGTGAGCTACGTAAGCCCTGTTTTAAAGTTGAAATTTACTCCTTGAGGCCCTGCATAAATCCCTAAGCACCACTTAAGTGTGAGTTTTAAGTAGCACATAGGCCCTTGTGTGGGGCTTTCTGAGTTCACTTCTCCCCATGGATTTCAGTGGGAGTTTGGCAGGATAAGGAATGAATGAGGACTATAGGATTTGCCTGGTGGTTTAGTTCATTATAGAATGAGAACTAGTACATTAAAAAGTGTTGTTATTTTTCTGTGCCTTTTAAATAGAATGGAATAAGTATGTACAGATTCTCACTTAGCAGTGAGAAGTTTCTGGTAGGGAAATTCTAATGTATTTATCCCATATTCATGGTGATATACAGTTGTGTAATTACTTTTCCAGCCCACTGAGTGCCTGATTGTTCCAAATATTTATTTTCCTCTCTTCCCACTCAGCTGGGTGACACTGGTCGATACACCTGCATTGCCTCAACTCCAAGTGGCGAAGCTACCTGGAGTGCTTATATTGAGGTCCAAGGTAAATCAATCAGGTTTTTTCTGCTTGATGAAAATCAAAAATTAACATGCAAATGTTATCTAACTTTGTAATAAATTGATAATGCAGATGTGACCATCATTGAACCCACACCCACTTTCTGTCCACACTTAGCTATTTCTCCCTTTTTGTTAGAATTTGGAGTTCCAGTGCAACCACCAAGACCCACTGACCCAAACTTGATTCCTAGTGCACCCTCAAAACCTGAAGTTACAGATGTCAGCAGAAATACAGTAACACTGTCATGGCAACCTAATTTGAATTCAGGTGCAACTCCAACGTCTTATATAATAGAGGCCTTCAGGTATTACAATTCTCATGTGATCTGGTTGTACTTACAGTTTATATATGGTTCAATTAGCATACTCTAACCTGCTGTTCTGTGTGTTTTATCCTTAGCCATGCATCTGGTAGCAGTTGGCAAACTGTAGCAGAAAATGTGAAAACTGAAAGTTTTGCAGTTAAAGGGCTGAAACCTAATGCAATTTACCTCTTCCTTGTGAGGGCAGCTAATGCATATGGACTTAGTGATCCTAGCCAGATATCTGACCCAGTGAAAACTCAAGGTAAACCTATTTACTGAAGCATTTAGGCCCCACAATGTCTGTAATGATATATTACAGAACAATGTTAGATGTGGTGATCATATTTATCCTAACTTCAAAATGATGTCTAAAAGTCACTGTATATACTAGATGGTAAACTTACATTGCTCAGAAGCTGCATTTTATTTAAAAGCTACTTGAAAAGCTTATCACATTGTCATAAGGGAAGCCTAACTGTTTTTATCCAAATATAGTTACACCTAATTGAGTCACCCATCTTAGCAGCACTATTAGTCTTTGGCTTTGTGAAATTTTCGTACAGCCCCCCCAAATTCTGTGGAAAATACATAATTGTGCTTAAATATTATCAATTTAAGCAGAGAATCAAGCTGTGGTTATGATTCAGTAAGAGAGAGCATGTAGTATTATGTGCTGTATGTTGTATTGGGGAAGCAGAGAAATTAAAAATTTGGAGGATCCAGGATACCACTTCATAAGTAAAGCGTAATCCTCAGCAAAATGCTTACTATTAAAGGTAAGTCCAGTGGGGGAAGAGAGACTTCAGTAAAGCCACAACCCCTACAGTGAAGCAGATGGAATTAGTGTCCCCACACTACTACAATAACATTGCATAAATATGAGAAAGGAATCAACTGAAATACAATCGCTATTCCTCGGGCAGATAGAAGTCATGAGCCCAGTAATATAATTATAATAAATTGTAATAAATTTAGATTAATATAGAAAACAAATGAAGTTGTCCCACAGCACTTAGGCACTGTGCAGTCAGAACTGTGCATTCGTGTGTTTCCAATCCAATAACTTTATTGGAGTCATGAGAACTAAAGATTGAGAAAATAACACAGATGTGAAAAACTTCTGAAGGCGAGCCAATGCGGACGGGGGAGTTATTAATTTGATGGCCAGTCTACCTCTAAACTCACAACACTAGTTGTCAGATAGGCAAATTACCTATTTGCCATCAGATGTTATAAAACACTCCTGAGAAAATGCACATACATAAATCTAACACAATATGACATTTATGCTAAAAGCAAAATTCTCTTCTCTTCATCACCATGTTATCTGAGTGCCTTTCAAGTATTTACTCTTAAGGGAATTCTGTGCCAAAAAATTAAAAATTATGCACACAATAATTTCCAATTTTGCAAATTGTATTTGTCATTAAATAAATGTGGCTCCAGCATGGCAATGGGGAGCACAGGCCACTGGCTGCATTGAGCTGCAAGATCACTCTGAAGCCCCCAGCTCCCGCAGTACAGAGACTTGGTGGTGAGGCTGCACCTGACACTGACACAGTGCAAGGGCTGAGCCTGCCCCAGAAACGCCCCAGGGCCCTGCCCCTCTGTGCCAGGCACACCAGGTGTGGGTAGGCAGGCTCCGCCCAGCAGGAACCAAGTCTGGGGGAGCTTAGTGTCGAGGGGATCCAGGTGTGAGGTGAGAGTTTTCTGTGTAAGGCAGTCCGGGTGCCGGCAGCTCAGTGGGAAATCTGGATGCACAGGGACTCATTAGGGGGGTCCGGATGCAGGAGCGGTGGGACTCTGCAGGGGATCCAGGGGATAGTGGTTGGGCTCAGTGGGGAGGGAGTATCTGGGTGTAGGGAGGTGGGGCATGGTGAGGGAGGGGGATGTCTGGATGTGGGGGCTCAGTAGGGGGAGTCTGGGTGCTGGAGGAGTGGAGCTTGATGGGGTGGGGTTCTGGGTGTGGGGGCTTGTCAGAGGAGTACAGGCGTAGGGGCTTGTCAGGGTGAGGGTTCGATGAGCCTACTTAATGGGGGAGCCCGAGCTGCTGCTGAGGGGGATGCTGCATACCAGGCTCCTGCTTCCCCCCGTGATTCCCCTCTCCCCTTTTCTTATCCATCTCCCTCCCCTTGCTTCCACATTCCCCTCTCCCTGCCCTATTCCACCCCCTCCCCCCCTCCCTCATTTCCCCTAATCCCACTTACCCAGCCCTACCCCGGGAACTCACCGCTTGCAAAAATGAGGGTGGAGGGGAGGCTGTGGTACATAACCCCCAGGGGTGACAGATTTGTATAATTTTTGGTGGTGCCAAGAATGGATCAAAGTGCTGCCGCCCCCACCCGCCTACACACACGCCTTCCTAAGGCTCTCGAAGGGAGCTTGAGTGTAGGAGGGGGCTTGGGGTGAGGGCTCTGGGGCAGAGTTTGGATGCTGGGTGTGGGCTCTGGATGGGGGGTTGGGTGCAGGAGGAGGTTTGCGATGCAGGCTCTTGGAGTGAGTTTGGGTACTGGCTATGAACTCTGGGCTGGTTCAGGAGGGGGTTTGGGGTGCTGGGTGTATGAGGGGGTTTGGGTGCTGGGTGTGGGTTCTGGGCTGGGGCAGGGGATTGGGGTGTACGATGGGGTGGAGGAGGGGACCCTGACTTTGCGGGAGCCCAGGCACCAAGAGCCCATACAAGTTGCCATCCCTGCTAACCCTGTGTGCCTCCCTCATGCGTCCCCCCAAAAAAACTGCACACATGGTCGCCGCCTCCCAAATCCTCCCGACCTGGCTTCCCTTTGCTTCCCTGCTGTTTTCTGCAGGGAAAGCAGGAAATGTGCAGGGGGACTGTTTTCTGCAGGCTTGGACTCCTGCAGAATCTCCCCAGGAGTAAAAATGTGTGCATCTAGCTTGCCTCGTGCATAATAAAAAGCTCTATCCTTACACCCTAGTGAGCTACAATAGGCGTGGGGGGGGTGGGGGTCTCTCTTTTGTTGGCACACACATACTCAGCTCTTCTCTCTCTCCCCCGCCCCATGATGATCACGCAGGCACTCACGTCCAGCCCCCTTCCCTGTCTCAGAGGCTACTCCATGCACACTGGAACAGACACACTGCCTGGGCTGCCAAGGATGAGTTGCTTGTCTCCTGGCAGATTTTTTTTTTTTGCATTTTTCTGTGTGGAGGGCACAGAAAAATGTGGGCCATATAAATTCTTCGCCCCTGCATTGGCGCAGAATTCCCCACTCCCAAGAGTAAGTATTTCGGAAGAGAAGTAACAATGATAAACTCTCAATTTCTTCCTAACCAGTCTACAGGAGAATTAGTTTAGTATGTGCGATGCGTTGTTGTCTGTGAGTATATCTACACTGAAATTAGAGGTGTGACTGCAAAGACATACCTGAGCTAGCTTTGATATAGCTAGCTCAGATAATAGCTGGTAAGCTGCAGCAGCACGAGCTAGCTGCTGGAGTGCACATCCCTGGTCCCAGTAAGTTTTATACAGCCCATGCTACTGACAGTGCTGCCACGAGTTTGCTTGTATTGTTATTTGAGCAGCTAGATCGAAGCTGCTACATGTGCTGCAGTCACACCTCTGATTGCAGTGTAGACATACCCATGTGTGAAGAAGTTCCTGAGGGAAAGCAAATCAAAGAAACGAGTTTTACATTTAATTAAGATAGGTTGGGTTTTGGTCATTCTCTTGTGAGAATTAATTCCACAATTCGGCTCAAGCTCCTGCGAAAGTTCCATCCTCTATACCCACAAGCTCCCCCATTGGTTGACAGTTTCATTGTTCCAGTAGAACATAGTCATCATGGGAGATCAAGCCTGAAACTCCCAAATGCATATATCACTGTGGCCTAGTGTGCTTCTTATAAGATGAACCAACTGAAGATGGAAGTGGATGTTTTTTGCTTTCATGGCTATTTGGATATCTAGTAGAACTGAGAAGATCAAAATGGCATTAAGCTTGTGTGCCAAATTAATGATCTCAGGGCATATATCCTCAGTAGTGGGAAAAGTTATACAAGAGGTTAGTTATTGAAAGCATTTCCCTCTTCCTCCCAGTGTCACATCAGTCTCAGAGGAATTCCCTTCAAGCCAAAATAGATCAAAATTGACTTCTGGTCATAGAGGCTGATTGTTTTAGAGATCTTGGGCCAAATACAGTTCAAATGTGGCAATCCCCTTCTCCCCCACTCACTCGGCCATTGCTGTTTTAGTATTAGTAAAATCTTGTAATCAGTGTGCTGGGATCTGTTCAGATACAGAATATTGGCAGTCTTTGCTCTGGAAAGCTGAAAGTCAAAACAAGAAAGCCATAGAGTAGATAAGCTGTACTGAGTAGTTCAGAGGTAAGAATGACAAGGTTTGATAACTGTTTGTTATATTGATGGTGACTCATCCATTGTGCCATCTTCTGTTTAAGCTGCTACTTATTAAGATGACTCTCCCTTTAAGCTCCAGGCAAAAGGATGGTCAGAGATTTACACAAATCCAAGTTGCAGAAGTTACTGTCTTTGAGAGTATCAGAAGGAGGAAAAGATGCTTGGATTTGTGGACCATTTGGCAGAATGTTTTACATGTGGATACAGTAGCTGCTCAATGGTGTATTTATTTTAATCAGTCTTCATGGCTAAACAGACAGCTTTGTCACTCACTGGTTGCACAAAGGCCACACGCTGATTTAGTTTTGAAATAATCCCACACTCTTGTGAATATGTTGGAGAAGCTGTATGACAAATTGCCAGGTGGCATAACTCTTACAGTCTCAAATGTGGACTGTGTTGCTGGATAAAGAATTTGTTCACATGCCAATAACTTCATACATATATAGATGGATAATTTGTTAATTTGATGGTCAGTGATTTATTTAAAGATTCACTGGGTAATGGGCTGGAAATGTAACCATCCCCTCAGAAGTTGCACTTTTTGATGTGTCCTTTTCATATTTTATATAAGCATTTTCTATAGGGAGGTCGACATCCTACTGCTTTCACTCCTCAGATGGACTACCCACCTGCAACAAAGTCATGGAGCTGGCTTTGTTGCAGGCATGGATATGCACATACACTTTTCCTCTGTGCTCCCTCTCTGGCCATTCTTGTGAACCAGGGCCAGCTCCAGGGTTTTTGCCGCCCCAAGCAGCAAAAAGAAAAAAAAAAACGTGATCATGATCTGCAGCTCTACCACCACCGCTTCAGTCTTCAGCAGCAATTTGGCAGCTGATCCTTTGCTCTGAGAGGGAGTGAAGGACCTGCCGCTGAAGACCCGGACGTGCCGCCTCTCCCAGCTGGCTGCCCCAAGCAGCTGCATGCTGGGCTCATGCCTGGAGCCGGCCCTGTTGTGAACAGGCAGGTGTTGAAATTGCTAAGAATATTACTGAATGTTTCAGAAAGAAGAATGCTGGTAGATTTCAAAACGTTGCCTAAACACTAGGAAATATTAGACTGAGAGAGTAGCATCATGGAGCAAAGTCAATGTAACATCTTCACAAATATCTGTGATTGTTTTAAAAAAAAAATCAGCACTTTTCATTTCATGTGAATTTCCGAACCTGAGATTTTATCTCTGTTGCCAACATAGTTTTTGTATATAATGAGGTGAAAAAAGGGGGAATTATTAAATGAATATAAAAATATTGTACTCTGCTATCCATGCTCCACATACACTTCAGATATCATGATGATGAGTTCACTATAAATGTGTGTATATATATGGGGAGAGTCATTTCTTTTCAGCCCAAGATGCTTTTTAAGAGCTGTACATAGAAAACATCCTTACCCCATTGTACCAGCTCAAATGATAGAACACATCAAATGGAATTCCTCTTTTCATATATCTGAACAATTCTTTCAATAATAAGAGACCAGTATTAGATTTGCAAATATCAAGGGAGACAGAGGGCAAATGTGCTCACTGGCGTCTCCTGTACTTGAAAGACCTGGCATCTGTGTGGTTCATTTCCCCTCATTTAATTACTATACTACAGTTAATAAGTCATTAAAACCCAACAATAACACTTGCTAGAGTGTTACTGAATTTATTTTTAGTCACACCTGCTCTTCTGCCCCTCCTTGATTGTTTCTTAGTTTCTGTGGTGTTTGGAGTGTGCTTTGGAGAGTCCCCCTCCCTGCAGGAGGGAGATAGTTGCATGATGAGAGATGATGCTACTGCTGTAATTTACCGTAGTTATCCATGACCTTGTTCTTTATTTTTACTCCTTACTTCCCACCCACTCACCCATTTCTCCCCTCTCCCCACATTGCTTCCACTGACAAGGCAAATTGTTTTTGTCCAGCTTGCTGTGAAAATGCTTCACATAGTTCTATTTCCTGCACATTTGGGCTCTTCTAGTGGGTACTGTGAATAAGTCGATTTAGTCTTCCGAGTACATAACTTGATTGAGAAATGCATTTATAAGAATGGGTTCTTACATTGTTCCAGATGTTCCACCTACAAGCCAGGGTGTGGATCACAAACAGGTCCAGAGAGAGCTCGGGGATGTGGTTCTGCATCTTCACAACCCCACTATCCTTTCTTCTTCCTCAATTGAAGTTCATTGGACAGTAAGTAAATATTATAAAATGGGAGGTGGGTTCTGGGTAGGGAAAAAGGGAACTTTTTATTTTGATCCCAATATTACACCACAGTGTTGATGGAGGAGTTAAACTATGTAAAGAAACTATGAAAATAGTTTGCTGTTGTACATGAAAATCATTCTGTGTGTATTGGCACTATCTACACTCCCCTGACTGCCTGTCTTAATCAGAAGCTAGACTATCTTCTCACTCTACAGAGAGCGCTGTGCCATATGAAGAGTGATCAGCTTCATTTGTCAGGAGGCGAAGGAACTGATCCAAAGTCTACTCAAGTTCATGAGAGCCATTCCATTGCATTCAGTGAGAGGTGTATCAGGCCCTAAGTCATGTTTGAGATAATACAATAGCTCCTCAGTCTATCAACCAGAGTTGGGGGAAGTACTGCATAAAATAGACCCTATGATGTGGCAGTTGCCATATCCACCCACCCCAGATCGGATATTGAGAAATACATTTCCTCCCACAGCACAGCAATTACTAAGTTAAAAGTGAACACAAATGCTATGGGAAAGAAAAACACAATGAGAAACAATTGGGGATTGTTTTATTGACCATCATATTGGTAGCAGTTAGGTCAGATGTATGGAGGTCATAGTGGAAGAGGGGGAAAAGCAGGGCAAGAAAAGAAAAAGATACTATAGGAGTCCCCAAGGGAGAGGGGTAGGAAGCGATACAGAGGAGGGACAAATAGAGAGAATGAGAAGATTGGGGGCTTAGAAAAATTGAAGGAATACAGGGAAATAAATTGTGGCATGAAGGGGATGGATGAGGAGAAAGGAAAAAGAAAGAGAGTATAGTATGAGGAAAGGATTAGTCTATCCAAGGAAAGACCTAAGACAACGTAAATGAACGAACAGCTGTTTTAAGCAATATCAACTAGGTGGTCAGGAAAAGAGAGGGGCAACTCCACCACTGGGACAATCCCAAGGGAATGGAGCTTTAAACTGTCATCTGGGCTCCCTTCTGATCAAGTCAAAATATTGGCAGGCATGATAAAAAAGCGATCACAAGATGCTGCAGCTAGCATGGCGTAACTTTGTAAGGAAAGCATTTTACTTTGTCAAGAGCTATAGAGGAACTGACTGCTGTGATGCACAGTAATTACAGTGAAACCTGCACTAAGGACCACGTTCAGCAGGCAATCTTCTGTTTTAACTGACCACTTAAAAACATCATCAAGCTTCCAAGCATAATTTTGTTTGACCTTTAGTTACGGAACAACCTTTTCCAGGCAGCCAATTTTTGTTGCTCTCTTGGGTGGTCTCTGACTGCAATTTCAAAGATTAAGCATTACCTCAATTTTTGCTAGCAGATATTCATCACTTGGTTGTTTAAAATGAAATATGATGCTTGGGTATTACATTGCAAACAAACAGTTTTATTATGTCACCAGATAAAATAGTTTAAATGGGACAAATCTGAGTGGTTTTAAGTAGACATTTTTATTTTTAAATTTGCCTATACATCAGAAATCATTTATCAAAATCAGTGACTAAAACATACTGAAAGCTGCACAAGACTCCAGTTCTATTAGGTAACCTCCTGTCTCAAGTATCCCCAAATATATTGACCCGGATTCTTATTTACACTAAAGCCTCTGTACCCCGTCAAGTGACATAAAGTGGCCTTACTGCAAATGACAATCCAGCTGAGTGTAGTTTTGATCCACTTTTATTTGTAGCTTTCTTCCATTAAAATGCTAATTTTTATTGGCCCTGTTACTGACTGCTTAAAACAGCACCAGTCCTACGGCACAGTAGCCCCCTACTGAGTCACTGAGAATGGAGGAAGTGCTTTGATTTATCTGGCCTTTGACTGAGTCAAGCATAATCATCAGAATGTAGATAGTGCCAGTTGGCTGCCCTTTAAAATCCACTTTGTCCAGAAAGAAGCAGGCAGGAAGCAAGGGTCATTTTATGCAATCTGGGAGGTTTCCAGCCCTCAGGAAGGTTGACCTGTTTCTTTGTTTAATTTCTATATTCATCATCTGAACTATTAAAATATACACCCCAATCCTGCAAACATATCCACCTATGCAAACTCCTGCCCTGCCTGGAGCCCCGTGCCATCAGGATTATTCATTTAAAAACATATAGAACCAGGGCGGGTGCAAGGATGTTTTGCACCCTAGGCGAAACTTCCACCTTGTGCCACCTCACCCCCTCGAGCCCTGTAGCAGCCCTCCAGCCTAAGGCATTCCCCCCGTGACAGCTCCCCTCCTCCCCCCTCGGCAGCTTCCCCCATCCGCCCTGAGCGCCCACCCCCGGCAGCTGTTTGGTGCCACAAGCCTGGGAGGGGGAGAAGCCGAGTGGGGCGGCATGCTCAGGGGAGGAGGCGGAGCAGAAGTGAGCTGGGATGTGGAGCGGTTCCCCGTGTGCTGTGCACCCCCTTACTTGTTGCAGGCGGCCCTCCCCGCGCTCCCCTGCCCCATGTCCCTCCGCCTAAATGATGACGAGGACCGAGGCGGCCGGTTGCAGCCGAAGGACCTGAAATGCTGCCCCCCAAATGCTAACGCGGTCGCCTAATGGGTTGCGCCGGCCCTGTATAGAACCTGATTCACCATTTTGTTATCCCTTCATTGATGTCAGTGCAGTTCTACTAGCTTAAAAACTTTATTGATGCAGTGGTGAATAAGGCCCATAATTTGCTGTAATTCCCAGGAATTTTTATCTGGTTCAGTAGCATTGTTTACTTTGGATAAAATAAATAGATAGTTCTTAGTATTTTGCATAATACCACAGGCAATGTTACAGTTTGTATTTATTAAGCAGTCCATTAAGCATTCACTAATGTGTGTTTCTACTATTCTGCTAGGTGGACCAGCAATCCCAGTATATTCAGGGATATAAAATTCTGTATAGGCCTGCCACTGCACCCCGCGGCGAATCTGAATGGTTAATTTTTGAAGTGAGAACACCATCCAAAAATAGTGTTGTCATTCCAGAGCTGAAGAAAGGTGTAAACTATGAAATCAAGGCCCGCCCTTTTTTTAACGAGTTTCAAGGAGCAGATAGCGAAGTGAAATTTGCAAAAACCCTAGAAGAAGGCAAGTAGCAGCAAGTCTGTCTTCACCTTTTGTTTTTTTGAAGGAATATTTTGGCCAGTTTCTCTCTGATACTTGCATTATTTGATTTTGTTTGAAGTGCATACTGTTTGAGAACACAGCAGTGTGCAGCTGAGGAGACTGTCAGCAAGTTGGACTGATCAGTATGTGACTTGTTTGATGGCACAGAAGTCAATATTTAAAACTTTGTGTGTGAGAGAGGCATGTGCAGAAATCCCCTCCAGCACTTAGAAGGGATATGTGCTTTTTTATCTCCAGTGCAGCATTGTTCTCCTCCCTGCTGAGTTCATGGTCTGGTCACAAGTGACTTGTATCAAATTCAAACACATACTTACCACTATCTAAAGTAAATAGCAGATACCGCAGAAATCATCAAAGTATTGTAGCTGGAGGAACGGAAACTACATTTTTTAGAGCGCCTGTATATCTGGATCCATCACTGGTACAAAATGAAAAGATGATGAGTGAGAGCAACAAATACAGTGGGCTAAATTATGCATCCTCTTCTGTGTATGTGCTATAAAGAGGAGCCAAAGCCATTTCCCTCACCATAGCATTTTTACTTTCAGGCCAAACATAATCAAAATGGTGATGGCTAATGCCTCAGATTAGACATTTCAGTGCATTGGTGAGGCCTAGACCTGCACCATATATTTTGGCTGCACTAGTTGAACAGATGACCCCGAGTGCCTTCCCTCTAGGCCACTAGAGCAGCCTCAAAAGAGCAGCACCTGATCCCAGAATATCTTAGGATGACTCTAATGGACCCAAAAAATAGGAATCTTTGCACTGACACTACCTAACAAATAACTGGAGTTTAAGTAGTACATATTTTATTTTATTTTATTTTATTTTATTTTATTTTACAAAAAAGGAAAAACAAGCTCAGAGAAAAGAAAAGCCAACGTTTTTGAAAACATCCACTTTTTGGTGCCTATATTTTGAGTGTCCAACTTGACACACCAACAGCTTGATTTTTCTAAAGCAATGAGCTCCCAAATCTCCAAGTGAGGTTAGTTTGAATATTCAGAAGTTCTGAAAGGAAGGACCTAGAAGTTCTGAAAGGAAGGCACCAAAAATTAGTAGAATCTTTTTAACATTTTGATCTCAGTATTGGGTCAAGGTGACAAAGTGAGTCTGTGGCAGAGCCAGGAATGGAACCCAGGGTCCCAACACCTGTTCACATCACTAGATCATATTTTCTCTCTCATGTCCATTTACCTTGATAGATAGAAACATCCTTAATGGCGAAACAAGAAATTATGATTACATTTGTGTAGTGCAGAATGGGCCATTTATATATCAAGCACTAGCTACAGCTTGTTAAAAAGCATTTGGCAACATTGTATTGGAAATACAACAAATTAACCATCTGGTTCTTCCCGCAAACAGCTCCTAGTGCTCCACCTCAAAGTGTTTCAGTGACTAAGAATGATGGGAATGGGACTGCAATTGTGGTTACCTGGCAGCCACCCCCTGAGGATACCCAGAATGGAATGGTCCAAGAATATAAGGTAACATGCAGAGTTCTTATTCATTGCAAAGTATTGGCATGCTATTGATGGATAAGTTGTTCATGGATACTTGGCTCCATCTACTGGTGAAAATCAATGCCGGTGGAATCACAAAATATAAACAGAATATTTTTATAGTACCATATATTTAGGAATTCTATCTAGTCTATGGCATCTTTACATGTACAAAAGGAATTAAAACTGCCTATTAATTTGAATGGGAAGATGGTAGTGCAGGAAATTAAAGAAAAGGTCAAAATTCATAATTAAAATAAGCAACTTCTTGTCTATGCTATAATATGAGAATTGCATACACAAACACAAAGAGTAATGTACCAGTTTAAGAACCATTTTCTGATAAAAACAGAGTATTTGAGGAGATAAATTGGTCTAATAAAAGGCTTAGACATAATTTATTATGTAACGTTCTGAGTAAATTGTACTATTCTATTCATCTGAGATGGTTAAAAACATGGAAAAGCTTTCCATCTAAAGAGTGTTAGTGTAAGATTAAATATATTTATAGCAATTTTTCTGTTTTTTTACAAATCTATCTTTGCATTCTAGCTTTTATTATACTATATATATTTTAACATATTAAAGTTCAGTATTCAGTTTTTATTATTTAAGGCCTCTGTAGCAACATACTGTTTTTATCTTAGAGTAATTTAAATTGTGAATAAATTACATATAAAAGAAATGAAGCTAAAATTGCCTAAGCAAGGCTGAGATATTGTAAGTGTCTAGTCATGGATTGCAAGGTTGTTTTATAGCCACTAGTGACAAGATGGTTTGCTCTAGTCTGTAGCAAATTGGCATTGTTGAAAGAGGTTTTTAAATCAGAATGTCTTAGCCTTAAAAAAATAAAAATAAAAAAAAAATACCATAGTGGAGGCATTTATTCCTAAGCATCTAAACTCATTCCACTCATTTCTTTCTTTTCCCTGTAGAAAAGAAGAGAGTGGAGATCACTTAGCTTCATGGTCAATTTAAAATAATAAAATGCCTTTCAGAACCTGATTGACTGGTACAAAATCATTCTGTGGCTTAGTTTCAGATGTAATTGAAAAAATATTCACAAAGGAAGTTTTATTTAAAGGCAGTTAGACCTTGAACTAAAGAGATGGAATGATTCACCCACCAGAAACTGCATTAAAAGAATGTTAGGGTTGTGAGGACAAAACAATAAAAGAGAGGAAATTCACATTTGAGCGTGGAATATGCTATGCAGTGTCTGCTAGCATCTGGGGACAATAGCTTGCAGTGTACTATGAGTAGGCATCTCTTACTGCCTATGCAGCTGTGGGGCTGCCACTGTTTTTTAATGTGGGTTGGTGGATAATTTTCCCTATGGATAGAAAACAGGCATCATGAAAACATGCATAATTATATTTTCTGTTTAAAAAACAAAAGCAACTATTCAATGTTAAGAACAAATAATCTGGAAAAAAATCAAACCCTGAAATTCAAATCCCCTCACCTTTCTTTTAAATACAAAAAGTAATTAATGATTATTCTGTTGTTGTTTTCTCAACAAGTGGATTCTCTTTATTTTTTCAAAACAATTCAAACCCAGGCTTGCTGACACCTTGCACATTACGTTTTAGAATGGAGCAAATTTGAATGTATTAATAGGTTATAATGGAAAGGATGACACAGCCACAGCTACAGAAGTATGAATAGCGCTTTACAAAAACCAACAACATTCAAATGAGGCTAGAGTTCATTCTGTCTCATCTCTGGCATAAAGTTACAGGGCTGCTTACAATGCTTTTCATTTTCTTCTTCCATGATGCATCTGTTCAGGAGTAGCTTCCCGTTTGTTTCCTTAACAAACATCTTTTATCTGTTCAAACTTCCCTATGTAGATTATATAATGGATCATTATAATATACTGTATCACTTCTATGTAAAGATTGTGAGAAATTATGGTATAAATTTGTTTTCTGCTTAACTATCCATTGCCTAGCATAGTTTTCATTCATTAGTGTCACTTCCTTCTTGCTAGTTAAATACAGATTGTTTGTGTGTTGGGGGGGAGGTGTTAAGCTATATAGATATGTATTCTCTGTGTGTGTGTGTTGTCACAAGGGGTTGCAACTGCTCTTGTGAAGGCTGCATAACTGTTTCCTTTCCAAATCCCTATATTGACTTATTAATAGCTTTTTAAAAACATGCACTGTTATCGTTTTTATAAGATCATTCTATAACTTTTCTGTCGGTTTTATGGATCATTGGCTAGAATTTAGTGGCACTAATAAAAATTATATCATTTATTTAGTATTCATTTGTAAAAATGAGTGCTTATCCTATGCTCTGAACATTCCTTGACACATTTCACAATTATGTTTATTAAAATGGATTACTCCATTGACCTCTTATCTTCCCACAATAATCATATATAATAATCCAGCAACTGAAAATATCTTCCAGTTCTTTATAATTCCCCACAAGAGTCTTTCTGAAGCCCTTACATCTAGGGCGAAGAAATGTGTCTTGCAGCATGCCCAAGGGCCAGTGTACTAGGAATATTTGTGAGTTCAGAGCTGAGAGGTGGTCCCCTCACAGAAAGTGCTGTGCTAGTTGATCCGATCTCCCTTATGGTTGGGTTCCAGCTCAGGCTGATCTCAAATGCATAAGAATGGCACAGGGAGAGTGAAGCGGTCTTTCAGATAACAAGGTTTTAGACCATTTATAGGTCATTACCTATAACCTTAAATTGTACCCTGTATTTAATAGGTAGCCAGTGTGGATCCAAATGTACTAGTGTCATGTGTTCCTAGGAGGACCTACCTCATAACAAACAAGCTGTTGAATTCTGCACCATTTTTGATTTTGAGGTAGATTGAAAGTGTAGCTGCATGTAGAGCTCATTGCAATAGCTTGATCTGGAGGTGACGACAACAATTGCAAGTTCAGATTACAAAAGTAATTGTTGCAGCCTCCTGGCAATATACAGATTGAGAAATAGGTGATCTAACAGTAGGCACTACTCACTACCTGCTTTTAAAATACCAATTGGCAGTCCATCCAGCCTCCTCGGTTGTGCATCTACTCACAAATGGTGGGCAAGCCCCTTGAATCAGAGGGTGCAACATTATATCCCTTCTTATCCAGTTGTTTCCCCCTAACCAGCCAATATCACCTGAGTCTTCTCCAGATTGAGTCTCAGCCCCCTAGCTTTTACCCGTGCCAAGTTCTCATCCAACGATTGTGACCTAACTCTTAGTTAAAATTGCATGTCACTGCACCAGCCCCAGTCCCTGCACCCAATCCCTGTTTGCTTTATTATAACTTTCATTGCTTCCTGCATGAATACTTGTCCTCAGGGAAAAGTATGAATTCATGTGAATACAAATTTCCTCAAACATGTCTGTGAACAAAACCTAGCCTGACCGATTATTCATGAAAAAGAGAGTTGGAAATACCATCACATTTAATTCATTTGTTTCAGTCATACTGAATGATTGAAGGTTCGTTTTTTCTCTCTCTCTCATTATTTGTGGAGTTCAACCAATGCTCGCTAGTGCATTATTAGTGCTTATGTCCCGGATTGATATGTTAGAGGGTTAGAAGGGATCTATCAAATTATCTTACATTGCAAACTCTTTGGGGCAGGAACCATCTTTTTGCTCTGTGTTTGTACAGCACCTAACACCATGGGGCTCTAGCCTGTGACTGGGGTTGCTAGGTGCTACTGCAATACAAATAATAAATAACAGTAATAATCTAGTTCTGCTCCCTTGATGCAGCAGAAAGGACCATATCGTATCATGTAACTATCCTTTTAGCTTTAACTTTTAACATCCACATGTGCTATGTACTTTATTTACCTACAGGTTTGGTGCCTGGGCAATGAAAGCAGATACCACATAAACAAGACAGTAGATGGTTCCACCTTTTCTGTAGTCATCCCTTCCTTAGTTCCTGGTATTCGATACAGTGTGGAAGTAGCAGCAAGTACTGGGGCAGGACCTGGAGTGAAAAGTGAGCCACAATTTATCCAGTTAGGTAAGCCTTCTGGTAAATCTGCCTATAAATTCAGTGCTGTGTTTATTTTCCCTTTTATGGATCCAGAAATATGGATCCAGGCAGAATTCAGAGTGTTGTTTGCATTTTAAAATAATTAGACTAATATTTATGGTTTTGGACATGTATTGGAGCTGGATTCTAAAGACAGTGTTGTAACAGCATCTCTCAAAGGTTTGCTGTATAATGGCTGCTGCATTTTTTTAAAACAAAAAGTCACAATTCATTATTGGTTTTGGCTGTTGATTTTTGCAAAGCGGTTTGATACTTAAGATTGGCATAGGAAAAACACAGCAGTTTAAGATAGGCATGAGCCACCAAGTTTTCTGCATTCATATTCTGGCCTACCAGTATCAGGGCAAGGGATGCAACAGTGACGTCATCTGCACCAAGCATTCCTCTGACCTGGCTTAAGACTGGAGGTCATAGGAGATGAATATATCTGGAAGTGATGTGGGATTACTGCTGGTTTACAGAACAATACTTAAGATGCCTTGGAATATAGTGATGCTTCTCTTTGTTAGCATGATGAAATCAAAACATGCTGTCATTAGAGTCAGTACTCTGTCCCATCAGACCAAAATAGAACCTCACCATATTTCTTTTGGCCTTCTACCCTTCTCTGTCCCCATCATTAAAAGACCTGTCCAGTTATGTGATTTTACAGTTAAAAATAGGTAGTTACTGAGGATGAAGAAAGGACCCTATTCTGAGTGAACGATCACTGCAATGCTAAAAAATTACATGTGGGCATTGAAATTAAGGGAACTTCCAAAGAATTGCTTATAATTTGGGCTTGTGACGCCCATTGATTGTAATAGAAATTGCATAGTAGAACTTTTAACAATGACTCATTAATGTAGTACCTGTAATTGCTCATTGACATATTGTTTTCTGTGCCCATTTTCCATTCTCAAGAATCAGGGGTTCTGTTTCACTGCTGATATTTTGAAAATCTTGAAACTTTAAGAGTTATGGATACCAGCATAATGAAGAGGCCTTGATGTCTGAAACTGCAGGCTTGATAGTGAATTTTTCCTTAATCCATCTGCTAATAAATTAATCGTAAATAAAAACCAGTTTTACAAGAACATGATTTATTTAGCTTCCCTTCTTTGCCTTTCCAGTTAGTTTATTTGGAAAAGGAACATAGTCGACAATTTGCCTTACCAGAACTGAGCAGGGCCACTAGCCTGCGTTCAGCAATGGCATGTATGAACATTTCACTAGAAGGGGAAGGGCCGTTAGATGCCTATGTCCTATTGAAAGTCAATAGGAGTCAGGTACCCAGTCTTTGACAGTCCTCTCCTAAGGCTATTGATTAGTGCTGCACAAAATAAATGGAATTTAGGCTCCTAAGTGCCTAAATCATGTTTGAAAATGGGACTTAAGCTCCTAAATCACTTAGGTATTTTTGAAAATGTTGCCCAAAGCCTCTTTCCTCCAGATCATTTTTTCTGATTCATCTGAGACCTACAGTAAACAAAAGTTATCATTTGCTGTTTAGTGGCCTCAGTATTTGGTGACCTTAGTCCAATCCCTAGTGGACAGATGGTAACATTACAGTTAATATGTGGTAGTACACACCCTATGTGGGAGGTCTCTCAAACACTGTGCCTGATGTAAGCACATTGCCTTTAGGGACACTGAAGAGGTGTTGACCAGAGAATCCCTTGCTGTGATCTTTAACAGTGTACACCAGGCGCCCATCTCTTGACAAACTGTGCTGGCTGGTGATGAAGGAAGTGGCACAAAGCCTCTTTCTCATTTGCCTCCTTTCGGGGAGTTTAGCACTCTCTTATAAGCACAGGCCTCAAGCAAACTTTGTGCTCTGTAAAAGAAAGGATTTTTCTAGTACCTGAGAAGATGTGCCTTCTTCAGCTCCCTCTCCCCTTTCTGTCCCGATACAGAGTCAGATATAATCTGTGGTGAGATCCTTAGCCCTACTACTGCCACTTTACACCAGGTCAAGGGACCAGAACAATGTAAAGGGCTTTAACAGCCTTGTAACTAGCTGTTGGAAGGATTCCCATGGCACAGATGCAGTGTAAGATAGCTATGGCTACCTTCTGAGGACTCCTTTGCAAGCCCTGGGAGCAGAAAGCATGTGTGGGGACCATACTGTGGAGATTCTGAGCAGTACGGTGGCCCACAGGGCATCCTGGAGGGGCTGCCATAACTCAAACAGGCCCCTAGGGCTATAAGTTACCCGAAGGAGACTCTTCAGCCAAAGTAGCCTAGGGTTGTGAGAGTGGTAAAGTGGCTTAAAATTTCCTCATCTTACTCTGAGTTCTGTGCTTGTGCCTCTTAGAGGCTCACCATAGAATCTCA
This sequence comes from Gopherus flavomarginatus, assembly GCF_025201925.1. Lineage (NCBI taxonomy): Eukaryota > Metazoa > Chordata > Testudines > Testudinidae > Gopherus > Gopherus flavomarginatus. The sequence continues at coordinate 187,113,172 of NC_066617.1, forward strand.
TCCTTGGTTCTTGGATGTGCTCCCAGAGAAGGAGTGAAGCAGTGAGGGACAGATGGCACCATTGTTTTCCAGAAGCTGTTTTGAGGATACAAAACTTAATTTGCTAATACGATCAGTCTAGCACCTTTCAAAACCAATACATTCATTTAGATGGAGAGGGCTTTTTTTTTTTCTTTTTGGATTTTGGGGAGGGGAGCTGCATGTGGTGGTGGGTAAGGATGCTGTTCATGGAATGTTTGGGGGAAATTGCTAGTTCCAGTATCTATATGCTAGATGAACTGCATTCCTGCAATCACCAGTTTGAGAAATCTATATTTCCTTCTTAGAGTCAGGAAGCTTAAATATTTTGCTTTGATGTTGATTTCTGAATTAGTATGCTGTTACCTTTATTAAACTGATTACAAATTCCCTGTGTGCATATTATATATACTTATGATTTGTATTTTCATTTAAATTTTGGAATATCTCTCACAATTAACTCAGATTTAGATCTTACTGTGAACAATTCTTGATTAAAAATTGAGGGCTATATTGTGACTAACCCTAAAACTTCCCCCTTAGGACTTAGTTTGAGTAAGTCCCCACACACTACACCTCTCCCCTGCACAGATAGGACTACTTGATTTTCATAGAATCATAGAATATCAGGGTTGGAAGGGACGTCAGGAGATCATCCAGTCCAACCCCCTGCTCAAAGCAGGACCAATTCCCAACTAAATCATCCCAGCCAGGGCTTTGTCAAGCCTGACCTTAAAAACCTCTAAGGAAGGACATTCCACCACCTCCCTAGGTAACCCATTCCAGTGCTTCACCACCCTCCTAGTGAAAAAGTTTTTCCTAATATCCAACCTAAACCTTCCCCATTGCAACTTGAGACCATTACTCCTTGTTCTGTCATTTGATACCACTGAAAACGATCTAGATCCATCCTCTTTGGAACCCCCTTTCAGGTAGTTGAAAGCAGCTATCAAATCCCCCCTCATTCTTCTCTTCTGCAGACTAAATAATCCCAGTTCCCTCAGCCTCTCCTCATAAGTCATGTGCTCCCTAATCATTTTTGTTGCCCTCCACTAGACTCTTTCCAATTTTTCCACATCCTTCTTGTAGTGTGGGGCCCAAAACTGGACACAGTACTCCAGGTGAGGCCTCGCTAATGTCAAGTAGAGGGGAATGATCACGTCCATTGATCAGCTGGCATTGCCCCTACTTATACAGCCCAAAATGCTGTTAGCCTTCTTGGCAACAAGGGCACACCGTTGACTCATATTTAGCTTCTTGTCCACTGTAATCCCTAGGTCCTTTTCTGCAGAACTGCTTCCTAGCCATTCGGTCCCTAGTCTGTAAGAGTGAATGGGATTCTTCCCTCCTAAGTGCAGGACTCTGCCCTTGTCCTTGTTGAACCTCATCAGGTTTCTTTCGGCCCAATCCTCTACTTTGTCTAGGTCCCTCTGTATCCTATCCCTATCCTCCAGCGTATCTACCACTCCTCCCAGTTTAGTGTCATCTGCAAACTTGCTGAGAGTGCAGTCCATGCCATCCTCCAGATCATTAATGAATATATTGAACAAAACCAGTCCCAGGACTGGCCCCTGGGGCACTCTGCTTGAAACCAGCTGCCAGCTAGACATGGAGCTGTTGATCACTACCCATTGAGCCTGATGATCTAGCCAGCTTTCTATCCACCTTATAGTCCATTCATGCAGCCGATACTTCTTTAACTTGCTGGCAAGAATACTGTGGGAGACCATATCAAAAGCTTTGCTAAAGGAATAACACATCCACTGCTTTCCCCTCATCCACAGACCCATTTATCTCCTCGTAGAAGGCAATTAGGTTAGTCAGGCATGACTTGCCCTTGGTGAATCCATACTGACTGTTCCTGATCACTTTCCTCTCCTCTAAGTGCTTCAGAATTGATTTCTTGAGGACCTGCTCCATGATTTTTCCAGGGACTTAGGTGAGGCTGACTGGCCTATAGCTCCCCGGAACCTTGTTCTTCTCTTTTATAAAGATGGGCACTACATTAGCCTTTTTCCAATCATCCGGCACCTTCCCCAATCACCATGAGTTTTCAAAGATAATGGCCAATGGCTCTGCAATCACATCCTTCAACTCCTTTAGCGCCCACGGATGCAGCGCATCCAGACCCATGGACTTGTGCTCGTCCAGTTTTTCTAAATAGTCCCAAACCTCTTCTTTCTTCACAGAGGGCTGGTCACCTTCTCCCCATACTGTGCTGCCCAGTGCAGCAGTCTGGGAGCTGACCTTGTTTGTGAAGACAGAGGCAAAAAAAGCATTGAGTACATTAGCTTTTTCCACATCCTCTGTCACTAGGCTGCCTCCCTCATTCAGTAAGGGGCCCACACTTTCCTTGACTTTCTTCTTGTTGCTAACATACCTGAAGAAACCCTTCTTGTTATTCTTAACATCTCTTGCGAGCTGCTACTCCAAGTGTGATTTGGCCTTCCTGATTTCACTCCTGCATGCCTGAGCAATATTTTTATACTCCTCCCTGGTCATTTGTCCAATCTTCCACTTCTTGTAAGCTGCTTTTTTGGGTTTAAGATCAGCAAGGATTTCATTGTTAAGCCAAGCTGGTCGCCCGCCATATTTACTATTCTTTCTATACATTGGGATGTTTTTTTCCTGCAACTTCAATAAGGATTCTTTAAAATACAGCCAGCTCTGCTGGACTCCTTTCCCCTCATGTTATTCTCCTGAGGGATCCTGCCCATCAGTTCCCTGAGGGAATCAAAGTCTGCTTTTCTGAAGTCCAGGGTCCGTATTCTGCTGCTCTCCTTTCTTCCTTGTGTCAGGATCCTGAATTCAACCATCACTTTTGCTTCCCCTACTAATTCTTCCCGGTTTGTGAGCAGCAGGTCTAGAAGAGCTCTGCCTCTAGTTGGTTCCTACAGCACTTGCACCAAGAAATTGTCCCTTACACTTTCCCAAAACTTCCTGGATTGTCTGCACCGCTGTATTGCTCTCTCAGCAGATATCAGGGTGATTAAAGTCTCTTATGAGAACCAGGGCCTGTGATCTAGTAACTTCTGCTAGTTGCTGGAAGAAAGCCTCGTCCACCTCATCCCTCTGGTCTGGTGGTCTATAGCAGACTCCCACCACGACATCACCCTTGTTCCTCACACTTCTAAACTTAATCCAGAGACTCTCAGGTTTTTCTGCAGTTTCATACCAAAGCTCTGAATGCTTTCGTGCCAAAAATGAGTATGTGGACCTTCGGCTGGGCATGGGGGTAAAAGGAAGTTGGACCCATGCAAGGGCTACAGAACATTGCCCCAGAGAACTATCAATCCCTTTGATACTGATCTCCACCGTAGCTTCTGTGCAGTGATGGAGTGCCACGGATGGCAGCTTTGAAATGTTGACACTCCATTGGTTTGCTGATGCTTCTATAGCAAATTACCTGGTACATCCTGCGGCACATTCTGTCCAGTGTATTATTCACATGAGGCATCTCAGATGCAGTTAATATTACTCATAATAAACATATTAACCTGAGTGAATACATTTTATGCACTTATTTCTTAAGAGGTTTCTGTAAAATAATTATAAATGTTAAGTGCTTTTTTCAACCAGTGGATGTCTCAAGGGTGCAAAATACAAGAAATTCTTATTGCACCTTTATTACTCTAATCACTCACATTAAGAGATGTGATTTGTGAACTAATTAGGATGCCTTTAGGGATATTCTTCTGTCAGCGACTGCAAGTAATCTGCCTAACATAATATAGTGTCTTTTTCAGGCCTGCAGTAGACTTTCAAAGGTTATCTGCTTTGCCCACCCAAAGCCCTGTTGATATCAGTGAGGCTCCACATGGGTGATGCACTCCACTTACATGCAGTACATTATACAGTTGTAGCCTAAAAGTGGCACTTCTCCATTTATGGCATTTTATATAACTAGAAAGAAGGCAAAAGAGGCTATTCATAAGTTGATTTCTGACCAAAGAATTGTCTTTCCGCATTATATATACCCACACTGAGGGTGTGGGGGCGAGGGCAGAGTTATTGCAAATTCAAGCCCTCAGAAATTAGGAAATGCCAAATTTATGGTTGCTCATGCAATCTTAATTCTCACTTCCCTTTGATCAGCTATCTGATGCACTGAATGAGGCAGGAGTCCTGTGGAATAGTACCTCATTGTACCGTTAAAGACTGTATCTTGATGCGTACATGGGTCACTGTGATTCTGGCATTTCGTAACTCTTGAATTTGCAAACTAAATAATTTTATTTTAGCATAGTATTTTGTATGTAATTTACTCGTCTACTTTGAAAAGGAAAAGATAGAAAGCAATTGTTATGTACAATTGTAACAACCTCATATCTTATATCGTCAACGTTTAAACCCTGAACCTTCCTCACAACACTACAGACTTCTAGTACTTGAACAACAGACCTAACTACATTAACTGTCAACATGGAAAGTCTATTATCTTGGGGCCAGGAAATAGGCCAGTTCCAGGGAGTGATGTAGTCAGCCTTCTCCAGCAGCTCCTGGCTATTCTCAGTGCGGTATGTGCTTCTGCAGCTTTGTCAGCATTGTGAGCTTGGCCTTAGAATGTTCACAATTCCTTATTATTTTGTCATGCTGCCAGTGTTTACCTGGAGGAACCAGAAACAACAGCAGTGATATGGTGATTTTCAGCAGTATATGACTCAGCTAAACCTGAATGGATTTTCATGGCACAAAGAAAAGGCATTTTTCTAGACCAAGGTCTTTCTCCCTTTTCCCCTAATTTCAAAGGCCTGACACAAACAACAAAGTGATAGAACAAAAAAAGGCTGCAAGAATCTTTAATAATGGAAAGTGTTAGCAACATATACACATAGGTCACTACCAGCTTCCCTTTAAATTAGTGGTTAGCTTAGCTTCTATTATTAAATTAAAGGTTAGCTTAGCTTAGTGGTTAACTTAGCTTCTATTATTAAATTATTAAATTCTGTTATTAAATATGCCTATGTATAGGCATATATGTGTGTGTATACAGATATATAATATGTATGTCAGTTTAATGACTGAAGCTAAACAGTAAGAGAGAGAGAGTATCTGTGTATATGTGTAAAATATATATATGAAAAATGAAGCTTTGTGCAGATATAGCAGTCCACACATGCATAATGTATTTCAGCCTTGGTGCTTTAAATAGAATAATTTATTATAATGATATACTGGTATTTCCAGTAGCTAACAGAACAATATCATTAAAGCCATGCTAATTAGTTCTCGAATCACATATCATAATGTGAGTAATTAGAAAAGTAAAGGTTCATGGAGTATTTTGTACACGAGACATGCACTGTGTGAATAATGCACTTAACATTTGTACATATATATAAAAATATTACCACTATGGTTGTTTGAGTTACAGAATCATTTACATTGCTGACTCCTTGTGCACAGCTTAGGGCTTCATACATTTTATTGATTCTAGGTTGTAGTACTCTTTTTTTGGGGGGAAAGGGGGAATAAGGTAACTTTTTCCTTATTGTAATTACTTCATCAGAAGTACGAAAGAGAAATATTTAAACAATAAAGAAATGTTCACATCCGCAGAACAATAGGTGAACAGTGTCTCCAATGAAAATTCACTTTTCTGTCAAAGAAAACAATTTCAAATAATAACAGCATTTTAAAAAAAGCACATTTAGTTGTTTTGAAATTAGAATGATATTGCAGTTTCCAATATCTTAATACAGCCTCAGCTGCTGTGAGACAAAAGATGAGATATAGAGTGGCAATTTTAATTCATTAGTCACAGTACACTTTATACAGTGAAGCCCATCTGGCCACTTGCATGGAACTTCACTTGGCTGTCTCCATAAAATCTGAAGCAACCCAATTTAACCTTGCACAAATAGCCATGAAATCTATAAACCTAGCAGACACAAAGGGTGTATTAGAAAGAAAAGAATAGATCTGCCTGGTGAACTTTCAGACTACGAGTGCCCTTAGGATCACAGAAGATAAAAGGGCTTGTTACAACTTCCAGTCAACAAACAGTCAAAAGCAGTGATTGCTTGTGAAAATAGGAGTTCAGCCTGGATGCCATGTAGAATGAAATCTGAAATTCTGTGGAAGAAAAAGCCAAGGAAAAAGATATTAATAATTTAACCATTTCCCATCTATAAAGGTGTCCCTTTCCCAGAGCAATTGTGTTTTTTTTTTTTTTTTTTTTACAATATGGCTTGTTTTCCCTGTGGTTTATAGTGCCAGTATTTCTCTTATATATATATATATATTTATACTTATTGGGAGAGGGGCAGAAACGTGTGGTGTCATGATTAAGAGTGTTAACATGTTCACTGGTTAGTGCTTAGAGCATTAATGCTGTTGTGTTTTAAGTGAACTGGTTTCCATTTCTTAGCTAGTATGCATAAACAGAATTTGATCAGGCCACCTGAGCAAACAACATCTCTCTCCTAAAAGGACCAATCTCAGGACCAGATTCTACTATCTTACTCTCACTTGAGTAGTACCTAACTCTTCTGACTATTTACTCTGAAATCAACAAGACTGATCAAAGAGTTAGGTATTACACAGTTTGAGTGATGTAAGGTATTATTCATTGTGAATGAAGGTTTCAGAATCTTGCCCTCAATTTGGGGAGCAATAATACAGATCTCTCACCTCACAAATTTGCAAAGAGCACCTCTTACTGTTAAAAATCAATGTACCCAGATGTTAAAAATCTAGCAAAATGTCTTCTCTTTGAGCAACCTCAATGCAATTATAGGATATTGGTGGGTAGAATAGTCTGAAATAATGTTACTAGAAAGTATTTAAAGACATACCATATGGAAAGAAAAATGAGGTTTTAGGTTAAAATAATAAATACCCTGTATATTAAAAAAGAAAACTCTTATACGTTTAACAATTAATGAAAATATTTTCAGCTGTCCTTTGTTTCCATTCTGAGTTCTAAATTGGAGTAGTTGATTGGGGCGGGGGGAGGGTTCTGATTTTTCCACTACTAGGAAGGCCTATTTGATTATTTTATTTTATTTTATTATATCTTTTCTTGGGATAGTTAATCTCCCTTTCCTACGGTTCTTTTTGCCTTCTCATAGCTATAATTTTAAAGACTAGCTTGTCTAGCCATGCTAAGTTGGTAGAATCAAGTTACTTCATTCACTCACTTCTTCAGCTAGTTTTGAATTTTCAGTCTTCTTGAATTGAGGTCAAAATAAGACTGTGAGGAAAAAAACCAGACTGTGTAACATGAGATACAAGTCGCCTGTCAGAAACTGCTGAATTTAAAAAACATCTCTTCAGTATCCACCTTCTATAAATGTGTTTTGAATTTGTAATGCTTCTATGATTTTCACTTCTGGGGAAGTATGTGTGTGTTCCTGTAGCTTGGATCTAAGCTTTACTAGAATTCTGGGAACAGACTGCTCCAACACATTCCTTCATAGTTTTTTTTGTGAATGTTTTGTTGGCTTTTATTTTTAAATTTAATCTGAAATAATTTGATTTACGGTATATTGCAGAAATGATGAAAAATTATAGGCCAAAAATTTTAAACCATGGACTTAGTCAGCTTTCTTAATCCATATTTAATCACCTAAATAAAAGGGGCCTAATTTTCAGAAGCATTAAGAACCCACTATCTTGCTGAAGTCAACGGGAGTTGGGGCAGGGAGCATCTTTTTCTTCTGTGTTTGAAAAGCACCTAACACAGTGGGTTCCTAGTCCATGTCTAAGTCTGCTAGGTGCTACAATAGTACAAATAATAAGTAATAGTAGTAGTAGTTTAGTACCTCTGAAAATCAGGCCAATTTTATTTAGGTATCTAAATATGGATTTAAAAGGCCAACTTTGGGTGCCCAGGTTTGAAAATCTGGGCCATATTTTTAAATCACTGTCTACAATTATTATTACTCAGTAATAATAGTAGTACATTTGGTTTTTACAACTGCACATCCAAATTAATCAGAGATTTTTGGTTCCTTTTTTAGATTCCCATGGAAACCCTGTGTCACCAGAAGACCAAGTCAGCTTAGCCCAGCAGATTTCAGATGTTGTAAAGCAGCCAGCTTTCATTGCTGGCATTGGTGCAGCCTGTTGGATTATTCTTATGGTCTTCAGCATCTGGTTATACCGCCACCAAAAGAATCGAAATGGACTCACTGGTACTTACGCTGGTATCAGAAAAGGTGCCGTATTACAACTCTTGATTTGTTAATTGCTTTACTGTCCTTTACAGCTTTTTAATTGGAAAGATCTTGCTCATCTCAGGCCCATTGAATACTTGGGGTCTGTCCATTGAATAATCAGGTGGACTTTGCATCAGTTACCCCAATAGAGAACACATGAAAATTTTGATAATTTAGTACTTGTGACTTTTTATTAAGACCCTTAATCAAAATACTCAGGCTTGCTTTTCATTTTAAATATATGTAGGTGAATTTAGTGCTGACAGCTGTCCATATGTTTACAGAATAGGGTAGCACCAGGGCAAGTTTCCTCTTGCTGCCCTGCCACTGTGCCACATGGCTGACCTGAAAAAAGATTCAACTGGGTGGTAGTTCACTATTCTTCTTTGAGTGCTTGCTCATATCAGTTCCATTCTAGGTATGCACGTGCCCACATGCATGGCCATCGGAGATAGCCTTAGAGATATCCGTAGCACCTTCTTGAGTGCCATGCCCATGTGTCAGTATATTAGGTGCTGCCGGCCCTATGCCCTCTCAGTTCCTTCTTACCACCAGTGGTGATTAGTTGGAGAACCTTTCCCTTGTCTCACAAGAGCTAACGGTTCTTCTATTTCACCCTTTAGCCTTAAGGCTTTGTAAATTAGTTTGTTTACAGTAGTTAGTTAATATGTAGTTGTTAAGTAATGTAGTTAGAGATAGATTCCCCACTTTGCCCCAGGTGAGGCATGCCACTGTCTCTGGGTTTTAAGCCCTGCTCTGACTGTAACAGGCCTATGCTTGTTAGTGACCCCCATAGTAGCAGTGAAAGAGAAGTGTTGCATCTGTAAGAACTTTCATCCAAGAACACAGAAAGAGTGAGACATTCGTTTGAGGGCCCTCCTCATGGAGGCTGCTGTCCACCAGCGTCCACGCCTTCCCAGCCAGACTCTGCCCCGAGTACCTTGGCCTCGGTGCACAGCACACCCTCACCACTAGGCTCCACCCAGCACCTCCCCCGGTCACCAGTGCCGAAGAAGAGGTCGAAGAAGAGTGACTCCTCAACACCGAGCAAGAAGGACTAAGAACCCAGTTTGGGCCAACAGCCAGCACCGGAGCCGCATGGGGACATCCCCTCGATGGGGCCTCCTAGTCCCCTGAGGGATCCGCCACTGACTCCAGGAAGTGGTAGGGGACCCAGACTGGTGGCAGTGCTGATGCCTTCCCAGGCTCTCCTGGTGCATAGAGAGCAGAGGCCTCTACCAGTGCCACCGGCACCAAGTGTATCGCAGGTCATGACAAAGGCTCTCATTGAGGGCAGGCCAGCTGTGAAGACCCCCCAGAGGGCAGGTGAACGACGCTGGTCTCCATAGATGAGACAGCACTTTCCGTCTCCACGCCCCAGGTCTCTGTCTTCTGCAGGACATCCTACATCGTGAGCACCAGGCTCCAGGTCTCCATTCTCTTGACATGGGTCACCTAGAGGAAGGCACCAGTCACTGTCACCAGTCACCATATCGCCAGCACCGATCATCCTCCCATCAGCTGCCTCCTCAGTGTAGATCCCTGCAGTGGGAGCAGTCTCGATCATGGTACTGATCACTCTGCCCCAGCACCAGTCCTCCTACGTGAGGCACTGATCTCATGCAGCAATGGTTAGCCATGAGACGCAAGCTTCAACAGCCACTCCATGGCCACCAGAAGGTGTTTCCTCTGGTTCAGAAAGGGAATTCAGCCCTTCACTGCAACAGCACTGGCGCGAGTGGGCACCTGAGGCTGCATCGACCTCTACGATGCCATCGTGGCGGTAAGGCCAGTGACCGGCACAATGGCCCTACTGGAGCTCATAGGGCATGCCTGTGATGCCGATGCCTCAGTCAGTCCATTCCTTGGCCACCACCTCAGAGCAGCAATCAACAGCACTGGCAGCACCAAGCTCGGTGTGGGTAGCACACTCAGAGGCCAGGGTAGAGGAGCAGGTGCCCACCCTGAAACCCTCTTTTCCCATGAGGGGATGACCCCTCAGGGGCTCCCCCGGTGACCCAGTCATCATCCTGAGATGAGGGGGTGGCAGGCCCCTTCCGCACCAGCCCACCAGACAATTTCAAAGAACATCAGGTCCTGCTTCTTAGGCTGACTACAAAATTAGGCTTGGAAGTGAAGGAGATGGCCAAAAAAGCAGACATCCTGTTCAATGTGCTCTTGGCCTCTACTCCCACCTGTGTTGTGCTACTAGTACACAGTGGGGTACTAAAAATAGCAAAAGCCCTTTGGCAAACTTTTTCCATCCCTTGCACCTCCAAGAGGGACGAGAAAAAGTATTTTGTCCTAGCCAAAGGGTATGAATATTTCTATACTCACCCTCCTTTGGGCTCACTGGTCATCTCAGTCACCAACAAGAAGGAGCGATGGGCAGACCAGTTCAACCCCCAAGAATAAAGAGGCCAAGAGGCTGGACTTCTTGGGAGAAAGATTTATTCAATGGCCAGCCTTCAGTTCCAGGTGGCCAACCATCAGGCTCTCTTGGGCAGGTACCACTTCAATTTATGGGATTCCCTCCGTAAGTTCAAGGACTCACTGCCCCAGGACTTGGCCCAGAAATTCTGGGTCCTGGTGCAGGGGGGTATGATGGTTGCAAGGTGCTCCCTCCAGATGGCGTGAGATGCAGCTGATTCAGGTGCTCTCATCAATTGTGGTCATGAAGTGCAGCTCCTGGCTTCAGACAGCTGGCCTGTCCCAGGAGATGCAGGCCTCAATCCAGGATGTTCCCTTAGATGGGAATGGTCTCTTCATAGGACAAACTGACATGAGGCTGCACAGACTGACACTTGAGTCACTTCGCTCGCTGGATCTGCACACGCTGCAATCAGCAAGGAAGCAGTTCTGGCCACCCCCGCTGCTGAGACCTTCACAGCCTCAACCAGGGCAGGCAAGAAGAAGGGATAGAGACACGAGTTTTTGTCATCACTGCCCTTCCTCCTCCCACTCCCCTGTGCAGCGCAGCCTGTCAAAGCCTCACGAGGGCCAGAAGCACTCATTTTGAGGATGCACTCAAAAGTGATGCCCCAGTCAGCTCCCCAGATCTGGCTCGTTCTTTCCTCAACCATCTTCATCCCTACTGTGCTGCCTGGTCGCAGGTCACCTCAGACCACTGAGTGCTAGAGATTGTATCTTGGGGCTACATCCTGCCCTCGATCTGAAGGACGCCTATTTCCATATGTCTGTCTTCCAAAGTCACAGATGATTCCTCTGTTTTGTGATGGGTGGGCACCATTTCCAGTTCACGGCACTGCTGTTTGGCCTCTCGTCTGCCCTGAAGGTGTTTACAAAAGGTATCCCACCAGTCACTCCTTACGTCAGGCACTTGAGTGGTTCAGGTCTACCTATATCACGACAATTGGCTCATAAAGGGTAGATCTTGGGAATAAGTGCTAAGGAGCCTCAATCTGGTTCATTCCATCTGCCATGACCTGGGCCTGTTGGTAAATGAAAAGAAATCATCTGAAGGCCAGTGCAATGAATAGAGTTCATTGGGGTGGTTCTTGACTCCACGGGAGCCAGAGCTTTCCTTCCGGAGATGCATTTCCAGGCCATATCAGACCTGATCGTCCATGTGAAAAACTAGCCGCTCACCACTGTTCATACCTGCCTGCAGTTGTTGGGCCAGATGGCCACATGTACGTACATGGTCCAGCATGCCCAGCTCCATCTCTAGCCAGTGCAAATGCAGTTGGCGTTGGTCTACATCTCCAACAGACACAATCTAGACTGGGTGGTCAGGGTGCCAGTTCACATCCAATCGTCCCTGGATTGGTGGTTGAGCCCCAAATCTGTGTTTGAGGAAGTTCCCTTCAGAGCCCCGGCCCCATGGCTGACCCTGGTTTCCAATGCCTCAGACCTGGGCTAGGGAGCTCACCTGGGAGAGCTCAGCATGCAAGTCCACTGGTCATGGGATGATCTGTCCCTCCACATAAACATCAGGGAGCTCAAATCAGTTTGTCTGGCCTGCCAGGCTTTCCTGCCTCATGTGAAGGGCAAGGTGGTGCAAGTCCTGACAGATAATGCCACAGCAATGTATTACATCAACAGGTTGGGAGGAGCCAGTTTGTCGGCCCTTTGCCACGAAGCTCTCCACCTGTGGAGCTTCTGTGTGTGGCATGCCTTCCATTTGGTAGCCACACATCTGCCTGGAGCCAAGAACATGGTAGCAGATCACCTCAGCGGGACCTTCTCGTCTCGCCACGAGTGGTCGCTCCACCCGGAGGTGGTCAGTGTGATTTTTCAGAGATGGGGGAATCCCCAGGTGGATCTGTTCGTGTCCCATCCAAACTGGAAATGCCACATGTTCTGCTCGTTCCAGGGATTGGACAATGCATCCCCATTAGATGCCTTTCTGCTTCCATGGTGGGGGGCTCTGATGTACGCCTTCCCACTGGTGCAGCTAATCCACGAGGTCCTTAGGAATATCAAACAGGACAAGGTGAAGGTGATACTGATAGCTCCTGTGTGACCTTAGCAGCACTGGTTTGGCACGCTTACGGACCTTTCGGTAGCCGCTGCCTCTGCCTCTCTGGCTGGACCTGCTGTCCCAGAACCCAGGGAATCTTCTGCATGCGAACCTGCTGTCGCTGCACTTGACAGCATGGTCTCTGCATGGCTAATTGTGGAAGAATGGGAATGCTCGGCCTGGGTCCAGCAGGTCTTGTTGGGTAGTAAAAAGCCATCTACCAGTTCGACCTGGCCAAGTGGAAGAGGTTCATATGCTGGGCCTTGGACCAGGATATCTGGGCTGAGCAGGCCTCACTGCAGGCAATCCTGGACTGTCTTCTACACCTCAAGCTCCAGGGGTTGTCCCAGTTATCAATCAAAGTCCACTTGGTCACTGTTTCAGCCATCCAACCTCTGTTCCAGGGAAGGTCAGTCTTTGCTCATGACAGTCCAGTTTTTGAAAGGTCTGGAGCATCTCTATCCACACGTCAGGGATCCCATCTGTCCCTGGGACCTGAATCTCATACTGTCACGGCTCATGGATAAGGCTGTGTGTGTCTTAGAGGTCACAGAAGTCATGGATTCTCTAACTTTCCGTGACCTCCATGATTTCCACAGCTGCCAGTGCGGCTGGCTCTGGGACTGCCAAACAACTCAGGCACTGATTGCCCAGTCGACTGGGGTACAGGCTTCATCAACAGCCTTCCTGGTCAAGGTGCCGATTCAGGATATCTGCAGGGCCTCCACCTGGTCATCTACCCACACATTTACATCTCATTATGTGCTCACCCAGCAAGCTCGAGACAATGTGGCAGAGCTGTGTTGCAAGCCACATGACTGTGAACTCTGAGCCCGCCACCAGGGATACTGCTTGTGAGTCACCTAGAATGGAATTGATGTGAGCAAACACTCAAAGAAGAAAAAATGGTTACCTATCTTTCGTAACTGTTGTTCTTTGAGATGTGTTGCTCATGTCCAATCCATGACCCATCCTCCTGCCAACTGAGATGGCATAGGGTCGGCAGCCCCTAATATACCGACGCATGAATACAGCACTCAAAAGAATGCTACTGCTGACCCTACGGGTACCGCCAAGGCAAAAATCTCCGATGGCTGCACATGTGGGCATGTGCACACCCAGAATGGAAAGGACAAGAGCAACACAGCTCAAAGAACAGTTACGAAAGGTAGAAAACCGTTTTTTCATTCTAGTCAGTCGCCCTTGGCTGAGAATACTACCAACATCAGCTCTAGGTGTCAGTTATATAATGCTTTTGTGCGTGTATGTTCCCACATGTTGTGGGGGAGAGGTAAGGTGGCTGTTTGAAGAAGCAGAATTGATGGAAATATATTTTCAAAGGCACTTTCATCAATGTTGTCGTGAGACTGTCCTATTAGCTCTCAGGTTCCTAGGGGGACTGCCCGCAGTCTGTATTCAAACCTGCTGTACATCCAAAATGGCAGTATTGGCTCCAGCTTCTAGCCATGTTCACTTTCATGTTGTTGTTCTCATTTATGTAGCATCATTAGGTGGGCACAGTGCTTTACAGCTGGTCACTGTGATAGATGATAAACAGAATCCCTGCCCAGAAGATCTTCTGGCCTAGGAGCATGATTTCCATTGACTTCAATAGGCTTTGGATTGATAGGACCCTAAAGTTACAAGTGGGTACAATACAGTGCAATGCATCACAACTCATAGCAGTGCCATTTAGGCAATTAGAGTCTGAAGGTCATAAAAGTTGGAACGCTTCATAGAATAGGTGAGCTTCCGGTAGCTTTTTAATGGAAGAGAAGGAGGGCACTGGATGTTAGATAATTAAAAGACTGAGCCAGGCCTAAATGGTGCATGAAAGTGGCACATTTAATATATTGTTAAAGGTAGGCACAAGATTGCATCTTCAGTCATCGTAGGTTTGAATGTATTCTGGGAATGGGCAGGGAGGCAGATAACACAAACATATTTTTGAAAGATGGTAAATAAGCTATTGCTATGAAAAAATAGCGATTGAGATGATCGGAGACGTATGGAAATGGTTTGGGGGTGGGAGAAATCATATCTAAACACAGGCACTGTGGTCTCTTGCCTAAATACAAACACGATCTTTTTTTTAAACACCTGTTTCTTACTGTCTTTGACAAAAGATTGACCACTATCATTTTAGAAATGGCCCTAAAGAAGAATTCAGTGTTTTCGATGACAGTGTCTTCGAGGGCTTCCATGCTATTAAAGCAATAGATTGGTTGGCAAAATTTAGGCTTGGTAATCTCAATGGAGATGTAGCCATGAAAATGAGGGTTGAATTTTACCTTTGATTTTATTTCTCTGAGAACGTTAAGATGTTAGAGAACTGTATGCCCCACTGCATTAACCTGCACTTTTTTGTTTTACTAATAGCATGCTGCCATATGGTCTTTCCACAGATGCTTTCAAACTAATATCACTATGCTGTTGGCTGAATTTAGGTTAAGGAAAAACCATAAAAATATAATTTTTAAAATAATAATATTGGCATTTGGTGATGTTCCAGTCTGTTGTGGATTATGAATTTCTGTAGAAATACCACATGTGTAGTTCTCAGTATTCCGCAGAAGGGAAAAAAACCTTGAATAGAAACATTTAGAAAGGTAGGCCTCAAGTCTGTGTTACCAACAGCACTTGAAGTAAAACCAGCATCTTTGGAGAAATAGAAATCATGAAATAATCACTCTGCAGTATATTGACATAAATGTTGAATGTGCACACTGAGTAATAGTGAACTTTATTAACTTTTATTTTTAAAAACATTTGGCTTCAAGCTTGACATCTGTTAAAATACTTCAGTATCCACACATTTACTTACTATACAAGCACCACTAGGCCCCTGGAACAGTTTAGTAATGGAAGAATTAAGTTACTCTTCGGTTTGCTAAAGTGTAAAGATTTCATTTAGTTTGACCTCTTTTCATCTTTTCCTCAGTTCCTTAAAAACTAAGCTAGATTTAGTAGTTAGCTCACAGAAAAGTGATGACAAGGACTACTCATCTTTTTCTCTTGTCCTTGTGATTGCAAATTAATGTGGAGACATTTCATTCTTCCTTGAATAGCTCTGGTTTTATATGCACCTTTTTTTTTTTTAAATGAAAGCTTGTTACTATGGCTCTGTATTTTTCAATGTAGCTAAATTACACTGACTATGTGAAAAGGCCTAGCTGAAAGAAAACACAATAGAATTCCTGAGATAGACAGCTGTGCTACAAATGAAGCCTGCAATGGGCAAAAATGCTCAGAAGTTTTCCGGTTTTATACAGTGTCACATGCTTGGAAATAAATTGGCTTAAAAAGAAGCAACAAACATACAGCATACTCTAACTAATACTTTTGGGTCCCAAAAAAACTCTGCAAATTCTAAAAAGAGAATTCAAGAAAGACATCAGAACTGTCTGCAATGTAAAAATTATATTAAGCTCTTTAAGCACCTAAATCTCTTAGCCAGCACATTGTCTTCATATGGCAGGTCTGATCACCAAATTCCTATCCTAAGGTGTCCTTTAGTGAAAATTCTATTGCATCTCTCATGTTTTTATTTGTTTTACTTGGAATCAAGAGGAAAATCTTAGCTTTTCTCTACCCATCAAGCGTACAGAAACAATACGCCAGAATTCAACAGAAGGGGGAGTATGTCCTATTGGGGAGAGTAGATGCTGGTGCACTACACTTGGATTAGAAGCCTTATTGATTCAATTAAGATTTATAGTGGCAGTGAGAGTGAAGGTTTTCAAAGAGTGATATTGTTCCATTGTTAACCTTTCCTGTTAAAGTCATGGGTTGAAAGATAGAGAGGAGTTACCATGGGAGGGCTAGCTCGTGTAAATAAAGTGTGTGTGTGGGGGGGAAGGAATACAGTCTGATTTTATGTATTTCTTCCTTTCCCACAATAGCAAAACAATATTATATTACAGCTGTAATATATTGTAGTGCAGTTGTTATGATGAAGTGTGGGGCATTATTTGGTGAACATACAATAAAACAGTTATTTTGTAGTTCTCTTTGTTTCTTTAAAGGGCTATTGTTCCTTTATTGAATACTTAAGCGTTCCTATTAGTTCAGTGTAATGAGCACCTACTTACTGAACTGTAGATAAGATTCAAGTAAGATCTTGATAAGGCTTATTAAAGAATTTATCATTCTGTGTTTTGAAATGATTAATAGTGTAGGACATTTGTTTATATTAGGATTTGCAGCAAAACATAAGATACTAAACTGAAGGTCATTCAGAGGCTAAACCACATTCTATTCACCTCGTGAGTGTAGTAAAATGTTATAGTTTTCCAAAATGGTACCTGTGAAGACAAGCTTCTTTCTGAAATTTGGTTTTATTCTTATGTCAGTATGACTGAACTACTGGGTTAGTTATTTGTTTTAAGTTCAGCTGTCTGCTTGATTTATACTAATGTGTATGTTTCCCTTTCTCTCTTCAGCTTAATAACCAATTTGTATTTTGTTTTGATTTTTCAGTCCCGTCTTTTACCTTCACACCAACAGGTATATATTTGCACTTTACCCTCCTCCTTTGTTTGTTTGGCATGTATGTGTGGTACTATTTCTGTTTTTCTGATATAACCAGCCCAGCTGTTCTGAAAACAAAACATTAAAATGAATTATTTCTAGTGACAGGTATCATTGTAGTATTCTTTAAGATGAAGTAGTTTCCTTATTATTTTTCTTCCACATACTTTAGAGATTATTACTGCTATTTGTAGCTGAGGTTTTGTCCCTTTGTGGATGTCATTCCATATCCTGCAATTTGACTGTGTATATAAGCCCACCCATAAACTCTTTGGTGTGATCCTTTCAGTTCTCACACGATATCATGGACCCCCATCTTCTACAGGGATCCAGTACTGTTGACTCCCGCTCCTGTTGACTCCTGTTGACTTAGAAAGGCTCCCATTAATGTTAATGGAGCTACTTATCGGGAAAGAGGGGGAAGAAATTCCACACTAGCAGATCCTGACACAGTATCAGGGCCCTGGTCACTACGTGGAAGGAAACCTCTGAATGGCATCTATTTATTGTACATGCTGCAGGGAGAAATGTCAGTGAATCAGTCGGTGATACTCTTTCCTCGAAATCAGTGTTGAACCAATGCTCCAGCATGATATTAGGAAGCATTATGTTGTAGGAGTTGCCAACTTTTTGGAAGAGGTGTAAAAGCAGTCTTTGACCATGGTCATTAAAGATCTCAGAACATTTTGTTAATACTTATATTTACTTAATTCTGGTTTCCTAGCCAAACTAACCTGGATAATTATGTTTTGCCTCCCTAAATACCCCAACCTCCCAGTATCAACTGGATATGCCTTTCTTTGCTTCCTGTCCTGAACTGTAGTGTCGGCTGTACAATGTTAACACTGATATTTAAAAGAAGTTGCATTTCGTGTGGGGAATAAGGAACAATTTGAAGTAATTTTCTTTCTTTTGTTCTCTCTCTCTCTCTCTCTCTGTCTTTTGGAATTTATAAAATGTGTCCATCACACAGGCCCTGATCCAAAGCCCACTAAAATCAATGGGAATCTTTCCAGTGACTACAATGGGCCTTAGATCAAGCCCATAGTCTTTGAGTACAAGTGCCATGTTTACAACAAAGCATGCAATTTAATAGCAGGTATTGAATAGATACGCAGCCAGCCATTAAACTCTGTATACTCCCCTCAGCCATCTCCCTCAAAGACCTGGCTGAATACACAGGCCTTATACTATGACTTACATGAGAGGTGTGTTCTGAGACTTAATGAGTTGAGCTACATTCTTAGGCTTTGTCTACACTGGCATGTTTCTGTGCAATAAAGCAGCTTTCTGCGTTGTAACTCCTGAGGCGTACACACTGCCCAGCAACTTAGTGTGCAGAAACTGCGCAGTTGCAGCACTGTTTAAAAAAAAAAAAATCCTGACGTCTACAGCTTTCTGCACTGGAGGTACAGTGCTGTGGTGCCAATATAGATATCCTGGTCGATTACAGTGCTGCTATTGGCCTCCAGGAGGTGTCCCACAATGCCTGTTCTTTTCTCTCTGGTCATGGGTTTGAACTCTACTGACCTGCACTCAGGTGACCAACCGTGAGCCCCACACCTTAAATTCCCTGTGAATTTTGAAAATCCCCGTCCTGTTTGCTCAGTGATGTATGCAGTGGTCTCGGCTCATCTTTCCAGGTGATAATGCTGGCTACAGGCAATCCCATACTTGGAGCAATGCCAAACTGCTGGACTTCATCAGCATTTGGGGAGAGGAGGCTGTCCAGTCCCAGCTGTGCTCCAGCTGTAGGAATTATGATGCCTACGGGCAGATTTCATGATGCATGACAGAAAGGGGCCATGACCGGGGCACACTGCAGTGCAGGGTTAAAGTGAAGGAGCTGCGGAAGACGTACCACAAGGCACGGGAGGTAAGCCGCCGCTCCGGTGGTGCTCCCGCAAGCTGCTGATTCTACAAAGAGCTGGATGTAATACTCAGTGGCAACCCCACCTCCACTGCGAAGGCCACTGTGGATACTTCGGTAGCTCACATGCCAGTCGAGAGTGGACTGAGCCAGGAGAAGGAAATCTTGGATGAGGATGTGGAGTGGGAGGGGGGGACCCAGAGACAGAGGATGACTCGGAGGTCAGAGATGCATGCAGCCAGAAGCTCTTTTCTACCCCGAAGGAGGCTAGCCAGTCAAGCTGCCAGAGCTCAGTGAAGCGGAAACAGAAGCAGAGACTCCTGCTAAGTGGCTTTGACTTTGAGAATTGCTGAAGCGAGTTGTTGGGGCAGGAGGGTTGCAGAAAGCAGGTTTGTGTCTGTACGATGCATGTACCACCGCATGCCTAGTCTGAGCAGTGGATTGATAGGGTATTGATTAACTCCCTCGATTCACGGGAATCTGCCTCAGAGATCTCCACGAAACTCTTATGGAGATAGGGGCAATCTGCTGACATAGATTCTTCAGCAGAGCTGCTTTGTTTCCTGCCCCATTAAGGATAACTTTCCTGCGCCACTCTGCCATTGGTAGCAGGCGGGGAACCATTGCTGCACACAGGCGAGCCACATAAGGGCCAGGCGGAAGCTGCAGTTTTGGAGAAGACCCTTCCCTGATTCCCTGCTCACCCTCAGCAGCAAGGTATCTTCCATAAAATAAGATATCTCCATTAATTTTTTATTTATTTATCTCCTCCTTAAAAGGATATTGAGTCCAGCCCCCTGCCTTCACTAGCAGGACCAAGTACTGATTTTGCCCCAGATCCCTAAGTGGTCCCCTCAAGGATTGAACTCACAACCCTGGGTTTAGCAGGCCAGTGCTCAAACCACTGAGCTATCCCTCCCCCCACAGCCTGTGGGAAATGTGGGGACAGTAATGATTATAAGGCCCCCTCTACAGTGCTGGCTCTCCCCAAGAGCCATGTGCCCAGTGTACAGTACGGTCCTGGAACACTGATTTTCCTGACCCTGCGGCTACTCACCATTTTGGGGGTCCTGTGGCTCATGTGTGCTTGCTTAGAGTCAGTCAGTCAGTGATAGGTATGTGAATAGCGGCTGTGTTTTAAATCACTGAATCAGTGGTCTGTGTGTTGCAAACAATACTGCTTTCATAAAATGTTGCATTTTGGCTTCACGGATGTGATCTTGGGAGCCCAGCCTCCCTCTTTATCGCCGATTAAATGGCTGTGCAGTATTAGAGAGCAGCCACGAAGAACTAAAGAGAACTTTCTGCATAATGTCATTATGCACTCTGTGGCCAAAAAACAAGAATTGAAGGAATGGCAGGACAGCGAGAAGAGGGACTGAAAGGAGAACATGGCTTGCCAAAATGAAGCCATGGAGCACCAAGCGGACATGCTCCAGGCGCTACTAGCACTGAAAACGGAGCAGCTCCATGCCCTTCCTCCCCTGCAGCCACTGTCACAAAAATCTTTCCCATGCTCCCCCAGACACCGCCAAACACTCTTATCAACCTCCTGGCACCAGTCTGTATCCACTGCATTCCACTCTTCCTCCATTACAGTCTAGCACTGCGCACTCCCAGTATCCACTGCACTCAACACTAAATTCTGCAGTTTAGCCCTGCTGAAGTACAGTACCCGCTGCACTGTATTCGAAAGGGGAAGGTTGGATATGATACCTGGATATACACAAATCTTTTATCGTTCCAGGACCTGACATCCTCCTGGGACCCTTCCTTCCCCCATCGCCCTCAGTGCTGATGTGTTTTTTTTCTTTGTGTCTCTCTCTTCCAGTTGTTTTTAAATAAAATAATTGTTTTGATTTGAAAGCAATCTATATTCCATTATTTGAAAGCAAACAGAGCCCTGCAAAGCAACAGGCATTTTTCTTAAACCTCCATTGTGCATTGTCTGCACTAGTCACAATCACCTTCTAGCATTATAAGCACTGCACTCCCAAGCATAGCAACAAATATTAGTAGCTTTCAGCTTCAGATCGCTGCCTCAAGGCATCCCTGATCCTTATGGCTGCTCTCCTCTAATAGCCCTGGTCTCTCTCAAATTCAGGCTCCAGGCACTGAGCCTCAGCAATCCAGCCCTGAGTGAAGCTTTCACCCTTCCCTTCACAAATATTATGGAGTGTACAGCATGCATCTATAAGCATAGGAATATTGTCATTGGCCCAGTCCAGCCTCCCATATAAGCAGCGCCAGCGGGCCTTTAAATGGCCAAAAGCACACTCAACAGTCATTCTGCATTTGCTCAGCCTGTTGTTGAACCTGTCCTTGCTGCTGCTGTTAAGGTGCTCCGAATATGGCTTCATAAGCCGTGGCATTAAGGGGTAAGCAGAGTCTCCCAGGATCACAATGGGCATTTCAAATTCCCCTACGATGATCTTTTGGTCTGGGAAGAAAGTCCCTGCTTGCAGCTTCCTGAACAGGTCAGTGTTCTGAAAGGTGTATACTTCATGCACATTTCCAGACCAGCCAGCGTTAATGTCCGTGAAACACCCACAGTGATCTACAAGTGCCTGGCAAGCCATTAAGGAATACCCCTTCATATGAATGTATTCGGTGGCTAGGTGGTCTGGTTCCAGAATTGGAATATGCGTGCGATCTATCATTCCTCCGCAGTTAGGGAAGCCCATTTGTGCAAAGCCATCCATAATGTCGCGCATGTTGCCCAGAATCACGATCTTGCAGAGCAGGATGCAGGGCCGGCTCCAGGTGCTTGGGGCAGCCATGGGGAAGCTCTTCAGTGGCAATTTGGCGGCGGGTCCCTCGGTCCTTCTTGGAGCGAAGGTCTTGCCACCAAATTGCCGTCGAAGACTGAAGTGGCGGCGGTAGAGCTCCTGCAGATCGCAATTGTGGCACTTTTTTTTCTTTTTTTTTTTTTTTGCTGCTTGGGGCAGCAAAAATCCTGGAGCCGACCCTGGCAGGATGTGATTAATGGCCCTGCACACTTCCGTCAACACGAGTCCAGTGGTCTACTTTCCCACTCCCAACTGGTTAGCGACCAACCGAGAGCAGTCTGGAGTAATAAGCTTCCACAGTGTAATTGCCCTGCTCTTCTCCAATGGCAGGGCAGCTCTCATTCTCATGTCCTTGCCCCTCAGGGCTGGGGCAAGCTCATCACGCAGTCCCATGAATGTGGCTTTCCTCATCCAAAAGTTCTGCAGCCACTGCTTGTTATCACAGATGTGCATGATGATGTGATTCCACCACTCAGTGCTTGTTTCCAAAGCCTGAAAGCTGCATTCCACTGTGGTCAGCACCTCTGTAAATGCCACAAGCAATCTCATGTCGTAGCTACTATGCATGGCGAGATCAATGTCGATCTGCTATTGCCTTTGTAGTTTAAGGAATAACTCCACTGCCACTTGTGATGTATTAGTGATAGCGAGCAGCAGGGCCGTCCTTAGGATTTATGGGGCCCTACGCAGTATTATTAAACTGGTGCTCCTATGCCGGATGGCAGCCCAAGCTCACAGCCTGGTGTGGGAGGAGGAGGAGGGACTTGACAGCAAAGGATAATGAGATGCCCGGCCTGCCTTATGGTGGCGGAGAGTCACAGTTCCCTGCAGAGACTTCCATGCCCTCTCCCTCATGCAGAATGGACATGAAGAAAGTACCTAATTAAAAGCACTAAAATTTGGGAACAAAAAATGTCAGTCACAGGTTTTTTGATATGCCCTGAAGTTCGTCAGAGATTTATTTGCAAAAACTTCATAGTAAGGGTGAGTCAGCTGTCCTACTGAATACAACATTACATATAATGGAATACATGATGCAGCTCTTCTCTGTTTTACATTTTCTTAATCAGTATTTCTAAACTGAATTTATACTTTAAGTGTACTCAAATCTTAAACCAGCGTTCCAGATTACTACATATTTAACTCACTGAAACAAAGACATTCTTTTAAATTAATCAGAGAGGTTTAGTGTGTCCATAACAATGTTCATTGCTTTTAGAAAAAGGGAACAGTAATTTACTTTGTGTGATCTCCATAACAAGAGACATGGTTATGAAATTTCACCAACTTTAAAAAAAATATGTTTCCAAAGATTTTAGGTATAACAAGGATTTTGTCTTACTAAGGTACTGATTTTGCTGGAGGGTTCTTTTAAAACTAGTTCATCGGATAGTCAGAAGTAAAGAAAGGGAAACTCTTTGTCCAGCTATCTGGAAGGGAAGGACTGCTGTCCCTTTAAGGGCTCTCTTCAGTGAGGAGTTGGGGGAGAGGTGGTGAAAGGGATGGACAGAAAGGACACAGGAAGACTTGGAAGCACTTTTTTTTTTAACTATAGTAATTAAAATGTGTATTTTAGATAAGGGAGGTCTTTTGAAGGATTTCTTTAAAAAACTGTATGTCTGAAGATCCACACATTTAAGGCTAAAGATGATTGTGCATCTAAAACTCTATGCAAGCATTATTTAGAAATGTGATTTTATAATCTTCACCAGCTCACTAATGAAATATTTTTAAAGCAAATTTTAAACTAAGGTCCTGTAGACTGACATGTTCTGTGTAAATATTACATTAATGCACAACTGTTTTTGTCAGTAAAGTCAGAAACTGACAGTATAAAAATTTATTTGGGCATAAGCTTTCATGGACATCTGATGAAATGGGTTCTAGTCCACAAAAGCTTATGCCCAAATAATTTGTTAGTCTTTGAGGTGACACAAGGACTCGTCCTTGTTTTTGCTGATACAGACTAACAGGACTACCACTCTGAAACCTGTCAGTATATACCTTGGGATTGGCAAATGCCTGTTAAATGGCTTTATTACCCCTTGAATGTCTCTTTAACAGTTTCAATGTTGTGCTAATAGGTCTGGCAGGCTGGAGGTTTTTTCACTTTTAACTACTAGATTCCCTCCCAAGGAAGACTCGCCAGGCTAGAGCAGCCCATCTGTGGGAGCCTGCAGGAAGGGTCAGAACAGGGATAGGAAAACAAGAGGGTGGACACTAAGACCCAGTGGTGCCCCAAATTTTCAGGTGCCCTACGCAGCTGCCTATGTTGCCTATGCCTAAGGACGGCCCTGGCGAGCAGCATATTGGTCAACAGTGCGGGATCCATTCCTGCAGATTGAAGAGGCAGAACACGCAGTACAAAAACCATTGAAAGATGGTGCCAAATGCGGACGGAAGTACAGGGATTGCTGGGATGTGAAGCAGTTCATCCTGGGGAATTGGGACGGGACCCAGGATGCCCTGCAATCCCCTCATCTTCCCACAACTCTTAGCGGCAGAAGAGGAAGAGATGCTCTGTGGGATAGCTGCCCAGACTTCACCGCTCTGAATACCACTGCAAGTGCCGCAAGTGTGAACATGGTATTGCTCAGGCAGCTAACAGTGTGAATGCACAACAGCGGTTTCCCTTCAGCGCTCTCTGAGCAGCGCCGTAACTCTGCCAGTGTAGACATACCCTTAGTCACATTAAGTAGTATCTTACATCACGACTAGTCCCACTGATTTTGCTCACTACTCAACGCGAGGCTAGAACCTGGCCTTTGATGTTTGTGCAGTCCTTGGACATCCAGAATGGAAATACATGCAAATTATTATTATTTAATTAGCTTTACATACAATTTCTAGCACAATCACACTGGAACATGCTACTGAAAGTCTGTGGTGTGTTTTAGATTAACTGATAGTCATTTTTGCAGCTACAAATCTAGACATTAAAAGAAAATATTAGAACATATGGGTATTGCAAGTCATAGCTGCAAATTCAACAACATAAGGAATTTAGAAGAAGAAATCTGAAATACACAATGTAAAAGATTTTTTAAAATCTTCCTTTTTTCCATACATTAGACTTCCAATAGTTAGTTCTATTCAGTTTAAATGGTAACAGGCCTTTTTCTGTAGCATTACCTTTAGTAAAAGACTTACCTGTCGCATTGCCTGCTAAGGTTTTAATCCTGTTGTTGTAATCATTGCAAGCATTTATCTCTCCTTTGCAGACTCCCAGCTTGGAGTTCTTTTAAAGAGCAGAATTTGGCTGCTTTTTTAAACACATTCCTAGTTAAGAAATGCATAGCTGTAGAAATCCATCAGCATTTGTAGTGAAGCTAATCTCCTTAACCCTTTGCCTAACCCACTGGAAACTTAAAAATGTATAGCTCTTCAAACTATTGGTTTATGCCTCTTAAAAACTAACTTTTAACCATGATGCTGTCTGGAAAAAAACATGCTATTCATATCAACACATATTTTAAAATTTGAATCTGTATGCGTGCTGACTGTATTCCTGTTTATTCTTAGGAAGTGTTAGCACAAAAATTTCCTGCTAATTTCAAACCAGTCAGACAAACTGATTTATTTATTACAATGAATAAATTAAAATTTGAGATCTAAAAAAGTATTAGAAAAAATCCAATTATAAAATTTTAGAAAATAATACATTTATAAGGACTTTTTAAATATGCACAATGCATAAGTAGAATACGGTGCCCATCAATAAAACATCATACTCAGTTTGGTTTTTTATAAGGATGGACATCTGAAAATCACACAGAGCTTTAGTACACTATTAATGTGTAAATACAGTATAAGATTTTGCAGTAGGTTGTGATAGATTGAACCATCATTTACACTGGAAATAATATCTGTGTTGCAAAATCAAGGTACCTGTTTAATGTTATCAGGATGATGATAATGTAAAAGCTTTAACATCTTTAGCATCATCAACTCATTCATGAAATAAACAAAGTGACATAAATTCATCTCTAGAATAACCTATTTGAGGTCAGTAGTTACATCAGGGATGAATTTAGCCTCATGCATTACTCCATTCTTGTGTGTGTGTGTGTGTGTGTGTGATATAAAGCTTCTGGGGGACTTAAAGTAACACCAGTCAGGTGACCATGTATAGTGTTTGGATTTGTAAATGAAGGAATGACTGCTGAAAGAGTAACACTCAGTATTCAAACTTAACCAATCAAAATTTAGAGATTCGTTAGAAGGAAACAAAAAGAGATTTTACAGTACTATTTAAAAAGTCCAAAATGACTATTAAATTATTTTCTGTTTTTTTCTCTTCATATTTTAGTAACCTATCAGAGAGGAGGAGAAGCTGTAAGCAGTGGAGGCAGGTAATGACATGGTTTATTTTGCAGACTATAAGTTGGATGTAAATACATTTAGGTACATTGAGTACATTTATAAGTGGTGGTATAATGACATACATTTTAGGCATATAGGTCACTGATTTTGCAGATTTCACTGAGAAAATATATGGCTTTTGAAATGTATCTTTTGGTTCATTTTCATAATTGAATCTTAACATTTTCAGCTGAGTTGCTTTGTTGATCTGTAGAAAAATACACCCAAAAACAAACAGCAGAGGGAGCACTTTAACTTCAGAATACAAGGTTTACTGATTTAGCAGATGATTAAGGGAGTTAAAGTAATTAAACTGTGGCATTTATGAAGATTAAGAAATATAGCTGGTTCACAGATACTACAAAAGGAAAAAAAATTCATGGGGAAAAACTTGCTGAAGACAGCAGCTCACAAGGTGATAGTATTTAATCTTGCAGTGAATTGCAAAACAGTTAAATCATCACCTGCGAGAGAGAGAGAATTACGTTGAAGAAATAAAGAGAAATGGGTAGCTTATTGATAAACAGTTCTTTGCTCTCAGAACCCAGTTCAGTTCCAGATTGAGGACACAACTGTAATGTGTTTGCCCGTTTTAGTTTATTGCCTGATGAATGTCAGCGGAACACACAATAACCCCAATTTCTTGCTATTCTTCAGAGGATAGAGCAGCAGTGATGACAGGGAGGCACATCATGCATGTGTCACTTCAATAGCACAGCTTGTTTTTTAAATCACGCTCAAGCACACCTTTTTTCAACATAAGAGTTAAGGTATTGGCTCAGTATGGTAGCAAGCCTTTAAATCTCAGCAAACATCTAGATAAATACATTACTACCCTTCCCCTCCCTTCTGCTCTTGGCACTGCCCTATAGTCCTTACCTTTCAGGAATGTACCAAAATCTGATAGAGATAAAGATTAGACATATGAAGACATGAAGATTAACGTTCAGTTGTCTAATATTTTTGAATTGACAAGCCTGTAAAGAACTATAGGCCACTATAGTTTGTGTGCTGCCCTTGCAGAGGGGTCCTCTCTTTTCCTTTGCATGACTGTTCTCCTCTCTATGCTAATAAATGTTATTGCCTCTATAGAACAAAGTAGCTAAAGAGCAGTGGGGAAGAGGCAAGGCAATGATTCTTCTCCCTTCTGTAATGGCCTGCAGAGCTGGCCTGTCACATCAGAGAGTATTCTGCACAAGCGGCACTGAAGAACTGTGTTTCTGTATCATGTACAGTCTCCCTGCTGGAGCAGTGTGGCTCTGTGCTGCCTCAGTTTTGTAGCTAAATGCCATAACCTAAAATCTCCCTCATAAAACTTCCCCCCTTTTAGGGCTAGAGATGCATCATACTTATTTTGATACATATATTTTCATCTCATCAGTTCAGATTTTACAAGTGATCAAGCCAGGAAATATTGCCTGTGGCATATGTTCATTTCTTTTGCTCACTTGAGCATATAGTATGTTGCACAATACTTTGGAGCACAGGAAACACATTTGATCAATTTTTGAAGCAGTGTAGTTTCTGCCATAAAATCTTTATGCTGAGTTTCAAACCTTCAAGATCAGACTCCCACTTTCCCTGCGTAAAATATATTTGTAAGGCTTTTGGGAGGCTTAGCATCCGCCACCATCCTACATAGTATATAAAAGATGCTGTCTTGTAACATTCAGAAATAAACATAACTCAGAGTGAAGTATTTTAAAATAGCATCCACTTCTGTGGATCTGGTAATGCTGTGGATAATATTCACTGTCCTTGCACGAAGCTCAAGTAATTGTTTCTCTGCAAAGATTGAGAAGTATGGAATTCATCCACCCAACCGGTGGGTAAGCTGTGGGGTTGACGCACAAACTTTTCCTGGTCACTATTCCAGCCAGTGAGCTGGAGTAGCAGCTTCTATTACCATATACCTTGTTACACGGTATTTCTGAAACCTGGATTGACATTTCAATGGCTCCACCCACTTTCCTCCCGGTTGGCATGAGCAAAGTGTAGACTTCCCCTCTGCAGTATTCAGAAAGTTCAGAGACAAAAGGAGAGGCCTTTTTGTGCTCCAGCCACAACTCCCATAAAGAGACTTTTCTTAGAACTTGAAAGGTGCAGAGAGGCTTATCTCATCCTTGTATACCCGAGGAGATTTTCAGTCTATATGCAGAGCACTAGGTAACCCATGGACAGGAATGACAAATCAGCTGCATTGCCCAAAAAACTAAATAACAGCACATTTATTTCATATTTACAAAGAAAATAAATCCATAAAACTATGTTTTCCTAGTACATGCTCACTTGTTTGTCTGATAGTAAGTCATGCCTCATCAACTCATATGCTAAATTTCTATGCTGCATACAGCATAGAAATATATGTACAGCAGATACATATTTTAATGCTGTTCTAGGAATCAGACTTAAGCCCATAGCGCTGGCAGACTGGATACCCCATAACTAACTGCTGGTGCAGTTTACAGTCTCAATTTCCAGTTTAAAGGGATTTAACATATTTTAGTTGAAAAAGCATTATTGCCACTATTTTCACAATAGATATCTATTTTTTCTGGACTCCGTGACTAACTTTTGTGCTGTTTACAATGGTAGCCCTTAAAATTTGCCCATTATGCCTGTGTTAAATAGATATGTTCTTTTTGTTTCTGAAGCCTTCCCCTCTAGTTCTGTATACCTACCTGTATTACTGTAGGAAATAATTCAAACGCAGCAATGGCTGAGATTATCTAACTTCAAATACTTATTTAGTTATCAGAAGCAATTGTCAGGTTTTTAAGGGTCACTACTGTATGTGCAGCTTTGTAATATGCACGATGTTGTCAGTGGAAAAAACAGTATGTGAGCTGGAGATTCAACAAAACATTCATCAAAGTTTATTTTGTGCTCACTAGAAAACCTGCAATAACTTGGAAACCATGCAGCTGGAATACAGATCTTTTAGCTGATGACATGATATATCATCCAATATTCAGCCAACATATAGCAATGCAGACTTGTGATTTTCAAAGGTGCTGAGCACTCACAATTCCTGTGGACTTCAGTAGGAGCTGCTTGTGTTCCACAATTATTGTGAAAAAAGTTTGGTTTTGGAAAAAAATTCCAATTTTTCAATCAGAACCCCCCCTATTTTTGTCATTGTTGTTTTTCCTTCCTTCCTCTTCCTTTTTTATCTTCAACAACTCCCACTTGTTTTTGTTTCCCTTCCCCCCCATTTTTTCCATGTTGCTACTGAAAATTGGGGAAAAATTGAAAAACACTGAAGTTCAGTTTTCAGATTTTTGATGAAAAATCAGAAAATTTAATAAAATTCTAAATATTCCATGGAAACATTCTTACCTTTTCTCAGCAAGGCCTACTGTTTGTTAATACCCATATGATGATCAAAACATTGTGTTGGTTTCTCTCTACCATAATTTAACAAAGAAAATCAACATTTTATGGAGATGTCTGGGAGTCATTACATATACCAATTCTTCTTCTTTTGTATGGCAAGACAAGTGATTAGCAGTGTTCAAAGAACTAAGTCCAGATTAGTGGACATATACCAATTAATATATATTTTATAAGAGATATGATAAGTATGAATTGCCTAAACATTTACTACTCATAGTGCAAACTTTTTAATGTTAGACAGCCTTTTGAGAAGAGCATAGGAATCAGTTTAATAAAACTGTTGCTTAATTTATGAAATGATCATACTTTGTTGTTGTTTTTTTTTAAAGACCAGGACTTCTAAACATCAGTGAACCTGCCCCTCAACCATGGCTAGCAGATACATGGCCCAACACTGGTAACAACCACAATGACTGCTCCATCAACTGCTGCACCTCAGCCAATGGAAACAGTGATAGCAACCTCACAACGTACAGTCGACCAGGTTAGATACTTTTACTTGTTAACAAGAAGCCTGTTATTCATTCATACTTCTACAGAGTTTGTTTTAGTCCCTTATCATGCATGTTGTACCAGACTGTGTCCAGAATTTCATCAAACTGAGGGTAGGCCATAAAATGTTATGTGTTGGTGTGACAGCTATAGTATTTGGCCCAGAGGTTGATACTGGGGACCTCTGGAGATAAAAGCATGAGGTGCTACACTTTTGAGCTAAAGAGCCAAGACTGTGTAGCTAGAGGCAGTAGCAACTTGTATTTGCGTGGAGGAGGACGATCTGTTTTCACCAGTAGATTACAATACCAGATGTAACTTTAAACTTTGTTTTATGTGCCAGCATAGTTCGGAGCTCCTACTTCATTCTGTTCAGCTGCAGCTGCTAAACGTGGATTGACTGATTCTCAAGATGGTTTTATTAGCCCAGTTCCTCTTGCTGCTACTGCCACGTTTGCCCACCAAGGTGTCTCTCCATTATAGTGTCCCCAAAATCACTGCACCTTAAACGCAAGCTAAATGGGTCTGTCAATTGATACAAACCTGGTTAGTCCATGGAAGATCTAAACTTACTGCAAAACTAGGTCTGAATGAACTCATTCTAATCAAATAAGAAACTACATAAATTGGCTCCCAAAAGTCAAACTGAACTCAACATTTTCTTGAGTTTGAAAAGTCCAAATAAATTTTATTTTTGACGCACATCTGCACTTCCTAATATTGGCTAGGACCAGAATTAGAAATACCAACATCTGAAGAAGTGGGTATTCACCCACGAAAGCTCATGCTCCAAAACGTCTGTTAGTCTATAAGGTGCCACAGGATTCTTTGCTGCTTTTACAAATACCAACATGTTACTGGAGAGGTTTTCATGCCTATTCCTGGGATCACCAGAAACAGCAAATGTCTTATCGTAACAAAGTCAGCTCATATGAGATTTCCAGTCTAGTTCTGCACAATCAAACCTTTTGTTGTTCACTCATTGCTATGCCAAACTCTTTCATTTGGGTGACTGGGTGTTGTATTTTTTGTTTGTTTGTTTGTAAAGATTATATTATAGAGAACAACTAATTTGGAAAGCAAAATATAAAATGTAGGGATAAATTGAGGCTCTTGGGAGCAAGGGCAGCACAAAGAGGGCAACAAAAGCATGTCAATGGCTGAACACTTTAGAGGGAGACATTATGGGTGAATAATGCCTCCCTCTCTCCAGTGGTGCACGCTGGGTGGAATACACCATGAAGCCGCACTTGCTACACATTTAAAAAAAAATGGAACTGACGTTCTCTTTACTCTGACTGAATTGCCAGTGAGTCAGGAGTGGGAATCTTTGGCCACTTCCCTACCCAATCAGACGCATCCCTTCTTGGGCATGGAGCACTGCCAGTAACACTGGTTGACCTTCACTGTTTGCATTAGCCATCGCTTTGCAGTCAAGTTTTGACTGCCTGCAATGTGGAAGCATTGGAGAGATATGGTGTTCCCTCTAAGTCTAATGTAATTACTGCAAGGCCAACCATAAACTGATTATGGTCACTCACTTAGTCCAGTATCTTGTCTGACAGTGACCGGTACCAGTTGCTTCAAAGGAAGGTATGAGATTTCTAATAAGAGAGTTGTGAAATAATGTGCACGTGGATTACGTTTTACAAGTACCTAGATAGGAAGGGGATTTCTGATAATAAAGGGCTCTTTAATCTAGCAGACAAAGTCATACCAAGGTCCATTGGCTGGAAGATGAAGCCAGACTAATTCAGACTAGAAATAAGGCACACATTTTTAATAGTGAGGGTAATAATCACTGGAACAATTTACTGAGGAATGTGGTAGATTCTCTGTCACTTCATCGTTAAATCCCAACTATCTCTCTAAATCTAAATCTTTCTAAAATATATGCTCTAGCTCAACTGGAAGTTATGGGCTTGATGCAGGAATCATTTGGCAAAATCCTATAACCTTTGTTATACAGGAGGTCAGAATTGATTATCATAATGATCCCTTCTGGGCTTAATATCTATGAATCTTCTTAACCCCTTCAGTTTGTAGTTGTCTTATGCCCTGAAGCACAAAGGCTTATATCCCTCTCATATAAAAATGTAACTAATTACCCATGTATATTTCTAATATAATCTTATAAGTATACTACTGAATAGGAACCTTACTTTATAGGGACAGCTTCTTTGTAAAAGTAGTGGGAAATATCAAATTCCCATTTGATAGAATACTTTTTCTGTTATATAGGTAAGCAAACATTAGTACAGATAGATACTTTCTAGGAAGACATTCTCATAGGTATAGCTTTTGAATGGACCTACAGTAGTATGTACTATATTGATTATTGCCCTTCACAGAAAAAAAAAATCAGATCCAGCAGAAGAAGAAAGCAAATACAAATACTTTTAGAATGACCTTAAAAGAAAATCAAAATAGATGAGGAGGCATGAGTAATAAAGGATATACTGGAAGGTAACAAAGGAGGCATAAAAAAGCAGAAGTTGCATGAAAAAGAGGAAGGAATAGCAGCATTGCTGTAGGTGATCATGGAAAAAAGTGAAAGGAGAGGCAAAAATGAAAAAAAAGTAACAAAAGTCAAGAAGTTGAGTATGTAGAGCGATAAATAACAGCTCACATGTGAAAGAAAAATAAATCAAAGGGTAAAATCTTTTTTTTTTTAAATTAAACTGAAGGGCATGAAGTTTGCAGTGAATAAGTTGTATGTAATGGCATGTACTGCTCACATCCCTTAACCATTACACCGGGGATGAATGATTTTATTTTTGTATTTTACTGCTTTTACACAGAAATTTTTTTCCTGAAAGAAGTGTGAATGTTAGAGAATGTTTTGGATATATACCTGTGCATTTCATAGAATGTAGAGGCTAAATCCTAAAATGCTTCCTTAATTTTTACTCACTATTTTGGCTGGAGTTTGCCCTGACTAAAGACTTTGGGATTTGTCCCTAGGTTAACACACAGCAGTTACATTTTGTTAAAAGAGCAACTATCTTCTTGGTAATTATGTAATTACCATTACATATACAAATTGGTAAATGATAACACACATTTAACGATCGTTCTGTGCTGGTTCCCTAATAACCCCATATATACAGATCGGTTAACCCTGTTACTAGTACTCAGCACCCTTCCGGTGGATTGGATATAGAAGGGAAACAAATGCTGTGAAAGTAACGTCTATGCTGGTCACAGGGAAGCACATGGGGTTCCTGAAGGACAAGTATGCTGTCCCAGCATTTAATACCAGGGCTGAGTTCTAGAATTGTGGTTAGAATGTCAGCACAAGCCTGATTACTGTGAGACTGTCACAGAGTACTAACTTTGTGGCAAGGTAACTACTAGGAGGGTGAATTCACTCTTTATACTGAATAAAGTGCCAGAGGCAATAGTATATATGACTAATAAGACCCAAAGTAATTATTAGCATGTGGTGCAACCCTTCCAAGAATGCTTTCCTATCTTTTTCTTTGAAGCTCATACATGTTGTTGTGCTAGAATGTAATGTTCTATTGAAGTCTTGTTAAACAGGTTCTGAGACCCCTTTCATAATATACTGTATCTCTTCATTAATGATTTCTATCTCTGTATAACCATCGTTTAGTTTTTTTTTTTAAAATGCAGAGAAGAATCCATAAAGACCTCTTTTTCTTTATCTGAAGTCTTACAGGGTTTAAAATGTTGTGTGTTGAATGTGGACATGAGATACTTGTTTTTTATTTTTGCTCCAACTCGCAAGTGTGTTTTATTTACACATACAAACTGTCCTAAGTATGCTCAATTGTGTTTTTAATTATTAAGATGCCAAAATTGTTTTGAGGATAGTGCCCAAAAATTAAAATGTTCATATTGCCAACTTAAGAGCAACAGAAAAGACATAAACGTTATTGTAGGGACAAATTTAGCAGAACTGAATTTGGAGGGGAGCCAGACGGAGGAGTTTACTTGGGATCTGGAGAATTGTATAATATGGAGAAATAGATGAGAACTAACAAAATTGTCTGAACCCATTTTTTGGTTTGTAACCTGAAAGGTAAATAAAGTTCAATGGGTTATTAATTTATAAGTTATATTCTTACAACCCCATTTTTGCTTCACAGAATCAGGTCATATAGTTGTGCACAAAAATATTTGTAAAGTGTATTGCACATGAAGATATAGCGAGTAACTGAACAGAATGACCTTTTCTTTTTCCTTCCCCGTGGTTAGCTGATTGTATAGCAAATTACAACAACCAGCTGGAAAGCAAGCAAACAAATCTGATGCTGCCTGAGTCAACTGTTTATGGTGATGTGGACTTGAGCAACAAAATCAATGAGATGAAAACCTTCAATAGCCCAAATCTAAAGGATGGAAGATTTGTCAACCAACCTGGGCAGCCCACTCCTTATGCAACCACTCAGCTCATCCAATCAAGCATCAGCAATAATGTTAACAGCAGCAGTGGGGATACAAATGAGAAACACTGGAAACCCTCTGTTCAGCAAAAACAAGAGGTTGCACCCATACAGTACAACATTATGGAGCAAAACAAATTAAACAAAGGTGAAGAGCTTTTAGCTTTTTTACTCTTGTTTATTCATCAGATGATCGTCAGCCTTCTGCTGCTGGGAGTCCAAAGCTTGTCAGGACTAGTAAATGTAAACCTCTCTGGTGCTTCTTGCTTATTCCTTTGTAGATTTAGAAATTCCCAGTAAACAGTGTCAAAGAGTTAATTAGCACTCCAATAACCTTCGAAGATTGAATTTATTATAGCAAATAACTAGCTGCAACTTTAAAGAGAATTACATACAATATATTTTCATATGAGTTTGTGATTAATTTAAATGTAATAGTAGGTAATTAATTGGTTAGGACAGAGACAAGATCTTTTATTCATAAGATCAATGCATGGTAGTCACATTATACTCTACCTTAAATTTTAAATAGATCAAGATCCCCTTATCAGTTGTGAATAAAGGCAGGCTAATTAAATCTACATCTTCATGTAAACAAATGGAATTTTTGCACATCAAACTGTGTAAAATTATATTGTGTTGTACACTGGGGATGGAAATAGACCAATCCAATTAATTTTAGCTTTATACCTAGCAAGCCTCCAATTCATATTCAGAGGAAATGCTGTGGAAAAAAGATCTGGATACTAAATTTCCTTTGTTCTGACTGCAGTTTATGGGTTCAGAAGCTAAAAATAAATTGATTTCAGTGTAAACTTGAAACCTCAGAATGTACTTTTGTGGCCTTAGGGGCACGTTACTCCAAGGTGATATGTGTGGCTTGGAAGAAATAGGTATGTGATTTCTTGCTAGTCTTCAGGCTACCATGCAACCTGCTTTAATAACCTGATTTGCAAAGCAGTGCCCCTAGGAACTGGGTCCATTCTACTTGTGAACTTTTTGAACAGATCATTGTAACTTGTATGATGACATAGTGATGTTGAAAATGTGTCCAGCAAAAAGACGTTTCATTATGGAAGGTTGATTTCATCTATTTCCTGCCTGACCTACTTACCCACAGAGTAGTTGAGAGGGCCATATAAAATGTGACACCGCCTTTTGATATAACCAAGTCAAAGGGAAAATTCATTTTTTTCTGGCTCCAAGCTATAGTGTGAGGGGTTTATCTTTTTGTAATTATGCTTATGCACTCACTTTTCTGTGATGACCTTATGTATTCTATTTCAGTTTCAAAATTAAAATGTTTGGATTTTATGACCAAGAAGACATTGTCTCTTTCAGATGGTATATATTACAGCTGCACATTTTCTAGCATATTGTGCTATGAAAAGACCCCATTAAAGCATTGTCCGCTGACAGTCATATATACATATTTCAGTGTTGAATTATTGTTTATCCTCTGTGTAAACAGACATGGAATGCAGGGCTTCAGCATGAAGAGTGGAATTCAGCTAGACTGAGAAACTATTACAGAATACATTCTGGTGTGGGATTTACCATTTTGCTCCTTTTTTTCTCCTCATGCTTACATTATCAAAAGCATGTCTGCAGCAGATGGGGACTGAATTCTTAGCTACTTTGTATGGGTTTTTTTTAGTGAGTCAATAGTCTGATCTTGGATTTCTTATTTCCTAAGTCAAAACCATCTTCTTAACAATTTTACCTATAGCTTTTATAATGAGAAATAACCATTCTGATGAGTTTCATGCTGTTTCGTTGTCAGTACTATATGTCCAATGGTTCTGTTTATGTCTTTATTTTATTTGGTCTATGAAAAGCAACTCATCTCCTTGCAAGTCTTCTGTAAATCATACACACTTCTTAAGCAAGAAAACATTGTATTATCTGATGAACATTTTATCCCTGAGAAATTTTTGTAGCTCTGATTGCCAAATCTAGCATTTAAAAATAAAATCCCTGTAATTAAATGTTCATCTAAAGCTTCAGAACTGGATAGGCCAGTTATTGTGGCTGTTAATAGTGAAAACTGTGTCAGCACTATCTGGCAATCTTCCTGGATACTATAGAGACATTAGACCAAGTTCTCTGCTGGTGTAAACTGACTTCAGTGGAGTTTGGGACTTGAGTATGCCATAGGCACTGTGCCTAGGCTTGAGTTTCATCCTAAGTGTATGTCCACACTGCAGTTGGACAACTGCAGCTGGCCCATGCCAGTTGATTTGGGCTCACAGGGCTTGGGCTAAGGGGCTGTAGCCTGAGCTCTGACATCCTCCTGCCTTGCAGGGTCCTAGAGCCCAGGCTTGAGCTCAGACATCTACACTGCAATTAAACAGTCCCTTAGCCACGAGCACCACAAGCCCAAGTCAGCCTGCAGAGGCCAACCACAATGTGTCCAGGTGCAGTGCAGACATATCCTTAATGACCATGAACCTTTTCTTGGTGTAGCTACTGAGTTGCCCTAAAACTCTGGAAACTTGTGGGTAATAGAAATTAAAGGAAAAGATAGGAGCAAAACAAATATGGGGAGGGTTAAAAGATTTCTCCCCTGCCTATGCTTCCTCATCAACATGTTCAGTGGGTCTTTCTGTGTGTTATGAAGCAGAAATATACAGGAAATAGTTTATGTGAAGGGAATATTAACTGTATTATTAAACCTACAGATTACAGAGTAAATGACAATAATGCTCCAACTATTCCATACAACCAGTCATATGACCAGAATACAGGAGGGTCTTACAACAGTTCAGATCGGGGGAGTAGTACATCTGGTGAGTATATCCATACCAAGCTACAGTCTGCTAAAATAAAATATGGTTCTATTATTGTTGCCATTTTTGATGGAACTGTATATGTAGTCAGTATTAATGGCCTGATTTACAAAACTGCTGAGCATCCATGCCTCCCATTGGAGGAAATACAACAGCAACTCTGTTGGGTCAGAATTAACTTCCATAATCTATGGTTGCCTCCTTTTTACTACTTAAAATAAAGTATCAGCTAGTTGATTAATGCCATCTAGAATTGTGAAAGCCATATACTGCAGTATACTTTGGATTTCCTATCTTGGATCCTCCACCGTTTGACATCTTGGCCTCCCAATAGCCAATTCTGTACAAAAGTCCTTCTCAGAATTTCAAAGAAAGCTGGATATAAAGCCATATATTTCCCTTTCTGGAAAGGCAATAGACTCCCTTTCCATTCCTAGACACCAACCAAAACACCCTACTTTGTTATTGTATATTGCACTTACTGAAAACACCAGAACATCTGTTTTATGCATATCAAAACTAATTTCAGTAAATTTTGCATCTGTAATTTTTTAACTCTGATACCATACAATTTGGTTGAAAGAACTGAAAAAATTCCTCTCTTTATTTACACCGACTCAGTGACTATATATCAGAATTAATCTTACTGATAATTCAGATTTAGACAGTAGAGAATTAAAGAAGAATTTTGTTTCTCACAGTGTCTTTCATATGCAGAGGATCAAAGAGCCCTTTGCAAAAGATTTCCTTGCAAAGAAACCTTGTTCTTCCTTACCTTTTGCTTTCACCTGGAGTGGCCCAATTGCCTTTTTCCTAACCTGTGTTTGATCTTAATCTAACTATCCTAACCTGACACTACTCTGGCAATGTAAATATATTTTAGTGTAAATGGGGCCCAGTATTTTCTGTCTTCAGGTGGTCTGCCTGGTACTCTCAGCTGTTTATTTGGGGTATAGTGATATCCTCAAGTAATAGCAAGCCTCTTAAACCTCCAGAATTCCCAGAAAGAACCTTCTGGCAGTGAGCAGCTTGCCCAATTCTATAGCAGCAGGATCTGCTGAATCCCAGTTCTACAGCATTCAGACTAGAAACACAAAGCAGCACCTCTCAAGGGATACGAACCCATGTGAATTAAGAGTGGGGGGCATATTATTTACCGTGCTGACACTTAATATGTTTATTCATAACAATGACAAATTATAGCCCTACACCAAGGACTCCAGCAGGAATGAAACAACGTGACCAGAGCAATAAATTAATTGTGCTGAATCTAATATATATATCTCACACACAAACACACACACACTGGAGGATAAGGAACAAAATGCAGATTATGGTCTCCTTGGGACAATTAGAGTCTTGCTTGACACAATATGGTACTGATGTACCAGTAAAACAATAGAGAACAGCTAAAACATACTGGTACATAGCAGTCCATGTGGAGCAATAATGAGCTGAAATATTGTCTATAGGAACACAATCTAGGAGACAGTGGCACAATTACACAATAACTTGAACATCGTTAATTATGTGGCTAGGGTAAACTATGCTAGATATTGAAAGAAAAACTTCTGCTTACCTAAGGAAGTTAATTTGAAGAAGAATCATTTCAAAATTTCTTATCATTTTTAAAAAAAAGAAATTAAACTAATAACTTTTCAAATAGTTAACAATGGAATGACAAAGTGTGCAAATTAACACAGAGAAAATGTAGAGTTAATTTTGATTACAGATAGTATTCTAGTCAAAATGTAGCACCTGAATAATTGGTGAGTAAAGCTGGATTGCTGGTAAAGCTGGATTGTTAAAGCTACATCATTCTACTATAACTCGTAATTTCTCATTAACAGTGTCTGGAAACATTCACACCATACTTCATCAGGGTTTTTTTTTTAGTTATTTTAGTTCTTCCAGCAATTATTTTCAACTCCACCTGCCATTCAGACTAAAATTAGTAATTTCATTGTGCCTAAAACATTTCAGTGAACATATACAAATTGCATATATTCAGTGACTTAATGCAACAGTGGAACTTTAATAGATCATATCTGTATCCTATTATATTTTAGGTTCCAGCAATTAGATAACAGAAAGGCACTTTAGAAAATATGTCTACAGCTCATTTGTTTTAGATCATAATCTATAATGTAGCTGTGGGAAGATCATTCTTAATGATATTGCTCGTAAAATTCATTCATGGTTTTATTGCATTTTAGCTATTTATTAAGTTTTGAATACTGTGTGTTTTGTCCTTGTTGTATTAAAGTTTCTGGTTAAAATTAACTGCAGCAAAATGTGGAATAATTGGTTTTACGATGAAACTGAAATTATGAGGTTATGTATACAGGGAGGACCAGAATTTGCTCCCAGTCAAGTCAATGGTAAAATCCACATTGACTTCAATAGGAGCTGGAATTATTTCTGATTCCTACACGTCCTCCCCCTACAGGGGAGATGGCAAAGTAATTAGGGAAAAGGAGATAATTAAAAACATATATTATTGTTTATTCTTAGGGAGTCAAGGACACAAGAAGGGTGCCCGCACCCCTAAGGTACCCAAACAGGCTGGCATGAACTGGGCAGATCTACTTCCACCTCCCCCAGCACACCCTCCTCCCCACAGCAATAGTGAAGAGTACAGTCTTTCTGTGGATGAAAGGTAAGAAAAACGAACAAGTCATCCTTTTATCATTTTGCTGATGAGATAGCTCAAATTGATTTAATTTAATTTGTGTTCTGCCAACGTGGTAATGAAGTTTTTCTTCAATCCACCTTGGATGTTCCTGAGCTACATACAGTATTATTAAAATACAAAAAAGGCTTTTGATGGTATTGTGCCTCTGTCAATGCATCTTTATCAATTGATGCTCTGCGTTGTTTGAATTTTAGCATGTTTTTTCTTTTTTTCCATGAGGGAATGAAGTGACCACAAAGGTTTTCATTGTACGCAACGAGGGGCCATATTTAGCAATATAATACACAACCTATTGAATAAATTCTGCAGCACAGTAATCTAAGATTAGATTAGACCAGTTCAATATTTGTAGACAGCTAGAGATCTGTGATGAAATCCTGGCTCCTTATGAAGTCCAGGGGAGTTTTGCCATTGAGATAATAGGGCCAGGATTTTATACCTTGGATTTAATTAAACGTACTCAATATTTTTAAAAGAATGAAAATTAAATACAAATATTCCAGTGGTTAAGTTGTTGTTTCCCTGAAATGACATGGCCTCATTCTTGACATTTTGCCTGTAATTATAAGATCCAGAAAGCAAGTAGTTCCACAGTTTTTTAACAATTTGAAAATCTCTGACCTTTTGAGCTAGAATAACATATAGTAGATTCTGTGGACCAGATCTTCATGTTTATTAAATCTGTGTTTAATACATCTGGTGGAATATTTTCCATCTAATACTTTATTTAACAAATATTGGAGTCATTTGTTAAATAATTTATCCATTTAATTATGTTTAGTAGCATCCAACCAGTTCTAGAACTTGACTACTGTTTGTCAAATAAATTGACACACAATAATATTCACTGAATAATATATTTACCAAATATTATTTGTCTGTTCTTTGATTGGCCTTTATACCCATATTAGTCACTTAGCAGCTAATTTGGACATCTGGAGGTCTCATGGGATAATTGGGAAATGAAATCCTGGACACACTGAAATCACTGGCAAAGCCCTTTTGACTTCAGTGAGATCAGGATGTTTCCCCTAGCCCTTTATGAGAAGAGGACTTATAAGAAGTGTGATTTTTGCCTGGCTATGTGTATGTATATAAGATATATTTTTATTGCATCAAACAAGTTTAATTTAAGCTATAGTCCTCATTTTTTTACAAAAAAACCTGTTTCTTAGTTATGACCAAGAAATTCCATGTCCAGTGCCACCTGCAAGGATGTATCTACAGCAGGATGAGCTAGAGGAAGAAGATGATGATGATGAACGAGGTCCTACACCCCCAGTCCGAGGAGCAGCTTCCTCTCCTGCAGCTGTCTCCTACAGCCATCAATCTACTGCCACTCTAACACCTTCACCCCAAGAAGAACTACAGCCCATGTTACAGGATTGTCAGGAGGAAATAGGCCACATGCAACACCAACCTGACCGGAGGTATGTTGCTGCAAACATGCAGAGGTGACAGATGAAATTCCACTCCCACTGAAGCCAATGACAAAACTCCCATTGAATTCAAGGGGCCAGGATTTCACCCAACATATTTACTCTGCTTATATTTAATTTACAAATTGGGAAGATTTGACTATGTATATTCTTAGAGCTAGGTAATTAAGTTGCTTTAATATTGTAACATGAAAGGAAATGCAGTATATCATCTTATGTTACATACAGTGCTGACACAAGTTAAATGCACAGTCATCAGGATACTAAAGTGGTATCGTTAACACAATTTACCATATAATTACAGTTCCATTGTTTCCAATAGATTTACTGCATTATTACCATAAAATAGCTTGCATTATTTCACAGTAACTGTGCAATTAACTTGTCACCAATGTGTATGAATTTATATAAATATATAATTTATATAACCTATAGGTTTTCCTCCTTTAATAAATCCTACTGCCGTAAATTACTGCTTGTGAAATTTCCTTCATGTTCCCACCTTCCCTCATTTTTTCAAGAAAGATGGACATTAATAAGATCTATATTTGTTTCAGGGAAATTTTGCTTCCTTTCTCAGTTTACTGCACCCTTGCAGCTTCTGTTCTATTAAAAAAAAAAAAAAAGTGAATTCTGACTGAATGTGACAATTGATTAGCTTGCTGTTTTGTTGAGATAATAAACAGGAGTTTGTACCCAGGAGCATATTCTTTGTAGATTCCCCCCATGCACACAGACGCATTAGCTTATATATATTAAATTTATGATAAACCATTAGACTCTTAATATTCCAGTAATTTTTATTTCATTTTTGATTATCTTCAAGAATTTCTAGGCTTATTTTCCAAAGATCAGTTTAGCACTTCTTAATTTTTCATGTTTCCTATTCCTGGGCTTATTTCAAAGCAATATTTTTCTGAAGTGTCATCTTGCTGAATTAATTGCTTGAATCTGATTTTGTTAATGTAGCTTTTTATAGTGTGTTTCCCAGAAAAAGAATCTC
The DNA here is from genome assembly GCF_025201925.1 of Gopherus flavomarginatus. Classification (NCBI taxonomy): domain Eukaryota; kingdom Metazoa; phylum Chordata; order Testudines; family Testudinidae; genus Gopherus; species Gopherus flavomarginatus. The sequence goes on from NC_066617.1 coordinate 187,155,609, forward strand.
TAGTGTCTTTTTTCATTTGCCCCTTTGTATTGTAAAGCCAAGCCTGGTACTTTAACCCTTGCTTTTTGAAAATGGCTTCAAATCTGCCTTTAGTTTTATCCCCCCATGTTTCCTCAGTGTTCCTGTTTCTTCCTCTCTACTCTAGTGTCCTGTAATTTTACCCTCTGTCATGTTCTGCAACTTGTTCTTTCTTCCTCCTCATGTCTTTCATTCCTTCTTTCCCTTCCATGTACGCCATTGGAGAAGGGGGGATGTCAGCTCAATCTTCCTTTAGGTCGCACGTCCCAGAACCTCAGTTTCACAGTTTTAAATAATGTGGTGCACTTCTGTGCAAAGAAGAGGATCCAATGGGCAACAGTCTGGAAACTAGAATGTTTCCCTCAGCACGAGGAGTGGAAGGTGGCCACCACAGATGTATCACAAAACTTAAGGAAATATGATTGAGATGTGCCTATAAGGATGCACCACTGAACTGCTAGGGTATAAGGATTTGCTATGTAATGGATGGAAGAAATATCCTACACATCTTTTTGCTGTTATTAAAGGTGGTTAGATAAACATCACTAGAGGATAAATGCCATTGCCTCTATTCTTTGCAAAGCTGCTAGTGACTCAGCCTTATAAGAAACACAGTGCAGTTGGGCTATCTTGGTTATGTGTCTTTAGCTTTTCCAGTATTCTCTTATCTACTTGATGTGTTAGTTTATTTTATTGAAATAAAGACACTGTATTGTATAACTTCTCTTGCATAATCAGCAAGACTTGCCTGTCTGCATCTTCCACTCTACTGGCATTGTTATGACCTCTTATGTTGAGAAGTTGGCTTTTGTGTGCTCAGCACTTCAAGTATGTTCTGGAAGGAGGTTTACACTTGGAACATGGAGAGTGACAAGGTTTTCTGATTGAGAACACTTATTTCAAATTGCACAGTGTCAAGACTAATTCCCCACTCGGCACTTTGAGTGCAGAAGGTGGGGGCCCCCCAAGGATTCTAAAAATTAATAGTGGCCACTCCAGGCTTCTTTAAACTCCCAAGGTTACAGCTTTTCTCTGACCTTGGATTTGTAGATGCTGCCACCACCCAAGTGCAGAACCTCTTTGAGAGCCCAGGAAGGTGCACTTGGGAATTAGAGAACAGCTACTAAGAGGGATTTTATAGCTATTTGCTGGGTGGGTGCCCATAAAAGGGATCTACCTGCCTCCCTTCATTTATCACACACATGCTTCTGTATTAAGTACTAAGATTTTTTGATTAACTGAAATATTCATCATTGCAAATAATAAAAGTATCTGACAGAGAAATAAGTTGAGCATGTAGCTTTGTAGTGAAGATTATATCTGAAATACTATCATCTGAAATTTATCTATAAGGTTAGTGTACCTTTAATCTCTGAATTCCAGTCTATTTTGGAAAGGTTACTTAACTTAGGGGGCCATCCCCTGTTCTCCCTGCTTCCCTCGTCTCCAGTCTTTAATACCTTCTGTAATGATTCTACAGCCACGCTGTGTGTTGTGGGCCACAGGAACCAGGCAGCTGGAACATTTCTCTCTCTGATGATGACTGTGTGCAGTAATGTTGTCTGTCCGATCAGCTTGCCACAGTTACAGCAGATTGAAATAGAAATCTCTGCTCTGGAAGAATGGCCAAGCACAGTGAGATAGGAGACATCGTGAATGTTAAAGCCAGAGTCACTGTAATCTAGGGCAGTGCTGGATAAAGTGGAAGAAATGCTGCTATATGTCCATGAATATGTCTGTATTCTCAGTTATCCTACCTTTATGGGCTAGTGAGCAAGCTGATTTTCCAGGAACCCTCTCTGCTTGTAAACAGTTGCCTGTGTCTTGGTAATAAAACCCAGATAACAGGAAGACTGGTAGACAAATATACTGCAAGGACACGTCTTGCCAACCCCACATTAAACCAATATAATTTAGACAAGATGAGACGATACACAAAGGCGAATAAAGCTTCTTTTCACTCAGCTACGGCCTCTGTTATTTCTATTAAATGATTATTTGGTTAAAATATCTCTAATTGTCACTGCTTCTGTTGCCTTCTGTAATTAAGACAAGGAGTAGAAGTGTATGTAAAATATTTTAAAGGAAATGGTAATTATTCAGTTCTGCATTTTGTTGTGAAAGATGAGAACTTGCTTGCCTTTTTTTATTTTTTTTTTTTAAAGGAAACCTTTGTGTAGATACATAATTTCTTAAAAGCAAAACCTGGCCATTTCTGAGAGCAGGTAGGCAAAACTCAACTAGCCAAAAATATGAAAATTAACATTTTTGTAAAGGTAGCCATTTTGCTGAAGTGAGGATAAAGCAAAATTTGATGGGTTGGAAACCATGAGAAATAGAAAACATTGGGAAATCTTGCAAACCAGATTCTGGTCAAGAGGAAACAGCAGATATCCTTAGTGATGAAAGAAGCCAAAAGTCTGATCATTCCCTCCCTAAGCATATCTTCCTTTTGGGTAAATGGCAACTAAAAAGAACTGATGACAGGGATAAACTGATGACAATATCAGCAACATTAAGATAAATGTTCTGCAGATCAAAATATTAAATGTACCGAACATTGATCCCATAATGTCCAGAGTCCTTTAACTTTTGAATCTAGCAGCTCTGTTTCTGATTATTTAGGAACAAGAATAATATAGAAATATTTGGCTGCTCCCAAAAGTTAGATATAAATGATTTTGAATAATTCTCTCTTCCAGACCAGTTTCAATCCTATGATTGGAATAAGTGGGGAACAAATCCCAAGAAGTACAGTTTATGGAGCAGTCTGCTTGGTTGTAGATGCCTATTGTCTCTGGTAATAGCAAGCTTCAAAAGTAATATACAATCACACCTTTTGCTCACATTCACAGATGTGTACTTCCTAATGTAATTTTTTAACTATGTCCTAAACTGTCAGCTTCCCTTTCCTAACTGAACATGAGCTAAATTATGAAACATAAGGAGATTTATACATAAGCGAGCACAATTTTATTAGACTGAGAGTGAAAAGTACCATAAGTGAAGGTCAGTTTCTCTTTTTGGTTGATTTCTGGTTTTGTAGCTGTCAGTCATCTCTGATTACAACAAAAAAGTAAAATCCTGCTACTTTCAAATCTAAATCCTGGGAATTTTAAATGGCAAAACAAATTGGCATGTAAGAGACATAGTCCACTGATTCTACCAGGATATTTTGTTTTGGCCTGGTTATTTTGTGAAACTGAAATAACAATTTCTAACATTGTGTTTACATGCAGACGTCAGCCTGTGAGTCCTCAGCCCCCTCCAAGGCCTATTTCTCCACCACACACCTATGGTTACATTTCAGGACCTCTTGTCTCAGATATGGATACAGATGCACCAGAAGAGGAAGAGGATGAGGCAGAAATAGAGGTTGCCAAGATGCAGAACAGAAGGCTCCTTTTGCGTGGCCTTGAGCAGACACCTGCCTCGAGTGTTGGGGATTTGGAAAGCTCTGTAACAGGGTCAATGATTAATGGCTGGGGCTCAGCCTCAGAAGAAGACAACATCTCAAGTGGCCGGTCCAGTGTTAGCTCTTCTGATGGATCATTTTTTACTGATGCAGATTTTGCACAGGCTGTTGCTGCAGCAGCAGAATATGCTGGTCTTAAAGTAGCAAGACGTCAAGTGCAGGATGCAGCAGGAGGTGAGGTCTCATAAAGGCACGGTGTGCTTGGTTGGGAATTAAAAAAAGAAAACCTGCCACCGTGTCATGTCTTTTATCCAAAGGTTGTCCCTGAATTTCTTAAATAACTTAACAATGAATCACAGTCTGTTGTTCCAATTTGTCCAAATTCAGCATGCTCAGAAAATTGATTTGCACGCCTACATAATTATCTCCTACACTATGGCTCTTCCAGCAGGTAATGTATTATTTGTTGAAGTGAAATGGGAGGCAGTTAACTCTGCTTAAGATCTCCAGGTTGTGGGGTGGGGAAGGACTTTTAATGAAACAGTCCAATTCACTATATTAAATTTAATTGCTGCTAAACATTGTTTTACATAGAATCAGTTGTCAGAGATGTGGCTGTAAAACTGAAACCTGTGTGCTAAATCATGGGGAAAAAAACTCTAATTGATTTAAAATTCAAATGCAGCTGAAATTATTATTGTTCCCTTAGGTCATATCTATACAGCTCCACGGTTTGGAATATGGGTGTGTGAATAGCAATGAACACCAAAAGGCTGCACTGTAACTTCCCCATGTGGATGCTGCAGGAACGAACTAAAAGGCTCCTAGTTTGCGTTAATGTAGTCCTCTTCAAACAGGAGTGTGTAGACCTGCCCTTAGAGTATGGTGAAGGGGGTGGGGGGCAGGTCAGTGATAAGGATAAAGGCTCATGTGGACAATGGTCTGTCAGAGGGGAAATAAAAAAAGAATAAAAACATCATCATCATCCATATTCTTTGACTGTTATAACTCAGGCATGCTAATGTGCTCTGAACTGAAAATATATGCAGTTACATGAACTCCATTTGGGAGCCATTTGCAAACTTTAAAATGGTTGAACAGTTTTGTCTTTGTTTTTAAATGTTACAGTATAACAGGTCGGCAACCTTTCAGAAGTGTTGTGCTGAGTTTTCATTTATTCACTCTAATTTAAGGTTTTCACGTGCCAGTAATATGCTTTAACGTTTTTAGAAGGTCTCTTTCTATATAAGTCTATAATATGTAACTGAGCTATTGTTGTCTGTAAAATAAATAAGGTTTTAAAAATGTTTAAGAAGCTTCATTTAAAATTAAATTAAAGTGAGAGCCCCCCGGACCAGTGGCCAGGACCCGGGCAGTGTGAGTGCCACTAAAAATCAGCTCGCGTGCCACCTTTGGCATGTGTGCCATAGGTTGCCTACCCCTGCAGTATAAGGATGTAAGGGTATAGTGTGTACCTAAGAAATGAAATCAAACATAGAAAGCTCAATCTTAAATTTCTTTGTTGTGCAAAATCACCCGTATGCAAATCAATGTATAGGACACAGGAATTATCATACTGCATTAGTCCAGTATCCTGTCTCCTACAGTGGCCAATACCAAATGCTTCAGGGGAACGCACAGAAGTCCAGAAGAAGCAGGCAGTTTGGGATAACATGTCCTGAGGGAAGTTTCTTACAATTGGTATATTTCCTGAAGCATGGTGGTTTAGACCCTTTCAAAAACTCTTCTTTGTTTTGAATTTGCTATTATAATTCTGGATATTCTTGTTATCCATATAAACATCCATTTTCTTTTTTATGCTTGTTAAGCTTTTAGCCTCAGTGACACCTTGTGGCGAGGAGGTTTACAATCTAATTGTAGGTTACATAAAACTGTTCTTTCTTCTTACTGATTTTGAAATTTTGCTACCTTTTTAGTTTAATTAAATGCCTTTTTTCCTTATATTATGAGAGAGGGTGAACAGAAGTTTCCAGCTGGCCCTTTCTCTAAAATGCATTATTTTGTATACTTTTCATGTCCTCCCTGTAAAGTACATGATCCCAGGTTTTTTTGTTCTCTTTAGATGAGAGTTTTAGTTTATCCATGTCTACTGGAATGTGAAAAGTAGAGTGTTTCACCTTTAACACTTTATTTTCTAGGTGTTATATGTTTAAGAGTACATTTAATCTCATTTTAAGATAATTATTTGCCATTTACTATACTGGGGAATGTCCTCAGTCTCTGTTTGGAGCATAATTGAGATGAACTGCCCTTGGCTTGGCATCATAATTTATAACCTATTATATCAGAAACTTCTATTAGATTACAAACAAACTACACTTGGCTTTTCTGCTGGTCAAGACTCGATATGTAATAAATATTTCACAAGCACTATTAGCTACCAGGATTAACTGATTATTCATAATCAGTGATCTGAGTAGGCTTTGTGGTTACCAAAGAGGTTAGTCTCAGCTGATAAATAGGTCAGTCACAGTTCAAAGAGATCTGTGATTATCTTGCCAAGCCTGTATAGCCGCTAGAGCAGAACACTGGGGTTCTATTACTGTAGTTTTGTCCTCACCTACTCTACAGAGCTGCAAGATTCCTTTCTCATTTCTAATTTCCACTCAAACTTTTAGCATTCCTTTATTTCAGCATGGCTGTTCATCATGAAGAAAGAGAAGAGGTAGTTTAGTTACTTTGAGTGAAATCATGGCCCCATTGCAGTCAGTGGTAAAACTCGCATTGACTTAAATGAGGCCACAATTTCATCCTTTTGTATAACTATTTGGAATGGACATTTTTACATACTACTGATGTAAAAAAATTAAACTTAGCAACGTTCAAAAGAATATTATGAATTGGGGTTTTTGTTTTGTTTTTGCATTTTTCTAAATACAGACACTAGAGATGTGACACTGCTCATGTACAAACAAAGTATTAGGAAATGCAAATCAGGGTGTCACAGGGACTTCTGGTGGGTCACCTCCTGGTTGGTTTGAGGATTAGCTGATTTCAGGTCTGATGCCTCCTTTCCACCTCCTACCCCATGCCCTGCCTTCTCTTCCTGGCAAATCCCCACACCAGCCTGGAAGGGTTAAGAAGGCTGAGAAGGAATTTTGTGGCCTAATTCAGTGCTTCTCAAAGTCGAGAAGCCACTTGTTCAGTGAAAGGCCCTGGCATTCCCACTTGCTGCAGTTTGCCACTCCAGGCTGAAGGATGTGCTGGCCGCTGCTTCCATTGGCCTAGAACTGCGAACCACAGCTAGTGGGAGCCGCGATTGGGCGAACCTGCGGACGCGACAGGTAAACAAACCAGCCGGGACTGCCAGGGGCTTTCCCTGAATAAGTGGCTTCCCGACTTTGAGAAGCACTGAATTAGGCCACAAAATTCCTTCTCAGCCTTATTTAACCCCTTCCAGACTGGGGTGGGGATTTGTCATATTTTGTATCTAGGAACAATTTGGTGTACTTCACAAACAGAACTTTATTCTTAATGAGTCAAGCAGTGCAGCGCAGTATACATTTGTAACTAGGTCCTTCTCATTGTTCTACCATGGTACATTTGAGTAAACCTGTGCATTTTCCATGCCAGAGGAAATGAAGCCCATTGTGAAAGTGATGCATTTTGTTGTTGATGGACATTGCAAGCTATTGGGCTGATAAAGTACTCTGTTCCTGCTTGGTCACAGAGTTCAGATTCCTGCAGGGAGACCTACTAGAAACAAACCAGTTGCATAATTTCTGGGAAACTAAGTCAGTTTGTTTGTTGATTTGAAAATTAATGTCTCTCTTCAATTGTTAAAGATATCCTGTAAACCATATCACCAATAAGGATATTGCAAGATTTAGATTAATGTAATATTATAATTAAATAACTTCAGTTTTAGAATGGCTGCATGTGAGTCTTATTTTAAAAAGAGAAGGAATATAATATCTTATTTTGGAGAGAAAAATAACAACGTTCGGTTGTCTGTAATTATTTTTTTCAGGCCGTAGACATTTTCATGCATCACACTGCCCTAGACCCACCAGCCCTGTGTCTACTGACAGCAACATGAGTGCTGTTGTAATACAAAAGATCCGACCTGCCAAAAAGCAAAAACACCAGCCAGGACATCTGCGCAGAGAAGTCTACACAGATGGTAAGTCCACTGAAACAGATGAAATGAACCGCTCTAGATGTATGCTGAGTGTGTAAAGGTTTTCCTCAGAGATAACATTATGTTTTTAAAAAAAAATCAGTGGTTTGTGTTTGCTATTGCTAAATATGTTGAGCAAATTAATCATTTTAAATTTTCATACTGGACGCCTTTATGGACGCCTCCCCTGCACCTGTTTTCTGTAGTGTCCTAATAGGCTAATTGCTGCCATTATTTAAGAGAAAAGGTAGCACATATAGGTACAATAGTTGAAAATAATGTGTGCCTGGGATTAAAATTTTCATTAAAATAATGGAACAATAACTCCTCCAAAGTGTCAGTTTTTTCGCACAGAAACAATTTAGCATTCAGATGGTAACCAACAAAATAGCCGAATTTTAATCTGAATGCGAGTATTGTTAGTTACTTTGTGCACCAAAAGGCAAAATGTAATCATCTTCTCTCATGCCTTCACACACAATATCGACTCCTGCTGAAAAGGTAATGCTTGTATTCTTTGGAGAGTATAGGAGGATAATGCAAACATTGTGATGTTGTCTAGAGAAAGCCTTTAATGAAAATGCCTCAGGTGGCCCAGCTTTTATTAAACCACTGCCTTCCAGTTTTTATAAACAACTCAAGGGCTTTGTGGAAATTCATGTAAGATAAATTCTTGAAGACTTACCCATCTTGTCAAGTTTGCTAAATTTGCTAAAGGAGGAGGGGAACGAAGGAGTGTCAGAGGCATCATTCCCCACCTCCTGGTTCACAGCAACAACAATCTGATTAGGACTTTCATTACCAGTCAGAAATTTTTCAAAGAGGGGCATCATTTGCTATTATCATATGAAAGCCTAATATTATAGATCCTTATCCAGGGTTACAAGAAGGGGTTTTTGAGCCACTTCTCCCTGTGATTCCTACCACTTGACAGAAAAATTTAATACAAAGCTCACAGCATGATGAGCAGAAGTAATTTTGCAATGAGTGGTTGTCCGTGCTATTATCTGACTTTATTCTGAGTATTTTCTCTCACTAGCATCCATCTGATATTAGACTGCATTAAATACTGGCATGACACAGAGCACCTGGGCCTCTTGGCTTCTGCCCAGGTTCCTTTTGTCAGTGAAACTGAGCTGTCAGAATATTATCTGATTTCAAGAGGTTATTTACAGTGGTTTTCTGCGTTTGCTTCTGTGAAAGGGACAACGCAGGGTGTAAATCCCAAAACTATACTAGCAATTTTACATTTATGGGACCTCTGTAATGGCATTTTACAAGATTTTATGGACATTTTATCAGCTTTTATTATCTTGAAGAGAATGCTCTTAACTGAAAAATTGGCTAAACATCAGACCTTGATATAATCACATCTATAGTAGCTAGAACGTCAGAAAGAAAATCTAGACTGGAATTTTATGTGACCATTTCTTTCCCTCTAGCACAGGAATAAATAAGTGGTGGACCTGTATTTGGTGTATTTTGTAAAAGTAATTATACCAAGTTAGACCATACAGCACTGTGGTTAAAAATTGTAACAGATTTGACAGTTGTGATCAATATTTGTTCTGTATGCTACAGCAGATGCCTATTTCAGCATGCTTTTTAATTAGACATGATTTTCTGGTAACCTATGTGTTATAATTAATTTGCTATACATTGTGGTTGGTCAGACAGTAGGGAGTTCTATTTTCTGCAATGCTAATAAAACCCCGTTTAGTTGTGTTTTATTATTATTTTTTACCCCAAACAATTTGCATAGCTATATTTTAAGCCTTACATAAACTATAATCACTCATTTTAATAGGCATATATAGAAGCTGGTCCTTTCGAGTAAGCTATAATATAATATCTACTAATTATTTTCCTTAAGTGGATAATAGTGATATGTAGACATGAAAGAAACAATTGAGCACAGTTGACCTTTCAAGGTACCTCTTAGTTTCTTCTGTTGGTTTGGTGTCATAGTGTGATTTATTTCTCTTTATAAAGCAGTGCTTACTACTAGAGAAGCTTCTAGTTTTTCCCATAATGAGTGAGCAGCCCAGTTTACAGTGGAAAAAAACTAATGGTCTGAACCTGGACTTTTATCACTGGTTGGAGCTGTTAAATACTAAAAGGGAGAAGAGATAAATTATTTAATCAGTTTCTCTATCTTTTCAATAAAACCCACATTCACAAACAGCTATTTCTTATGTAGCATAGAAGCATTTCTCACTATTCCCAAATTACTTGACTACATTAGCTCAATAAATATTTGCTAGCAGTTTTATGAAATATCTGTGATATGAAGGATTTACATAGCTGGATGATAAAAAATGTGGAAGCAAATTCAAGCGTCAAATGATTGGTTGACATTGCCAAGAATGTTGTCAGCCGCATTATATGCATATGCTATAGAAATTCTGGTTTTGTTTTCTTTCTTATGGCATGGTTTATGAAGTAGATTATTATTATTTCAGAGAGCTTTTATTCATAGTGCAGCAATGAAAGGAGATATGTTTGCTTTCCATTGCTTATTTTTAAATACAGGATTTTTTTTTGTTTAGTTTACTGTGCATTGTATAAGATTGCACAAACCCATGATAATGTAATGACAATATTATATCCTTGGCTGATATTAGTTCAGATCAGTTTCTGCTGAATGTAGAACAGGCTTTCAGCTCTGTTGTTCTGTTCATTGACAGTTGTCCAGACTGAAATGTTCTCCATATTTGTTGCTAAAAATCTTTTGTTGAGAGAGGATGGTAAGGAGTAAATGTATGAATATTTAATTGTTCTTTGTCTAGTCTATCAGAGAGTTAAATACAAGCAAGCGTATTACTAAAACCTATGCATTTCTCCCCTACCCAACCTCCTCTGACCTATTTACATACTTTATTTAAGAAATCAAGTCTAAAAAAATATTTTCTGCGCCTTAGTTGTCATAAATTATACATTTGCAAGCCTCTTTTGAATCGTTGTTTTGATTTGATTTATCACTAATTAGAAGCCCTCAGACTTCTAAGCATTTAGGTAAACAAAGTGAAAATCTTCTGAAATGAGTTATAGTCTTTGGGATTTTCTATACAGATTATGGCGTTGACAGTATCAACATATGATGCCTGATTTTTAAATCCAGCCTCCATTCTTGCTCCCACATTTGATGTAGGCACAAATGGTAGCTAGCTAACTATCTGAAACATAGGTCAATAGCTCAGTGTTGTCATTTGCACCCACAATAAATGATGAGGTTATTAAAGCAATATTTCTCACAAGTGGAAAGGTGGTTCTGCCAAATATTGACATGAAAAACAATTCCAAAATGTTTCTGACTCTCCCCACTGTAGCCCCATCTGTATTGTTGTGTGTCTCTGCCTTGATGATACAAAATGTCTAAACTGTGCAATTTCAGAAAGAAAGAAAAATTATAGCTAAATACATTTTTTGCAACTTCTGCAAATGACCAAAAATCCTTTTTTCTATAAAATGATGTTATGATTTGAACATCCAGTTTCCTGTGACATTCCAGGATAAAGCATCTTTGCAATAGGACACAGCATCTGCTTCTATCCTGAGGCATCTGGGAATACTGACCTTAAAACTGAGACATTTTTTGTGAGATGAAAAGCTTTTACTATGTGTAAGTTATAATTATATAAACATACACACTGGGGAAAAAAAAACTTCTTTGTATATTATACTGGGATTTTGTAAATGCCTTCACTCAATTATTGTTCATGCAATTTAGAACCTGCATCTGAAAAGAGTTAAGCAGGTGAGGAACTTTACTTACATGAGTAATACCTGGAATTGGGTTGCTCACATGCATAAAATTACTCATGCACTTCAAACTTTTCAGAAGCAAGGCCTAAGACTGCAGTTTTGTATGCATATTTGTATGTGCAGTTCAGAAAATCTGGCCTGGTATATTTTAGAGAAAACACACATCACGATCTTTAACTGTCAACTGTTGTTTTTTACTGAGATACGATAGTAGATAACTTAGACTTTATATGTTTAATTTTTTTAGAGATGATTCCTAATAATATTTCATTCATCGTTACTTATGATTGATCTTTTTTATATTTATTTTCAGTTTCTCCACTTTAGTACAAAACTGGCTTAGTGGATTGATTATTTTCCCAGCAATTGTTTCCCCATGATTATTATTATTATACTCTCATTTATATTCTTATTGAAAATTATAATCACCCTTTTCAAAAGGCACATATGGAAGATTTTCCCAGTAGAATATGTTATAAAATGGCATCTGTTAATTGTTTGTCTTAAGTGAGCCACAATACAACACTGATATGCAGACACAAATGAAACAGTTGAGAGCAGCTGACCTTTACCAGGTACCTCTGAATTCTTTATATTGGTCTGATGTCACTCTGTTGTTAATTTTTTTTTATTTCTTGCTATGGAGGCCTTCATTTTCTTTTTAATAACGAAACATAACAGTTTGTACTAGAGGAGGTAGATTGAGTTTTGATTTTCTCTGTGATTTGAGCTGTTAAATAAACACCACAGGAGTGTAATAGTGTTGACCTCTGAAAAGTTTCCTTTTTCTTTTTTAAAGAATCCTTCTCAGCAAGGAACACTATGTTATAATGAAGATTTTTATAGTAGGGTATGACAAAGCTCTCTCTGAAGAGACTATCACTTTTTCTGTAGTTATTGTTGTATTAATGCAATTTTACAAAAGTTTTTCATAAGGATGTGTTTTTTCTTCCATTATCATGCCTTAATGCTACCTAAATAATGATTTTAATCATTGCCCACTCTAACTTGTAAATGGTTAGGTTTCGGGGGGAAAGAAGTTTTTATTTAAAGTTATGTTTCACTGACTGATTTCTGAAATTACCGATGATTTTGTGTAGGGAGTAGGGTTGTTTTGAAATTAGACAAAAGATAGAAAAGCTAACAATCTTCAAAAATGTAAGGTTATCAAGGGACTATTTCTGTTGGATTATCAAGACTAGTTCTTTGATTGGTTGGCAAAAACCATTGTAATTGCTTTCCAGGAAAAATTGCACCGTCTCGGTCAGTGACAGATTATCCACTGGCCTAACAGGACCTCTGCCCAACTGAGGGGTCCCCAGAAAAAATCCACCGCCGCCAGTGGCTACTCAGTGCCCCAGCCCCGGTCTATGGTAGCAACCCCTGATCCCAGCAGCAGCCGTGGGACGATGGAAGCCCACCCAGCAGCCCATATTCCCAGCAGAAGCTGCAGTATGGCAAGGGAAGCCCCTTCATTCAACTCACTCTCTGGCAGAAGCGCCAGGCAGGTGGGGCAGGAGAAGCCCCAGTGCCCTGACCCTGGTCCCCCGCAGAAGCGCATGGGGTAGCAGGAGAAGCCCCAGCACCCATACCCCCGCTGCAGCCCTGGGACTGGAGGATCTTTCACTCCCTGCTGCGGCTCCGAGGCCATGGCGGGTGGATAGAGATTCTCCATACAGTCTTGCGGTTGCATGGGGGGGGGCAGAAAGGAGCAAAAGGGGTTGTGGGGCTACAGTGGGGGTGAAGAATGGGGGTTTCCTGGGTGGAACAAGGGTAGGCCCCAGGGAAAGGGCAGAAAAGTGTGGGGCTGTGGGGCCAGGGCTGTAGGCAGAAGAGTTGGGGAGGGGACACTCCCCCACACTTGCTCTGGCCCAGGGCTCCACGAAACCTTAATCTGCCTTTTGTCTGGGCTACCAAAAAGACTTTTCTGTATTTACAGTCCCCTCAGAAAGATAAATCAGATTCACTGCCATAAGATCACATTTCTTTCTTACCCTTTTGTCTAATAAATTGGCTCTCTCTCATTAAGTAAAAAGACTTTGATGCAGCTACTTACCAGTATATTCCTGTTTCCAGACAATGTAAGAATTCAGGTTACTTGACAGGCTATTCTTTCAGTCTGAGGGAAGAAGTGTCATTTCATAAGATATGTCTAAAAATGGTTGAGAGGTCAGAAGACACCGATGAAGACATTTACAAGAGCAGCCCATATTCAAATAATTCCAACTGCTTTCCAAACCTGATGCCCACAAAATTCCCAATGTTATGGCAGGGAGAAGAAAAAAGATTGAATTTACAAAGATTCCTAGTTTATAGTTGTTGCAAATAAGGGGAACAGAAGGAAAGATTTCCCAAAGTGTGAGACTTGCCCCTGGAGGGTGCTTGAAAGCTGTATAAATTAAGATGGACAGGTCTTTACCACCAGTGCGTGGCAAGGCTGATGGGCATTAGTGGTTTCTTTTACCTGAAGTACTCAGTTTTCCAAAATTAGGAAATGTAGCTTGAACCACCTTTCTACTCCCTTGATTCTGGGCCAGCTGATGACTGAAATGAACCCGAGCATAACTTAAAGCAGGTGAAGGACTGCTGTGTGTTAGCCCTGCTGCAGTGGTTCCACACAGACCACTATGCCAGCTAAGGCTCAAGTAGAGCTTCATGCACCATTCCACCCTTTCCCTCAGCTTTGGACACCCCTGCAATGCTCCTGAGAGGGAATCTTCAGTGGCCCCCATAGGACAGCGTTCAGGTTGCTAATGCCAGGAATATGTTTCATCATTCCATTTACTTATACTCAGGGCTTAAATTCTCAGAAATTATTTCCCAAAATCCCCCACCCCCTTCAGCTCTGGGCTTCACTGTGGGGTGCTGGAGCTCATGGCTTCTGCCCTGCGGGGCACATCAGGGCTACTGTGGATTTGAAAATATTTATCAGAGCTCCTTTCTAGCCAGCTCCGGATGAATTTAAGCCCTGCTTATATTCCAGTTTTTACCCATTTTGAACTCATCTTCTTATTTTTGTTGTACCAGTTTAGTCAGTTTTCAGTTCAAATATACACCTGCACAAATACACCTTGAACTATCTGAATGTACAGCGGTGATAACTGAAAAGTGCAGCTGCTCTGAGATTTTGAAAGCTCTCTCAGCTCGTCTCAGAGGAAATAGTGAGAATGAATGCATTTCCTTGCAAATTGCTGAAGCAGGGATTTTAAAATGTTCAGTGGTCTTCATTCTGTAATAGATGCACTTGGGATGAATGCATTACTGACTCAGGACTATCATTTACACCTCTCACATGCACATTTTCTTCACCTATTTACTTAATGTATGCCTATGATTTGTTTCCTGTAGCCTTGATCCAAAGCAGCCTTGTATCTTAGTTACCATATGTGAGCTTTTTAAAATTTTCCTTCACCTTTTTATAATACAGTTGTGTACTGTTATAACTGACTGATAGCTTTCCCCTTCTGTTTTTAAAAATGTTAAGTATTAATGCAGAACAGAAAAAAATAGCATATAAGCACCTTATAAATAGTTATTGTTGCGTGTTGGTATACATTTGAAACTGCAGCACAAGCTAAATGAAAGAGAAAAGTTATAAAACTATTTTCAATGGGCCAGTCTCATTAGTCTTTATGTTAGGTTTTGGGGCTTCAATTCTATGACTGTGCCGAGGAGCCTCAGTTGTTACCGACTTCTTCAGTACTTTGTTTAGCTGTCAACTGTTTTCAAACATCTCTGAAATGTCTTGCAGAAAGTACTTAATGGTTTGAAGAATTTGTGTCATATTTACATAATGCATACCTACAAGAAGAAGATCTGATCAAAAATGCAGATGCCACAAAGCTAGGAGGAGTTGGAGAATAGAGCTAAAATTCAGAGGGATCTTGATAAACTGGCAAACTGGGCTATACACAACAGAATGAAATTCAGCAAAGACAAATGTAAAGTACTACATTTAGGGAAGAAAAACAAAATGTAACAAATAGAAAATTGGGGACAACTGGCTTGGCAGCAGCATCGCTGAGAAGGATCTGGGAGTTGTAGTGGATCACAAACTCAACATGAATCAGCAATGCAATGCTGTTTCAAAAAAAGCAAATGCAATTTTAGGCTGCATTAACAGAGTGATAGCATGCAAGTCATGTGAGGGGATAGTACTGCTTTACTCAGGACTACTTAGGCCTCAGCTGTAGTAATGTGTCCAATTTTGGTTACCAATGTATAGAAAGGATGTAGAGAAACTGGAAAGGATCAAGAGGAGAGTGACAAAGATGATGAAAGGAATGGAATGCAAGCCATATGAACAAAGGCTGAAGGAACTGCTGAGTATGCTTAGTTTGGAAAAGAGCAGATGTGGAGGGGGGATGATAGCGGTCTTCAAATACTCGAAAGGATGCCATAAAAAGGATGGAGAAAAGTTGTTCTTTCTTGCCACAGAGACCAGGACAAGAAGCAATGGATTCAAACTACATCATAATAGATTTAGATTAAATCTCAAGAAAAAACTCCAGAAAAATAAGAACAGTAGGACAATGGAACAGGGAATCTCCTTCACAGGAGGTTTTCAAAAGGAGGTTGGACAGCCACCTGTCTTAGATGGTTTAGAAACAACAAACCCTGCATCTTGGCATGGGATTAGACTAGACGACCATTGTAGTCCCTTCTAACCCTAAGGTTCTATAATGCAACCTACTGAAATAGTGCAGGAAGCCTGATTGAACTAACCTCGTTATCTCTAGCCTGCTTCTTGCTTGCATATATATATATATATATATATATATACACACACACCTGCCCCTGGAAATTTCCACTACATCCATCCGACGAAGTGGGTATTCACCCACGAAAGCTCATGCTCCAAAACGTCTGTTAGTCTATAAGGTGCCACAGGACTCCTTGCTTCTAATACAAAAGCTGTTTTACATACCCATGTCTTTCAGGTTAGCATCATGTTTCCTTGTATGAATTAATTGTATATATGCTGTGTGTAGCCTGTTGGATGTTTTAGGTTAAGAATTAAGCAGAAATTAGGTTTTGGGCCTAAGTTAGCCTAATTTTCCAGGAGTATAGAAAATTGAAGTTGCTAATATGAGGAAGTCTGAGATAAGTTGGAGTCAGTAAAGTGGAAAAATTAAAGTTAGCAAAGACATGACCCAGGGTTATGTTGCTGTTATATTTTGATTATAACTGGTTTGAGCAAAGTTTTTAATGAGTGTTTTTGAAGATTGTGAATGTTTGATTAAAATACTATCTATATTGATAGCCTGGGAAGGACGTTAGTGCAGATGTTTATTTAAATAAAGTGTAATGTAAAGAATGAATAAGGAAGGGGTGGAAATATAATTATGGTAAGGTGCAGTTTAATGTTAATTAGTATTATAATAGATTAGAAAAGGAGTAGCCTTGGTAAATTGCAGAAGAGTTCTAATTAACATCAGAAGGGTACAGTTAGGAGCTACGATTATAAGGCTGTACTTCATTCTATTGTCCGTGGACTGATCATCCATTAATACACTATTTTATCTTTGAGTGTATGTATAATTGTAGTGTAAGAGATAATTGTATGCCTATTTGCTAAAGTAATCATTTGTCTTTTGAATAAAGTTTAATTGTATCATTCAAAGGATCATCTAGCAGTCCTCTACTAAATAAATTTTCTGTAACCGACCTAGAGTCTTGAACCTAAAAACTAAGTTGGTTTGTTTGCACCCTTATCTTTGTATTGATATTAATTGGGAACATTTCAAAATAAGGAGGTTGCAAAAGGTTGTATATGGCGTGCCCACAAAGACTAGGACTGAATATATTTAATTTATTAGACATTGGGTGAGCCATTCTATAATTCTGAAAAATAACAGAACGATTAGTACTTATAGATTAGCCTTTGGGTGCAGCCATCAGCAACGTTTCTCTTATAATAGCCATATCCATCCTGAAGAACTGAGTACATTTCAGGCCCTGAACAACTGTAGCAAAAGCCTGCTCTTCTCTTGGAGGGACCTCAACAAGGAAGATAAATATCCACAAGGAGCATATCCAAACTTTTAAAAATTGAGTGATGATAGTCAGGCTCCTAAGTCCACGATTGGGAGCCAAAATAAAAGTGGACTGATTTTCAGAGGTGGCAAGCACTTCTAGCTCCCACGAAAATCAGTAGGATTTGTGGAAGCTCGGAATGTTTAGGGAGATGTGGTGTGCATGGACTTTGGACTCTATTATTAAACACCAACTACTGAACATTTTGGCCTGTGTTGTTTTCATAAAATCTAGTGACATTACCAATATTTATTACAATAATTCAACATGGAACTCCCACAGAAGCTATAAGGTCTCTTTTAGAAGTCAATAATTTAGCAAATTTAGTCTCTTTCTGAGAGATGTCTGCTATTACATGACATTCACAGTTATTGTTTCCACAGAAAATGTAGTTCAGCCCCTTGGAAGGTAAGTAGTATTTTATCCTAGCATACAGTCAAGAGCAGTGATTGTAATACTTTGCTATGCGTGAAATATATCTGAGAGCAATAGTATTGTTAATCTGAAAGTGAGTTTGTGAATGAGAGTTTAAATGTGTTGGTAGGATAGGGAGATGGGGACTCTGATGGGTGAGTGTTGCCTTTATTCACAGTTTTGCTTTGCTTATGATATCCTGATTTTTTTCAACTTCCACATGCTCTCTATTGCTGCCTTCCATTTTGCAGGTTTTCTCTTATTCAAAATGGCCACCCATGACTTTGCATAGGGCTGAAATAAGGCAAATTGGCAACTATGTTAACATGTGAAAGTGAGGCTGTCCCTGTGGCTTTTCTACACAAACATTTAGTTTGCAGCAAGCTGGAGTGCGAATTATCTTGCTATATAGTAACTGTTCACATGGACCCTTGCTGATGCATATTAACAATTTATTAATGCACTTTGATTGGTCTCATTTCAAAGAGGACTAAATTAATGTTCATTAACAAATGTGAATTGTTACTCCATGACAGACTATTGCAAAGTAGACCCACACCCCAGCATGCCATGAGCTAATTGTTTGTGTAGACAAGCCCATACTAAAGGAGACCACCAGCACTCATTGTTTTCCATGGGATTGAAGCCAAGCTGCCATGAAGGAAAATGGCTGCAGTCCTATGGTTAGGGAGCCTTATAGAAAAGTGTGAGGAGACAGGAGAAGATAAGAAGCAGAAGAGAGACTGAGAAGGGGTAGAACTAAGAAGGAGATACAGAGATAGGCAGAAGGAGTTGTATGGAGATGTGGGAGCAAGGCAGACTCAGAGGGATGCTGAGGATTGTGGAGCAGGAGGATGCAGAGGGGGAGTTGGAGGAGACTGAAGGGAAGACAGGGATGTATGGGGCTGCACTGAAAACTGAGAAGGAGAGAAGTATGGTGTGCAAGAGGGAGGCTGACGAGTTCAGGGGCTATGAGGATGAAGGGAAATGGGGGCACAGCAGACAGTGATAAAGAAGCCAAAGGAGAGGAATGAGAATGAGCTCTCTCACCTCTGGGATAGGAAAGAATAGGTGAAGCTCCTCTCTGAGCAGGCAGTTGGGAAGCCTTCATTTTTGCTACATTTAGGATTGAATTTAGAACTGGAAATTATCACAGGGTGGCCACTTCCTCCCACAGACTCAAAAAGCAGAAGGCAAAATTTGAACACAATAAATGTGTTGTTTTTTAAATAATGATTTCTAAGTTCATCTTGTGATTCGAGGGGGAAAGTCTAATTCTTGATGTTTTAATGATTGGGTTGGCTGTACACTTGAGCAACCTTAATTCTAAGTGAATGATTTTCTTTTGTGAGGAAATTGACGTAAAAATATAATGAGTTACCACAGTGGAAGTAAAATATTATTCCTTAATTTTGTTAATGCCTGATGTCTTTTTTTTTATTTTATTTTTTTTTACTTTGTAGACCTGCCACCCCCTCCAGTGCCACCTCCTGCTATTAAATCTCCTACTGCCCAGTCCAAGTCACAGCTGGAGGTGCGACCTGTCATGTTGCCAAAACTCGCCTCTATAGAACCGAGAACAGACAGGTCCACGGAAAGAAAAGGAGCAAGCTACAAAGGGAGGGAAGGGGCAGATGGCAGACAGCATTCTGATGTGCGGACAAATTCAGGAGAGCGCAGAGAACTGCAGGAACAGCAAAATGATGGGAAACTGCGAGGAAACAAAGCAGCAAAGCGAGAAGGCACACCAGCAAAAACTCATCTTCTCCAAGGTGATTTTGACATGCATTGAGTTTAATGAAATATATACCGTAGCTAAGCAGGAGGATCTGGTCCACAGATCTCCTGATTAAATTCACAGCAGACTTGAGAAGTTAGGCTCAGTCTACACTATATAGGTGCTGGAACTGGGGGTGCTGCCACATCCCCTGACTTGAAGTGGTTTCCATCATATGCAGGGTTTACAGTTTGGGTTAATGGCTCTCAGCACCCCCACTATACAAACTGTTCTAGCACCCGTGCTACACTGTGGGGTTAGGTTGACATAACTTGCCTTGCATCTAACTACCTTTGGAAGTGTCTTCACTTAAATATGGCTTCTGCTGACATCAGTGCCTCTCTATGCCAATGTTGTAACACCACTTCCCTGTATGGCATAGAGTCATGGTTGACGTAATTAGGTTTACACAGTATCAGTGAAGACACTGCGTTGCTTAGGTTGACTGTTACTGCCTATCAGAAGCTGTCCTAGTCCTAAAATGCCCCATACTTACAGTAGGATCAGTACAAGTGCTCCTGGTGAAGATGTGCACTGGAGACACAAAGAGCTATGCATGCATACACAAGCAATTTAATAAGTGAATATAGATGCAAAAAACCCTTCACTTTTCTCGGTGATTATTGGGGTTAATATTGGAGGGCGGAAGGCCCTGGTTACTGGGCCACCATCTCTCCTTCTGGAGTGGGGAACCAGGTGCTTCCAATATGTAGCAGAAAAAAATCAGTAAAACAACCTCCCCCACACACACAAACACAAACAAAAAAACCCCCAACTTTTCCCCTTCCCCTCTCCCTTCCAAATAATGACTTTTGTAAAACTTGGGAAACTTCTGATAAAAATAAATAAAACTGAAAATGAAAAGCCTTAAATTATACTGCATTACAAAGTAAAAACAGATTGCATTGCTGTGCATCAAGTAGGCAATATTGTGAACTCAGTCTTGTGAAAATAATATATTCCTTTCACTATTGTATGGTCCTTATATGCACAGGCCTGTATGTGCATACCTTATATGTTGCAGCCACACCTGGAGAGACATTCTTGAAATGCCTTATGGACATTTGTAACTTGTATGAACTCCTCCTGCCTCTACCCCAGGTTATTAAAGGAATTTAGTGAGACTCAGGTAACCCAAATATTTAGCAATAGTACTGGTGAATTGAAGATTGAGTCATTTTTACCTCATTTATACATTTCCACATTTATAAAGGAAAAAGGTGCAACCCAGATTTAAAAAACCCACGTAGTCTTGCTTCAGTCCCCTTTAAAAAGTAGAACACTATAATGAAAATTAGACCAATAGAATGGGTTGGAGATGCACAGGTTACAAATAGTAACCATGATGATGTTACAAAAAAATGGATCATTCTAGACCAACCTAATCTCTTATTTTATGGAGGTCAGTAAGGCTATCGATAAAGGGAGTTCATATGACAGTATCTGTCTGGCCCTCAGTAAAGCTTTGGGCAAAGTAGCAAGCAAATGCTTGATTCTTTCTTAGGCTAGCTAGCCTGGATACAAAACAGGGGAATAGAAATTGGACAGTAAATTGGTTAAATGGGCACATAAGCAAGAGGTCACTGTAAATGGCAGTGGGTCACAATGAAGAGAAGTCATTAGAGGGTTACTTCAGGGGTTGGTTCTGGGGCTGTTGCTTTTCAGTTTATGTATTAATGGCTTAGAGCAGGTGGCAAAATTTGCTGATGACAGTAAAATTGGAAACAATGTTAATATTTAAGGGACGTCTCACCTTCGGAAACAGTTAAAATGTTAGGGCAGATGTCTGTGTCTGATTTATAGATATGCACTTGAGCTCTAAAATCATGAGGCAGCCTACGTGTGATTGGGTAAGGAATTGAAATTTACTGACAATAAAAGGAATGGAAGCGTTCAGGTTTGCACTATCTATTACTGATTCTAATTATTATTTACTTAATAAAAATACTTAGCTCTGGTATACTGCTTTTCATCCATATATCTCAAAACAAAATAAAAAATGAGGGATAAGGAATTTTAAGGCCAAAGTTTTCCAAAGTGTCAGCTGATTTTGGGTGTGTCTGTTATTCTGTGCCCAACCTGAAACCAACCCAAAGGACCTGATTTTCATAGGTGCTTAGCAGCTGCACATCCTGTTGACTGTAGTGTAAGCCTACTGCACTGATTCCCAAAGTTTTTATTAAGGCAACCCACTCACTGAATTTTTCTTTTTTTGTAAGCCACCATTTACAGATGTACCCTCCGCCCCAGCAGACGGGAAAGGAGGACACAGTGTGTGAGCAGGAGAGGTTGGAGAGAGTATCTGCCCCACAATCACCCAGTAGCAGTGGTTTCTGTCTCATGGGGCTGGGATCAATTCCCTGCTCCAGGCATTGTGTCCTAGTACCTAGGGTCACAGGCTTGGCCTCCTGAGTTGTGGTGAAACCCTGTGCACCAGATTACAATGCCCAGAGCGGGGAGCTAGGTCCAGTCCCGCAGGGTGAGTGCAAGGCAGTCCTGCTATCCAACTCTCGTGGCCTCCCATACTCATCAGGCCAGGAGAAGTGTATATTTGCCTAGGCCAGGGCCCAATGATGGGTTAATCTGACCCTGGACATGGTGACTCCTCTAGTGCCTTTCCGCAATCCACTGGTGGGACAGGACACACCGTATGGGAAACAATGGTCTAGTGGATATGGAGACAGGAGACCTGAAGTGTATTACTGAGTCTGCTACTGTTTGTTAGACCCTAGCCAAGTGACATAGTCCCAGAGTTACAAAAGTTTCCACTAAATTTGAGTGCCTACATTTTTAAATGTTCAGCTCGAGATACGCTGGACCTAATTTTCAAAAGTGCTGAGAACCCACAACTCCAGTAGAGATCAAGGATGAATTGTCTCCTCCACCTCCAAGGTCATACCTGACAAATATGCTATAAAGGTTTTCTTTATTTCTCCATTTTCTGCTGGAATATAGAGCAGGGATCACAAGTTTCATGTCATAAGTGGACATGAATCATGGATCACTCTTTCAGTTGCTTCTTTCTCTTCATTTCCATATTTCTAACCTCACTATTACCTTTTCTTCAATAACACTTTTTACTCGGGTATGGAAACAATTGTGATGCAGTTCATAGTGCTATCAGCCATCACTCTAAATCTCTGAGTGGCCTTTTGAAAATTGCACACATCAAGTATGTATATCAGCGCATATAAATGTATATAACAATGTATATATTTCATTACACAGAGGACATCTTACCATATTGTAGGCCTACATTTCCAACATCAAATAATCCAAGAGATCCCAGTTCCTCCAGCTCTATGTCATCAAGAGGATCGGGAGGTAGACAAAGGGCAGATCAAACCAATATAGGCCGAAGAAATGCTGCAGAAATGCAAATACTGGGAGCATATGAACAAGGAGAAGAAGAAGAAGAATTAGAGGTAACGGCAATGACACTAATAGCAATGCATAGGATAGACCTTTATCGCTGACAAATGATTTGTGGACCTAGATAGATAGCAAGGGGAAAGCATGTTTCAAAAGTGGAAATATTTAACCTAGGAAAATTATTTTAATTGTTCATTAAACATAAGCACATAAGAATGGCCATACTGGTCAGAGCAATGGTCCATCTAGCCCAGTATCCTGTCTTCTGCCAATGCCAGATGCATCAGAGGGAATGAACATCAAGTGATCCATCCTGTTGTCAAGTCGCAGCATCTGGCAGTAAGAGGCTCAGGGACACCTGGGTAATGGGGTTGCCTCCCTGACTATCTTGACTAAAAGCCATTGATGGACCTATCCTCCATGAACTTATCTAGTTCTTTTTTAACCCAGTTATAGTTATGGCCTTCACAGCATCCCTGACAATGACTGGCTGTATGTTGTGTGAAGAAGTACTTTTTGTTTGTTTTAAATGTGCTACCTATTCATTTCATTGGATGATGCCAGGTTCTTATGTTACGTGAAGGGGCAAATAACACTTAGTTTCTTCACACCATTCATGATTCTATAGACCTTTGTTGTCTCTTTTCAAAGC
This sequence comes from Gopherus flavomarginatus, assembly GCF_025201925.1. Taxonomy (NCBI): domain Eukaryota; kingdom Metazoa; phylum Chordata; order Testudines; family Testudinidae; genus Gopherus; species Gopherus flavomarginatus. The sequence continues at coordinate 187,179,199 of NC_066617.1, forward strand.
TGAACCGGTGCAGTCTTTTTTAGCTTTCTTCATTTAGAAGCTGTTCCATACCCCCAATCATTTTTTGTTACTCTTCTCTATATGTTGTTGTTGTTGTTGTTTTGTTATTCCCAAACAAAAGCTATGTTAAAATAGAGATATGGTTGAGAATACATATGAGTATGTTGTGGTTATTCACAAAATCAAGCATTATAAGCACAGGAAATTCAAGATAAAGATTAAATTTAAAATAATACAAACATGTTCAGATATAGAAATACAGAGTTAGGGCACCCAAAACAACCTTAACTCTACTCTCTCATGACATATCTTAGAGTCTTTAGTGCTAGATTAGACTGAATAGATACTTAAAGACATATTATGTATTTTGTTGTCGTCCTCTAGTGTCAACGACATTCAGCCTTTGCCTTAAAATTCATGCATAATAGCATGGTTATATGTTATTTGTAAGTAAAAATCTCTAAGGCTAGAATGAAAATACTTTAAACAATAAAATCAAGCTAACTCTTAGCCATTTTTTGGATTTCTTACAGGAAACCGAAAGCTGAAGAGGATGAGAGATGTACTGTAACAGGCTTTGAAATCTAATCAGAAAAATATCACTTAAGATGCCTCGAGTCTGATGATGTTTGACGCCAGAAATAATGTTCAGTGCAATCAGAGTGTACAAACTTTCATTTTTATTCATGCCATCAAAACGCTGGTCTTTATTTTTATTTCTTTTTAACCCCTTTTCATTATGAACAGCCCCTGACTATTGCATAACGCTAAGTATCTCACCTTCTTTCTGCCCAAAAGGCAGGTAACCTGCTCTTCCTGGTGTGGATGCCAACTGGCACTTCAGGATTTGGACAGCAGAGGGTGCCAAAACCAGGGATTCTTAGTTTTCACCCTGCAGGCAGCACCAAGCCAGTTGATACAGCACCGAATCAGTTGATAATCTTCCATGTAATATAGCATTGATTAAAAATACTAAGTTGCATAAAGTGAAATTTATGCAAAGGGTTCTTCTAATGTAGTGGCTTTACTCTAGCCTGCAGTTAGTGCAAAGGGTAATTTGCATTTTCAAAATGGACTGTTCCTTTTATTTCGTGCCAGTTTCTCAATTACCCTTTGCAGCAGCAAAAGAATTACATTTTAAAATGCAACTAGAAGCAATTTGGGGCGGGGTGGCTCATCTTGTAAATATATACTCATTTTAAAGCCCCTGTGGTACTTTAATTTGTCTTCCCTATTTTCATCATTCAAGTACATTCTTATTGAAAATGTCCTTTGGGATAGGCAGGAGCCAAGCCAGTAGGAACTCTGGTGGTCTAGTCCTGGCATGAATAAGCCTATTAGAAACTTGTTCTAATTTTCAACTTAAATGATTCATAAGCAAGTAAAATAATGGACATTTTTAATAATAATTGGGTAAGGACATAGTTATTGTGACTGGCCCAAATCTCAGACCTCTACTTGTAGTATCAATTCACCTTAAAGAAGTGCCACTTAAAAGATGTTTTGTTTTATCTTGGGGTTTCTTTTGTTTTGTTTTGTAATGCACTGCTTTTTTTTTTTTTTTTTTTGGTTTTAAAAGCACAATCACTAAACTTTATTTGTAAACCATTGTAACTATTAACCTTTTTTGTCTTATTGAAAAATGTTAAAAAGCATTTGTTTGGGACTTGTTTTCATCTTTTTGTTAATGCTTTATGTTTGTATTTGGAATATTTGAATGATGACAGATGGTAAAGTAACATACCTACATGTGGGCCATAAACAAAACAGTTCTCACTTTTCCTGGACTTGTGGAACATTCTCAAGTTTACTGTGGCCTATCTCAACAGTAGATTTTCATAAATGCTGAAATAGAGGCATTAGTTGTGTTGAATTTTGCCAAATCATGTCCTCTCTCTGTAGATTTTATTATCTTTTCTGTAATTATATGAGTTCTTTGTCATTGGTGCTAATGGAAAATTGTGTGTTTGTTTATGAACAGCTATCAGGACTAGCCCCAATGGAAGAAAAAAAGAGTGTTTTGGTGTTTACTGAGGACTGAAAATTTTCATTTAGCTAATTTTTTAAAAAATGGTTACATAGAAAGGATGTGCAGTACTAAGGGAACAATCCATGTGATTAATGTTTTCATTATGCTCATGTAAGAAACCTCATATTTTAGCCATAATTTTGCATACTGAGGAACCAATAATCAGAAAAGTAATTTTTGTCACATTATTTATTAAAAATGTTCTCAAATACAGCATCTTGTCTGGTAAGGTTTCTTGTTTTCCTCAAAACTCATGTTTAGAGTCTGATTATGATATGATTTATATCAATATACTTGATTATTCCACTGAAGGCAAAAGGATCAGGCCCTTAGACTTTTGTATAATAACTTCTGATAATCATAAAGAAAGAAATACTGAGTGCTTCGTGAATATTTTAGCAGCTCTAATGGGGTAAACCATTACATCTCTGAAAGCATGCTAACTTCTAAAATGAGCTGAAGACAAAAGTCCACTCCCTAACCAATGCACATATAACACTGTAGACCAGAGAGGTGACACATTTGTTGGGGGAGGAAATGAGTGTAAGAGACTCCAAATTCAGTGCTAGGGAGTTTCTTTGCTAATCTACTTCCCAGCCTTGCCAAGGAATTTGTTTGTTGGGGACTGCACATAGTATAGGGGTGTCAGAGTGCCTACTGCTGGCCCCTTCGCTCTGAGGGTACGTCTACATTTGAGCTGGGAGGTGTAGTTTCCAACCCATGTAGACATACATTCACCAGCTCTGCTCAAATTAGTGCACTAAATATAGTATCCAGGGTAGCACAGGCAGTGGCTCAAGCTTGCTTCCTAAGTGCATAGCCAGGGGTCCAGACAAGTATGTACTCAGGCAGCTAGCCTTAGCTGCTCCAAGTGCTACCCTGGCCACACTGCTATTGTTAGCATGCTGGCTTGAGCAGCACTAGCACAGGGAATTACACCTCCCAGCTCAAATGTAGACATACCCTGAGTCATCTCTGTGCTATTGTGATGTCTACAAAATCCTGTCTGTGGATGATAGTTGGACAGTAATTGAGCTGTGACCATCCTTTTTCTTCGTCTTCCCTTTTTCTGCTCCTTTACTCTGATTACCCCATTCTTGCCATTCCTCACCCTGTCTCCTCTACCTCAATTTAAAAATATAAAAAATTAAAACCAAAAAACCCTGTAATTAATTAAAGCTATGCCAAGTCTCCACCGTATTCATTGTCTTGTATGGTATCTCCCTGTCTCCTAAAATTTCCTCCCTGAAAATTTATCCAAGTGAAATAAAGAATCATATTCTCTACACACAACGCCATCACAATCCTGCTAGCTTTAAAAAAACAGCACCTGTTAGGACAGCGTCTTTCTTTTTTTTCTACATGGTTCAGCGCTTAGCCTGGTTCACAACAATAACATTAAAAGATTTTTCTAGAACTGGAGAAACTGGAGCTTTGGGGAACTGAAGGATGGGCTGACAAAGCTAAAGGTTGGACGGCATAAAAAGAAATTTGTCTTTGATTGGACATTGGTACTAGATGTAATTGGAGCTTACTTCATTCCTCACTGGTACAGAGAAATACAAGAAACCAAGGACCAGATCTCCAATTGATGTAAATCTGTGCAGATCTACTGAAATCAAACACCAGCTGAAGTTCTGGCCCCAAATGTGTAAGTAAGGTAGGAAAACTTTCCCCATTTAATTATTTCGGTTAGGAATAGCTAAACTAGTTTAGCCATTGTCCATAAAAGTGTAATTTGTTGTTTTATATGGTCACATCTAGAAGCAAAGTAAAGTATGGTAAGATTTTTTTATTAGTTTAAAGGCAAAAACAATGTAAATGCAAAGATTCCTTCTGTCTGCACTGCTTTTCCAATACATTATAGGTTTCAGTAACATTAAAATGCACAAAACAGTGAAGTGAAGAGATGTATATTGCAATCTGAGTTTCAAAAATGGTTACTGCTGTTGATCCATGTTGAAAGATAATTGATCTCATCTTTCAGAATTCATCTGTACTAAAACAAGGTCACCCTTGCATTGCTAACATAAATTAACAATTGTTCATTGGCTGGGAAGTCAGCATAGCAGGAAAAAAAAACATTCTTCAAAGGTTTTGGAATATTTCCTTGTGTTCCAAATTCATTCCCAATAAGAAGAAATAGTGCATAAATGTCAGAAAAAAATCCTTAATGATAGTATTTAGTATCTACATATATGTAGAAGTTTGACTAACCCTAAGGTGTTTTCTATGAAATTCTGTAATGAGAATAAAACGTCAAATTATCAGAGAAAAGTAATATTCCAATGGAGACATGAATGTGATATGAAAAATTGTCTAAAACACTGAAGCTATCATAAGAATTTTAAAAGATGCATTGCTACAATGTTTAGCCTCAGATTTCTGTTCATTTTCCCATGACTGCCCATTTCTGAATATATTTAACTATTAGAAAAATAAGGGAGGATATACTAAAGCAATAGTACATAAACATGGTTCTTAGAGAGAATCCCTTACATGTATTTGAAAAAGGTTTTATTCCACTCCTGAGTTAATTGTACCAGGTGATTTTAGACTGTTAATTAAATCTAAAATTATGCATTTCTTTATCAAATGTAAATATATTCGCACTGTTTAGAACCTTGACTCTTATTTTCTATCAACCACAATTTAAGTGATAAAATAGCTAACTAGTTAATTGAAACTTTACAGTCAAAATAGTAGTGGCATGAATGTCTTAATTATTTATTTGTTTAAATTAAGCACAGGAAGATATTTTACATGGAGTGTTGTCATGACATTTTTCTACCACCAAATACAATGCCATAGGTTGCCATGAATAAAGTAAAAGGAGACCGAGATTTTACATAGCAAGCAGAATGCCAAGATTTCAGAATTCAAGACTATTCTTAACTTAAAAGTACAAAGTTTATTTTCTGGTGTAGTGAACTACTCAAATCTCAGTCCAGGATCACTGTGCTAATAAACTAGTGTAGTTGTATTAGTGTAGTCAGTGTCGGCATTGAATTCTCAGTTGTGAATTCATGAATTGTTTTGGGAGAACTGAGATAATCAGTGTAATACATGGAGGGCAACAGAGAATAACAGATAGGATATGACTTAGGGAAGGTTGGAGATGAAAGTACTCTCATTTAACAGGATCTGTACACATAGCATCACCATCACCTCAGGCTGCCAAGAGAGTTGCATATCATCAACTTTACAATCACTTAAGAAAAATAAAACCAGAGTTGAGTATATTAAACTTCCTATTCTGAGCAATTTAAAAAAGATTCTAGTAGCAGGAAAAAACATCTTGCTATTGTTTATGCCAGTGGTTTACAGGTGCAAACCTTCTGTTTGTTGCCTACAAATTCTAATGCATATCTGCGCAGAGGTGTTTGATTTGCCTGAGTATGTATGAAGACTAAGGTTTCCAGGTGCCCGGTTTTCCACCAGAACAGGTTGAAAAGGGACCCTGGCGGCTCTGGTCAGCACTGCTGACTGGACAGTTAAAAGTCCGGTTGGCACGGGGCTGGCAGGCTCCCTACCCAGCTCCATGCGGTTCCCTCAAAGTGACGATGTGTCCTTGCGGCCCCTAGGTGGAGGCGCAGCCAGAGGGGCTCTGAGCACACTGCCCTGGCCCCAAGTGCTGGCTCCGCAGCTCCCATTGCCTGGGAACCATGGCCAATGGGAGCTGCGAGGGTGGCACCTGCGGACGGGGGCAGTGCTTCCACCTAGGAGTCTGAGGGACACATCAACACTTCTGGGATCCCCTTGAGGTGAGTGTTGTCTGGAAACTGCACTCCCTCCCACCCCAACCCCCTGCCCTAGCCCTGAGCCTCCTTCTGCATCCTGAACCTCTAATTTCTGACCCTACCCCAGATCCTGCACCCCCAGCTGGAGCCCCCCTTTACCCCCTCCCATACCCCACCCTTCTTCCCCAGGCCAGTGAAAATGAGCGAGTGAGTGACGGTAGGGAAGAGTGAGAAACAGAGGGAGGGAGAATGGAGTGAGCGGAGGAAGGGCCTCAGGGAAGAGGCTGGACAGGAGGCGGGACAAGGTAATGCTCAGGCCACATCCAAATTCATTCCTAAGGTAACCTCCCCTTTTCACATGAACCAACTGATCCATTTTCCAACCTTCTACCCCAAGCCTCGGTGACACAAAAGGGAAGCTATATTACACACTTTAGATGTAAGGAGATCCCCAGTCTTCTACCTGGACAGGATGAAGGATTTCACAAAGTCTCTTAGGCTTTTCCTGTCAATAGCGGAAAGAATCAAGGGCTTGGCAATATCAGCCCAAAGACTCTCCAAGCGGGTCTCGAACTGCATCAGACAATGTTACCAAGTTCACACTATGACCCCTCCAGATACTGTTCATACACACTTCATGATCTCATCTGTCGCCGCCTTCAAGAATGTCCTTCTCTCAGAGATCTGTAGAGTGGTGACATGGACGTCAGTCCACACTTTCGCAGAACATTATGTAGTCACTGGGGACTCAGCCTCCGATGCACTCTTTTCCTCCACAGTACTATCATTTGTAACTGACGTGACCCCAAAGCCCTGCCCATCCTGTGGGGATGCTGTTTGCGAGTCACCTATAGTGGAGCACCCATACAGACACTACTTGAAGAAGCAGTTACTCACCTTGTGCAGTAATAATGTTTCTTCAAGATGTGTCCCCCCTACGGCTGTTCCGCAACCTGCCCTCCTTCGCTCTGCTTTGGAACTCCTGTCAATGACTCTGTGGTACAGAAGGAACTGAGGGGGGTTATCCTAGCGCTGACTAGCTTCATTGGAGGGTACGAGGAGAGACAGTGCATGTGCAGGCCTAATGGACACTGCTATTGAAGTTCTCTGATAAGCAGTGCAGGGATGCAAGCACTCCGACAGTGGAGTACCTATAGGGGGACACAACTTGAAGAACTGTTGCTGCTGCACAAGGTGAGTAACTTCTTATGTAATGTTCAGTCTCACCACGGACTTCATCTTCCATTAGAAGAAGGGTCTTTCACCTATTTCAAAAAATTAGGTTTTTTTTATAAAAGTGCATGAGATTGGACATTACCTAACTAAAATAATGGGAATGACTGGTAGGTTCTTAAAATTGCTGATGACTATGCCCCCATGGCTACAATCTTTATTCAGGTTAAAAAAATTGAAAATCACTGTAGTGTCTTTTTTTTCTTCAAAACCCAGTCTTTTAAGATAGCAAACTCCAGGCCCAGAAGATGTTTATTATCCATGCAAGTGTAATAACACAGGCCTACAAAGATTGATTACCCTAGTTCTGAAACAATGTATTTCTAAACAAATTCTCTTCAGTCATTTTGTGTTGGCTACCAGAAACCATTTAAAATATTGTTTAAAAGATAGAGGAAAATGAGATTCAAGATGACACTGTCCCTACAGGGTCTCCTTAAATTCTATAATGTGTGTTGTGTTATCAGACACAGATGAGAAAAAAAATTACAGACTTAAGTGCAGAAAGATGAAAGAGAGAGAGTGCAAGGAACTTGATTTATGAAAATCTGGGGAACAGAGTTAGAGAAGGGTGAAACTGATCAGAGTATTAAAAGGGGAAATTAAGAAAAATTAATGGATCAGAGAACAAGTAAATAAGACTGAAATCCTGGCCCCACTGAAAATGGCAAAACTCCCATTGATGCCAAGAGTTAATTACCTCTCCAATACTGGTAAACAAAATAGACATCACTGTAGGCTAAATACTGCCAAAGTGAACTGAATCCTTGTTGCATGCATCTATTGCCCTATCTCTTTCTTAAACGGACATCATCAAATGGGCTGTTTTCAGTAGGCAGTAGTGGAAGGTGGGATTTTAACTCACCTGCCACTCAGTACTCTTGTCACATCAGAAAATAAAGATTGAGCCTACTCAGCACTAGTCTCTATATACGACATGAAAGTGGAACCAATTGCTTTTAAGATTTTTGGGAGCATGACAATCAAAGTTATGATGATAATTGTATTTATTGAATTATTTTTCTGATCTAAGATGTTTTTAGCAACAGCAGCATCATGAAATATAAAATAAATATATTTTGTATTGACTTATATTCTCTGGTTTCCTACCAGTTTTAAAACAGATACTTACGTTACGAAGTTAACAGCAAAGGGCTTCACTGTTTCAGGAAGCCAATTCAAGCTTGCAAGAAGAATAGAAAATAGGGACAAAAACAAAACAAAACCAAAAAAGCAACAAGGCTTCCTAAAAACATCTGGGCATTGTGAAAATAATTGCAAGTCTGCAATTCTAGCACCAAAGAATCCAGGCTTTTACAGATATTACTTTACATTTCTAACCCACATGGTTGCAAAGACAACCTCCCAACCCAAAATGAGTGCAAAGCCATGCAGAGCTGTCTGTATCTGCCTGAAACAATAGCTCTGAGAGGGGTGGACAGTCCTATTTGTCTCAACTGTGTGCTTACTTTGAATCCTAGTAATGATATTTAAAAGATCATCATAACTCTTTCACTCAAATAGATTTAAATGTAACAAACATTATTATACTTAGCCATCATGATAAAATGTAGTGGCAGATATAGCAACAGCTGGTTGTTGTCAAGGTTTGTGGGGATGAAGAACTAGGAGTTCATCTTCACACTTTGCAATTTTAACTATGACGAAAGTGTCAACTGCCAAAACCCAACTCACTAACCAATTTTCAAAAATGAAATGGAAGATGTCAATGAATTCCAAGCATATAGGGGACAGCCTCTACCTGATGCATGTAATCAATACAAGAGTTCCAAATGGCTTTAACCATGTCCATTCTGTTCCTCAAGCGAAATACAGTCTTAAAGAATGCATCTGGGAGAGACGCACAAACCGTACTGCTTCTGTCAGAGTAGTATTGTCTTTGCAATATCTCAATAGGATTGTCTGCTGCCATTAGCCTTATGAATTAAAAATAACTAAACTAAAAGAATGTTAAGGTTGCAAGTCAAGCACTCAAAACTTAGGAAATACAGAATAAATTGGTCTATGCAACATTAATTTGGCCCCCTTGTGAGTACTCATTATCAGCCTTTAATAACATGATCACATACTTTTTTCCCACAAAACTCCTGCCTTATTCAGTGCACAGAATGGACAGTGCTCACATACTGAGAACCTATTCAATATTTCATCTTTTCTTTCTTGTTCCATGTGTACTGCACACTGTTCAACCCTTGCCCTGAAAACAGAACTAATAATTTCCGTATTGGCTTTTCTATGATGCACATCACTATCATCTACCTAGGTGCTTCACAAACCTTAGTGAATTTATCTTCACAATACCCAGGTCAGGTAAGGGTGGTAATATTACAGATGGGGAAGGAGTTAGAGATGTTAATATAAAAAAACACTAATTCTGGGTGCCTGATGTGAGATTTTCAGAGACCTTTAGGGGGGGAGGAATAGCTCAGTGGTTTGAGCATTGGCCTGCTAAACTCAGAGTTGTGAGTTCAATCCTTGAGGGGGCCACTTAGGGATCTGGGGCAAAAATTGGTCCTGCTAGTGAAGGCAGGGGACTGGACTCAATGACCTTTCAACATCCCTTCCAGTTCTAGGAGATTGGTATATCTCCAGTTATTACCTATATGGTACTTTATTTGTTCAGCTCAGCTCTCATTGACTTCAGTTGCAGCTGTGAGTGCTCAGGACTTCTGCAAATAGGCCACAGGCACCCAGAAAATGCCTGCTGTGGTTTAAGTGATTTGTCCAGCATCAGACAGAAACTCTGAGGCAGCAATAGAATCCAGTTCTTCAGGATGGCATTCAACTGCTGTAACCATAAGACCATCTTTTTTCTCCTTGCGTGTCCCTGCCTCAGTCACTATACACCTTTCAGTTTTTGTATCAAATGAGGTTGGGGGAGGGAGGGATCCTACAGACAACAGCCTTCTTGATCCTAGTCCATCTTATGCACTGAATGAGGTAGCATCCTCTGGAAAAATTAATATGCACTAATATGCACAAAGGGGATGAATTTAAGTTGCAATGTCGATTCTGCCATTTCCTAACTCTTGACTTTGCAACATTAAATGTTCTTTTAAATGTATTTTTGTACATAATTTCCTAGGTTTTTTAAATAAAAACCCCCTGCAAAATCATGATGTGGAACGCTATTGATCACCACATGGGTTGTCACTAAGGACCCTTGAGCTAACAGTTGGCAGTACTGGTTCTTATCTTCTTTGTGTCAGCCACTTCTAGAGGGAGGAAAGGTACACATTTTGCTAATGGGTTTCACAGCTATTCGCTGACAGCAGAGGAATGCAGAAACTAGGATGCCTGGGTTCTATTCCAAATTCTGAATGGACTGGACTAGTTTGCTTACTGATCCTTCTGTCCCTGCAACCTTCCCAACCCTCTGCCCTAGCTCTGTGCCTGTTCTGTGCCTGGCATTGCTACATGTGCCTCCTATAGTTACCATCCAAGTGTTTCTTGCTGCTATTTCTTTCTTTTCTTATATTCCTTGTTTGGATTTCCTTACATCCAGTCTTGTCTTCCATAGCAAAAGCATCTATGATAAGCTCCTTGTATATAAATTTCAATCACGAAGAGTCCGATTCCATCACCCTTAGTACACCTGAATAGCACTTTATTCCATAAGTAGACTATTCATTTTAATCAAGCTATTCATGAATAAGGGCAGCAGACTCTAGATCTAAGTACATATATAAACATGCTGTCATGGGTATATAATTTGAGTCCAGAAGCTTGTAAGCAAGAGTTTAAAATGACATATTGTGGAATAATCACCTCTGCCTTGTTAATATCTTGTTTCCAGTTATCTTCGTTTGCATGTTTATCTGGCTCATATCAGATAGCCAGACTGTAAAACACCTGACACACATTGGTGAGCATTCTCTCTGTCATTATTTACATAGCACCCTTCCCCATTGTAGCTGATTCCCTCATAATCTTTATTTGTATTTATCCTCACTACACATGAGTGATGTAGGGTAATGCTACTATTGCAATTTTTTTCCGAATGAGACCTGAAATGTACAGAGATTAAGAGACAAACTCTGTGGCAAAACAGGGCATTGAACCCGAGTCTCTGACTGACACCATAATCATTGGACCATCCTTCCTCATTCGAGGGTGTGGTTCTACCTCTATGAATAAGTGCTTAGCAGTGTGAGTCAGGGTTTCAGAGTTCAACCTGCTGACTGCAGGTTTCTTATTTTCCTTTGTGCCTTGTACAATGCTGAGCTCCACTCCTGGTGCTTCATAAAAGCTGTTCGATAAGGAGCTAGCTAACCTTCCATCTCTTTCACCTCTTGCTTGGTGGTTTACAGGAGTGGGTTCTTAGTGGGAGTGAGCCAACACAATTGTTGACATATAGGTGTTTGTTTCACTTTTTGAAAAGTGGCACAACATTCTTGACAAGACTAGTCTCTAGCTCAAATGACAAATTGAATCTTAACTCTGCTATTCCTGTGACAAAAGATGCTGTAGACACATATCTTCATCAGTAGATATGCATCACAGTGTTTCTGAATCTGTGACAATTAGAATTAAGATACAGTGTGATTAATTTAATATCTGTCAAGCACTCTGAATATGAAAATGTCTCTATAAGCCATAAATGGCAGCAGTATTTCTGACAATTTTGTTTTGTGATCATAGTCAAGATGGCTTCTTGGTAACTTTTGGAGAGCTTTTATTTAGTTAGTTAAACAGATCATTGAAGTGAAATAAATCTGTGTTACAAAAGCGAAAACAACAACAACAAAAAAAGATTTTATGTGGATTCTTTTTTTCCCTCTCACTGCTTGTAGGCTTCTTTTCTTGGATGCATGCACACTGTCACTACATTTTGACATCATACCCATATTGTGGAAATGCACACTTCCATGTTCCAGGAAAAAATGCATTAAAATAAGTTCCTTTTTCCTTCTTTTTAAAGGGAAAAAATAAATGCCAAGTGTTAGTCTAGCTGGCAATAAGCACATATTATTAACTACAAGATATAGGTGATATATTTACTAACTCAAAAAAGAATAATTCAAGGAAACAATCACTTTTTAAAGAGGTCAATTCAAATGTTATTGTGGAATTTAGAAAGAGAATCAAAGGAAGATTGGGGAAAAATAAGACAGATGTTCTTCTTAATTGTACTCTATGTATTATATTTTGCCAATCCGAAACAAAGGGTTAAATTTTGACTCGGACCAATGACTGTTATTACTGTCTAAATAATTGTGTCAGAGGGAACCATTAGAGGGGGTAAAGGCCTCTCTCCCAACAATACTGAAGGTAGTGTAGAAAATATTTCTTCTAAATTACTAGGAGTCTCATGTCACAGATCTTGAGACCATGACTTCAGGGTAAGAAGATAATTTCTTCTAGTTTGATGGTTGAAAATAACGCTTTGAAAAGTTGAACATTTCTAAAGAATAAAATGAGAATTATGAACTTGTGCCTGCTCCTAGAGAACACTGAAGGAGAATATGTTGAAAGGGTTTTTGAGACATCACAAAGCAAATTACTAACTCTTCATTTTTCAACAGCATCAGCTTTCCTTTGAACTGCAGGAAAAGCTACTTCTTCCAGCCAGAACAATCTACATTATGTGTTCAGATGTAGAAAGAAAACACAAAATCATAAGCACTCTCAAGTTCTCACAATGTATTGACTCCTGGAGTTCCCAGGTTGGAATACACAGATTACAGACCAACAGTACTTGAGGGAAGACCATGCTTCCCCGAAACTAAAGAGAGTAGCTATGTTTTGTGAATACCAGTGGTAGTTTTGGACTCAGACTATATTTGAAATAAAGAGGTCATACCTATATTGTCAAGTCATTTGAGGAACCCATGACGTTCCCTATTGCCCAACAAGAGGAGATGTTTGTTAAAATAATAAAAGAAGCTGAGGCAACTGATAGACAAAAACTGGAGTGAGCTTTACCTGATTTAAGTAATGTAACTCTAATTCATTTGCTTGACATTATTTCAATGTGTAAAACATTACAAGACGCTAAATAATTTGTAATGTATGCCAAAGCTATATAGATAAGTTATCTAAGTACTTGTATAGCTATGTCACTTCATACATATTTAACATAATAAAAACAAGAAATGTGTTAACTTAAAATCCTTTAAAATGTTAATAAAATTACTTTATCCTTGTTCCTCCAAAGTCAAGAGGCTGCTGGAGCGGCTTCAAAAATTGCAGATGTGCTGCAGTGTCTTTCTGTTGATAAAGGGGATGGAGAACAATTTAAAATTAAAGAGGAAAGATGGTCATGGGATTAAAATACTGGACTGGGACACAGAAAATCTAAGTTGAATTCCTGGATTTGCTACATACTTCCTATGTGATTCTGGGCAAGTTTCTTAATCTCCCTCTATGCCTCATGATGGTCCCTTCTGGCCTTAAAGTCTATGAGCCTCAGTTTCTTTAAACATTTTCTTCCTTTCACCCTTTGACTTTTCTGTTTAGATTGTAAGCTCTTTTGGGCAGGTATTGTCACTTACAATTTGTTTGAACAGTGCCTAATACAGTGGGTCCCTAAGCTCAGTTGCAGCTGCTACAGTAATACAAATAAAGCAAAACAATTAGTATTAAAATGAAAAGTTAAATCTGATGAGATGCTGAACACAAGAACTCACAGGAACAGATCTTTAGGAAAGCTGTGCCCCCTCCAGTGATTGCTTCTGCTGAAATGAGAGAATGATTGTCTTGAAAGAGAGAGAGAGAAAAATCTAGCTATGCAGCTGCCCTTTCCTCCAACCTGATTAACACTAACAATAGGGGAAGTGAGTATTTAAAAATGAAGCAATTGTATCTCTCCCACCCCAGCTGAATTGGGGGCAAGGATAATGAATGAGCCTTACATATTGAAGCTGCATCAGCCAGCTTTTAGCCTGCTTCTATTTCTGACAGAAGAAAATCGCTAACAGCTAGTATCTTGCAGAACGAGAGCATCAGATTTAAAACAGCATTTCATCCATTATTTTTTTAATTGAAACCTATTTCATTTATGAAATTTCCAACTGTTTCTTTAGGACTAGCATCAGGGAAAGGCATATTCAGTAGACTGGATGTTTCAAGCATGTTTTCAGGAAAAATGGGGGAGACACAGATTTATTGTGATCATAGGTGCTGGAACTATGGGTTGTGGGGGTGCTGCAGCACCCCCTGGCTTGAAGTCTTTTCTATTAGATACAGAATTTACAGTTTGGTTCAATGGCTCTCAGCACCCCCACTATAAAAATTGTTCCATCACCTTTGACTGTGCTCATGTATTTGAACATTTTGTGTGTGTGTTATTGCAAACAGAATTGGCTCTTGATACTGGAGAAAATTAAGAAATTATGATACTCTACCTAGAGCTGATCAAAATTGGAATTTTTCAACAACAAAAGACAAAATTTTGAAATTCAGTGAACTGGATGAGTATTTCACAAGAAAACAAAAAATTGTGACAAGGTTTCCTATTTTTCTACCAACTCTATCATAAACAAAATATTTCAGAGAAAAACCTAAGTAATTCCTATAGAATCAGAATTTTTAATGGCTGCTACTTTACTTGGTTGATGGAGCAATCTGGTAGGGGAGGTATGTCAATTTTTGATAGATACCAGAAATGTGCAGAGGAAGTGATCGCACCCAACATTTGGATCTCTTTCAGAGTGTAACAGCTCAGTCAAACACTTTCAAAAACCCATTTGTCTGATTCAGAAAAAAGAATCAAGAAGGAGTCTCATGCTGTTCAAAATAAACTAGAAAAAAAGTAACTTGTAGCCCATGGTCAAAAGGATAAACATATTCTAAGGCCTGCAAATTTAGATTTACAAAATGCAGTAAGTAAAGCCTATTTAGAAGAGGAATCATAAAAGCAAGACCCAAAGGGACATGGCCTCCTTGAAGATCAAACATCATTTGGAACGATCTGTAGATAGGCTCCTAAGACATTCTGACTTGGTGTTCAGTTTACAAACATCACTGAGCCTTTTGGTGATCATGTGATTGTCAAATGTATAGGAACATTACTTGGTAAATGAGCTTCATTATACGTTGCTCTTCCATCCTAATAATATTCTCCATACCCAGAAAGCCACTGAAACCAAACCAGTACTGATGGAGGGGTAGTTGTTGGTTTGGGTATGAATACCTGAACTGCTGATCTTGTCCTGCCACTTAATATGGAACAGCTGACAAAGATGAGAATTGAAAACATCAATCTGTCACTCTTCAGCTGCCTCAGTGCACACATTTCACTACCATACAGTAGAGTTGGTATAACCGTAGATCTATATATGTGCAGGTTTATAGTAAGCTTGATATCCCAACATCTCCATAGAGGCCATTGAACGACCTAATAACATGGGGATGGCTGCTGCTAAACAAGTGTCCACCTCTTTCAAACATCCATGTTTTTGACAGTTGTCATCTGCTCAATATTCCATCCAGACAGGTTAATACTGAGCAGGCTGTAATCTGATGTTAGAGGCTCCTGATGGCAATGGCTAGGGACTTAGTTTTGGCCAGATTAATAATCAGACCAATGTGCACTGCTTCTTGCCTGACCAGATCAATGTTCAGCTTGACACCACCAACAGCTGCCTCTTCAAGCTTATCCACTGGCCAGTGAATGCCAATATTGAACAACAATGGCACCAGAATGCAGCTGTGCCACCTCCCTTGGAAATAGGAAACCATGCCACGTATTTACCATTAATTTAGACACAGCTTTCTGTTCCATTCTGGAGCACTTCTATCTATGACATTATCATCCCGAGGCTGTCGAGTCACATCATCACATGCCACAAGTTTGCTTGAGGCACCAAATCAGAGCCATTGTCTCAAAAAAAAATCTGTCTCAAATTAAAGATCTGGTCCTGGTGAAATGACCAGGTCTGAATTGTGCTGACCATCCCAGCCACAAAAAATACATCCCTAATTTGTGACAGTAACAGAGACAAAGACCTTCCCTTGGACCAGCAATAGTGTAATACCTCTGTAGCTGCTACACTTGGCTTTGGCTCCTTTTTTGAGCAGAGGCAGAATAACATCCTTCTTCCAGTCAGTGAGGATGATATTAGCACACTAGATAGTCTGGAAGTGTCTATACATCCAGAGTACTTGTGATTAACACGGCTGCTACTCTGAAGCCTATACATCCAGAGTACAATAATACTCCCACCTGTCTTCATCTACTCAGGGTGATGTTTTAAACCTGTGATGCTTTTCCTGCTTTCTGAATCCTTTCATGATCAGATGAAGGTGGCTTTACCAGAACTTCCTGCCCCACTTCATGTGGAAAAGGACCTCAGGAGGCAGACAATTGACATGCCTTTAAATTATCTTCCCATCAGTACAAATGATCTTTCATACTCTGGCTAATGCTGCCATTCCAATTCTTTACTGGACAAATTTGTGCCAGGTTCTCCCCCCCACTCCTTCCCACCCCCCACAGACACTGCAAAGTTGAATAAAGGCTTCCTGAATTAAAAGAAAAATAATCCTCCATTTTGCTAACTGGTCACAGTGGTATCTTAGATTGCTTGCAGGTGTGATATACAAAAGCCATGTTATGGAGAAAACATCTGAGGATCTAAGGTCTTCTATCTATACATATTACTGGCAAGAACTCTTTTGATAGCCATGTACGGTACATTCTCAAATTTGTCACACACACAAATCTTGGACAAGAATCCATTGAAATTTTAAAGCTTTCAGTTGAAAGGTTCTAATATAGATTGATGTCTTTTGTCTGAAGTTCTGAAAAAGGTCATCATACAAAGCATGTGAGATAATATTTGAGGCACCCCTCACAGTATGTCTGGATATAAGCAATGGATCTGAGATTTTAATTAAATATATAAATAAGTCATTTGGGAAATCTAAGCCTATCCATTAGATAAATGAATAAAAAGCAAGCTGAAGAAGAGACAAGTGTTTCTGAAACCAGCAAAGATGTACATTATATATCTATAATATTCTTACAAATACACCTTGTCCTTCCCAAAGATCAATTTGAAGATAACGTGTCCCCAGCTAGTCAAACTGTGAAGAATTATTCATACCATGTATTTCACTAATGGGAATTCTCTTTTCAGTCAATCACTGAAAGCTAGAAAAATTGAAGTATTTGTCCAAGTACTGGTTATCATGAGAAAAGTGTGTAAAGCAAGTAAAACAACAATGCTCCTGGCTTGAATCAAATCACTTGCTACCAAAGCTAAGTTCAGTTCCAAGTTCTGGAAGTTAGATCATAACAATGATAAACACTTTTTGCATTTCTACAGTGCATTCTGTCACAGCATCTCAAAACAGTTTACAGACATTTATTACCATTAAGAGCTAATGTAAAGAACTGCACAAACAAACATTTTCTACGACAAGTTTTGCACATCCTACAAAATTTAGGAACTATCCAATATATTCTTCAGCTCCACTTACCAGCATCTTATCTTTTAAACAGTTACATATATACCAGGGTTTGGCAACCTTTCAGAAGTGCTGTGCCAAGTCTTCATTTATTCACTCTAATTTAAGGTTTCGTGTGCCAGTATTACATTTTAACATTTTTAGAAGGCCTCTTTCTCTAAGTCTATAATATATAACTAAACTATTGTTATATGTAAAGTAAATAAGGTTTTTAAAATGTTTAAGAAGCTTCTTTTAAAAATTAAGTTAAAATGCAGAGCCCCCCGGACCGGTGACCAGGACCTGAGCAGTGCGAGTGAAGCTGAAAATCAGCTCGCATGCCGCCTTTGACACGCATGCCATAGGTTGCCTACCCCTGAGTTATACAGTACTCTTGTAACAATTACTGTAATTTACTATCTGTAAATGCTCCAATCAGGATTGGGGTGCTTTTGAGCTAGGTGTTGCACAAATGTCTATATATACAGACGCAGTGCTGGTCTGAGGTGTTTAAAATCTAAAGCCCAACTCATGATACCCATAATCATGGACCTTATTCCACAGTATAGCTTCACTGAGTTTGGTGGGACTATACATGGTGAAAGGTATTATTCAATGTGAGTCATTATACAGCAATCTGGCTCTACGACATGTGCCATACAAAGGGTGTGCCTAGATGGATACAATCAAATATAAACAATATTTACACATGCAATGCATTTGCAATTTTAAAAAATAATGTAAACAAATCAAACTCAAACTAATACCGCCTCCGCCCCTCATTCAAGCTAGCATTAATTGACTAGATATAAGGAAGGCTAAAGAGGAGGAGGTTATGGTAATCAAGAATGGCATTGAGGGTCTTGACTTCTGACTTTCTGGACCAAAAGAAAGACATATCTTGGAAATGTTATAGAGAAAGAAGTAGCAAGATTTAAACACAGCTTGGATTTGTGGGGCAGGAGGGAGGGACACTTGAAGGTTACCCAGATCTGATGGCCCTCAGTTACTGGTGAGGTTTATAACAATGACAGAAAATAGGGGTAGCAAATAGGAAAGAGTAGGAGTACTGTTTTGGACACATTAAGTTTAAGCTGATAGCTAGACATCCAGGAAGAGATGACAGAGAGAGAGGCTAAAATGCTAGATTGATGGAAGGAGACAAGTTAGGAATAGAGAGGGCCATCTGTGAACTATTGGTGTAAAGATGGTCATCCAGAAAGAGAACGTAAAGAAGGAAATGGAGCAAAATACAGAGATCTATGAGGATCGACTGTAGAGTGGGAGCAGGGAGGAGAGGAACATACCTAAAGAGATGCTGAAGAAGTTGGAGCGGTAAGAGGACAACCAGGAGAGGGGAGAATCCTGAAGGCTGAGGGAGGCCAAGATCTCCAGAAGTATGTTCAGAGGCTGAGTAGAATTAGATGGAATGTAGGCCCTGGGATTTAGTTAGCAAAAGGTCACTTGTAACATTAGTGTAATGGAGTATACAAACCACACACTGAGAAACAAGGGGCTAATGAGCTGCTCTAGTCTTAGCCAGTCCTGCCGCACCACACCTGCAAGAGATGTACAGGCTGGAGGAGGAGTTAAAAAGGGAGTAGAACAGCTTACCAGTGGGCAAACTAGGGAAGAGAAAGGACTTTTACCTTGCAGCTCCAGGGGAAATGGCTGAGGGAAGGCAGGATCTCTTCCATCCATAATTGCTTGACGGTTCCTCCCTGAGGGAAGGGAGGACCTGTTTCTGATAGACCCTGAGAGGGAGGCATTTCCCCTCTCACATACTAACTCATCTTATTTGTGTTGATTCCCTATGTTTTGTTTATGGAATACCCCTGAACAGGAGACTTGGAAGTGACCTGACCGGAGGGCCAAGGCATGAGAGGAGTAGCCACCACACCAAAAGGGGGAGAGAGCTACCATGCCATGTCTGGCTGTGAAGCAGTGCCAAGTGGTGAGCTTACCTGCTTCATCCTTTCCTGTGAGAGATTGTGAATTACAGATAATAGAGGGGTGGTAGGAAGTGACCCAGGTAAGGCAGCCTTATTGTGCACTTGAGTGGAAGACACTTGTGTTGCCCTCACAGGGTCTTGGTCTGAAGCCTAGTGGAATGGGAGGGCCTGGACTTCCCTAATGAAAACTCCTATCTGTATGTTGAAGGACCTAAGCCCCAGCCACTAGACAATGCTCCCCAAGAGCAAAGACCATCATGCTTACTGATAGCAATTTTGATGGAGCAGAGAGGTCATAAGCCATACAGTAGAGGATCCAATATGGAGTACCATGACGAAAAATTGAGTCAATGGTTGTAAATAACCTCTTGGATGAATTTAGAGATGAAGGAAGAGATAGCAGTAGTTGGAGAGGCAGATGAGGATTGAGTAAATAATATTAATTAAATTATTAAGTTAACCTCCCATCAGAACATCCCATCAGCTATGACAGATGATATTATCTCCATTGTGTAGATGAAGGAACTGGAAGATGACGATGATGAAACAGAAAGGTTAATTGACTTGCTCAAGAAAAAACAAACTTGAGTTGGTGTTAGAACTGGTAGTGGAATCCAGAAGGTCTAGCACCCAATACCCTTTTGTAACCATTGTTCACCATTTCTCTGTTGCCCTGTAGCAGTGTCAGTAGTTTACTTTCACTTGTGACATGCATGCTTCTTTTCAACCCTGGTCTTTAGAGGTAATAGACTACTGTATTAATCTACTTTATTAATTAAATTTAGAAGATGATCACTGTGTTAGACACTTGAACAAACCCTAAATAGTTGTATTTTGTTTAAAAATATTTTTTCAACAAAATTCCCACCTTCTAACAACTTGGAGAGGAAGACATTGAGTCCGACATTTTCAAAAATGGAAGTCTGTAGTTTTGCTCCTACATCTATATTTGGGCACCTAAAGAGGAGACCAGAATTTCAAAAGCACAGGGCACCCAGCAGATTCCTACTGACCTCAGTACAATAATGGAAGAGAACAGACCTCACCCTAATGGGAGCTGCTGCATGGGTAGCACTTTAGAAAGTGAGGCCATTTTATTTAAGTGACTAAATAAGGAAGTAGGAACCTAACTATACTGTGAGCAATTCATTTTTAAAAATCACAACCTAAGACTAGAACTTGAACCCAGATTCCTCACATTGCAGTCCAATGCACTAATTCAAGGCAACTGAGCTTATCCTCCAATTTTGTTATCTTAAGGCTTTGAACTGTATTAAGAGAATAGTACAAATCGCTTTGATTCAATTTGATTATGGTTCAATGCTTTGAGGTTTTACAATTTCCACATGTCATAGTATAATTCCCCACTCTGAACCTTAGCGTCCAAAAGATGGGGTACCAGCATGAATTCCTCTAAGCTCAATTACCAGCTTAGAACCTGTAGCGCTGCCACCAACCAGGAATTCCAGTGCCTGGTACACTCTGGTCCCCTCCAAAACCTTGCCTGGGGACCCCCAAGACCCAATCCCTCTGGATCTTAACACAAGGAAAGTAAACCCTTTCCCTCACCGTTGCCTCTCCCAGGCTTCCCCTCCCTGGGTTACCCTGGAAGATCACTGTGATTCAAACTCCTTGAATCTTAAAACAGAGAGGAAACTTCACCTTCCCCGCTCCTTCTCTCTTCCCCTCCCAGATTCTCCCTGAGACAGACAGTAATCCTAACACAGAGAGAAATTAACCTTTCTCTCCCCCTTCCCTCCTTTCTCCCCACCAATTCCCTGGTGAATCCAGACCCAGTCCCCTGGGGTCTCACCAGAAAAAAAAACAATCAGGTTCTTAAACAAGAAAAGCTTTTAATTAAAGAAAGAAAAACAGTAAAAATTATCTTTGTAAATTTAAGATGGAATATGTTACAGGGTCTTTCAGCTATAGACACTGGGAATAACCTCCCAGCCGAAGTATACAAGTACAAATTAAAATCCTTTCAGCAAAATACACATTTGAACTCCTTTCAGCCGAATACACATTTGCAAATAAAGACAACAACCATAAGCCTAACTCGCTTTATCTACCTAGTACTCACTATTCTGAACTTATAAGAGCCTGTATCGGAGAGATTGGAGAGAAACCTGGTTGCACGTCTGGTCCCTCTGAGCCCCCAGAGTGAACAACAACCAAACACTAACAGCACAGCACAAAAACTTCCCTCCTTCAAGATTTGAAAGTATCCTGTCCCCTGATTGGTCCTCTGGTCAGGTGACAGCCAGGCTCACTGATCTTGTTAACCCTTTATAGGCAAAAGAGACATGAAGTACTTCTGTTCTATTAACCCTTGACTATCTGTTTATGACACCACATATGACAGTAAATATAGCTTTAAAAGAATAATGGGTAACCTTTTCAAAAGCACTTAAGTAACTTAGTCAATGGGCTATAGGCTCCTAAATCACTTAAATGCTTTCAATGGGACTTAGGCTCCTGACACCTTGTCTACACATACAGGCTGTATCGCTTCAGCTATATCAGTATAGTTAAAGCGGTTATGCCAGTATAAAGATGCTTAGGTACTTACACCAATATAGCTTATTAATTTATGGAAAAGGGAAGAAGTTATACCAACATAAGGTACTTTGATACCAGTATAACTGCATCCACAGTAGGGGTGTAGCAGTGTAAGTGTTCTGGTAAAAATCACACCCCTAACTGAAATAGATACACTGGTACAAAAACTGTGAGTAGATCAGGTCTGAATTATTTAGGCACTTTTTGAAACTATACACTATCAAAATGCGCTAATTTGTGTTTTCTGTCTTTTCCCATGTCTTTTGTCAACAGTGTCATAAGCGCTGTAGAATGAAAGATGTAAAGCACTTTTAGATAGCAACTCCACCAGGCTAATGAGCTCCCAGACCCTCATGTCTATCCCCCAGCTCACATGGGACTTAGAGTCTGATTCATTCCACAAAAGAAACTATTACCCAAGGGGCCCATACACAGATTTTTGGAAGAAGATTTCTCTTATCAAACCTTGGAGTTGTTGCCTTGCAGCAGCATGAAAACGTTGCCAGTTTGGCAGCTTGGCCTGAAACTGTAACCTCGTTTTACTTGACATATCTACCCCACTGTCATTAAAAGACTTTCCAGTTTCAATGTAGCCAACTGTGAGCTGTAAAGCCTCTGGCCCATGTTTTCCTTTTCTTTTTTTCTTCATTTCTTGCTCTCAGTCCCTTTGTGAAACTTGTCTGCTGCTTGACATGCCCCATGTAAAAAGTAAGCCCTAATTACTCTACTCTCGTTCATTCTTGGCATAAATATAGTACTTGCAAGAGCATAGCTTATAGCAACATGTGCCATATTTAATGAAATTGCAAAGTTACATCTTCTGTTGTCCTTCAGGATAAGAAAAAATAGAACAGAAACTTGTCTAAAAGAATTATTCGTTCCAGCTGCTCTGTTTAAACAACTAACTGAAGTGTGTATTGAGCATATATATCATGGAAGACTCTTTCTTCCATTGGCATAAATGAATCAATGCTTTATGGGTATGGATGTCTACTTTTTAGGTAGAACTAAGATATGTTTCTATGTTATGTTGTTGTGGTCCATATATGATAAAATTGATATACAGGAAGGGATTATAGGGTTAGAATAGCAAAATTATTATTAATGTTGAGCTGATATTTCACATCTGTGTCCCCAACTTTTATTCCTGAGCATCTAAAGTCCTACATTTAAATTCATACCTAGGCTTCGTGAAAATGGCCTAATTTACAAAGTTTGTCATCATGTGTTACTTACATTTGTTGTCTTTGATATTAGAATTAGCTGAAAATTTTTGACTGAACAGTTTTCTATTGGAAAATGCAATTTTGTCAAAATTGAAACATTTATGTCAATTTGGATGAAGTTTTAGTTGGCAAAATATCAAAACAAATGGCTTTGATTTCACACTGTGATTCATTTAGCTGTGACTTTTATTTTATGCTAAATATTAATTTGAATATGATATATTATAGCTGTAATAAGCATTATATTATAATAGACTCATAGACTCTAGGACTCATGGCAGGACCAAATACTGTCTAGACCATCCCTGATAGACATTTATCTAACCTACTCTTAAATATCTCCAGAGATGGAGATTCCACAACCTTTGACCTGAGCAGTTAGCCAAAATTTGGGGTTTTGTAGGTTGTTCCAGTTAGGAGAAGAAGAAGGTGAAAGCCAGGTATTTTACTGATGTAATTGTGTATATTTGCAAAGAATTTACAAAGTCCCATTTCCCTGAACACAGGAGGAATCAAACAACAGGAGACAGTGTTTTTGCTCACAGCTCCAAGTCTCTTTCAGCCAGCACCCAGCCCAAAACCTCTCTCTAATCTTCTCCTATGGGCATTCACCATGTTCCCCATTTGTGCCTAGAGCTTCCGTTTGGGTAAAATCCTCACCCTACTGAAGTCAATGGGAGTTTTACTTTGGAATTCAATTGAGATAGGATTTCACCCTTTGAATTTTGCATATTGAATACTCACAGCAATAAGCTAGAGAACAAACTAGTACATTCACTAACTGTATTCAGTAAATCTTGAATAATGAATAAAATTGACAATTTTACAAACTGATCATGGTCAATTCACTAAAAGTGGCAAAATTTATCTAATAAATTCTTTATTGTGATTAGAGTTACTTATATAAGTGACAGAGAGTAACAGAAGAACTGTGAACTGATCAAAAATCACAAGAACTTGGACTGAAGGAAAAAAATAGAAATGCTGTTAATTGTAGCATTTAATTCAACCTATATGAAATTCCTAACATATTTCTTTGAGGCTGGATGTATCAGATTTTCTCTGAGATAGAGGTGCTCTATAATTGCTTTTCGTTTACACTGTCTTAAACCAATAAATTATCCTTGTTTTATAAAATGGTCCTAAAACAACATACCAGTTGGAATTTAAAGATAATGTCAGGCTGTGTGAAAATATTTCCCATCAAGAATACATTCAAGAGGAGGAGACAAAAGTCACTTTCTCCTAATCCTTGTTCCATCTTCCAATGACCTAAGGCTCGACCCTGCCCCATTTGATGCCAGTGGCAATACTCCCATTGATAGCCATGTGTTCAGGACCAGGCTCGTAATATTAATATAATCCAGAAGGACGGCAGGCTAGTTTTTAGTGAATAGAACTGTGCAAGACTCAGTAGTTTTGGTTTCCCGGGAGTTTGTGAGGCCTTTACCATTGTGTGCTTTTCCTTCTCCCTGAATTTTCTCTGAAATTTGTGTTGACATAAAAAGTCAAAATGATGGTGTTTCACCTCTTGCACTTGCACAGTGGTTCAAGCACTCAGTGGGATGCGCAGGGAGATTAGATTAAAATGAAAACCATGGCAGATGTGTAGTGCAGGTACTCATTACAGAAGGGACATGGTGATTGGATAAAAATGGACTGGAAGGGGATTTAGTGGTCAGTGGACTGGTTCGGAGTGGGAGTCAGGCCTCATATGCAGAATCCGAGTGCCAGACACCAGGGTGAGACAGAGTTAGAGTCAGGAATCAGATCTGAGGGTTGGAACTGGATTACGAGGAGTCAGGGGAGGCAGGATCAAGGCTGGTTCCGAGGCAGAAAGGAGGCTGGGTGCAAGGCAAGATATGGACTGGAGCTATGGAGGACTAAAGCAGGAGCAGGGCTTGGAAAGAAGAACATAGAGAGGTATAGAATCCATTGGAGTAGACAATGAGCTACTGCTGCAGCTGGGCTTAAGAACTGGCCTGCTGGCTTTCTCAACCAATCAGGAAGGGTCATACAGCAGGCAGTCTAGCTGATAAATTAGGGTTTCAGGAGTACAGAACAGGTGCAGCTGCAGAGTCTCATTCCAGCATCCCTTGAGGAAGTTGGGGAAGAGAGGTTTGGGGCTTCTAATGTCTGGTACCATGGGAAGCCAACCCTACCTTCCCTCTTAATCCTTATACAAGGAGAGAGTGGCAAGGTCCCAGCACTGGGCTGGCTTGGAACAGCTTGGAAAGGGAGAGGGCTGATGCCGCCTCCCCCCCCACCAAAGTGTAAACAATTAAGGATAATAATGGCTCTCACTATACAAGTTATTGCTGGGTACACCCAGATATTTTAGGTAAATAAAATTGCAGCCTAATTAAATCACAGCCATTGCCTCCAGTCTTTCTTCCAGCATGACCAGACAAAGACCTATTGAGACCAGTATGACAATATTTCAAGCTTCCAGGAACTACCCTTCAAATTGAACTGAAATTTTTCTGTAACTGTTGGTGTACTAATGCAGTATTTTATTCTACTCCATTTTTGTAATGCATGATCATACAGCAATGAAAGAACCTGCGGACAGACAGCAGAGAAGCAGAGATTTGCATTGGCAAAATGTTGGAGTAGCTAACTTTCTGATGAAAGGTAACATAACAACTGGCTTTTAACATCTACTTGTTTTTTAGTTTAAATTTTAACATAAATAAAACCTTCTTTTCTAAGAAATATTTGGATGTGGTTTTCTTAAGAGTTGGTGTAAACTTGGCAATTTTAAGATGCAACTTTTTAGCTAATGCAAAATGAGTTTTAGAGCCTAATTTCTTAAACATTTCTTTTTGTCATTCCTGACTTTTAGTGTATGTTCTAATTAAGGGCTAATTATTCAAGTGGAATTATATTCATAAGTATTTTTTACCAGTTTCTTAACCCAGCTTTCAGCTCCTTTACCCTGCTCAGGTCATGCATAGCAGCCAGAATGCTGCCATAAACAGACAGCTACATCAGTTCTGGAACAATTTTTGTAGTGGCGGGTGCTGAGAATCATTGAACCAAACTGTAAATCATGTATATAATGGAAACCACTTCAAGCCGAGGGTGCAGCAGCACCTATTGACAGCTGCGGATTTCATTAGCGTAGGGAAATCCTCTGGTGGCATTAACAAGGCTTACACTACTAGCTACTCCACTTCCAGTTGAAGGGCAGGTATTGGTACAGGATGGAGGTGAAGGCAGTACTCTGCGTTCCATCTAATCCTTGCTGCTGCAGTGGCTCCAAGGGCTATTGTTACTGGTGTAATTTAGAGTAGTCCTTCTGCACTAACTTGAGTCCCCAGGATCAGACAGGAGGAAAGGTGTCTTTATGTTTTCCGTAACTCAGCGTTACCAAGCTGAGTGTTGATCTTTTGGTCTTCTGGAAGGAAATTGACTAATAAATATCCTGATATTCTATTCTCCTCTAATCTCCACAGCACTGCTTATATCACTCACATTTTTAAAGTATGTGTTTCTTCTTGCTGCTGCCTCCTTGCCTACATAGTGTAGTTCTGTGTCCCACTAGTTCCTTATTATACTTGACAGTTGAGGGATTAGTCGGTGCTTTTTGCTTACAGTCTTAATGTAGCTAATTAAAAGAGGCATTTGACACAGAATACTGAAATGACTATTCCATTGTTCAGCGGAACACTTTCCCATTGCAGCTGCATCTGTCTGTAGTTGTTAATCTTCACTAGTATATAAAATTTAATGCATAAGTCTAACATCAAAAATACATTATTTCCCACTAAATTATCAGTAGCAGTCTTTGGAACCTTTGATAAATATTTACAGCACTTTTATTGCAAGTTTACTTTGAATCTGATGATAAGAGAAATGCAAAGTAGCTGTTAATATCTCTCACTATTATATGTATATTGAATTTTAATTCTTTTCGGTTGGATTGTGTGGGAGTTCCAAAGAATAGAAACTGGGAGATTAAATGGCATAAGAGAGGTTTTTACTTGCCTCCAAAGCCAGTCATTAGAATTAGAAATGTTGCATTCAAGAAAATTAATAACTTGTAGATAACATTCTGTAAAACACATAAGCCACTGTGCTAAAGATATTTTTACAATACATGATCAAAAAATGGTAAAGGTTGTTCCAAAAAACTCTGGAACTGTCAAAATCATTTTCATCATTCAGGTTTCAAAAAAGAATATTTTTTCATTTACTGGAAATATTTATAGAAACATCTGGAGTTTTCATGCTTTGTTTCACATTCTCCCTACCCCCCACAGACTTTCTCTCACATTAAAAACAAAACTGGGATTTTTTTTTAAAGGTTTCATCAAAAGCAACACATTTTGAGAGTGACCATTACAAGGCCATTTTTTAAATTGAATTTTTTTTTATCAAAACCTTTCAACGAGCTATAATTAACCTCTTGGCCAGCTTTTCTTTTTCATCCCACAGAAGATGGCCAATAACAGATATTACCTCATCCACCTTGTCTCTCTAAGAGCTTGGGATCCACATGGATACAAAAAATTTGCAGCTCTACAATGTAATGGTTTCTAAACACCACACTCAAATCTTGCAATGTTAATCCTGCTAATTGTCATTTAGGCCACATTCCTGCTATGTGCTGTGCACAGACATGCCTCTGTCCAGTGTTCAAGGGATGAGTTTGCAGGTTTAGAGCCGTACAGCCCAAACTCATTTCCTTTGATTATTAATGGGAGTTTTGCCATTTCAATCAATCAGAGCAGGATTCGCTTTTAAACATGTTTTGTATAAGATAAACCATTCCCACAAATTATAAACTATCACCATCCTGCAGCCATCTATGTTCACTCTTATTCATTTATGTATTTTTCAGTTTACAAAAGATATGCTCTTACAAAAGTCTCTGGGTTCACCAAAATGGGACACCATGCAGGAGCTTGCCCAAACCTCCTTCCCATGGTGCTGGCCCCAGGCGCTCGCCCAAGGTGCCCCCAACTGTCATTGGTTACTTGAACTCTGCTGGCCCCCCCTGCTCAAGGTTGTCACTACTTACTGGTCACTTAAACCCTGCTCCACCCTCTCGATGATGTTGCTGGTCACTGGAACCCTGCCGGCCCTGCATACATTGGAACCCTTCCTCCCTTTCCTCCATCAGCCCTGCCTCACCCTGCACAGGGCTGGCATCTCCATTCGCACAGTTCCTCTGCACTGTACCCCACTTTTTTGACAGAAGTGGACATTTGTCCCATTTGCTCTTACCAACTGGAAATGGGACAAATGCCCACTTTTGCCAAAGAAGTCAGAACGACTGGGACAGGGCTTAAAAAAGGGACTATCCCAGCCAAAACGGGATTTATGGTCAGCCTGCCTGGAGGGTAAACAAAGCCGCTTCCATCAGATGAATGAGGGAAGCAAATTTCTGAGTTGAGTCCCCTCTAATTACAATGCCCACTCACAAGGCCTCAGAGGTGTTCAAATCTAGACTCTCTTAAACAGATCTAGGAGGTCCTGGTGGTTTTCAGACAACTGTGATTCAAACTATGTAGCGTATTAAAGTCAACACCTAAAATTGCACACATATGTATAAAAAGAAGCCCATTCAGTCTTTGGCGCATTTGCACAATGTACTTCCAAGAGCCAGCACTCCTAAGCAAACAAGCTACCACATTGTGAATCAACTGGATTTGCAAGTAGTCTTTGGAAGCAAGCCCCATCTGCAGAGTATAGTGTGACAATCTAGAAAAAGGCAAAATCCACATCTAAGAAAAATCATGGGCTAAACACAGGTTTATGGGAAGGATTTATGGGAAGGTGATGGCACCTGGGAGTCAGAGGAACAATTGGGAATTCACAGTATCTCTAAGCTGGAAATTCCATTTGTTGAGGATGGACAGACCTCTTCTATTGCAGGGTCAGATACCAGACTGTCATATTTTCAAACTTCTTTCCCCAACCAACCAGCATCGACACCATTTTGGTGAGTCAACTTCTTTCCATCCAAGTTGGTAACTCAGTAAGGAACTAGGAAAATATTAATAGGATATTGTTCAGGTTTGAATAAAGAGACATCAAGCTGCTTTTTGGTAATGATACTGTAACCCAAAGCATCTCACTACCT
This sequence comes from Gopherus flavomarginatus, assembly GCF_025201925.1. Classification (NCBI taxonomy): domain Eukaryota; kingdom Metazoa; phylum Chordata; order Testudines; family Testudinidae; genus Gopherus; species Gopherus flavomarginatus. Next base: position 187,208,445 of record NC_066617.1, read on the forward strand.
TCCACAGTGGATTTATATATAGAGTGGAAAGGAGGAGTTACAGAAAAGAACATTAGGGAACACAGTATGAAAGAGAAGTTGGGGTAGTTGACTAATGACTCAACAGCCCCTTCTTGGATACCTCTGAACTGTCAGCCAAGAAAGAGTAGGATGGAAAATAATACTACAAATATTATAATGTCATTACATAAATCAATGGTATCTCCTCATCTGGAATATTGTATTTTGCTCTGGTCACCTATGGGCAGGTTATTCTATATCGATCCACTATGTGGTTTTTGCACCTTTCTCAGAAGAATCTGGTATTGGCCACTGACTAATCTAAAAAAAAAATCAACAACAGACACACTTAATATCTTTTCATCACAATGAAGACAAAGCAGTTTCAATCCCACACACATTCACGAAACCTAACTGATCAGGAATAAAGAAATTCAAGGATGCAGGATTATACCAGAGTTACTGACCACCAGTCTAACAATTTATGTGCCCCTCTAAATGCAAAGGTTAAACAGTTGAAAAAAATCACCAATGTCTTCAGATGGTTTCTTGAACAGGAAACTATTGACTGCTTGCTTCAGTGAAGCAGGTATCCTGCCCTTCCTTAAAAAAGCACTAATTACTGCTACTGATAATAGACCCAATTCCCCTCCCTGCTTTCTTAAACTAAGATAAAAGCATCTGGGTCCAACATATAAATTTTAGACCAAAGTGCTCACAGCCCCATGCTTCTTCAGGTGTCCCTCATATTAGTCTTAAAGTTATTTTCATTACATATAAATTTAGTGTTAATGTTTACTGCTGAAAATTATTTATATCAGAAATAACTAATCATGAAACTGAGCTATAAAAAGAGTTATTAACACAAACAGAAGGAACCTCATATTTTCTTGCATAAATAATTTTGTGTATCCTTCATTTTGAGTCTTTGTTACACATAGCATCCCCCAGCTATGACTTGGCAGATTCACAGGCAAGTAAATGTAGCTATAATTCCACCGAAGGAGGCAAGACTTTGTCCTCCTCCAAACATGTATCTGGCTACATGGACGCAATCAACTGACTCAGAATTGGGGTGATTTTAATCTGCGATGATTGCCAACTACTCATATGGAAAATACTTAACTCTTCCAAGCTGATTGTAAGCCAGATGTTTCCAGTGGTCTAACCATCTAAAACCATTCAGAGATAAGTAACATTTCACATATGTTTCTATGGAGATGGTGAATACTTTTTGCCCCACACCAAACTCAGCATAATTTAAATAACTCTCCTAGACTGTGATGACTCAAGACACAATATTCACTACTGTCAGTCATCAGGTGTTTCATCTATCCATCACATATCATGGGTATAGCCAAGTGACAATGTGGATAACAGATGAGGAGAGGACACATAGGATCAGTACATTGATGGTCTAGGACAACTAAAAAGAGTATATGGACTGATTTTCAAAGGTGCTGAGCACACTTAAGCTCCTACTAACATTAATTGGGTTTTGGGTACTCAGCAGCTCTGTATTTCCATGAAAACTGTGCAGAGCAAGGGACTATCTGTTCCTATCTATATGTTCAACTAGGCTATTAGCAATAATAGAATTATAGGAATGTAAGTCTGGATGGGACCTTGAGAGGTCATCTAGTTGACTCTAGTCTATGCTGAGGCAAGAACAAGTATACCTAGATCATCTCTGACAGATGTTTTCTAACGTGTTCTTAAAACCTTCTGATGAAATGGATTACACAACTTCCTTTGGAAGTTTATGCCATTATTTAACTACCCTTATTGTTAGAAAGCTTTTCCTAATATCTAACCTAAATCTCTCTCTCTGAAGATTATGCCATTTACTTCTTGACCTACTTTCAGTGGACATAGAGCATAATTGATCACTGTCCTCTTTATCACACTCCTTAACACAGTTAAAGTCTGTTTTCAGGCTCCCCTTCAGTCTTCTTTCCTCAAGACTAAACTCACCCAACTTTTTAATACTTTCCACTTAGGTCACCTTTTCTAAACCTTTTATAATTTTTGTAGCTTTCGCTGGACTCTCACTAATTTGCCCCCACCTTTCCTAGAGTGTGGCACCCAGTACTGAACACAGAACTCCAGATGAGGCCTCACCAGTGCCTAGTACAGTGGGACAACTATATCTGCAGTCTTACACATGTAAGCAGAGTCAGGATGAGCTCTACCCTGACATCTGGTGGTGAATTGTGATGAGTGTGGAAAAGAACTTCAGAGGCTGATCTTGTTTGCATAGGCACACCTACTCCGCCTAGCATGAGCCCACACAGCCCCAAATGGTCACTTTGGCAGCTGTGGGATCCTCTTTTATTGGGGCAGGAGGAATAAAGTATTGTTACACTGATTACACTGCTCTACAGCCAAAATGCTTCTGAAATAAATGTAGTCCAACTTTACTAACTTTGGGTCACTGAGAACGAAAATGATGCTTAAAATTGTTGATTGGCTCTAGTTTTCAAGATATGCTATTGGGTTAGTATACACAACCCTTGACTTGGGAATGGCGGAGGATAAGTGAGTTATAAAGGGAAGGGATCTCAGTTTAAACCAGAAATGATTAAAATACATCTTTGACTGGATCTATGAATAAATCTATGACTGGGTTTGGACAGTACTTGCTTTTGAGGCAAAACAATGAATGATGCAATCTGAAGCTGGTGTTGCGTCATACATGATATGAATTGCATCATGTTATTCCTAGAAGTCATAGATGATGCAATCATAACGAAGCTTACATCACTCTGCTGAACAAATTGCCCTATATCAGCTCTACAAATCGTACAGTGTTGTGCTCTCTTATTTGTCAGTGTTTGATTTGCAAAGGGACACATTTCTGTTTAGCCAAAGTGAGCAGAGATGCCTCGTACTTGTGTGAACAGTCAAGATAAGTTCTGCTATATTTGTGGAGAAGTGACTTTTGCATCACAAAAGCACAGTATAACCACTATGGTTAAGAAAGCCTATCACCTTTATTTTGGCTGCAAAATTGGAGATCAGGACAAGAGGTGGCCCCACACATATGCTGCAACACTTGTGCAACAAATCTTGGCCAGTGGTTGAACAGGAAAAGGAAATCTATGCCTTTTGCAGTGCCAATGATTTGGAGAGAGCCAACAGATCATCCCAGCAATTGTTACTTCTGCATGGTGCCTCCAGTTGGAAAGGTGTGTCAAAGAAGAAAAAGTGGACTGTGCATTATCCAAACATTCCATCAGCTATACGCCCAGTACCCCACGGAGAAGGACTGCCGGTTCCTGATGCACCAGAATCATTCTCACTTGAGTCAGACGAGGAAGAGGAAGAGGATGAAACTTCTCCCTGGCAGGCTATCAGGGCAAATGGAGCCCATCAATGCTTACAGACTATTGCTGGACAGTGACAAGAGATGCTCCATTTAATGTATACAAGAGACAAACCAAGAAGCGCCGAGTAGACACTGAATAGGACTAAACTATGTACATAATAGTTTTTTGCCCTTTGTTTCATAATACATTTTATTTATATAACCCTTTTGCTGATTTTTAAAGTGTTACATAAACAGGACAGGTGAAATATTATCATGTAAAGCAACCATAAACACATGAAAAGACCTAGGTTTACAATTTATGATTAAAACTCTACTATCTACACAATATACATAGACATAAAATGTAAAAACTTAAATATCTTAGAAACAATAGCCAATCAGTTGGTTTAATTGTCATATTTGAATTCAGCACATCAAAATACATAATAAATATCACATTTTATCTCTGAAGCAGACGACTTCTCAAAAATTGTAGACCAGTGTTATGTGAATGAAGGACAACGAAACTGCTTTATAATAGAGGGTCTCACCATCAACTAAGTAGCACTCGCTAGACAAGGGACATGGGTACCAAAACCCAGTGAATTGAGAGAGGCTGGGGGTAGGTATTTATACCTGCTGGTGTGGGCCCCTTTTGTGAGCCTGAAAAACCAATTGCACCTCCTCCTCTCTCCACTGTTGAATATCAGAGCTAATTTTGATTCCATTAGGAATCTAATTACAGATTGCTCAGCTGAACTCACTTTGGATTAGTGGTGCACCAACACCACAAGCTGAAATTACTAGGATCTGAAATCACTGAAGAGCTAAAGTTACTAAGAGCTGAGATCACTGAGTGCTGTGTTAACTGGTGAGGGAGCCTGAAGCTATATTTCTAAGCGGCTAGCGGAGTGGCGCAGTTTGTGGGATGGTTGGAGCGGCCCATGGAACAGCGAGTGGAGTGGAGCTGAGCAGTTTGCAGGGACGGCTGGAGGAACGGAGTGGAGTGTCTGGTAGAGCGGAGCAGTTTATTATGAAGGCGAAAGCAGAACCCCACGGAGAGGCGGGGCAGTTGGCCTTGGACCATGTAAGGTGCCCCTTAACCCTCATGCCCCACCTTTCCACCCAGGCTGGGAGGTAAAACCCTGGAGGTAAACTTTTGAACTCTGAGGCTGCACTGACCCGGGACAGAGACTTTTGGGTTGTGGGACCTTTGGGACTTTGGGTGATTCTTGGGTTGCTGGACTCGAGACTTTTGGGGTGTTGGATTTTGGGGTCTTTGGGTGATTTTTGGGTTCCTGGACTCAAGAACCAAAGGGAAAGGACACGGCCCAATTTGCTGGGGTGGGTCTTTACTCATGGTTTGGTCTATGAACTCTAGTTGTGGTGTTTTCCCAATTTAATGCTGATGTCGTTTACCTCATGTTATTAAACATTTTCTGCTACACCGAGACTCTGTGCTTGCAAGACAGGAAGTATTGCCTCTTCAAGGTGCCCAGGAGTGTCTGTACGATTTTCCCAGGTCAGTGAGTGGGGGCTTGAGCTGGTTTTGCGTTATGTTGTTGGGAGAGGACGCCTATGTACTGAACCCGGCCCTTGCTGCTATCAACTCGGCCTGGCAGAAGGGTTACACACATGACAGTTTTGTTAATACAGCCCAGAATAATATCTGCCTGTTTCTCAGCTGCAACACATTGTTGGCTCATATGCAATTTGTGATCCACTAAGCCCCTAGAGCCTTTTCAATGGTTTTACTGCCTACCTAGTAATTTCCCAGCTTGTAGTTAGGCATCGGCTTTTTCTTCCTAAGTGTATTACTTTACACCTGTCTTTATTGAATTTCATCTTGTTGATTTCAGTCTAATTCTACAATTTGTCAAGGTCATTTTGAATTCTAATCCTGACCTTCAAAGTTCTAGCAACTCCTCCCATCTAGGTATTATTTGCAAATTTTATTAGCATACTCTTTACTCCATTATCCAAATTGCTAATGAAAACATGAGTAGTACCAAACCCAATACTGATCTCTGTGAGATCCCACTAAATATGTCCTCCAAGTTTGACAGTGAACGATTGATTACTACTCTGGTCTTTCAGCCAGTTGTGCACTCACTCTATTATGATCTCATTTAGGCCACATTTCCCTAGTTTGCTTATGAAAACATCAGGTGGGACTGTGTGCAAACCTTACTAAAATCAAGATATATCAGATAATAAATTACTACTGTACAAAATAATCTCTAAGAGAGATCCGCCAGTAATAAAACAAAAGGCAGCTCTTGATTTGTAATGCCAGGCAATTAATGAACAAACAAATGAACAATATAAACTACTGAAAAACTCATGGTGGTCTTAATGTGCCTATAGACTGTATCTTGTATAATGCAAATGTAACTTGTATTAAACAATAGATACATGAATGTTTAACTATTCAGTGTTATTCATTACAACAGATCAAATGTGTTTTACTTATACCATTTTCCTCTTGTCTTTTTTGGTGCTGACACTTTCTGAGATCTAGCTTTTAAATATATCTTTCTTTTTCTTTTCTTCAATGGTTTTACTTCTGGCCAGCACCTTATTCTTAGACATTCTAAAAATACATATTCTCATCATTTAGTATTCATTCACATATTCTATAAATAGGGGCCTACTAAATTCAGAGTCCATTTTGGTCAGTTTCACAGTCATAGGATTTTGAAAATAGCAAATTTAATGATTTCAGCTATTTAAATGTGAAATGTCATGGTGTTGTAATTGTAGGGGTCCTGACCCAAGAAGGAGAAGGAGGGGTCACAAGGTTATTGTAAGGGAGTGGGGGACGGTTGTGGTACTGCTACCCTTACTTTTGCGCTGGTGCTGCCTTCAGAACTGGACAGCTGGAGAACCTAGCTCTGAAGTCAGAGCCACCACCACCAGCAATAAGGATGGCATGGTATGGTATTGCCACCCTTTACTTCTGCACTGATGCCTGCAGAGCTGGGCCCTCAGTCAGCAGCCACCACTCTCCGGCCACCCAGCTCTGCAGGCAGCAGGGTAGAAGTAAGGGTGGCATGGTATGGTATTGTCATCCTTACTTCTGAGCTGCTGCTGGCAGGGCGCTGCCTTCAGAGCTGGGTACCCGATCAACAACTGCCACTCTTTGGCTTCCCAGGTTTGAAGGCAGCACAGAAGTAAGGGTGGCAATACCATGATCCCCTCTAAAAGAACCTTGTGTCCCCCCAACTCCCTCCTACAACTCCCTTTTGGGTCAGGACACCCAATTTGAGAAACTCTGGTCTCCCACGTGAAATTAATATAGTACAGGGTGTAGTAAGATAAGGCCCTGAAACATAAACCCTTATCAGAGGCCTAGTATGAAGCCTGAGGCCTAAACTAAAGTAATGGTCAAGCCTTTTCTAACATAAAGCAAAGTTAAGCTGTGAGTCAGAGGCAGGCCCTGCTCACAGAAGCTGACAAGGAAAGGGCTGATGCTGCAAAAAGAGACGTACCTAAAAGATACTGGACACCAGATATCAGAACATTCACATACTTGTACACTCCACACAAATAACAAGGAACAGGTTGACCCATCCCAATGACAGGGCCAAAAGGGTAATATGATGGATAGAGTTGTTTTGTTCGAACCAACATGTACAAGGTGAGAGGTGGCACCTTACTACATAGAGGGGTTGTATCTTGCTATGTAGAGGGGCTGCACCTCAATACATCAGGAGTGATGTGTAACTTGTTTTTATCTGTGTATAAGAATGCATCCCTGGTGCTGTGTCTTTGTCTGGCCTAGGGGGCAGTGGAAAGTCCCGCCACTGACTGAGCTGGTCCATTGTCAGGGAGCACATAAGTACTAGCTAGCAGCACTTTAGCAGCACCTTGAACTTCTATGCCGGGGAGCTGGAGACTGTGTTTCTCTTCAACAATAAACCCGGCCCAGGTGCCTTCATACCTTACTAGAGTCTGTAGTCATTGGTGGTTCTCTTGGGGTCTGCTGTGTCAGCTATCTGCGCAGAGCCGGGGCAGCACACAGAAGGAACATGCACGCAGCCAATTGATATCAACATTGAACATAGCAGAGCACCACACTGGGAGCATCTGACAACATAGGGTAAATGCACAGAAAACATAAAACACACAGATTTCATGGGAGAAGACCAGATTTCATGGTTCATGATTCATTTTTCATGGCAGTAAATTCGGTAGGGTCCTAGCTATAAATCAGTTGGGCTGGCAAAATAATACATATGATTTCGGGAGCTTATAGCTCTCATCAATAAAATTTTCATTTTCTGGTGCTGACAATCTGAATTTCTCCTATAGTAGTGAGTCTTCATCACTCGCTCTTCATTACTAAGGTAAATATTAAATGCAGACAGACTTGATAGATCTGCAGTTGCCCTTTTTGCCTCTCAGCTTTTGGGATGAAATAAGGGTTCAATAAAATGTCCATCACCAGCAGTCTTTTGTTTGGATGTATACAATATATCTTTCCATATCTGCAGCATATTAATGTATACTGCGTGTTTGATCTGTCTCACTGGTCACAAGGGAGATAAGGGAGGCTGTGTTATGGGCAGCGAAGATCTAAACTGATGTTAATAGAAAAGTGGCCTACAGTAGGATTCACTACTGCAAAATAGGTTTGGTATGGCCTTGGGTTTTGTTTTACTTTTAACCATTAAGGAGTAAATTTTCAGGCATGCCAAGGTTAAGCATCTTTCTTGTGGGCAGTCACAAATTATGCCTTCATTTCCAGATGATAGACTCTTCAGGGTCAGGACTGTCTCTTATGTGTTTGTACAATGCTTAGCACAATGATGGCAATCAACATTTCAGCAATGACAATCAACAGTGCAGGGACTCACTCTAGCTTGGGGTTTCTAGATGCTACCATAATACAAATTTTAAAACAAATTAATTTTTTTAAACCTGCAAATGAATTACAGCTATGACTACATGAACCGATAATCAGGGAGTTAGATGTGTAAAGAATAAGAATTTCACTTGTAATACAGTGTGGTAGCAAAACATGTGGGATCAGTTTTTGTAGATGCAGACTGCACAAGCAAAACTTAAGGTCAGCCCTTAGTTTCCTCTCAATATTTCCTAATATTTTCAGTAGCAACTGGTGTACATTGTGAAAAAGTGTCTTAACCACGTCTTGGTGCACCCATTATCCCTTCACTTCACAAACTATTCTGGAGTCATCACAATGGGCCAGATTCTCAGATAGTGTAAGCTAGTGCGGATCCATTGAAGTCAATGTTAAGATATTTATTTAGAATGGGAGGCATGACAAGGCACCAAACAAGACTAATTGGACTAAATTTTCCATTTTCTTCACCCTGGCTGATTGGACTTATTCTTGAGTGAATTTAGACCAGCTGATGATCTGATCCTGTATCTTTATTGACAGCATTGTGTATTAGCCTGACTGAGCTACATAATTATAAGGAAGAGGAAAAGAAAACACAAGAAAAACAAGGACATAAAGTGCCAGATGGTTATACTCTCTCTCATACTGGATGATTTTTTTCAGACAAACGGTTTATTTGCCATGAAATATAGTTGTGGTCAACCCAAAATGATTTTCAAATTTGTGTTGAACTTGCTGATAATTTTGGACCAAAAAAAAAAAATTCAGGCTATTTTCACAAAAAGGAGAAGTGGTGCCATTGGTTCTCTTATGAAAGTAGCATAGTGATTAGGGCACTCACCTGAGATATGGGAGTTCAAACCCCTACTCTGGAGCAGGAACTTAACCAGGATCACCCACATAGCAGTGAAATGCCCTAGCCATCAGCGTATTGTAGGGTCAGGTGTGTCTCCATCTCTCTTACTGATGTTGTTACATTTTTCATGAAATACTTGAATATTTAGAGAGAGCATGAGAGAGGATGTGTGAGAGAATGATTCTATAGCCTGGTGGTCCAGGGACACATGGGAGAACACCCAGGTTCCAGTCTGTTCTCCACTATTTAATTCAGTTCTCAAGCTATAGGTTGTTAGGGGATTACATGGGGGTTGCAAGCCCAGACATCTGTTGGGGCTGTCATCCCTGAGCCTCCATTAAATTCACCCCCCATTTTTAATTTATAAGGGAGGGTTGCATTCAGATGCTTGCTGTGCAAAGGGGTCGTCAGTTAAAAATTTTTGAGAACCACGGATTTAATTGTTTGTATAAAGTGGCACTCCTTGAAGAGGGCATATTGAGAGAGACCCACCCCAGGAAACTCCATTGGCCAATGATTACAGCATTCAGCTATGAGGCGGCAGACCTGGGTAAAAGTCTCTACTCCACATCAAGCAGAGTTGCTTATTCACACAGCTCCAGTTTGGACCTATAGATCCACAGCACAGACCTCTTATCACTTGAGCTAACAGGATAACTGGTAGCAGTAGTCGGATGTTATCCTGTATGTGGACCATTTTCTAGAGATGGGAGGAGACACAAACTTTCCCAGGGGGTTTCACATCTATTTGCTGACAGGAGAGATTGAGGACAGCTGGGTTCAATTACAGATTATGTTGGAGAGTATTCGCTAGTGATGATAGGACCTGTGCCACTGCCTATCTGTGCTTCCCTCCTCCCACATCTACCCCAATCCCTGACTCCTGTCCCCCTCCCCACTATCAATCCCTGGCTCATGCCTCCCTCTTCCACTGCTCTCACCAACTTTATTCCCAAATTGGTTCTTGCCCCCTGTTCCTACCTCACCATCCTCTGGCTACTCCCCCCCCCCCTTTGGATCCTGTTACCTTCTATCCCATTCCTCACACCACTGCATTCATGTCAGGTTGTGTTCTTTTCCATCTCGCTGCCTGGGTACCAGCAGGAGATCATTCAGAGCACAGCCTCCTTGCTCTCAGTTCTAGTCCGTGGCACCAACGCACTCTCCAGCAGCTGGTAGGAGCAATTTCAGGAAAGTCCTGCTTAGCCTCTGCAGTCCCTGACTGGAGCATGCTCAGTGAGGACTGAATCTTCAGAGTTTTTAGCAGCCAACTCTAACAAGTCTCCTGGCTTTGTGTGAACTGAGATTTGTTTGAAGGCCTATAACTTGACCAGATGTGGTCAGATTTTCATGGTGAATGGAAAAGGTACATCTCTGACACCAAGGTGATTCTTCTGCCAATTTTCAAGTCCCAGTACCAAAGGATAGAGACACTAGAATGTCTCACTTAAATAATGGTAAGAATTATTTTAACATGGCAAAACAACATGTATTTCCCCAAACTCATTTTCAGAAATGGAGAAACCATTTTAGCTGAAACTTTCCAAAACAATTCAGCCCATTGCAGACACCAGACATGGAAAATTTCAGCTCTAATATTTAAACCTTTGGTAAAGTTATAAACAAATGAAAATATGATTTAATGGGAAATGTAAAGCAACCTTAACTAAAGGTAGGGCTACCAAACATAATTCATGTAGCAATTGGGACTACTCAAATGTTTAAAGTTAAGCACGTGTGTAAGTGTTTGCATAATTGGGGCTTAAAAGTCTCTACCCCACATCAAGCAGAGTTGCTTATTCACACAGCTCCAGTTTGGACCTATAGATCCACAGCACAGACCTCTATCACTTGAGCTAACAGGATAACTGCAAGATTAATTGCAATGATCTTGCTGGGGTTGATTAGTTGTTTATTGTTTGTTTGGCTTATACTCTCTGCAACATTTTCTATCCCAATCTATGTTTCAGAATTACTGGGTGTTTCATATCATCTTAAGATTCAATAAATACTTGAAAAACCATATTCAAATTCAGATACCTTACCTTCAGGTAGTGCAAATAATTGATACTATGCTTTGAGAAATACATCCCAGTTAGTATTGGGTAATGCCTGGGCAAATTGGCCTTACTTCATGCCTTGCCATAGCCCTCATTCAAGGTAAATTATCTGAACTCTTTACCATATCCATTACCAAAGAATTAATATAAATAAAACGGATATCTGCCACCTCAGAACAGGTTTTTATCACAATTTTTTTTTGGTAGCCCTATAGTTTAAGGAATATAAGAGGAAAAACCTTCCTTACATAATATCTATTCAATTTTACTTACAGGCTGTGAAATACCATATTGTGCTAACCTTTATATTATTATTATAAGTTTTAAAAAAAACCCTAATACAATCCAAAGATTAAAGCCCCAGTTTTCAGTTACACTAATGCCCATCTACATCACTCCTTAACACTTGAAAGCACACCTGGAAATGTGTCCTGTTGTGTAGTGTAGTTTACTTTAAAGGAAATATGGGATTACAGGGATTATCTGCTTAATGAATCCTGTTACATTCATGGAAGATGGAACAATTTACTCCTTGGCTCCTCTCTAGGCTTGCCTGTTGACCTGGAATGAGAGTAGAATGCTTCGAATATTGGCAGTGTATACAGTCCAATTGTTTCTAGAGTTGCAAATAACTATTAGGAGCATGTTTGTAGTTTCTCTTAAACTGCCACAACAGCTGCTTTCCCTGTCAACTCTAGATGTACCCTCTCTCCTCCATTCCCTGATAGATGCTTCTTCTTCAGTGGACTTCTTGGTCGTGTCCAGCTCCATCCACATCCAATCTAACTAACATCTTGGGGTCAGTTCTTTGGTATACAAAGTCTCTCTTAACTGGCCTAAGGGAGATCACCCATCCTAAAGATGGCAAGGAGCTGATGTAAGGGCTCATTCATGTCATTTAACTTCCCTGCTACCAATGTAACAATGAAAAGGGGTCACCGCTAGGATTGACCTGGAATCTCTCGGAATTGGCATCAATCTCCCAGTAACTACTGAAAGCAATCCAGGAGATTTTAATAGGGTATTTTAAGAAAATGACATTATGTCATGTGGGGAAAAAAAAATCTCCCAGAATAGTTTCAGTCAGAGTTGGCAACCCTGGCATTGCTGGAGAAAAGGCTACAAAGACCCTGTTCTATACTAATTCTGTATCATTTTCAGCCCCTTATGCTATTGCAGCCTATAGGGTGTCCTAGCACAGTACAGGGGTAATAGCCCTGCAGACAGCAGCATCAGGATAAGGGGAGTGCACAGATGATTTTTAGCTATGTTTACAGACTTCCACAAGACTCACCCTTTATGCAATTATGCTCATCCATAGGGTTGCCAACTTTCTAATCGCACAAAGGCATGATCTACACTATGCGTTTATACCGAATTTAGCAGCATTAAACTGATTTAATGCTGCACCTGTCCACACAACAAAGTCCTTTATATCAATATAAAGGGCTCTTTAAACCGGTTTCTGTACTCCTCCTGGACGAGAGTAGCAGCGCTGAAATCTGTATTGCCATGTCAGATTAGGGTTAGTGTGGCCGCAAATCGATGGTATTGGCCTCCGGGCGGTATCCCACAGTGCACCATTGTGACCGCTCTGGAAAGCAATCTGAACTCTGATGCACTGGCCAGGTAGACAGGAAAAGCCCCGTGAACTTTTGAATTTCATTTCTTGTTTGCCCAGCGTGATCAGCACGGGTGGCCATGCAGTCCCAAATCCAAAAAGAGCTCCAGCATGGACCGTATGGGAGATACTGGATCTGATTGCCATATGGGGAGACAAAACTCTTCTATCAGAGCTCCGTTACAGAAGATGAAATGACAAAGCATTTGAAAAAAATCTCCAGGCTATGATAGACAGAGGCCACAGCAGGGTCTCAGCACAGTGCTGCATGACAAGCGTAACGGAAAGCCAAAGAATCAAATGGACGCTCATGAAGGGAGAGAGTGGGTACTGAGGACTCCAGCTATCCCACAGTCCCCGCAGTCTCTGAAAAGCATTTGCATTCTTGGCTGAGCTCCCAATGCCTGTAGGGTCAAAAACATTGTCCCGGGTGGTTCAGGGTCTATCTCGTCAATTTACCACGCCTCCCCCCTGTGAAAGAAAAGGGAAAAAAAATCATTTCTTGCCATTTTTCAATGTCACCGTATGTCTACTGCATGCTGCTGGTAGACGTGGTGCTGCAGTGCTGAACAGCAGCGTCCCCGCCCCTTCCTTTCCTGATGGTAGACGGTACAAAATGGTGGAAAACAGTCATAATCACGTGAGTGCTCCTGGCTGGCCTCGGTGAGGTCGGCTGGGGCACCTGGGTAAAAATGGGAACGACTCCCTGTCATTCCTGGTAGATGGTGCAAAATGCTGGGTAACCTTCCTCATCATAGCAGCTGGAGCCTGAGCTCCATCAGCCCCCCCGCCACCTCTTTCATGTGTAAAGAAAAGATTCTGTACTCCCTGGACTATCATAGCAGCTGGGGTATGCCTCCTCCTCATTTTATCTCACTAAAAAGTCAGTGTTTCTTATTCCTGCATTCTTTATTACTTCATCACACAAATGGAGGGACACTGCCATGGTAGCCCAGGAGGGGTGTGGGAGTAGGGAAACAATGGGTGGGGTTGTTGCAGGGGTACCCCCTAGAATGGCAAGCAGCTCATCATTTCTGCGGGATCTCTGGGGCTCTGACCTGGAGCAGCTGTGCTCTCTGGCTCTCTAGTAGACTTGCCCCATATTCTAGGCAGGACTGACTCTATTTTTAGACAAAACATAAAGAAGGGAATGACCCGGGGAGTCATTCCCATTTTTGTCCATGTGCCCCCGGCCGACCTCAGCAGGACAGCCAGGAGCACCCATGACAGCAGCAGACAGTACAAAATGATTGATAACCGTCATCGCCACTTTCCAATAGCAAACGGTACGAAATGATTGATAACCGTCATCTCATCGCCAATTTACAATGGCAGACGGTGCAATAGGGATGGTAACCATCTCTGCTACCTTGCAAAGGCAAATGAATGCTGCTGTGTAGCACTGCAGTACCGCCTCTGTTAGCAGCATCCAGTACACATACGGTGACAGTGACAAAAGACAAAACAGGATCCATGGTTGCCACGCTATGGCATCTGCCAGGGCAATCAGGGGAAAAAGGGCGCGAAATGATTGTCTGCCGTTGCTTTCACGGAGGAAGGATTGAGTGATGACATTTACCCAGAATCGCCCGCGACACTGTTTTTGCACCATCATGCATTGGGATCTCAACCCAGAATTCCAGTGGGCGGGGGAGACTGCGGGAACTATGGGATAGCTACCCACAGTGCAATGCTCCAGAAATCAACGCTAGCCTCGGTACATGGACGTACACCGCTGAATTAATGTGCTTAGTGTGGCCATCTGCACTTGACTTTATACAATCTGTTTTACAAAACCAGTTTATGTAAAATCGGAATAATCCCGTAGTGTAGACATACCCAAAGATGAACACCCTTGCCCTGCCCTTTCTCCAAGGCCCCACCCCACTCACTCCATCCCTTCTCTCTGTCGTTCCCTCTCCCCCTTAGTTTTTCTCTGATTTGTGTTGAGTCCCAGAACAGCAAATCTGGATTCCCAGGAGAACATTCCTGCCTTACTCAACTGCTGGGTGTAAAGTCATTGCCACCTAGGTCAGGAAGGATATTTGCCCCTATATAGAGAGTATTACACAACTGGACAAGGTATATTATGGGACTTGTTCACCTTCCCGGTATCAGTCCCTAGAGCAGGCAAGATTCTGGGCTTTATAGACAAATCACCTGCTTTTGTACTGCAAAGCCTCTGGTCCTATGCATTATGACACATTAATTACCGTTAAAACAGCATTTTTGAATGCTCTAAAGCTAGCAGGGCAATGCTTTCATTTCACTACCACATCCTAACCTGTGCTTATAGGAAAGACATATGCAGTACCTACTTAGCAATTAGGTAAATGAGATTATTTTATTCTTAATGTGCTTGAGGAATTTCTGTGTTGTCATTATAGGTTAGGTTTATAACTGCTTTAGCTTTTAGAAAACACCCGTAAACTCCTCTATATTAAGGTAGGAGGCCTTTATACTGTGCCTATGTGTTGCTGGTTAAATAGAATAGTAACTAACAAGGTTAATAAAGGTCACTAGAAAAAGGAAGATTGTAGCTGCAAAACACTGGATGTCTTCTAAACAGTGCAATGCTCACAATTAACATGTCATCACAGAAGATATTCAAGGCAGGATTAAAACTCAAAGCAAAGTAACATAGTTTCCATTATTATTGAGTTTGAGTTTAATTCTGCCCTAGTGTAACAAAAGTGGAAAACACTGGAAGATATTGATCCTGTGAATTTTCTAGATATAAAAACAGAAACTTAACCAAGTAAAATAAAGACAAAAAATCATTTGGAACATTTTTGGGGTGAAATTTCCATTTACTGCATCATTAAGTAATTATAAAATGGGCAAGAGCAATTGAGAGATCTGATTATCAAATGAGCATTCCAATCCCTGACTAATCAGTGCTATTCACGGCTCTGAACTTGCAAGCAGTGAATAGTGCTGATTACAGTCACAGCTCAGAACCTCATTACTTAATTAACAATATAAATATATATATTTTTAAAAAATTAGCATTTTCTACTTATAATAAGGTGCAGCAGTGCAAAAATTGTGTATTATTAAACCAAGCCTAGTAGTCTTGACAGTACTTGGCATCTGTCCTTGTGTTTAACATACTAGGCATGAATTAATACGACATAATTCACACACTGACATATCCTATTGCTTAATTAACCTATCAGAAATATGTGGGTAGGAGTATAGCGGGATTTAATGGGTTCCCATTAATGTCGTTGAGCATCATGTGGATAAATCCCCTTTGCAGCACTTCAAATATTTACCCCAGAGTATGCAATTCAGTTTGATGCTACGGTTACATGTACTTCTGTTCACTTGATCTTTCCATGTGCTAGGGCAATTTTATGTTTTCTCTGCTGCAGTATAATTTTAAATGGTTGAGATGACTGTATTATACCTAGAGTAATGGTTCTGTCATCATTTCCATTATAAATGCTGCCTTTCAAGGGTTTATGACTCAGCTGTAAAAATTTGCTCTAGGCTGAAACTTGGTATACAGTACAAAATCTCAGCCAGGAGGGAATTTATTTATTTATTCTGAATAAAACTGGCTTGGCCATTTTTATTAGCTAACTATACATGTATTTGAAGGAGAAAGGACTGCTTTTGGTTGGCTGCTCATATTTTTTTAATTAAATCTTGGCTTCCAATAATTTGTGGTTTAGGCCCAAATTTTCAAGAAGCTTCCATTAACTCATATACAGCAATCTGAATGTGCACCTGGAAAATGCCCAACTGCCTCTCTATGCATGCAGTTTTGTGCTGCCAATTACTTGTTTTGCACAACCAAATTAGGGTTTCTCATGTGCTAACAGTTGAGCCTGCAAAATATTTCTGTTCCACTAAATATCTGGCATATAGTGTCAAGGCTCCATTTTGTGCATACCAGGTCAGTTTTTTCCCTGATGCAAACTGGATTAAAGCATAAAAATTATAGCGCTATGCCTTGGTCCCAGCTCCTGGATTCATGTGATTACATCATAAGATAAGTTTGTTTAAAGTGAGTGTCTAGCATTCATGGTTGTGAAGTAAAGATTGAAAACATAACCTGACTGTAAGTAAGGAAGTGGTAGGAACTTCCCTTTGCATGCCAATGAGTTCTTATGCCCAAAATGTATCACTCTGTGGGACCTACCAATGCCACCCCCTCAGAGGAGGAGGAGGAGAACAGTGCAGTGCTGTCCAGTCTACCCACTTAAGCCAATGCACTGCAATTGCTGGGTTAAATAGCTGCTGTTGAACTGAGGGGGCCCTTTCTGACATAGCTTCCTCTCTTGGGGTAAAGAAAGGGACTCCTGCTTCCAAAGGAAAAGGACCTGCTGCCACTCCTGGGGACTGAAGGGGACACATGCTGCTGTCAAGCTCAGTCTGGAAGGGAATGTGTCTCCCTGATACTCCCACTCCAAGTGTGGGGCATGGCAATGGGGCCACAGAGGAAGAACCATGGAGTGCCACACCATGTGAGGATCCCATACCATGTAGTTTCTAGAGCACCAGAGTGTCTTTCACTAAGGCAGGGCTGGCCTGATTTCCTAAATGTAGTCTGAGTCACAGCAAGGGTGAATTTGTCTCTGACAAGTTGAAATATCTCTGAAAATATTATGTCTATGATCCAACTGTAATTTTCTTAAAGCTTAAAACAGACCAAAGCCTAAGCCTTTGTATTTTTATTAAATACGATCTTTGTGCTACAAATTGTCATAATAGAATATAGTGGCTTCTTCTGAGACCCATGAAGCAGAAGGGTTTCACAAAGGGTTCAGGTTTTCCAAGGCCAGCCATGCTTTTGAGACACTTTAAGCATCATACTTCTATTTCACTGTACCTTGAAATATGGGATAACAGCTTTATGTAAATTTTTTCAGGTGTGTGGGTGGGTGCATGCTGTAGTTAGTCATACAGTAATTGAGCCATTTCACCAACATATTTTTGTCACAGCCTTAATTTTAAATTTCTTTGCTTTTGTTTGTCAGAACTTTTGCACTATTTTAATATAATTTCTGGTGGTGTATTAACTCTAAGTGCCTGTAGCTGAATTTTGCAGCTTCCACGCTGAGCAGAATCAGTTCTGCTTCCAGGCAAGATTTTTTTCAGTGATTGACAGGAGTAAATGCTTGTGGAGGTTCCGATTCAGTGCTGCAGGAGACATTAAAAATTGACATGCTGATGATTTATTATTTTTGATGAATAATTATGTGGAGGTTTGTGTTTCTTGGCCATGTTGATGGGTGGCTTTTGTGGAGCCATCAACACACTGCAATACTTCAGAAACACAACCCAGCATCTAGAGTTGAAAGATGCTGTCTTCCTCTGAGGGATACAGGAGATAAGGGAGTTGGAAATGTTTGTGGCTCATTGCATGATAGTCCAAAAAGTAACCAGTAATGGATGCTTTGAATCTGGGAAAACATTGTTCGAAAGAACTGGAAGATTATGTGCAAGTCTCAGTAGCAGGGTGATTTTCATTTGCTGGTGCTTTTTTAGATATAGTAGGCAGAAATTTAAAATTCTAAGAATTCAATGCAGTTTTAGCCTTATTTGCATTAATTAATGCAATCCAAAATATTGTGTGGATGTGTAACCAGCACCGTAGTACAAAATGCCTTCACTGCACCTGAAATGAATGGCATCCGAGAGCCACATATATCTCTGTATTTGGGGTGGTTAGGATCTAAATTCAGATTATGATGGAAATGGGGTCAGAAATTGAAGCAGGCATGTGTATTGCGGACATATGGATGTAGGTTCTGAGAGCAGTAGCAAGTCAGAGTAGATAAATTTCTCGTTGCTAAACAGAGAAAAGAGGTGAGAGAAAAAAACATTTTCAATTGTTGCTTTTATCTTTGGCTTTAGTATGTATTTAGCTCAGGATGCAGTCATCTCATAAGCAAGAGAGCACCCTAAATTATCACTGAGAAGGAAATTAGAAATAGTCCAAATTTAGAGGGCTGTAATAATTTTTTGGTCTCTCCCCTAGCCACTAGAGAGCTCCTGGAGATTGCCTCTGGTTTTCCCCCTGAGATGGCACAACTCAGAGTCAGCTCTAATACAAAGCTGAGCCTTAAAGCACCATCTTGCCCTGTATTAAGCAGGTTGCACAGAGGAAAACATAAAAAAGTATTTGTGTGTATATAAACACACTATTTTACATTCTGTCTGAGCAAACTGCTTATCTGCCACATCCCCTCTTACAGCAAGCCTTCTTACCAATGGTACTTCAACAACCTAGATGCATCATTTATCACAGCCACAAAGTCCTTTCACCTTCAGCTCACATTTGTTTATATGCTATTTATCTCGCTGACTTTTTATCCTCCCAAATCCTCTGCAGTGGGCTACTATAGAAAAATCTGTCTTGATGTCAGAGGAGTAAACTAATAACCTCAGCTACTATTCTGTGTCCTCTTTAGATGCTGCAGGATTTCCTGGTTCATGGACTAAACCTGAATCTAAGTTAGAGGGGCATGTTCAAGGATGAGTGAAGAGAAGAAAACAAAAGGGTATTCACAAACATAATTGAAGTGAGTTACAAGAAAAAGATGGAATAATGACTGCAGGAGTGGAGACCTAATCAGCCTCGAGAAAATGTTGGATTTCCTGCCACTAAGCATCATGCTCCTGTAGCATATATGGACTGGCTATAGAACTTACTTCTACATACTGGCTATGTTCCTCATCAGATACTTTAATGCTCTGCCAGGTATGGCTAAGCTTTATTTAAATAAGGTCTTTTACACTACACTGGGGATGGGGGTGGGAGTCTGTGACAGGTTGGATCACAGAAACCCCCTTGGGATCTGCAAACCGATGTGCCAAGACTACTTCTATCCCTGTTTTCCCTGCCAGCTTAGGACTTCAGCACCCTGTCTTGCTGAGCCAGACACTCTTGTCTACTTCAGCAAAGACCCAGAGTCTGAATTACCTGCCCAAAAGCTGCAGGTTTACCTGAAAACAGCTCACAGAAGTGTGCTTGTCTTTAGCACCCAGCTGCCCAACTCCCAATGGGGTCTAAACCCAAATAAATCCATTTTACCCTGTATAAAGCTTATGCAGGGTAAACTCATAAATTGTTCGCCCTCTATAACACTGATAGAGAGATATGCACAGCTGTTTGCTCCCCCAGGTATGAATACATACTCTGAGTTAACTAATAAGTAAAAAGTGATTTATTAAATACAGAAAGTAGGATTTTAGTGGTTCCAAGTAGTAACAGACAGAACAAAATAAGTCACCAAGCAAAATAAAATAAAATGCGCAAATCTATGTCTTATCAAACTGAATACAGATAAGATCCTCACCAGTTCCAGAATGCTCCCTTTTACAGGCTAGCCTGGGTCCAGCAATTACTCACACCTCCTGTAGTTACTGTTCTTTGTTTCAGTTTCCTTTAAGTATCCTGGGGTGGTGGAGAGGTTCCTTCTTTAGCCAGCTGAAGACCAAATGGAGGGGTCTCCCAGGGGTTTAAACAGACTTTCCCTTGTGGGTGGAGACCCCCTCCTCACCCTGTGTAGAATCCAGTCACAAAATGGAGATTTGGAATCAGATGGGCAAGTCACATGCCCATGTATGACTCAGGACCTGCAGGCAGCAGTCATTACCCACATGCTACCTTGAATGTCCTCAGGTAGACTTCTTATGTGGATTGGAGTCTTCCAAGCTCTTTTGTCTGTTAAGTGCTTCCTGATTGAGCACTTGATTTGCACATTCCTTTCCCAGGAAGTGATCAAAAGGGCTAGTTGAAATCAAGCAATTATACAGCCAATGTTCATAACTCTGAACACACAAATGGTGCCTGCATATAACTAGGATGAACATAACCAGTAGATCATAACCTTTACATGTAGCAAAACCCTATTCCAGTTATATCATACATACATTTATGAGCACCCCCACCCCATAAAGCCTTATGGGGTACACTGTCACAGAGTCGACCTAAGATACGCAACTTCAGCTGCATGAATAGCATAGCTGAAGTTGGCGTATCTTAGGTTGATTTATGGGGCCGTGAGGATGGTGGTGAGTCGACCGCTGCCGCTCCCCCTTGACTCCGCTTCCGCCTCTTGCCACAGTGGAGTTCCGGAGTTGACGGCAGAGTGATCGGGGATTGATTTTATTGCATCTACATTAGACACAATAAATCGATCCCCAGATCAATCACTACCTGCTGTGACATACCCACAGTGTCATCCAGTGACTAAACTGTATAGTATAGTATATGCATCAGTGCCATGAGAACACCTGTTCTCATTTTCAGGTGACATTGTAAGCAGAAAGCAGGCAGCATTATCTCCTGCAAATGTAAACAAACTTGTTTGTTTGAGGGATTGGCTGAAGAAAAAGTAGGACTGAGTGTACTTGCAAGTTCAAAATTTTACATTGTTTTATTTTTGAATGCAGTATTTTTGTACATAATTCTACCTTTGTAAGTTCAACTTTCGTGATAAAGAGATTGCATTACAGTACTTATATTAGGTAAATTGAAAAAATACTATTTCTTTTGTCTTTTTACAGTGCAAACACTTCTAACCAAAAGAAATATAAAGTGAGCACTGTACACTTTGTATTCTGTGTTGTACTTGAAATCAATATATTTGAAAATGTAGAAAACAAACAAAATATTTTAAAAAAATGCTATTCTATTATTGTTTAACATTGCTGTTAATCGCAATTAATTTTTTAATCACTTGACAGCAACAGTCTGTTTATAGATTCTAAGCTAGTTTCAGGTTTTTCAGGTTTGGTGATGTGATGGGGTATACAAACCCCACACTGGACAATAAGGAGTTAAGGAACTACTCTGGGCTGAGTCAGACCCCTCCCGCCACACCTGTAAGACATACACAGACTGGAGAAGGAGTTCATAGGTGAGAAGAGTAGCTTACTTGTGGGCAGAGAAGGGAAGAGAAGGAAATTAGAAATAGTCCAAATTTAGAGGGCTGTAATAATTTTTTGGTCTCTCCTCTAGCCACTAGAGAGCTCCTGGAGATTGCCTCTGGTTTTCCCCCTGAGATGGCACAACTCAGAGTCAGCTCTAATACAAAGCTGAGCCTTAAAGCACCATCTTGCCCTGTATTAAGCAGGTTGCACAGAGGAAAACATAAAACTCCCAGTGCCTTCAGTGGGCATGAGGATGCTCAGCAGTTCACAGGTTCTAGCCTAGGGCATGTATGAGGAGATGTGAAACACATTTACACTGAGATCTAAAAGGGAATCTTGACTTTACCTGCAGGGTCGATATAATCTGTTAATAGCTTTTTAAAAATACATGAAGCAAAAATATAGTAGCACAAAGAGGAGAATTCATAAAGCCTCAAGTTCATAACAAAATTATTCTGTTTGAATGATGATTGATAGCACATTCCTGGGCAGTTAATGCAAAGACTAGACATTGGTGAGTATGAGCTCGGCCAGTGTGCTGTGTTTTGTCAATTGTTCAGAATATGCATGAAAAATCAGGAGATGCAATTTGTGACATGTAAACAATTCTGCACTTTGCCAATGTGCCAAATCAATCAGAGTGGCATGACAAATCATGGAAACTCAAACTGTGAAAATTATGGACTCAGTCAATGTGTCAATCTGCTCCTGAAAACCCACTGCTGGTAGAAGTAATGCCGACACAAATGTATTGCTAAATTCAGTCATATTTATAATTCAGTAACAGACAAATTTTAATAGTAAATTATTCTAGCTCAATTCTGGGTCAACGATATGCATATTACTATAAGCCTGATAGGAATGTATGGTGGATCTAAAGGTTTCAAATCCTGTTGCTTGTCTGTTACAGTTATCCCCCTATTCCATTTTGTTTCTTACAGCTGTCCCCATACTCCACTTTGTTTTTGTTCTCCTCCTGTGGCTGCCAAGTTGTTTACCAGGGTCACTGCCCTTCTCAAAGGGAGGGCCCCTTGAGTTGTTTACCAAGAGCCATTGCCCTTCTCAAAGGGATGGCCACTTGTGCTGTGTGCTAAGTGGGACCACTGCCCTGTTCAAAGGGTTAGTCCTGTTATCACCTTGTTAAACCTGGGCTTGGTGTAGGGCAGGCAATGTCCAGAGCTGCAAGACCTATTGTGTTTTTAAGATCCTGGGCATGAGTCATAGGCCTCATGTGCTTTTGAGTCACCTATTGCACAGGGCTATGCCCACGCACGTCTCTGTGCTCACTTGCAGTTTTTCCCTGTACCTCCTCCCCTGTGACAGAGGGAGCCTATCAGGATTACTGGAGGGAAACTGCCTGAGTTTGCCTTTAA
Organism: Gopherus flavomarginatus; assembly: GCF_025201925.1. Classification (NCBI taxonomy): domain Eukaryota; kingdom Metazoa; phylum Chordata; order Testudines; family Testudinidae; genus Gopherus; species Gopherus flavomarginatus. The sequence continues at coordinate 187,231,427 of NC_066617.1, forward strand.
AAACAGACATTTTTGAAACAAATATCGGAAAGGTTCCTGCATTGCTGCCTGGTCTGATCAGCCAGGGGTTCTAGGGGGTCCTTTCTCCGCTCTCGTTTTATTTATTGAGCGTACCCCCGTTTTTTGAACCCCCTCCCACGAAGAATGAATTGCTGCCTGAGAGATCTCCTGATTATCAAAACCATACCGAGCCCTCCTTGCTTCTTCTGATGTTGCTGCTGCTTCTGCGTTTGCTGCTGCCTTGGGGACTGGTAAGAATCCCTCTGTGAAACTTTCCATACTTTTATTTTATTACTTTAGCTGCTGGCTCTTTTCCCCTAGCACACAGATTCAAGCTAAACCTTGGTCTGTGTCTTAAAACCTCTCTTCAACTCCGCGGCGCTTTGCTGCTAAAAAAATAAGTTTGTGCCGCTGCTAAGCTCTGCTCCTGTGGGCTTTGCCTCGGGGCTCTCTGCTTTCAGCTGTATCCACCGCTGCAGCCACCATCCCTTGGCTTCCTTGGGAGCTGGATCCTGGGCACATACCACTCTGCCCTCTGTGACTTCCCCATAGCATAAGGTGCACCATAGGTTTTATTTTTTTAGTTTAATAAGTCATAGTTTGTTAAGATTGTAGAGCTTGTAAGTTTCACCCGACTTGTTATAGTTTACTGTTTTGCTGCTCCGTGTAGTTGCTTGTTATAGTTTTGCTTAGAATTGTGATATTTGTTGTTTTGCCTAGTTGTTGGTTAAGATAGATAAGGTTTTTGCTGCTTAAATTCGCCTTCCTGCTGTCCCGATCTCTCCCTGAACTTTCCCGTGTCTGTTTTCCCCTGCTCCAGTCTCCCCCTCTGTGTACTTCTCCGTGTCTATAGAGAAGGTTTTTGCTACTTGAATTCGTGTGTGTTTTTCCCCCGCTCCAATCTCCCCCTTTGTGTACTTCTCCATGTCTCCCTGTTATAACCCTTTGCTGCTTTCCCCCGCTCATCTGCATCACCCTCCGAACTTCCCAACCCCCTTGCTGCTTCTCCCCCTGTGAAACTTCCCAAACCCTTTGCCGCTTTTTTTCCTTTGTTTTTGGTGTCTGCTTGTTGCTTAAACCTCTCTCCAGCCCTTCTCCGCTGCCCCTCCCCTACTGAAGATCACCATCACACTGCTCCGTTGTCCTTACCCTGCAGGGCTTCAGAGTCTCTCGCTGCTTCCAGCCGCACTCTCCTCTCATCAGTTGCCACTAACCATTCACTCCCCTCCCTCCCCCTCCCCCCGTTCCTTGACCCAGCCTTTAGGTACACTCTTGCAGATTATCTGCTATCCTAGCCTCACAAATTAAGTCATTCATTTTCTTTTATACCGTTACATTGCATAATTTCACTTATCACCCATATTGTATTATTGCACTGTGATTCACATTTTACTTGTAATTATAACACCCCATTGGTTGCTTCCACTTTTCTGATATACTTTGTATTTGCATTGATACCATTGTGTTACATTGTGTATAAGGCCACTAACCACTTAATACATTCTATCTAAGATTGTTGACCATTTTATATAGAAGCTACCATTTTATTTTGCATTTCTTTTTGATACGCTTATTGACTGTACTGTATCCCATTGTGCTGAACCCCACTTACTGTACCCCACTGTTAGAACTCCCTACATTGTTCAATAAGAAGAACTCCCCATCATTATCAATTGTAAACACCCTATACACCCCATCCCATCATATTTCATTGTTAAATTCCCACCACTTCCTTTTTCCTTTAATAAAGAAATTAATTGGCACCCCACCTGTGTGGTAATTGCTCCCCAAGATCCCATATACCTGCAGGCAAGGACACTGCTAACCCATGTGGGTGTCAATATGTTGCCATATGAGGGAATTTCTGTTTGTCTTTTGTAAAAATAGAAAATTGCAAACAATAAACTACACTCCTACCCTGATATAACACAATTTCAGATATAACGTGGTAAAGCAGTGCTCCGGGAAGGCAGGGCTGCGCACTCTGGTGGATCAAAGCAAGTTCGATATAATGCATTTTAACCTATAACGTGGTAAGATTTTTTTGGCTCCCAAGGACAGTGTTATATCAGGGTAGAGGTGTACATCAAAATAACATTAATAGGTGGTAGAGTCAAGCACTCAAAAGTTAGGAAATATCCGAATTAGGTTGCTTGTGCAACCTGAATTTGGCTACTGCTGTGTAAGCATTATGAGGCAGTCTCTAATTACATGATATAATATTTTTAAAAAGCTCATTCATCTCTTTACATTTTCCTTTGTTCTTTTCAACTGATTGTGTCATGCCAGCTACAATCCAGACCAGTGAAAGCACTATGTCACTTGCCTGGCAACCTTGGGTGCCTTACAATGCCTTACTGCAGTAGCTGCCCACTGGGCTCACAAACACCCTTCCAGCATGCAAGTTACATCCTGAGTGTCTGTGTGTAACTGCAATCCACCAGCCATACTTGGGTTATACTCTGGCTTTTGCCAGCCTAGGTTATACTCTGGCTTTTGCCAGCCTGGGTTATACTGCAGCGTGGCCATATGCAATCCCAGTCCCAGAGTTCCTTCCCAAAATGTATGTCTTGTACTGTCCAGTCATCTCCAGGACAGTCCACATATATTAAGTCTGTTATTCCTTTAAGCCTTAAAGTTTAAAGAAATAATATACACCAACTTACCCTTTTAAATGGAGTTATCCTGACACTTCAACTTAAAGACACCAGATTAGATAAAACAATAAAACAAGTTTATTAACTACAAAGAGAGAAATTTTGAGTACAATTACTGAGGCATAAAAGTCAGAAATGGTTAAAAGAAAAATAAGGATGAAATGCTTTCTAGTACCAAACTTAACAAACTACATTAGATTTAAAGCAAAGTTTCTTGCCACATGCTTCCAACAACATTACTGACCAAATTCGTCAGGTCAGGACCTCTTCCCCAGAGTCTAATAGCTGCTGCTTTTGTGTTCTCAGGAGAGAAAGGAGAGGTATCTTGGGGTGTTTGTTTGCTCAAGTTTTAGTCTCCCTCTTTAAAACCATTCCCAGCTGAGAACCAGGAGACAGAGTCTGTGTGGAAGGATGTTCCCTGCTGTTGTTTTTCCCCACATTAGTTTCTCCCTTCCCCTTTCCTGCTTAATGACTCTGTTTACTGCTTAAATACAAATGAAGGCATTTGGTTGCCAAGGTTTTAATGACATTGGTATGTCAGAATGCTATGTTTGAAAAATTTCATATATTTGTTGAAACAACCATATTTGTACAGAGCCATCCCTAGGTTTTGTTGGGCCTCACAGATATGAAACTGGACAGGTAGCACCCTGTGTAGCTCACTCTCAGTTTATAATCATTACTCCAATTCTTTGTTCATCTGACTGTGCTAATGGAGATGTGCTGGCTGGCAAGCAAAGTATTGTATGCATATGTAGCACAGGATAAAGGTTGACAGCATATTTGTAACAAGCTATCTTTTCTACTCAAATTATTGATATTTACTTTTATGAATTTTTTCTCTTATTTCAAAATAATGTAATTGAAGCTCCTTTAAGTCTTTCAGCATTTGAATTCATTCATAATTGTTAATGTTATTCTGCAGTGGTTTCTGCTATCTTTTCCTTCATAATTAAAATATAGTTGTATACAATAAAGAAAGGAAAATGGGTCCTGGTCTATCACTTACTAATGAAGCTGCCAGAGCCTGTCTTAGTTACCAGGAAGCATTTTTCACTAGCTCTTGCTACTGTGAGGAAATGTTTTGTGTTAAAAAAAAAAAAAAAAAAAAGTGCCTCTGTTTTCAGCAAAGTCACAGGAAATGCACTCAGTTATAATTTTACACAGGACACATTCAATCCACTTTCAGTGGTAAGCAGAATACATTATGCTATGATATGGACTATGATAACTATAACATAAAGGATAATATTCACCAAATAGTGACAAACGTTTTTTGTTTCTCCTGAAATTTTACCCATTTATAATTGTTCTCTGTCAGTGCTGTAGATGTTAGTTCGCTGGCTAGGTAATTGATTAATGCGGAACCTTTCTCTAAGGATTTTGTGGCATACCAAGCCAATGACAGCTGTGGAGGTGAATGTTTCAAGCAATCTTGAGTCAATGGGATCTTTAATTCTCCCCTCATGGCCGCACAAACCATTTTCTGGCCCTGAGAGTTACTTCAGCACATTGGCCACTGACAAATAAACAGTTGACAGCATTCCCTTCAGATATGTCTACAATTATATAACAGCAGGAGACACCATTTGGATACCATGCCTTAGTCCAGCCTAGGGGCTTATGTCAGAGTTGATAGCAGGAATGGTTTCAACCTCTCTCTTGCAAAGCCAAGTTCCCCCTCTTGTGATTTCTCCAGCAATGAGAAACTGGATTAGTGCTGATGGCAATGCTGCAGAAAACAGTAGTAATGAGTGACACAGATGGGGGTGCATCTGACATTGCAGATTATTTTACAAGCATACAATGATTGTCATTTTTATATACAGTATTATGAGGCCACCTGTACTCTATTCTCTGCTCCTGGGCAACACGGAGTGGAGAAGCGTGTGGGTGTGTTGTGTATCTATACATATTCTCTCTGTGTATTCAGTGATGTGTGGAGGTTGGAAGTTAAACTTGGATGACTGGAAAGGATCCAACTTTCCTCTTTAGTTTTTGATTTTAGAAATATTCAGAAACAGATTTCATCACAGTGACAGTGACTTGAACAGGAAAGTATAATTTTTTAATACAGTGCTCTGTTGTGAGGAAAATGTTTGCTTTACCTATCCCATCAGTGCTCACACTTTCATTTGTGTAATTAATATGGTCAAGATGGTAGGCAGTCAGGGAAAGAGTCTGTGCTGCATCAATTAGAAACAGCAGAGAACAGATCACTCAGCCCAGGGGATGAGGTTGAGGCTAAGGTAGCTTGAAGCCACCTGTTTGTCCTCATAAATCTGGGCTGTCTAAATTATGGCAGCCTCCCTGGCCTGTGTGTGAGCAACAGTGCTGCACAGAATCTCAGCAGCACTGTGTGCCACAACCCCATCCCTGACACTCTCTTCCTTCCCCTAGCCTCGCTGCCAACTCCAAAGTTTATAAGGGCATTCTTAGAGGATGGCCCGTGGCTCTCTTCCTCAGTTCCTGCATAAGGGAAATTCTCCCCTGCATGGATCAAAAACTTTTAGTGTGGTAGATAGGTGCCATCCCAGGGCAACCTCTTTGTGGCCTGGGGTAGTCCTTCAGATTCTCTGCTCTGAAACTCAAAATAATTCATATACACCCAGAGTCTTTAACACAATATTTCCCCTTTCTTGGGGGTCGTCTTTATTCAGATTACTTATCTCCAATTTTAGTTTCATGAGCTGCACAGCCCACCCTTTTGGGGCTTGTGTTTTCCCAGTCCAGGCCTTTTTCCTTCCTCCCTCTTCCAGGATTTCACAGCCATCATTCCTGGGGCTGTGTATACTGCTTTCAGTCGTGGCCTTCCCAGGCTGAAACTCACTCCTCAAGCCTAGGGCATGCACAACCCTCCTTCCTGAAGCTGTGTTCTGGTTGATCTCTTTTCCCCCCTACAGTTGCATCTGACTGGCATAGAACCTCTTTTTCATTCACCTGCCTAGTCATCTAGTCAGTCACTTAGTCCTTTCCAGGTGGCTCTAATAACCCCAAACACTTGTCTGTTCTTGGCTGGGAGAGAGGGAAGCCTTGTCTTAGCCACTCTACAAGACTTGGGCTTTTCCTACACCTTTCCTCTTCCAAACACTGACTGTTCCCCAAGACCAACTTCCTGTCTCCAGATGACTGCTCATGGCATTAATTCACTTTTCCTGGTCACAGAGAACAGAGTAGCTATCTCCTCAGGACTTAAGTGGCCAGTGTCCTGTTACAGTGGGCCCTTATATTGCTTTATCCAATCAGAAGGAGCAAAGTAGGTCTGAGGAACTAAGATACTTGTTTTATCTCCCAGGGTGTTCTAATTTACATGGTAAAAAGTCCTTCAACTTTGGGAACCCTATAATATGCTCCCCTCTTTCTTCCTGCCACATTAAACACACAAGCACAAAAATACTGATCCTATTAAACTGATCTCCCATAACAACTGCAAAAGCTGAAAACTATATTGCTTTTTAACTTTGTGAACTTTGATAAAATTTTCCTTTCACATTGTTTTTCTTTACACAGTTTACTTGTGTAATTCATAAATATTTTGGCCCATGCTAAACTTAAATCATATTTGTTCAGATAAGCATAACTGTCTAGCTGAAACCAATTTCACCCCAAAAAAGATCTCCTAGCCTTAATGCCTCTGGCCACTCTGCAAGGCTTAGGAATGGAGGTATCTCACTGAATTCTAAGAGAAGGTGCTGACATCTCTCATGCAGATCTGAGCATAGTCAGGATAAAAATTCTAAGAATCACATTCATGCCTTGCAGCAGTCAGACAAACCTTTGTAAACCAAATCCAGCTCTCAGGTTTTTAAACAAAAAAATGTCCTTGTTTGTTCGAACTTTCTGTAAAAGGGGAACCTTGTGGCTATTTACATGAATTAGACCTCTTAATATGAGAATCCACTGATCTTTGTGTTGCCACTCTAATGTCCCTGAACTCTTGCTCTCCATTAGTGTTCAATAGAACTCATAGTTATAAATTTAAAGCTCTAAAGGCTCTGTGATGTTTCAGTGCAATATTTCTGCTCATTCACAAGTCACAAAAGCCAAATCATTTATATATATATATATATATATATATAAATTTAATTCTAGAATCTGTGGTTCATGACAAAAGACCAGATTTAGGGATGGTTCAATCACACTGAGGACAGAGAATATTCTTGGGGAATGGAAAAAAATGCCACTAAAAGAACAACAACAACAAAAAGTCCAACAATCCAGAAAGAACATTAAAACCAGAACAATCGAGTTCCTCTGTTGCTATAAATCAACATAACTCCATTCACTTCAATGGCAGTAGTTGGAATTATACCAGGTGATGATCAGCCCCTTTAAGTGAAGTAGACTTCTTCCTGTGCAAACCCTTCATATGCCAAACCCCTCCTTGTAACAGTTTAATCACTACACTGCATAGTGCATTGGCACAGCACAGCAAGGCTTCTATTTTACAGAGCCTTGTGGTGTTCCAGAGCATAAATGTATTTCACTGACCCACATCCCCACTCATAAGGATGGAGTAAAAATACCCTGAGCACATCTGAAATAGATGTCTCAAGTATTTGTTGTTGTTTTATTAGTACTATAATTGTCGCTCTCTGTGATGGGATCTACAGCCTCCCCCCCACAAAACCTAAGGGAGTGGGCCAATCAGCAGTTACAGAGTGTCCTCCAAATGGAGGACCCGCTTTAAACAGGACTGACAGACAAATGGCAGGACAGTGAAGAAGAGTCTATCTGCAGGGATGAAGCTGGTTTGTAACTTCTGAGACATATTTATCCACAGCAGAAGGGTCAAGACTGGGGGTAAGGCCCAAGTGGTCAGGACCATTTTTCCTGACCAGCTCCCTGAAAAGGAAGAATAACAGCATTCTAAGAAGTAAGCTGGGAAGTACCCATTGACTGTTTTGAACTATTGAGACTGATTGGGAACTCTCTACTAGGGAGGAGTAGAGACCATGCCCCAAACTGAAGAGAGCATGGGGAAGTAGGAAGTGGCCCAGGGGAAGCTGGTCTGGTATATCAGCAAGAGGGGACTGAGATACTCCTTGACCCTTCCACGTGAACCCTGGGCTGGGTTTCCTCTCTTATCCTTCCTATTGTTCTCCCCACTCCCTCCTCCCTATCTGGCTGGGAGAATGTGTGGAGCATTGGGAAATGATGGACTGTAACACAGTCACCAGGCCCACAGAATGCCCAACAAGGCTATACTAGGACTTTGAGGACTTTTGAGCTATGGTCTGGGCTTGCCAGCTATGGCCCTGCTACACCATTGTTAATTATTTGTATTGCAATCACACCTAGGCCCCATTGTGTTAGGTGCTGGATGAACACAGAACATAAAGATGATGCCTGCACTAAAGAGCTTACAATCATTCAGGTTATGAAGAATTTCATAGTGCCATGTTCTGACTTAATCGTTTATCTGACTTAACTCAAAGTGATGGTTAAAGGCTTCTGGAAAATATTTTTTCTCTTTCTCGAAAATTAAGTCCAGAATGCTCTACGGGAGTGTGTAAAGGGCCAGGGGAAAGAACAGATCTCTGCTGTGTGATTCTTCTGAGTTCCCTCTTTCTGAAGGAGAATGTTGGGGCTTTCGGAGATTAGAGACACCTCAGTACCCTTTTGGGGAAATTTCCTCCCACCCTCCCAGACCAGATTACTTGGACTGTGTGCTTCTGCCCAGAATTTGGGCAACATTGGGAGAAATCTCCTTTTAGCTAAATGAGCTGTTTGAAAAAATTCTAATTTCAACTATTTTGACCCTCTCCCCCCAAAAAAGTTTCCATTGGCTTTGTTTTTTAGACAAACAGAACTTGACAGTCAAATTAGCTTTGAATAATAACCTTTACTGGTAGTACAAGTCATCTCTATCCTGTTCCTCAATTCTGCTCTCACTGTATATGTGGAATTCCTTTGGACATCAGTGAAAGATCCTCTCATGTTGGGTTTAACGGAAAATCAGAGCAGACATCTCTCATGGTGATCTCAGGGAAGCAATATACCTCAAATGAAAGAGTTGATGTTACTTCAGTGGAAGCCATTGAAGTGTGCTTCTGTCTCAGGGTGGGATGGCCCTTTAGGGAGGTAGTCTTAGCCCAGTTATGACTTATTAGCTGCTTTTACATGATGGGTCTGTGATAGCTTGCAGATCACTTGGTTCTTAGGTAAAGGACCAAGGAGTTTGTAGAGACCTGTGGAGATTCAGTAGGTGCTTGAATGAGGCGCAGGTCAGGAGAAAGGACAGAGAAGGGTCCAGGCAGAACATTATGGTTCATCTATTAACTGATATTGGACTGTTTTGGAGAAATAAACTGGGCCCTGAAGAAAGGGACTGAACTCCTGCCTTTTGGGGGGTTATATTTGATGACCTGCCTGGTGAGTTGGGCTATCAGCTTACACTTCCAAAGAGTATCTGATGGAATACTGTACTATACTTACTGCTCTCCACTGCACTGGTGCAAATCATAAACAACTCCATGCCCACAGCAACTCCTGTCTTTTACATAACTGGCAGCTGTCTCAGTTTGGCTAGGGTTGCATCCAGTTTCTCCCAAAGTAAAACCTGATCACCACCTAGTCTCACATACAGGAAAAACTGTAGGTGTGGTAATAACAGACTCAGACTGCAGCTGCATCAGCCACTACAGAGAAACTGTTTTGAGAACAAACAGTAGCTATGTGTTCAGTGGTCAGAGTTAGAAATTGACAGATGCCCCCAAAAAGGCAAAATAATAATCTTATCTGTCAAAGGGTTTGGCTTATCTGAGGGAAAACTGTTTATTGGCTAAAGCTGAGGACAGCAATGGTGCATGGTATCTCTATTTACACCCTACAAAAAGGTTCCCTATGGAAGTTTGTTATATCTCTTTTTGTCCAGGAGAATTGTAGGAAGAAGCATTTAGAAGTTCCCAAAGCCCTGATCCAGAGCTCACCAGAGTCAGTGGGAGTCTTTCTATTGACTCCAGTGAGCTTCAGATCAGGCCCATAGTATGTTTTTATTTGTTTGATGAATGCCACATTTCAAACCAGAAGCTTTATATTGCAAAAATTTAGTAAAAGGTGAAATACAGGATCTGTATATTGTTCATATGACTAGCATGTCCTTTAATATTGGGTGCTTACTTTAACCAGCAACTAGAAATCCTTATGCAATATTTGAAAGGGAGGATGCACTGGAGTTTGATATTTTTCTCACATTAGACCCATGTCTGTTTGTGAAATTGTCAAGTATGATTCTTTAAATGTAAGATGCTTGATTCTCATGTCTGAGCTAACTCAGCCCTGGTGTAAAGAGATGTAACATCATTGTCATCAGTGGAGTTGTCCTTATACTCCAAGAATGAATTTGATCAGCTGCCTTCATTGGCATTTGATTTGTGTGTTATGGATGTTGGATCTCCAAATGTCATTATAACAATAAAGCCTCCCTTTAGTTAAAGGAGTTTAAATGTTTAAAATGACCTGACATAGTTTCTACTTATTTAAACTTAAAAATGGTTGATTTAATTTAAAAAAAAATTGGTCTGACTCTGAGACTCTATATGCTAAATTTCTCAAGCTGAAGTCATATTTTCTGGCTGCTTTGTAATTCTGTGAAAATAGAGGTTAATAATGAAAGTGAAGGTGAAACATTGGCTGTGGTATCCCTAATCACCTTGATCAATCGGTCCTTCACCCCATACATTGCACAACACTTCTTCCATTCTTCTCATATCCTGGCCTTCCTTCTCCATGTGTGGCCATGCCTTTTCATGATAAAATCTTCCTATCTCTTTGGAGATTGGCCAAGTTGTTGTTTTAGTTCCCATGAGTACCACTCGACAACAGCTGCAGTCCATCGATGAGACTCACTATATGCCTGGCCCATCACATTTTACTATGCCTGCTCTTAATAACAATGTCCTGCACTACACTCTACAGTCTGATCACTTCACTGGGGACTCTATTGCAGGACTGAAATTCCCAGAATTCTTCTTTCCATTCCTCTCTGTGACAGACAGTTTCTGCTTCTCTGTCTTCGTCAGTGCCCATGTTATGCTGCTGTACAACATTGCTGGCAGTACTGTTGAGTTGAAGAGGCTGGCGCCTGTTGCTTTGTTGATTTTTCCTTGGAGGACATCCTGATAGAATTGAATGCTCACCAGCCTGCTTTCTTTCTTCACAAGAGTTCACCTTCCTGATCATGGTATATGTTAATTTCTTGGGCAAAATATATATGTTGGTCAACTTCTTCTATTTGTTCTCCCTTGATCGTTATTTGGGCTTTTGCATAAATTTTATTTTGGAGCTGTTAATTTTCAGTCTGATGTGGCTGCTTTTTGTGTTGAGTTCTCGCAGCATTTTCTGTAGTGTGATAGTATTTTTGGTGATCAACACAATATTGTCCATGAATCTGAGATGGTTTAACTGCTCTCCAATGATGTTGATTCCACCCTTCCAATTCATCTGCCTCCTTACCATTTTGAGGCAGGCTGTGAAGCATTTTGGTGAAACCATGTCTCTTTGTTCCACACGTTTCTTGACTGGGATGCGATGGGGGTATCAAATAATGTTACATTTGTAGTGCAGTCAGAATTTGCTTCCTTTAATAGTTTGATATAGTTTGTGTCGATGCTCTGCTCTGCAAGAGCTTTCAGCATTGCATAGATCTCTACGCTGTCGAACACTTTTTCATAGTCAACAAAGGCAATACGTAAAGAAATTTGTATTCTCTTGAGTGTTCCAATAGCTGGTTGATAGAGAAAATATGGTCCATTGTGCTGAAATTCCTTCAAAAGCTTGCCTGCTCTCTTGGCTACTGCTCATCTAGACTCTGTGAGAGTTGGTTTGTTCTTAGTTTGGTGAACAGCTTGTAGACATGTGAGAGCAGGAATATTGGAAGATATATCTTTAGATCTTCATGATTGCCCTTCTTGTACAGCAGAGTGGTGGTGGACTTCTTCCAGCTAGGTGTCTTCTGCATTTTCAAGTAACCACTAAACTCCTGAGCAAGGGTTTCCCAGAGCTCTTGGCCTCCAACTCTTATAATTTTGACAGTTAGTGCATCTTTACCTGGGGCTTTTCCTTCATTTGATGAACTGCATGTCAAACTTCACGGACAAGGACTGGGAGTACATGCTCGTTGGTCTGTTGAAGTGTTGGTTCTGGGACTTATCTGAGACGTGAACAGATCAGTGTAGGAATCTTTGCAGACTGCTTCCTTCCATCCCTGTTCTGTCAATTACTCATTTTCTGTCCCTGTTCTTCAGTGTCATTATTGCTGACCTGTATGCTGTCAATTCCCTTTGCATCTTTCAGGCTTCTTTAGCGATCTTTAAGAGCCTTTCATTTTGGTATTTCTCGAAGTCCTCTATTTTGTAGTCTTCTTATCAACTTGCAGAGAAGGGAGTACTCAAGTCTGTCACCATCATTTCACTTCATATTCCTCCTTACCTAGCAAGTTCTGCTTTTCCTCCAAGATTCTTCCTTTCACTATTTTTGGTCTTTCTTTCTCAGCTAATTTCATACATTGCCTCAGTTCGTCAGTGAAGTTTTTATAATCTTCATTGCAGTTATTTGTAAGACTCTGGTCTTCCCTGGAAATGTTCACTTTCAAGATTGCCTAGTTGAATATTTTTGGCCGCTATCTCTGATTTGCCATCTCTAGTGTTTTCTTTTCCACCTTTTTGTTGAATTTGAGCCTTGCTCTGAGCAAGCAATGGTCACTACCGGTGTTAAATGATACTACTGAGATGTTCTGTGCAATGCACCACTTATCAATCAGACTACAGTCAATCTCTTTGTCATTCTTTGCATTGGGTGTGATCCATGTCCATCTCCTCTTGGCCTTCTTCTTAAACCAGATGTTATCAATGAACATTTCTTTCATCTCTGCCAGAGTTGCCAGCCACTCTCCCTATGGATTCTGTTTGCTGATACCAGACCTTCCAATGAACTTTTTACCTTCTTTCTCTCTTCCAGTGTTGGCATTGAAATCTCCCATTGCAATTGTATATGTGGATTTTTGAGCGAGGGTTTTCTCTAGCTCCTGGTAGAATTCTTCCACATCGTCATCTTTGCTTGTGGGAGCACAGATCTGAATAATCTTGAGGGTGCTGTTTTTGTTCAGTTGGAAGTATAGCACTCTGATATGCGATGACTTGAACTTGCAGGAGATGATTTTTGGAGACCATTCCTTGATGAATGGTCTCCAATGGTTCTCACGCTTTCTCCTTTTCCCAACATGATGGTATTTTGTCTCTCCACTTCACTTCCATCTCCTTTCGTCATCTTGTTTCGCAGAGATCAAGAATGTTGTAGGCTGTCTTTGCCTTCTCCTCCATTAGATAGTTGATCAAATTGTCTCTTATCAGTGTCCTGCAGTTATAGGTCTCTCGTCAGTGTCCTGCCCACACTGAGAGGGCAGTCCTTTTTCTGGCCACTGAGATTCTTAACAGCCTAGCATCGACTGAACTCCCCACCACCATTGTAGAATGGATTGAGGAGCGCACAAGGAGTTGGGGCCTATTTATTCATTTTGTTTTAGCCATTTCTTCATCCACTCACTGGCTATGCTGTCAGTGGTGCGTTTACCTCCTCAACTTAGCTAGCACCCAATCTCAAGAAAGAGGACAATTGCCTTCTCTCTGGGTTGGTAGTGTAACACCTTAATAACATAGTTGAACCTACTGAAGAAAATGCTGTCAGAAAAGCCAGTCACTGCTGCACTACTTTGAGGAGTTGAGGTAGGATTTTGCAACAGTATTCCTAATACTACAGCTATAATGAATTAAAAGTAGAATAGAATTTTCTGAATGTTTTTAGAAAATGCTTGCTATAAGACTTTATGCTAAGGCCATATCCAGCTTATGTTTATAGTTAAACCTATAATCCCATCTCTGTTTAGCTCAAAAACATGAACAAAATCTCTGAATCTTCTTATCTCCAAAATTATGTCAACAGTCATAGCAAAATGACAACTGTTCTGTAGTTACGAGCATATACGTTATGTGACACTGGTTTCATTCTAGTTACAAATAAAATGTCAGACTCCTGGACAATTGATTTGTGGTTTGTATGATATGTATGATTAAGTTGCTGATCATATTTAAAAACTGCTTATCAAGTTGATTTATTGTGGTACTTCTTTCAGAAAAGATTATATTTGTATAGAATTCTGCATTACTCAAAGAAAATGGTCTCTTTCCTAAAAATAAGAATCTGCTGTGACATTTTGCCAACTTCTTTCAGTCACTAGAACTCAGGGGAGAGAGTATAGTGTGGGAAAATCACCTGCTGAATATTCCCTGAATTCAAGCACTGCCACTGCATGTATTTCATTTGAGGACTGCTGCCAGTGAATCCAATATCACCATGAACTGTAGCAATGTCCTAATGTCCATAGAGGCCTGAAACTCCTGCCAATGTCTGTTTGCTAATGTCCATAGAGGCCAGAAACTCCTGCCAATGTCTGTTTGTCATGATATTTTTTAAGAAGGCCTCAGTGTCATCACCTGCCTTGTAGGTGGAAAATTTCTTGGGATGTGGAACAATAACTGGTGAAGGGTTGGTAGGGTTGGCTGGAGCATGCTGCCTGGCCTGCGCTAATTCCAGTTCATGCTTTCTCTCTTTTTCCCCTCTCTTCCCTCTCTTTTTGTTGTTTCTCCATCTCTCGTTGGTGTCTCTCCATCTCTCGTTGGTGGGCCGCATCTTTGGCTTCTTGTTCTCTTTTGTGGGCTGCCTGTTTGTTTTTTTCTTCTCTTTCTCTCAGCTCAACCTCTTTTTTCTCTTATTTCTATTTCTTTCTGTTTTCTTTCCATGTCTTGCTTGTGGTCCGCATCTTTGATTTGTTTCTCTGCATCCAGTCTTGCCTGTTCCTGTTTCAGTGCGTACTAGGTAGACATGGTTCCTGCGTTCTTGTGTTGGGGCATCCTCTGGTGTTTACTGCCTGAAATGCTGCTTCTTTGTTGCCTTCTTAGGGTTGCTTAGCAATAGAGTTAAAAAAAGAGAAACTCTTTGATTTGCAAATATGTTTTGGTGGTCTCTGCTGTTCGCAGCTTAAGCCTGCTTTGTTTAACAAAAGACCCTTGTTAAACTTAATGTCTCTGCCTTCAGAGTACTCAGAAGGAAGAGAGAAAAAACCTGCAGACTTGCTTTAAAACCCTCCCTTCTCTCTGCTTATGAGCAGCTAGCAGAGAAAAAGAAAAATAATAATCTTACTGGCTTTTGGATTCCATCTTTTCCACAAGCTGCCACCATGTCATGGTATAACCCCCACTCTGAACCTTAGCGTCCAAAAGATGGGGTACCAGCAAGAATCCCCCTAAGCTTAATTACCAGCTTAGATCTTGTAGTGCTGCCACCAACCAGGACTTGCAGTGCCTGGTACACTCTGGTCCCCCCAAAACCTTCTCAGAGGACCCCAAGACCCAGACCCCCTGGATCTTACACAAGGAAAGTAAACCCTTTCCCCCACCATTGCCTCTCTCAAGCTTTCCCTCCCTGGGTCACCCAGGAAGATCACTGTGATTCAAACTCCTTGAATCTAAAAACAGAGAGGAGTGCACCTTGCCCCCTCCTCTTTCCCCCTCCCCAAGAGGTAATATAGATTCAAGCTCCATGAATCTGAAACAGAGGGATTCCACCTTCCCCCGTCCCTTCTCTCTCCCTGTCTCCCACCAATTCCCTGGTGAGTACAGACTCAATTCCCTTGAGCCTCAACAAGGGGAATAAATCAATCAGGTCTTAAAAAAAAGAAAAGCTTTTAATAAAAGAAAGAAAAAAGTAAAAGTTGTCTCTGTAATTAAGATGGTAAAGATTACAGGGTCTTTCAGCTATTAGACACTAGAGAGAAGCCTTCCCCCCCACAGCACAAATACAAATTAAAATCCTTCCAGCAAAATACACATTTGCAAATAAAGAAAACAATCAAAAAGACTAAACCGCCCTTCTACTTGTACTTACTATGTGAACAGAAAATTAGAGAGCCTGTAGGTATGTCTGGTCACTCTCAGAACCCAGAGAGAATAACCGACAAACAAACAACACTAAACAAAGACTTCCCTCCACCAAGATTTGAAAGTATCTTGTCTTCTGATTGGTCCTCTGGTCAGGTGGTCCAGGTTCACTGCTTGTAACCTTTTACAGGTAAAAGAGACATTAACCCTTAACTATCTGTTTATGACACTGTTCCTTAGTCTTCCTTCTGCCTTGCGACTGCTGATGAGCCATATTTCCTAGACCAGGGGTTGGCAACCTATGGCACACGTGCCAAAGGTGATTTTTTGATGGTGTGTGGCAGGGGCTGAGTTGCTCAGCCTGCTGCTGCATTGGGCTTTCTGCCGCTGGCTCCTGCCAGCTGGGGTCCCACCGCTGGTCCCACTCAGCGCCTGCTGCTGGCCTGGGTGAAGGAACCCCAGGCTGACAGCGGGCTGAGACCCCAGCTGGCAGGAACAAGTGGCCGAAACCCCAGAGCGGGCTGGGATGAGTCGCTCAGCCCACCGCAGCTCTGGGGTTCTCACTGCTGGCTCCTTGCCAGCCGAGATATTCCACGCTGCAGCCCCCTCAGCACTCACTGCTGGCCTGGGTGAAGGAACCCCAGGCTGGCAGAGGGCTGAAAGCTTGGCTGGCAGGAGCCAGCAGCTGAAACCCCAGAGGGGCGGCAGGCTGAGCTACTTAGTCACTGTTCTGGGGTTCTGGCTGCTGGCCCCTTGCCATCCAGGGTCCCCCCTGCCGCAGCCCCACTCACCTTGCACAGGCCCCCTGCCAGACGGGGTCCAGGCCTCTGGCCCTGCTCAGCCCTACCAGTGGCTAGCTCCACTCACCTCAGCTGTCAATCTGGGGTTCCAGCTGCTGACCTCCTGCCAGCCGAGGTCTGGATCTCCAGCCTTGCTCAGTCTGCTTTCCACTTGGAATCCCAGCAGGCCACCCTGGGCTCTGCTCCTGGCCTTGGATCAATGTTCTGCAGCCTCCCCACTGTGGCCCACTGTCCCCAGCCTGGAACAGTGAGGATTGCACATGAGGCAAGAGGGGGGTGCAGCTCAGCACCCACATCTTAAAATTGCTTATCTCAGCCCACATTGCGTTTGACCGTGTGCCTGCCTTCTATCGCCATTTTCTTCTGCACTGAGAGTTGAAGGGAACATTTGACAAAATGGCAGCTCCTAAGAAAGCGAAGCTAGATGTCTGATCATTTCAGCCTGCTTGGACAGACGCATTTGGATTTATTGAAAAGAAGGACCGTGCTATTTATGCTTTCTGTTATGAAAGTGTTGTGTGTCGCACATCAACTGTTTGACGACATTTTGAAACGAAGCATGAGAGAACCTTTCTTGGCAAAGCAGACAAGACTGAATCAATCAAAAAGGCAGTAGCAGCCTATGAGAAGCATAGCAGTGCTTTTAAAAGCATAAGTGTAAGTAAAAATCAAGCTACGGGGGAAGTTACAAGATTGCACAGTGCATTGCAAAAAACGGAAAGCTGTTTACAGATGGGGATATATAAAATAAGTTTTCCTCAGCAGTTCTGAGATTTTGTTCAATGATTTGCCAAATGAAGATACAATCATATCTAGAATAAAAGAACTGCCCATTTCTACCAGAACAGTTGAGAGATGCATAAGTGAAATGGCAGAAAACATTAAGGAAAAGCAGACAACTACATTGAGAGACACAGCAGTGTTTAGTGTTGCAGCTGATGAAATCGTGGATATAAACGGTGTTCCACGTTTGGCAGTTGTTGCAAGATATTGTGCTTCCGATGAAATCCAAGAGGAACTTTGTTGCCTAAAACCCCTGCCTGGCACAACAAAGAGGGAAGATATACTGGAAAGTTTTGTAAATCATTTTGAAGAACAAGGAGTTGACATCAGAAAAATATTTTGTGTGACAACAGATGGTGCTCCTGCCCTGGTGGGAAAACAGAAGGGATTTCTAAAGTTACTTGAAGATCAAATTGGCCATCCAACAGTCAAATTTCACTGTGTCATCCATCACAAAAACCTGTGTGCTAAAATTTCTAATTCAGAGCTTAATAATGTGATGAATACAGTGGTGAGAATTGTGAATTTCCTTGTTACTTCATCTGCTTTGACTCACAGACAGTTTCAAGCACTGCTAGAAGAGATGGACAGTGCTTATAACAACATTCCACTTCACAGCAACATTCAGTGGCTAGGTCGTGGCAAGGTTTTGGTGCTCTTTGTAAACTGTTTTGATGCAATCAAGGCCTTTTTGTTGGAAAAAGAACAAAACTTCCCTGAACTGGATGATGACCAGCTGTGTAAGCTCATGTTTCTAACTGATATCACTGCTCACTTAAATGAACTCAACCTCTGCCTCCAGGGTGCAGGGCAAACAGTTCTGGATCTTTATGAAGCCTTGAAAGTATTTGTTGTGAAACTAGCAGTTTTTTCCAGGGATATTCAAACTTCTACTTTCCACTACTTCCAACTCATAAAAGAGCCATCGACACGTTGCACTGTCAATGTCAATGAGACTGGAAAGTACATGCAAGAACTGGAATCAGAATTTTCTGACAGATTTCAAGATTTCCAGTGATTTGGCCCAATGCTTTCTTTTCTAATTAAACCTGAAAAGTTCAACGAAAGTGACTTGGATTTGTCTGTATTTCAGTGGATGGGTGTTGAAGATTTCGAAATGCAGCTCATTCAGTTAAAAAGCTCAGAATTGTGGACATCAAAGTTTGTAGATCTGTGGAGCGCTCTTGAAGCTACCGAGAGAGATCATGGGGACTCTATTCTGACCTGCTGGATGTCCCTGCCAGTGAAATTTAACTGTGTGAAGAAAATTGCATTTGCAATGCTTTCAGCATTTGGATCCACATACCTGTGTGAACAGGTATTTTTACACATGAAATCTGTCTTCTGTCCCTCTTAGAGCCACTTAACAACTGATCACTCAGAAGCCTGTGTGCAGCTTAAAGTATCCAAGACATTGGAAAACTCAGCAAGGAAAAGCAAGGGCAAGGATCACACTAAACTGATAAGATCTGCATTTTAATTTAATTTTAAATAAAGCTTCTGAAACATTTTGCGAACCTTGTTTACTTTACATATAACAGTAGTTTGGTTATATATTATAGACTTATAGAGAGACCTTCTAAAAAACTTTAAAATGTATTACTGGCACGTGCAAATCCTTAAATTAGAGTGTATAAATGAAGACTCGGCACACCACTGCTGAAAGGTTGCCGACCCCTGCCCTAGACCATGGACCAATGGCAGTGAGCCATCTATCTATCCTTCTAGGACCTGGGATAGTTGAGCCCAGTATGCTCTGAGATCTCAAGAAAGGGGAGACCTCTGTTCCTCTTTGGCCCTGTGAGAAAGGGCTATAGGGCAAGAAACACTGTAAGCACTTTGCTGCACAAAATCATACTGGTGTTTGGTGACAGGAATATAAATACAGTCACACAAAGCTGCTACCTGCTAACAGAGTCTGATAGGTTTTCTGGGACTTCAGATGACGCCCCATTATAGCATGTCACTTCAGAAAAACTGGATGGTGGGGGATCAATTTTGCTTTTCTTCAAATATTTGAGTTAAGCAGGTGGATCACTCCTTGACATAGAGCAGAGGGATTTATTATGTCACTTTCCTGAACAGCACTATGTGCAGATATCAATATAACTGGGTTCTCCCTCTTGACAATATCATTGTTTTTCTTGACAATATAACTGTTGACCCTATACCATACAGGACATAGACCTGCACATGAATCTCTGCTCAAGCATCTTTCCTGGGAATTTTTATCATCAACACATCTCTATTTCCATTTATAAAAATATTAAATCTGGGAATTTGGAAGATATTTTTTCTAAATAAGAGGACATTGGACAATTTTTTTCAAATTTTTTTTTGATTTTCCTGTTTTGTTTCCAACTGTTTGAAAATGCTTCCTTGAAACCAGACATGTTCAATGCTATAAAACATTACTGGAAGTTATTGAAATTTTTCAAATATAGAAACATTGAATAAATTCCTCCCCTCCACACACACACAAAAGTCTTCACATTTTTCAGCCACCTCTGCTTAATGATAGTGATATTCTGATTGTAAAGATAGCATAAACATATAATCGCATCAACGTCAGTTGTTTCCATACTACTCTTCCCAGAAGGACAAGTGATAACATAACTGTATGAAAATATTGATATATTATTTTGTGTATGCCCGTATATGCAGTGCTCTATGTCTCTGGGTACAGGCTGATGCACAGAAATAAAATGAAATAGCAACTCTCAATTAAAATTAAGCCTAAAATAAAGGTATGAATACAGGATTTCTGTGGAGGATGCTATTTTTCTGTGAAAGACCAGTCAATTTTGAGGGCTATTTTAGGTTTGATTTCTTCATTTGATTTGCCTCATTCTGTTTTACTATTATTTTTCCTTGATAGTTATTTGAGATGGAGCTTTAAAAAGATGATCAGCTCTCACATTCCCTTTTTACATTGCTATGGCTAGATTTCACTACACTTGCCCTGAGAAGGTCATCCTATTTATTTCGGTGAAACTAATTGTAGAACAAAGTACAACAGGTTGTGACTAAAGAGCCAGAATCTGGCTGTTAGTAGTTAGGTGAAATGTTATTATTTATTTGTATTATGGTAGAAACTCAGCCATGCTCAGAGACTCATTATAGTAGGCACTGTACATTAGAGCTGAGTGAAAAATCAAACATTTAATCCATGGGAAATTTTGACATTTGTTTTCATCTTGAATCTGGATAACAAGTCAAAATAAGGAAATTTTTCACAGATTGAAAAAATCCCATTTGGAAGCATTGAAATGTGTCATTTTGACATTTCTAACAAAGTGAAATTTCAAAATTACTGAAAGGAAGTATTTTGCTTTGGGTTGGTGGATTGAATTACACCTGCCTAAGGTTTGATTCCGATGATATATATGCAACTCTGTCAGAGGGGAGGCCATCGTGCATGGGAGATGTAGTCTGGCCAAGGAGCCTTGTCCATAGGGAAGAATGTAGACATATGGAACCTGAACTACAACTCCCGTGAGGGACCATGCTGCTTCAGCAGATTCAGCTTCGTGTTTTAGTTTAGTTCAGTGAATGGAAAAGTTTGATTTGGTTCAAAATGAACCAACTTTCTCAACTGAAAATTAAAAACAAATGATAAAATTTTGATTTGGGGGGAATTGCATTTTTCTGTTAATCATTTTGACAGAAAATCCTTGACCAGCTGTACTGTACATACATATAATAAGAGCCCCAAAGAATTTGCAGTGTAAATAGCCAAGACAGACAAAGGATCCTGCTTCAGTACCTATCATTCTGTTCTCATTTGTTCTTGATCTCTAAACCTTGTCTACATGGGGAAATTAGTGCACAGCAGTTTAGCTTAGTACGCTTAGTACTCCTCAGCTCTTCATTCTGCTCAGAGCTCATTATGCTTGTAGCTCTATCTTCTTGTAGAATCAATAGTCTTTCTTTAGTTAAATCTTGTATTATAATTCTTAAGTGAAGACCCTAAATAATAGTCCACTAAAGAGAAGCCCAAATCCTCAGATGGCTTAACCAGAGTACCTCCATCTTATTAAAAATGTTGGCAGAGCTTCCGTTTTGGACTCAACTGGTGTTTTATGTGTCTGAACTCTATTATCTGTGTCTGATTTAAAGGATAAGCACCCTAGGGCAGGGACTGTCTTCCAGTGTTTGCATAGTGCTATGTACAATGACAGCAGGCAATCCATCATAATAAAATTAGGATGATAAAGCAGTACATTCCCTGTAGTACATTCTCAACCACACTGTCCTAACTTTAAATATCTCAGGTCAAAGGTCTTTTGGCACCTTCTTTAGGGGAGACAATTCTGCCCCTGAATAGACTTCACTTCCAAAAAGGTTTTTTTTTTCCCCCTGATATTGACCCTACATTTTTCCCATTCATAATTTTATCATCTTATTTCTAATTATTTGTGCAATAATAATTTCTCTGTTCTGGATGTTTCTACAGCAATCTGTAGATTCAGATGCAACACCAGCTTCCCAACCCCCACAACAAACCTTACATGCACCTTTTCCTCTTGGAGAAAGGAATGGAGAAGTAACCACAAATGCTTGTCAACTTGTTTAATGTATGATTGGAAGGCATCCAGTCACTTATACCAGTGCTAAGTGAATGTAAAATACAACCTATTGGAGTGGTTCTATAATTGCTTTCCTCTCATTTTTTACTGGGTTAAATGACAACTCAAGGTAAATGGAGACTTAGGCCTATACAGATGTTTTGTTTTAATCTTTTCTCTCAGGGCTTGTCTACACGAACATTTAGTTTGCAGCAAGGTAAAATGTGATTATACTGTGCACTAGCCTGCTGTGATCTAACAGTCCATGTGCATCCTGCTGATGTGTTAACAGTTTGCTGGAGTACTTTGAGCTAGGCCACTCTCAAAGTGACCATGATATTGCTGACTCATCCATTCCTTGCTGTTCAGAGGCAAATAAATTGAGTGTTATGCTGCTTGCTATGGTGCCTGTCTAGTTCCCATTATTGTCAATGGGAAAACTTCCTTTAATTTCAGTGAGAATGGAACTGAGCCTTGAGTGGTCCTTTGTTAAGATCTGAAAAACAGAGGTCCTGTCTGCTTTCCATCCACTTTAAAGATCCCATGATACTATGTTAGGGGTATGTCTACACTATGGGGCTATTCCGATTTTACAGAAACTGGTATTTGGAAACAGATTGTATAAAGTCAAGTGCATGCGGCCACACTAAGCACATTAATTCAGCAGTGAGCGTCCATGTACCGAGGCTAGCGTCAATTTCTGGAGCGTTGCACCGTGGGTAGCTATCCCATAGCTATCCCATAGTTCCTGCAGTCTCCTCCGCCCATTGGAATTCTGGATTGAGATCCCAGTGCCTGATGGAGCAAAAAACATTGGCACGGGTGGTTCTGGGTACAGCCTCACCCCTCCCTCCGTGAAAGCAGTGGCAGACAACCATTTCACGCCTTTTTTTCTGGGTGAACTGTGCAGACGCCATACCACAGCAAGCATGGAACCTGCTCAGCTCAAGACAACAGTCATGGACATTGTAAACGCCTCGCGCATTCTCGTGCAGTCTATGCTGAACCAGGACCTGCAAAACCAGACGAGGAGGCAGCTACGGCAGCACGACGATGAGAGTGATGAGGACATGGACACAGAATTCTCTCAAACTGGGGGCTCCTGCGCTTTGGAGATCATGCTGGTAATGGGGCAGGTTCTAGCCATTGAACACCGATTTTGGGCCCTGGAAACAAGCCCAGACTGGTGGGACCACATAGTGTTGCAGGTGTGGGACCATTCCCAGTGGCTGCGAAACTTTCGAATGCGTAAGGGCACTTTCATGGAACTTTGTGACTTGCTTTCCCCTGCCCTGAAATATCAGAATACCAAGATGAGAGCAGCCCTCACAGTTGAGAAGTGAGTGGCAATAGACCTCTGGAAGCTTGCAATGCCAGACAGTTACCGGTCAGTCGGGAATCAATTTGGAGCGGGCAAATCTACTGTGGGGGCTGCTGTGATGCAAGTAGCCAAAGCCATCCCTGAGCTGCTGCTACGAAAGGTAGTGACTCTGGGAAATGTGCAGGTCATAGTGGATGGCTTTGCTGCAATGGGATTCCCTAACTGTGGTGGGGTGATAGATGAAACCCATATATCAATCTTGGCACCGGAGCATCAGGGCACCCAGTACATAAACTTTTTCATGGTGCTGCAAGCACAGGTGGATCACAAGGGACGTTTCACCAACATCAACGGCAGATGGCCGGGAAGGGTTCATGATGCCTGCGTCTTCAGGAACACTACTCTGTTTAAACGGCTGCAGCAAGGGAATTACTTCCCAGACCAGAAAATAACAGTTGGGGATGTTGAAATGCCTGTAGTTATCCTGCGGGTCCCAGTCTACCCCTTGATGCCATGGCTCATGAAGCCATACACAGGCAGACTGGACGGTAGTCAGGAGCTGTTCAACTACAGGCTGAGCAAGTGCAGAATGGTGGTAGAATGTGCATTTGGACGTTTAAAGGGACGCTGGCACACATTACTGACTCGCTCAGACCTCAGACAAACCAATATCTCCATTGTTATTGCTGCTTGCTGTGTGCTCCACAATCTCTGTGAGACCCTTA
Source organism: Gopherus flavomarginatus (assembly GCF_025201925.1). NCBI lineage: Eukaryota > Metazoa > Chordata > Testudines > Testudinidae > Gopherus > Gopherus flavomarginatus. Next base: position 187,255,216 of record NC_066617.1, read on the forward strand.
TAGTGGGGTGGTAGGCAAATCACCTGGCTGCTGATTACGTGCAGCCAGACACCAGGGCGATTAGAAGAACACACCAGGAAGCGGTGCGCATCAGAGAAGCTTTGAAAACCAGTTTCATCAGGGACCAGGGTACGGTGTGAGTGTTGTGTTTATTTCTCCTTGATGAAAACCCACCCCCTTGATTGACTCATTCCCTGTAAGCAACCCACCCTCCCCCTTCGATTACAGCTTGCTTAAGGAAATAAAGTCACTATCATTTAAAAATCATGTATTCTTTATTAATTCATTATAAAAAGAGGGAGAGAACTGACAAGGTAGCCCGGGTGGGGTTTGGGAGGAGGATAGGAGGGAAGGAAAAGGCCACTAAATTTTTTTCAAAATAATGACAGCCTTTTAGTTGGGCTGTCCACTGGGGTGGAGTGGGCAGGTGCACGGAGCCTCCCCCTACGCATTCTTACACATCTGGGTGAGGAGGCTATGGAACATGGTGAGGGGGGAGGGTGGTTATACAGGGCCTGCAGCGGCACTCTGTGATCCTGCTGCCATTCTTGAAGCTCCACCAGACACCGGAGCATGTCAGTTTGATCTCGCAGCAGCCCCAGTGTTGCATCCAGCCACTGCTGATCTTCCTGCCGACACCTCTGATCTTCCTGCTGCCACCTCTCATCTTGAGCATCCCTCCTGTCCTCACGTTCACTGGCATCTTTCCTGTAATTTGATACCACATCCTTCCACTCATTCAGATGAGCTCTTTCATTGTGGGTCACTTCCATGATTTCCGAGAACATTTCGTCTCGTGTCTTTTTTATCCATCGCCTTATCTGAGATAGCCTTTAGAACAGAGTAGGGAGGCTTGAAAAATTTGCAGCTGCAGGAGGGATGGAAAAAGGGAGAGAAGTATTTAAAATGATACATTTTACAGAACAATGTTTATACTCTTTCACGATGAACAACGCTATTCACATTACATTGCACATGTGATTTCAGTACAAGGTCACATTTTGCATCTTAATATTGAGTGCCTGCGGCTTTGGTGTTAGAGATCACAGACGCAGGTCTGGGCAACAGAATTCGGCTTGCATGCAGCCGTGGTAAGCCACTGTCTTTCGGCTTCTGCAGTCTTCATATACCCAGTGCACTCCTTTCACAAATACCAAGAAAAGCCCGTTGAGTGCTGCGTCTTTCCTGTTAACGTGCAGCAGCAGAAACCAACCCCCCCAGCTCCAATTCTCTGGAATGATCGCATTACCCCTCCCCCCACCGCATGGATGGTATCAGGGAAGATCCCTGCTAGCCAAACACGAAAAAGCTCAGCGTCAATCGCACCCCCCCCCCCCCGCCGCTTGGCTAACTGCAGGGAAGGATTATTTTTCAGCCACAGGCAAACAGTCCAGTAGGAAAGGCCACCTTTGTTCCCTTAATTAAATTCCCGTATTTCAACCAGGTTACTATGAAAGATATCACTCTCCTGAGGATAACACAGCGAGATAAAGAACGGATGTTGCTTGAATGCCAGCAAACACCGGGACCATACGCTGCCAGGCTTTGTCATGCAATGATACCAGATTACTTGCTACATGCATGGCATGGTCAAGTGTCCTATCATGGAGGACGAAATAAGGCTGTGCTGCCCAGAAACCTTCTGCAAAGGCTTTTGGAGTACCTCCAGGAGACCTTCATGGAGATGTCCCTGGAGATTTTCCGCTCCATCTCCAGACACGTTAACAGATTTTTCCAGTAGCTGTACTGGCTGCAAATGCATCCCAAGTCCTCAGGGCATATAAATCATTAAAAAACGCTTGCTTTTAAACCATGTTTTATATTTACAAAGGTACACTCACCAGAGGTCCCTTCCATGGCTTCATTGTGTGGGATAGTGGCATGGGAGGGCTGGGAGGGTAATTCTGTTAGGCTGAGAAAAAGCTCCTGGCTGTTGGGGAGAACGGAGTGCTGTGCTCTCTGCAAGCTCGTCCTCCTCTTCCTCCTCCTCCTCATCTTCTCCGTAGGCAGAATCCTCAGGCATGGCTAAGATTACCCCCGCCTCGGAATCCACAGTCAGGGTGGAGTAGTGGTGGTGGACCCCCCTAGAATTGCATGCAGCTCAGCGTAGAAGTGGCATGTCTGCGGCCCTGCCCCCGACCTTCCGTTTGCTTCTTTGGTTTTCTGGTAGGCTTGTCTGAGCTCCTTAACTTTCACACGGCACTGTACTGAGTCCCTGGTGTGGCCTCTCTCCATCATGACCTTGGAGATTTTTTCAAATGTTTTTTCATTTTGTCTTTTGGAAAGGAGTTCTGTTAGCACGCAATCATCTCCCTATATAGCGATCAGGTCCAGTACCTCCCGTACGGTCCATGCTGGAGCTCTTTTTCGATTCTCAGACTGCATGTTTACCTGCGCTGATGAGCACTGCGTGGTCACCTGTGCTGATCAGCTCTCTATGCTGGTCAAATAGGAAATGAAATCTGAAAGTTCGCAGGGTTTTTCCTGTCTACCTGGCCAGTGCCTCTGAGTTCAGATTGTTGTCCAGAGCGGTCACAATGGTGCATTGTGGGATAGCACCCAGAAGCCAATACTGTCAAATTGCGGCCACACTAACCCTAATCCGACATGGCAATACCGATTTCAGTGCTACTCCCCTCGTAGGGGAGGATTACAGATACCGCTATTAAGAGCCCTTTATATCGATATAAATGGCTTCGTTGTGTGGACGGATGCAGGATTAATTCGGTTTAACAGTGCTAAATTCAGTATAAACGTGTAGCGTAGACCGGGCCTAAGGGAAGATAATTCCCTTTGTCTTCTTGACCAACATTCCCCCTACATCCCATTTTAACTAATACAGGATAAAACTCTTGCCTTCACTCTAGAGGTGACTTCTATATTATGGTGCTGTATGTCTATAAGACCGAACTGTGCTCTGTTGATCTGCAAGTGTGTGCCTGTGGAGGTGGGAAAACACGCAGCAAAAACAGAAAACTGCAGTTACTGTGCTCTTCAGATGGCTCACTGTGCACAAGACACTCCAAAAGGTGGTGGGGTGAAAGAGAGAGGAGCTAATGCCATAGTCCAGCTTTCCTACTCATCAGCAAGCAGTTGTTCTCCTCTGAAGAAGTACAGCAGCCAGTAGCTTCTCCTGCATGCTAGGAAGCAATGAGCGGACTCCACTGAGGTGGGAAACCTCTGTTCCCTCAAGCCCGCAATATTTGGGTCTTTTGAATGAAGCAGCCAATATAAATGTATGAGTTATTATTTGATTTCTTTATTTGTTCCAGTTTCTAGTTACAGAAAACATACTTTAAACCTTTCTCCCACAGCACATAATATAGGTTAGCCAGCTTCCTTGAAGTAAAACCACATAGCCTATGAAACCAAGGTTTTGGTTTCCATGATGTATCCACATTTTAAATTGGTAGGAAATGTTACACAACTGATAAATCATTGCCTTAGTTGCTGTGTTGTCTGATATGAAGATATTTAAAATAATGGACTGTGGGGCCTTAAAGTCGCAAATGCCTTGTGCATCAGTATGATATTCTCTACTGAGTGTAATTCTCTCTAAATTTTCAGAACTGTGAAAAAGATATGTCCTGTAGAATCTCACTCAAGGATGAGAGTTCTGAAATGCTGCATGGGTTGTGTATACATTAGATTGAATGGATTTTGTTTTAATTGTAAACTAAATAAGCAGCTATAATTTTCTAAGGCATACGTTCAGAGCTTAATGCAAGTAAGTAGAAAGAATGCTTATTGATAGTAAAGGACATGGCATGCATGAATCTTGCATTAGGCAGGTGTGGTCCTTGAATTTTTCCTAGTATTGGAAGAAAATTGTATAATCCAAATTCACTGAACAGCTATACATGCCATAAAACAGGGAAACCGAGACATCCCTCATTTTCAAAAGACAGGCAGCTATGTTTCTTTGTGGAATGTTTACTAATTTATTTATGTTTCTTACTGAGGATATTAGCTAGTGTCATCACTCAGATACATCTGTCTACCTATCTAATTTATACAAAAATCAGTTGTCCATTTTTCTCCGTAATACAGATGAAGCTATTGAAAAGTTAAAAGAGGAGGTATCTGTAGTGATTGCTAAAAATGGGGTGTGTGTGGGGGGGGAAACTATAGTAATCTCAAAAAGCATTTTGTTGTAATAACTGGCAAATCCTGACTTTTTAATGGTCACCACCGCATGTAGGCAACACATTACAAGATATTGTGATGCATATGCATTTTGCTTATGCTGTGCTTTCCCATCAATGACAATGAGAGAATAACTAAAACACTATTTTATTGCCTACTATAATGATGAGTACATAACATTAATTCTATTATTATTCCACCAGAAACTCTTATACAAACTATTTCAAGCCATTGGTTGTCCAATTGTAATTGATGGACTGCATTACATTTTAATTTAGTTTTGTTTTCAAGGCATAATACTCAGTTTCATTCAAGTTAATTGTATAACCCAATAATGAAAGAAATTGTACTGGGAGAATGATTAATGCAAGGATGGATTCTTCCTGATCCAAGAAGTCTGATGGGGTTATGATCTGTGTAGAAATCTTGTCCAAAACCTTCCAGTTAGCATCATCTTGCAATTTATGGCAATAAGAGGAGAGAGAAAGGACTAGAATAGTGTACAGTGTTTGGATTCAGCAGTGTGATATTTTTCTCTGCAAATGGAAATTAACATCAGTTATTCAAATTTAGTTATGATTTCAACCCTCTTAGTTGTGAAGTGGTCTCTACTTAATGATTAAGTCCGATTCCCATAAGATAATAGCAATTATATCTGTTCCTCAAGAGGAAAATACACCGTATCTGGCCCAATTTTTCTGTTGCAAAATGTCTCCTTTGTGCTACTATTGTAGCCTATTGGTGTTCTTAAACTGTTCATCTCCAGTGTAGGAGATATCCCTGGGTAGTATGAAGCTGCAGACTTTGTCACCTTCCTTGCAGCTCCCCAGCATAGGGAACATGGCAAGGAAAATGTGATGTGCTACTCCTTTCTGTTGAGATAGCCCTTTAAGGCTGTGGAAACCCCGGTGCAAGTTAGAGCAGTCTAGAGGCTGCTCCAACTTGTCTTTAGATTGTGATACATGATAGATTATGCATATTTCCACACAGTACATTATAAGGAAAGAGTATCTGTTTTGTATATTAGTATGTAAGACCAGTAGCACTGAAACTGATTCATGAAAAATGGTACATGTTAAATTGTTATATAGATGTTTAGAGTAATCAGCCTATTGCATTCGAATACATATTGCACAATATAAAGTGCTCATTCTAATAAGGACATTTTTTATATTATTGGTGTAGAATGAGAGATGAAAGAAAAAGCCTGCAATGTATGAGAAATGACTCCTGTGTTGGTAGCACAGTTCGTTTGCCTCAGGCATCAGTTAGGGGTAGGTGTCATATATTTATGTCATGACATAATGGCACACTGTAGGCTATTCTTATACATTCTCATTCCAAACTCATTTTTCAATTGGCTGTATAAATCCAACATCTTCCTCATTTGGGCAAGTTTATATATTTCTTTTCAGCTGACTGTAAACAATTTGCAAGTGTTGCCTGGTAGGTGATAGATGGACAGAGGTGCTCAGGTGAGGTTCTTGCAGTCACAGTGCAATGTTTCAAATCTAATTTTTGGAGAGATGCCAGACTTCTGCTTTCTACTGGAAATCGTTCGCTATAACGTCAGATGTCACATCTAAAAAGGAGAGGAATAGGGTTCTTTTGGGGGATTGAACCAGTTAGTTTTATACTGAAAATGTCTAAGAATGTTTGCTTGATTTTGTTAGTCTGCTACTGTAATTGATTGCTTGATGCACACTGCATTAGATAAGCTCAAATGTAAAGAAAATGATGTAAAAAGTAAAGTATTTAAAATTCGGATTTTCAGTTTATTATAGAACTAGAACTGTTAAATAGCAGTCCTGTTGTGCTGAGTAAAAGCCTCAGTTCCATGCAATGGGATTGGGGGCTAATGCTGGACTAATTTAGGCCTGGATCCTGCAAATGGATCAATGTAGTCAGACCCTCTTTGACTTCAGTGTAGCTTCATGTGTACATAAAGATAGATCACATTGGGCATTGGGGCGTGTCATAAACAGATAGTTAAGGGTTAATAGAACAGGAGTACTTCATGTCTCTTTTGACTGTAAAGGGTTAACAAGTTCAGTAAGCCTGGCTGTCACCTGACCAGAGGACCAATCAGGGGACAGGATACTTTCAAATCTTGAGGAAGGGAAGTCTGTGTGTGTGCTGTTAGTTTTTGGTTGTTGTTCACTCTGGGGGCTCAGAGGGACCAGATGTGCAACCAGGTTTCTCTCCAATTTCTTTGATACAGTCTCTTATATGTCCAGAATAGTGAGTACTAGGTAGATAAGGTGAGTTAGGCTTATGTTTGTTTTCTTTATTTGCAAATGTGTATTTGGCTGGAAGGAGTTCAAATGTGTATTTGGCTGAAAGGATTTTAATTTGTACTTGTATACTTAGGCTGGGAGGGTATTCCCAGTGTCTGTAGCTGAAAGACCCTGTAACATATTCCATCTTAAATTTACAAAGATAATTTTTACTGTTTTTTTTTCTTTAATTAAAAGCTTTTCTTTTTTAAGAGCCTGATTGTTTCTTTATTCTGGTGAGACCCCAGGGGACTGGGTCTGTATCCACCAGGGAATTGGTGGGGAGAAAGGAGGGAAGGGGGAGAGAATGGTTAAATTCTCTCTATGTTAGGATTACTTTCTCTCTCAGGGAGAGTCTGGGAGGGGAAGAGAGAAGGAGGGGGGAAGGTGGATTTTCCTCTCTGTTTTAAGATTCAAGGAGTTTGAATCACAGTAATCTTCCAGGGTAATCCAGGGAGGGAAAGCCTGGGAGAGGCAATGGTGAGGGAAAGGGTTTACTTTCCTTGTGTTAAGATCCAGAGGGACTGGGTCTTTAGGGTCCCCGGGCAAGGTTTTGGGGGGGAACCAGAGTGTACCAGGCACTGGAATTCCTGGTTGGTGGCAGCGCTACAAGTACTAAGCTGGTAATTGAGCTTAGAGGAATTCATGATGGTACCCCATCTTTTGGACGCTAAGGTTCAGAGTGGGGAATTATACCATGACAGGGCCTTTGAATATTTTTCAACCTGTATAATATAGAACTTTTAAAACAAAATGAACTTGCATCTTATTCTAATAAAACTCCTGCTGAAGTCAATGTAGGGCTTTCAGGATGGCAATCGGATATTTATTTTTGATTTAATATGTTTTTAGTTGTCTTTGCGTTGTCAAACTGTATCTATATTTGTTTTTAAGCATCTAGGACACTTTTCTAAAGGGGAGTTGTACATACTGTGACAAATTGCCAGCACTATTATGATGGGTCTCGGGCTTTCTCTTCTTTGGTGGGGGATTCAGGGCACCATTTCTTGCCCCTAAATTGGAATATTAATTGCCCCACTAGTTTCCTAGGGGAGGTAAGTGGAGAGAGAAGGACCTGGGCCAGCCCTTTACTCCAGGTCCCAGCCCAGGGGCCCTGAGGATAGTGGTGAACCACATGAACTGACGGTTCCTTCCCCTGGGCTACTTCCCTCTCCTGCCCTTCAGCTTGTGGGGGGCTTCCTGCCCTCCCTCTGCACAAGCCAGGAGCCTCTTACCTAGGGCCTAGGACTTCTTAGCCCACCGCACCACTTCTCCAAACTGTCCTCTGCTTCAACATCAATTCTTTCTGCTCCAACTCCTTCAAACTGTTCTCTGCTCCAATACCAATCCTTTCTGCTCCTACTCCAACACTGTCTGACTGAAGCATGGGTTTTTATCATGTGACTGACTGCAGGTGCTCTAATTGGCTTCAGGTGCTCTAGTTAATCTATAGCAAACTTTCTTCCCCTTACAGGAAATAAGGCTCCCTTCTAACCCTCTCCTGCTGCCCTCTGGCCATTCTGTATCACAATACTTATTACTTACTTATTTTGGGCTAGATTTTGAACCCTTACTCTCACTGTTGAGCAGTCAGTCATCCAAATAGTCTGATTGGTGTCAATTGTGGTATAAGGTATGACTCAGTGGGAGCAAGGGTGGCACTGGGTGATATGGTAAGAAAAGATATTTGCCTTACAATTCCAAGCTGCTGTGCACTGAGAAATGAGTCTTTATTACTTGAAGATTCTTCCATGCAGAATGTGCATCACTGCATTTTAATTCACTCATCTCAGCTAGGAATAATTGTGACCTGTGTTGCATTTCCCCCAAATACACCTTTACTGCCCTGCACAAGGTTCCCATATTGTGGTTTCAGCATGAAATGCTACTCCCATTCACATAGAGGTGAAGGAGTTGGTATGCAGGGATAGAGATTTGGGAAAGTTGCAGCAGGTATGGGGTGGTGCAACCTACTTCTCCTCTAGAGCAAGGGAGAAGCAAAGACCATATTGTTACTCTGAGGGCAGATGTACTAAATCTTATTCAGAGTTTGTGAATGTCCCTAGTGAAATATTGTCAAGAACACAATACATACAATATTGAGGCATGATGTAGACCCCTGCTATGTGATATAATTAAAAAAAAAAGAAAATGTTTTGTTGTTTGGAAGGATATAATAATCTTTACCAACAATCTCTTTTTGATTTTCCTTGAAAGCAGAAATCACTACTCATATGTCCTAAGCTCTTGCATACTATTGTATGATTGCTGTGTATCACCTACAAATGAATGCATTTCAGTGGGGGAGGAGGGGAAATGATTTCTATTTAATAAAATGCAGATATTCGTGATGTCTAGTATAATTAATTTCTATAGGCCCATTGTGACAGAACACGCTCCTGTATTCACAGCCTACACAATATTGTAATAATCTTTGTACAAAGTATGCCTTATAAGGTATCATTTGAAAACTCACACTTTACTGGTTAGTATCATCCTGGTAAAATGTGTGGCAACATTGTGTGTGAAGTTATGAGATTCCACTGTATGGTGTTAACACATGTTCCAAACCCCAAGCGCTTCCCAGACTGAGGACAGCAAACAGACCTGCCCTAAACAAAAGAATGTGTGCTTTGCTTAATTTGCATTTAAGCAGTAATCTGAGTCATCAACCAGGAAGAGAAACAAACAAACAAAAGAAGCTCAAAATGGTGAGAAAAAAACAAGAGGGACCATCCTTCCACAAAGACTTCCTATTTCCTAGTGCCCAGTTGGAAATATTTTTCAATGGGGGGACTGAAACTGCAGGGCCGCCCAGAGGATTCCTGGGGTCTTCAGTGGCGGGGGGCCCCCGCTTCGGCGATAATTCGGCGGGGGGGGGCCCTTCCATTCCGGGACCCGCCGCCGAAGTGCTCCAGAGACCCGCGGCGGGCCATCCCCGCCGCCGAAGTGCAGCCATGTGTTCGGTGGTAATTCGGTGGCGGGTCCCGGAGCGGAAGGACCCCCCGCCGGCGAAGGCCAGGAGCGGAGGAAGCTCCGAGGGCCCGGGCCCCGCAAGAGTTTTCCGGGGCCCCTGGAGCGAGTGAAGGACTCTGCTTCAGGGGCCCCGAAAAATTCTAGTGGGGGCCCCTGCGGGGCTGGGGCAAATAGCCCCTCTTGCCCCCCCCCCGTGGGCGGCCCTGTGAAACTGTAAAAAGGATGGACAAACACTCTGAGGGGGATGCCCTTCTCTTGTCCTGCCAATCACATTCACTGCACCTGAAACGACAGAGGAAGAATTTGTTGAGCTCTGGGAGAAGGGGTCCTGACATACAGGATTTGGTCAGTAAGACTGCTGAAAGCATGTGGTGAGAAGCTTTGCTTGAATCTTATATAATTGGTTAGGTAATAGTAAATGTTTTATCTTTATTTTTCTTGTAACCATTTATGACTTTAATGTCTCATTAGTTGTACTCACTTAAAATCTATCTCTTTGTAGTTAATAAACTTGTTTTATTGTTTTATCTAATCCAGTGTGTTTAAATTGAAGTGTGTAGGTAATTACATTTGGGGTGACAAATTGTGTGCACATTATTCTCTTAAAGGAATAACAGACTTCATATAACTTGTATTATCCAGGAGAGGGCTGGGCAGTACAGGACATACATTTCTGGAGGAAAATCTAAGACTTGGGGTGTATTGTAGCCACCCTGCAGCATGACCTAGGCTGGTAGAGCCAGAATGTAATCCACATGTGGCTGGGAGACTGCAGTTACACACAGACACTCAGGGTGTGGCTTGCATGCTGGAAGGGCTGTTCTGCTTGTGAGCAGCCTAGGTGGTAGCTACTTCAGCAAGGCATTGTTAGGCACCTGAGGTTGCAAGGCAGGGGTAATGCAGGGGTTCACTAGTCTGGATTGTACCCTGGTGTGTCACACCCATTGATTAGAATCTTGAAATGTGGAGTAATCATGTAGAAAAAAGTCCCTAACTTCAGCTTTATCTTTTGGTGATCGTGTATGGAAAGGCCAATCAATCTCTTATTGCTTTGCAAATATTCAGGTGTCTTTCTAAGTTAGAATGAAAGACTGAACATGGATAAGAAAGGGACTATGTACCTATGTCATAGTATCTTTCCCAATTCTGAACCTTAGCGTCCAAAATATGGGTACTAGCATGAATTCCCCTAAGCTTAATTACCTGCTTAGATCTGATAAGCTGCCACCAATCAGGAATTTGAGTGCCTGATACACTCTGATCCTCCCAAAACCTTCCCTGGGGACCCCCAAGACCCAGACCCCCTGGATCTTAACACAAGGAAAGTAAACCCCTTTCCTCACTGTTGCCTTTGTCAGCCTTCCCCTCCCTGGGTTACCCTGGGAGATTACTGTGATCCAAACCCCTTGAATCACAACACAGAGAAATTAGGTCTCCTGGAGAGAGAGACAGATTCACGCTCCGTGAATCTAAAACAAAGGGATTCCACCCTTCCCCTCCCTTCTCCTTCCCTGTTAAGTACAGACTCAATTCCCTTGAGCCTCAACAAGGGAAAAAAAATCAGACAGGTCTTAAAAGCAAAACTTTTAATAAAAGAAAGAAAAAAGTAAAAGGTCTATCTCTGCAATTTAGATGGTAAAATGTTACAGGGTCTGTCAGCTTAAGAAATTGGAGAAATAGCCTCCTCCAATAGAAATACAATTTAAAATACTTCCAGCCAAATACACATTTGCACATAAAGGAAAACAAATAAAAAGACTATACCGCCTTTCTACCTTTATACTTACAACATTGGAATAGAAGATTAGAGAGCCTGTAGGTACGTGTGGTCACTCTCAGAGCCCAGAGAGAACAAAGCAAAACCCAAAAAACACAAATAAAGGCTTCCCTCCACCAAGGTTTGAAAGTATCTTGTTTCCTGATTGGTCCTCTGGTCAGGTGTTGCAGGTCACTGTTTGTTAACCCTTTACAGGTAAAAGAGACATTAACTCTTAGCTATCTGTTTAGGACAACCTAAAATATACAATTATGTTATATCAACATTGTATTGGAACCACCCTTGTAGATGATCCCCAGCAGGCCATGTTGTCAGCGCTTTTTCTTGAGCATAGAGTCCAACACCATCTACAACTATTATTTTGTTCATGGACAACTTACAATTTCAATTAATGACCATTCCCTTTAAGCTACCTGGTGCACAGAGTTCACCCACAACCAGTCAAAAAAGTTTCCTTTTTAACTTTACTCTCCTTGTTTATATTAGGACTGTTAAAACAATATTTTGATTATTTATATCAAATACAGAAAGGACTAAAATGTAATGCCCTCAATTCTTTTTTCCACTCTACATCTCTAATCTTGAAACCTCTGAAAATCAATACAGCATTGTTTATGTGGTGACCATTTTGTCTCCTTAAAAAAAAAAGTGCATATACTTGTGCATATATTTAAATGAATAGAGCTAGCTATCCAATGGACTATAGATACATTATTTATTATGAGTTAATGATGTTATAACTCATGACTTGCAGAGCAAAGTGGCATCACAAGGTGCTATGAAAGCTCATCAATAACTTAAAGAAATAAATGATGTACACATGGTCTGTCAATTGGATACATTGTTTCTGCAACAGAGGGGTTTTTAAGTGTTTAATAATTATTATTGAGAAAGGAGAGGAATCAGATCACTTGAATTTGGGAAGTGTTTTAAATTCTTTATTCTGTTACATGCCCTGACTCCTAAACATGATATTTTTGAGCTTATAAATACAAGAGATGAGTGAATAGTTTTCAGTGAATAAGATCGCTGAATGTAATCTCTTGTTCTATTATTGGAATATTAAATATATGGATGGCTAAATCTGAGGAAATTGTCATTTTAGTTTTATTTGACAAATATCTTGAAGTTTTACTTTATGGTTCGGGAGTGAATATTTGAAAACAGAGTTTTGTGATCTAAAATCATTCAAAGCCAGTGTGAGTAGAGCTGAGTAAATAATTTATTTCCCCTTGCCCCCAGTTTGGTGGCCAACCCAAAAAATTTTAAAAACTAAATTGATTGAAACTGCTTTCAATGAACCTATTTATCTAGAAGAATTGGCTAATCTGAAAAGGGAACACAAAGGAATGCAGACACAACTGAAACAAATGCATTTTAAATTCTCAAACAAATATTTTCACAAAAAAGTGTTTGCACACTTTCCTCTAATAAACCTTCAGCTTCCCACTAGAACTCTATAGATTCATAGATTCATAGACTTAAGGTCACAAGGGACCGTTATGGTCATCTAGTCTGACCTCCTGCACAATGCAGGCCACAGAATCTCACCCACCCACTCCTGTAACAAACAGCTAACCTATGTCTGAGTTATTGAAGTTCTCAAATCGTGGTTTAAAGACATCAAGGTGCAGAGAATCCTCCAGCAAGTGACCTGTGCCCCATGCTGCAGAGGACGGCGAAAAACCTCCAGGGCTTCTGCCAATCTTCCCTGGACGAAAATTCCTTCCTCACCCCAAGTATGGCGATCAGTTAAACCCTGATCATGTGGGCAAGACTCATCAACCAGCACCCAGGAAAGAATTCTCTGTAGTAACTCAGATCCTACTCCATCTAACATCCCATCACAGACCACTGGGCCTATTTACCTTCTAATAATCAAAGATCAATTAATTGCCAAAATTAGGCTATCACATCATACCATCCCCTCCATAAACTTATCAAGCTTAGTCTTGAAGCCAGATATGTCTTTTGCCCCCACTACTCCCCTTGGAAGGCTGTTCCAGAACTTCACTTCTCTAATGGTTAGAAACCTTCAACTAATTTCAAGTCTAAACTTCCTAGTGTTCAGTTTATATCCATTTGTTCTTGTGTCCACATTGGTACTAAGCTTAAATAATTCCTCTCTCTCCCTGATATTTATCCCTCCGATATATTTATAAAGAGCAATCATATCCCCCCTCAACCTTCTTTTGGTTAGGCTGAACAAGCGAAGCTCTTTCAGTCTCCTTTCATAAGACAGGTTTCCATTCCTCGGATCATCCTAGTAGCCCTTCTCTGTACTTGTTCCAGTTTGAATTCATCCTTCTTAAACATGGGAGACCAGAACTCCACACAGTATTTCAGATGAGGTCTCACCAGGGCCTTGTATAATGGTACTAACACCTCCTTATCTTTACCGGAAATACCTCGCCTGATGCATTGTAAAATCGCATTAGCTTTTTTAACAGCCATATCACATTAGCGGCTCATAGTCATCCGGTGATCAACCAATACTCCAAGGTCCTTCTCCTCCTCTGTTACTTCCAACTGATGTATCCCCAATTTATAACCAAAATTCTTGTTGTTAATCCCTAAATACATGACCTTGCACTTTTCATTATTAAATTTCATCCTATTGCTATTACTCCAGTTTACAAGGTCATCCAGATCTTCCTGTGTGATATCCTGGTCCTTCTCTGTGTTAGCAATACCTCCCAGCTTTGTGTCATCCACAAACTTTATTAGCACATTCCCACTTTTTGTGCCAAGGTCAGTAATAAAAAGATTAAATAAGATTGGTCCCAAAACCGCGCCCTGAGGAACTCCACTAGTAACCTCCTTCCAGCCTGACAGTTCACCTTTCAGTATGACCTGTTGTAGTCTCCCCTTTAACCAGTTCCTTATCCGCTTTTCAATTTTCATATTGATCCCCATCTTTTCCAATGTAACTAATAATTCCCCATGTGGAACCGTATCAAATGCCTTACTGAAATCGAGGTAAATTAGATCCAGTGCATTTCCTTTGTCAAAAAAATCTGTTACCTTCTCAAAGAAGATCAGGTTGGTTTGGCACAATCTACCTTTTGTAAAACCATGTTGTATTTTGTCCCAATTACCATTGACCTCAATGTCCTTGACTACTTTCTCCTTCAAATTTTTTTCCAAAACCTTGCATACTACAGATGTTAAACTAACAGGCCTATAGTTACTCGGATCACTTTTTTTTCCCTTTCTTAAAAATAGGAACTATGTTAGCAATTCTCCAGTCATATGGTACAACCTCTGAAGTTTACTGATTCATTAAAAATTCTTGCTAATGGGCTTGCAATTTCATGTGCCAGTTCCTTTAATATTCTTGGATGAAGATTATCTGGGCCCTCCGATTTTGTCCCATTAAGCTGTTCGAGTTTAGCTTTTTCCTCGGATGTGGTAATATCTACCTCCATATCCTCATTCCCATTTGTCATCCTACCATTATCCCTAAGCTCCTCATTAAAGACTGAGGCAAAGTATTTGTTTAGATATTGGGCCATGCCTAGATTATCCTTAACCTCTACTCCATCCTCCGTGTTTAGCGGTCCCACTTCTTTCTTGGTTTTCTTCTTATTTATATGGCTATAGAACCTTTTACTATTAGTTTTAATTCCCTTTGCAAGGTCCAACTCTACATGGCTTTTGACCTTTCTCACTTTTATCTCTACATGTTCTGACCTCAATAAAGTAGCTTTCCTTGCTAATCCCTCCCATCTTCCACTCCTTGTAGGCTTTCTGCTTTTTCTTAATCACCTCTCTGACATGATTGCTCATCCAGCTTGGTCTACAACCCCTGCCTATGATTTTTTTCCCCTTTATTGGGATGCAGGCTTCTGATAGTTTCTGCAGCTTTGACTTGAAGTAATTCCAAGCCTCCTTCACCTTCAGATCCACAAGTTCTTCAGTCCAATCCACTTCCCTAACTAATTTCCTTAATTCTTTAAAGTTAGCCCTTTTGAAATAAAAAACCCTAGTATCAGATCTATTTTTGTTTATCCTTCCATCTAGTTTGAACTGAATTAGCTATCTTCTTATAGTCTGTTCGGTCATTTGGGATTGCTGTTTCTTTGTGTACTCTGAAGCATTGGTTGCCTGATCCGTGTATTAGTTTCTTCTATTGGTCTATCATGCCAAATATCTGGGAGTGAAAGAGGAAATAAGGCCTAGATATTTCCCATCCATGAAAATGTCTCCTTTATTGGTCCCAAATATATCTTCTGCAGGCAATTCCCTTGCAGTCTCTGGTCCTTCCTACCCTGAGGAAAGACACCCATTTCATGTCAATTAGGAAAAAATGCTGCTTTGGGTTCACACACTGATCTTATTTTCAGAGATTGACAATGGGCTCTGTGTCCAGACTAGACTATTTTGCATAGTACATCAGTAGGATAAACTGAGAGGAGAGAAAGAGAATTGGAGATAGAAGGCAAAAGAGCAGGACAATAATGGAAGAGAGGACAGAATATTGCCCAATCCAACTTCCATTAAATTCAGTGAAAAGATTTTCATTGCTTTTAATGGAGGTTGGATCAGGCCTAAGTATGACAGAGACTGATACATTTTGGTGGAATTTATCTGTATGTGTGTATAATATATAATGTATATAAAATTTCTGAAACTAAACCACAGTCTTAATCCTATTTCAATCAGTGGCAAAAACTCCCACTGGCATCAATGAGAACATGATAAGGCTTCACTGGTCACTTGAGTTTTGTCTAGTAGCAGTCACTTTATTTTCTGAAGGTGAAATTCATCCCTGTGCAGAGAGGATCAGCAGAAGGCTATCACTTAAGTTTTACTCCAGCCCTCAAAATAGAGTATAAGTGGCAATTAAGTGGCACACAGGTCTTGTGCTGGCCCTGTGCATGGGAGTTCCAGCCTGCATTGATAAGCTTCCACTATCGTATGTTACCTAGACTGTCCAAGTATGAATTCATGCCAGTAAACACTGGAATACATCCTCTCTGCTCAATATTTCCCACAAACAATTTTGGCAGGAAAACAGAAATTATGTATTTGGGGAAATTGGTGACACAGTGGCCTGATGATGTAACTTTGTTTTTTTTAATGGCAGGACAGAGTCTGTAGAATACCATGCGACAGACCCTCAGCTGGTGTAAATGGCTTTGCTGATTGAGTGCAGCGATGATTCTGGCCCATGAAAACTTTTCCACTCTGAATTTCCTAGTTTCTCTGTGTTGCATACACATTGCAGTTTATTAAACCAAAACAGTGGGCCAGATTCACTGGAATACTCCAGCTGCTTGGTGCCTCTCCCCAGCAATGCAAAGCAGCAAAACACAGCCAGCTGGGCAAGGCAGGCTTACAGTTGCCTTGTATTGCCAAAGTGTTACAAAGCAGCTGGAGAGTGTTGGTGAATCTGGCCCTGTAAATTCAAGTTGTGAGACAGACAAATTGGCACATGAATGGCTTATTTTTTCTGTAATGACATTAAGGGCCCAGCTCAACAGTGCTGGGGTAAGACAAATACATAGCAGAAATGGGTTTTCTCTACAGCTAGGCAATGGACATCCCCCACACAAGGACCCTGCACGCCACCCTTTGCACCACATAGTAGGTCTCCTTGGTTACTCTCTGCAGAGGAAGGAATGTGGTGGGAGCAAGGCCAGTGGATTTATAAACTGAAATAGTGTTCTGACTGTTCTTTGCCTCCTCCCTGACAGTGGCCAGCTGTGGGTGAATGATACAGGTTTGAATGTCCTAAAGCACTCACTGGAGCTAAGGGTTCCTACCCAAAGTCCTGCCATCCCTAAAAGCTTTTTCCTTGGATGACATTTTTAATCAGGCTTTCCTCCAGTTCTCAGAGTTTAGCCCCAGATAAGGATTCCAGGATGCATAACTGAGTATCCCACTTCATTATGTATCATAATGTGACCAAAACCTGAAACGAAAAAAATGACACTAGCAAATATAACCAGGTGCATTCTAAGTAGAATTTTCTGATCCGTCATAAACACTTAGTGCCATGAATAATAAGCTATCTGATTGTCTTTGCCCCACCAAGTCTTCCTTTGGGGAAGAGATCACAACATGTCTGCTAAGGCATCTCAGAGAGACTACAGTTAGTGAGTTATGAATGATAGTAGCCCTCAAACTACAAGGAAGTTGCAACTGCCAACAGCAGCAATGGGGTTAATGTATAAAATATGTTCTCCCATATCTAGCCTGGTTTTGAGATCTCTCAAAGAATTTTCATAATGAGCATATTGTGCCTGTCAGGGATTCACTTCCTCACTGAAACCTTCACAGTCACTTTTATCCCCAAAGTTTCAAACTTCTTGTCAAACCCTATAATTACCTCCCACTGCCATTAATCATTTCAAAATAGGTTTTGCAAAGCTTTATCACTTAGAGGGCTGGAAATGAGAAGGGACCTCCTGTATCTGTGTCACCTCGCTGGACTGAGTTGTCCTAGTCCAGGAAAATTGACAATTAGCTAAAATGAGCTTTGTTGGAATACCAAAGCTTTCAAATAATAATACTGTGAAATGTGAAGATAATCCAGTCAATTTTCTCACTCTTTCATATCTCTTTCATTCTGTCAAAGAAAGAAGCAAACACCCTTCCATCATCTGCTACAGTATGAATCTAGCCATCAGAGAGGGGATATTCAGAGCAGTGAAATAATTTTTCCAGCCCCACTACTTTCTAGTTTTGGATCCAGTCAGAAGGGTTAGGAGTAAGAATAATAACTAGAGCTGGTAAAAATGAGGGAGAGGGAATTAAAAAACATTTCCACTTAGAAGTTTTCAGGATTTTTTGGGTGGAAATTTGCACAATATTTTTTTTACCCTTTGGGGGGAGGGTGTCAATTTTTCCACTGGAAAAAAACAAATTAAATTAAAGGAAAGAGAGAAAAAGGAACAGGGAGAGGAATTCCCCCCAACTTTAAGAGTTTACTTTTCATCAGAAACCCCCCCAGAAATTTTCAAAAAATAAATTTTTATGTAATTTTCATTTTAGAGAAAAAGCCATTTTTCACTGGAAATAATTTTATTAGGAAAATATCAGCGAACTCTACTAGCAATATTTTTGGACCCCTTCAGAAGAAGGGTGGACAACTCCCTGTGTAGTGTTGTCCCCAGTGGAGATAAACAAATAGGAAACTTACACAGTTTAAAGGGAAGTGAATCTTTGTTACTTTAAATACTTGCTTTCTCAGAAGAGGATAATTTTGGGTCCAGCCACCAGTGACGAAGGAACAACACTCAGAAGAATAACTGCCATTTATTTTATTGAATTTGGAAGTGGTTAAATATATTGCAGTTAGTATTTTATCTTACATTTCTCTGATATGCCACACTTCTTCATGTGAGATAGTTTCATTTGGGACTTAAGGTGATTTGTAATAAGAAGAAAGAGCAGTGAAAATGTATCTGCATGTGAAGAGCCCCACTCAACCCACTGATACCAAATTATGATGTATTCCGACCTAACAAAAACATAGCATAGTTTTTGGGAGAGGCTGTCAGTCAGTTGTGATGCAAAGAAACAAGGAGCCAGATTTTCTAGTCTATTCTGTCTTGTCTGTGCTGCTCCAGCATGATCACTTTTGCGAAGGACTAAGTGTATGAGATGTAGGATCCATTTGCTGGAAGTTAAACTCAGGATAAACACAACAGTAAAGAGATGTGACTTTGAAGAAAAGGTGGGTCCAACCTCCAAAGTTAGATTAACATCCAAATTTCCCATAGAGTTTCAGCTTGGTCCAGTGAAAAGTTGTAGTCCTGACATCTTAAAATTCCACCTGTCTGCTATGGGATTTCCTGACATACAGGGATAATTCCATTGAATAACACTGAGTTTCTGTTTCTGTATTAAAAAAAAAAGTTACTACCTTCTTGCAGAATTGTTGGAATGTTAAGGCTCTAGGATTGCATAGTCTGTCTGTGAAGTTTAGGTCCAAATCTGAATTTCTCCAAGCTCAGGGATTTTGTTTCAAGACCTAATTACATCTGAACTTCAAGATGATAATAGAAAGAATAAATGAAGTATTCAGTGTCCATTGGAATCACTTGAAGGTAATTCAGAGGAAAGGTTTGCATCTTATCATAAGAGAAATAAGAGAAAGCAGTGAAGTCAATATAGGCAGTCTAGAGATGTTCTACCGGTATGGAACCCACTGCTGTGCTTTGTGGACAACAATTTAAGTCAAAAAGCACCAGGCTAATTGGAGAATGATTATTCAACAAGGGCCAAAACTTAGAGAGAATAATGAGAGTGTTGATCAGTTAGTTAAGAGAACTGAAGAGAGTGAGGCTGCTGTACTTTGTTGTGCATATTGAAAAGAATGAGACTCAAGAGGCTCAAAAGTAGATTCATACTTACAACTTTGAAACAGGAAGGGAATGTACAATAGTTTTCTTTTATTAGCTAGTGGTGAGTGAAGTGATGGAGCCAGGGCTGGTGCAACCATTCAGGCGACCTAGGCGGTTGCCTAGGGTGCTGGCATTTGGGGGGCACCATTTTCTTTGGCAGCGACCGTGGTGGCCAGATCTTCGGCTGCCCCAGTCACCGCCGGCATTTAGGCAGAGGGCGCTGGGGCAAGGGAGTGCGGGGAGGGCCGCCTGCAGCAAGTAAGGGGGGGCAGCATGTAGGGGAACTCCCTGCCCCAACAGTGACAGTGCTCTAAGTTTCAGCATCAAGATATCATGATGCCATTTACAAATGTCACAGGTGAACAACACCTCCAATTGGAGATTGTGCTTTTTAATTCTTGCTGCTTGTATTTGCCTATGAAATAGCCCCAATTGTCTAACAATATATCACATTGCCTACACAAAGGCAAATATTGATGTCTCTTCCCCACATTATAGCTCCATCCAGGGCCGATGCAAGGATGTTTTGCGCCCTAGACAAAACTTCCACCTTGTACCCTCCCCCCCGTGCCCCCACCCTGAGATGCCCACCGAAGCAGCTCCCCTCCTCTGCCCTGAGGCGCCCCCCTTGCG
This sequence comes from Gopherus flavomarginatus, assembly GCF_025201925.1. NCBI lineage: Eukaryota > Metazoa > Chordata > Testudines > Testudinidae > Gopherus > Gopherus flavomarginatus. The sequence continues at coordinate 187,275,378 of NC_066617.1, forward strand.
GCAACTTCCCCGCTCCCCACTCTCTGCCCAGAGGCACCCCCCCCACCCCAGTTCAACCCTGTTCCACGCACGAGCACGAGCCCCCCCAGCACGCCGTCGCTGCTTCACTTCTCCTGCCTCCCAGGCTTGTGGCGCCTAAGCTGATTGGCGCCGCAAGCCTGGGAGGCGGGAGAAGTGAAGCAGCTCACCCCTGCCCTGCCTCCTCCCTGAGCACACCATGGCCGCTTCACTTCTACCGCCTCCCAGGCTTGCGGCGTCTAAGCTGATTGGTGCCACAAGCCTGGGCTTAGACGCCGCAAGCCTGGGAGGCAGGAGAAGTGAAGCAGCCACGGCGTGCTCGGGGAGGAGGCGGGGCAGGGGTGAGCTGCTTCACTTCTCCCGCCTCCCAGGCTTGCGGCGCCAATCAGCTTAGGCGCCACAAGCCTGGGAGGCAGGAGAAGTGAAGCAGCGACGGCGTGCTGGGGGGGCTCGTGCTCGTGCGTGGAACAGGGTTGAACTGGGGCGGGGGGGTGCCTCTGGGCGGAGAGTGGGGAGCGAGGAAGTTGCCGCAAGGGGGGCGCCTCAGGGCAGAGGGGGGGAGCTGATTTGGTGGGCACCTCAGGGTGGGGGTACGGGGGGGAAGGTGCAAGGTGGAAGTTTTGTCTAGGGCGCAAAACATCCTTGCATTGGCCCTGGATGGAGCTATAACGTGGGGAAGAGACATCAATATTTGCCTTTGTGTAGGCAATGTGATATATTGTTAGACAATTGGGGCTATTTCATAGGCAAATATAAGTAGCAAGAATTAAAAAGCACAATCTCCAATTGGAGGTGTTGTTCACCTGTGACATTTGTAAATGGCATCATGATATCTTGATGCTGAAACTTAGAGCAGAGCAATGTTCTGACACACTGAGCCTTCTTTAAATTCTGTATCACTGCTCAGTAGTATAGAACATTTTCTACTTCCCAGATACACTGTGTAAGAAGAAATAGGTTAGCTGTTAATGTGGAAGATTACTTGGCAATGATTTTAGGAAGAAACAGAATTACCCTGAAGAGGACAGTCTGTATCTCACAGCACAGCACAAATCTTCCTGTTAACATTTGGGAACTGATTTTAGTGTGTGCACTGCTTGCAGTAGATCATGCCAGGAATATCTACAAAAGGATAATTTTCACACCAGAAAGTGAAATGGTAACTGACTGACTGGGGTACATGTCTATGTATAATTTATTAATTGTTTGACATCCTGAACACTCTGTTTATCTACACCAAACCACAAACTCTATTTTTAAAATAAATTGTTCTGTGCCTTCACTTTGGCCTAGTAGCCTCCACATTGAGCTGGAACATTCAGGAGGTGTCAGGAGAAATTCCTGCACCTAGTAAACCGCTAACAATGGAAGCACCTTTGGACACAGAGCTACCACCCCAGGCAAATGATGCACTCTAGGTGGGTGATCTAAGGCACAGATCACCTGATGGGGTGGGCTTCTCTTACTTGATAGGGCATTTGGGGCTGACCAGGGTATTTGGGGATGACAAAGGGAACTAGAAGTCTATGAAAGGAGGGGTCTCTTACCAGCTATTTTGGAGAGGGAGTAGAGACCAGAACCAAAGGCTGTGCAGGAGAAGGTGGAGAGGAAGGATCCTGCACTTGGCAGAGGACTCTGACCAAACCTAAAGAGTGTTTTGAAATGCTGAGAAAACTCAGGCAGGGAATGGCATACAGTGTTTCTTATTTTGCAGAGATCTACACATCTTTTGTGTTGTCTGAGCAAGAGTGACTGTTTTAGACATAGACTTTGCAAAAAGGATATCCATTTGCTTCAATATTCATGCATTCCTGAAGGAGTAAATTATAAACAAGAGTGCCCACAAGAGTGGAGCTCTGGGAAAGGAAGTGCTTAAGTTACTGGAGAGGTGGGTGGTTTTTTGTTTTATTTTGTTTTAGGGTTTGGGGGGGGAACAGAAAGGCTAGGGCAGCTGGGCCCCTGGAATTCATTTCTGAGAAGTAGTAACAGTCACAGTCTCTGCCCAGGGAGTGAGCCTCGAAGCCAAAGAGGGAAGACATTATCCTGAGCCTCCCCAGACCAGAGGGGAACTTAAAGTGCCTGGATCCAGCAGCTGGGTCCAAACACAACAGCCTGGCAAGTGTCCAACAGAGAGTGTTCAACTGTGTCTGTAACAGTGATGCAATAGGTCAACAGAGAGAAGAGTGAAATGAATGCTAGGAACCTATTGTGTGAATGCAGAATTGGAGTAACATGTAAATATGAAAAGAAGAAGAGCTGCCTATCAAGCTAGGTTTTCAATGGTTGGTGAGCATGCAGCCACTTCAGACACTCAAATATGCACAGAACTAGGGACATGCTTTCCTGTGTCAAAAAACCTCTCTCCCCATTCTCCACCTATGTGAATGCTGCAAACTCTTATGTTGACTTGTGGGTCTCTCAAATTGTTTATCACTCTGATGGCTGTTCTGCTTTATGGATGCACCAACGTGCCAGGAAAACAAAGACACTGGCTCATTGACTTTCACCCTTGTTTCAGTCTTGCCTCTACAAACTTGCCTGTCTTCCCCATCCCTGGGCTCCTAACCCAACATTCTTTAATAAACTTATGAATCCTCACTCTGCCTTTCTGTCTGACCCCTCTCGGTTTCCACTCCTCTGCGTCCTCTGCACCCCGTAACTTGACTACTTTACTCTTCCAACCTTTGGATCTTCACCTACTGTTACACTTTCAGAACTATTATTCTGCTCCCTTGTCATTAACGTGGCCCTGTGCCTTATCTTTCCAACTGTTCACCAGCACCAGAGAGCTATTTATCCGGGGCTCTACTGTCTCTCTAATCACTCTAGTCTCTGGTCCACCTTTTCTCACCTACTCACTTATAGGGGGTGAACAAAAATCTGTACCTGTCACTACCATTTCCATTGATTTCCCTTGTTATCATAGAGCGATCTAAGTACAAATCCCCCTGACGCCTCTATGGAGGTTAGGCAAAATTGAGCATTTGCTTTTGAAGAAGTTGAGAGTATCTAGGCCATATTTGAACCCACTTCCTCCTTGTGAGCCAATGTTTGCATGCGCATATTTGCATATTTGATTTTTTTAAAGTACACATTCCTCATGTACCTCTTTTTTTCCCCCCCAAATACAGCCCTTACAGTATCAGGGTACAAAATTTGCCACAGGGTTGATGGGGAGAAGAGATGATTATATAGAGTATTGATTTTATAGGAAGAAATATTATGGCTGACATAGACTTGGATCGAAATTAAGGACCGTAAAGGTGGTAAATTGATTCTAAGATGCTGCTGCTGCTGCTATAGTTTACATAACTGGGGCAGTTGAAATAATAATAAAACAGTTGGATCAGAAAATGGATTTATACATTGAAGAATACAGTAACCAAGCAAGTTCTTTGGTCCTGGCAGGGTTTTAATTACTCCGATGTTGATCTGGATACAACTCAAGGCAAAAATGATGAGGCGGGAACATAATCTGAGAGGTATTTCAGGGTTGCTTTCTTATACTGTTTATTGAAGCATTCAGACGGTTAGAAGCTATTTTGGACCACGTCCTAGAAAATGCACCAAATATGATTAATAAGGCTGAAGTAAAGGAACACCCAAGACACTACAATATCATTAGTTTAAAATATTCTTGAGGTTAGAGGAAGCAAAGTGAACGTTTTGGGCCATAGGAAAGCTGACTTGGAGGAAATATGAAATACCCTAATAAGTTCTGACTAGAATTTTATTATGCAGGGTGAATCTAGTACCAGCCAGTGGAAAATATTTTAGAAACAGTTGGAGATGCAATTAAAATCCATCCTGGTCCAGTCCAAAGGGGAAAAAAGGGCAACAGATGCAAATCTGTTTAAGTAGAAATGTAAAAATTATTATAAACAGAAAGCATCTTTAAGAATATATATAAAACCTAGTGAGGAGAGGATTGGGGAACCTCCAAAAATATGCATAAGCAAGTTAAGACCATAATTAGATATACTGAATATTCAATTGTGAAGAATATTTCAGCTAACAAGGCATTCTTAGTTGTATTTACAGTAAGTGAAGAGTAAAATGGAAAAGTGATCTATTTAAAAGGGAGAGTGGGCAACTGGAAAATAATCTAACAAAATTACAGATCTGCAAAGCTAGAAAATGGCAAGCTGTGCAGGACAGATTGTATTTCCTAATGAAAATAATAATTAGTACTTATATAGCATTTAACATGTTCAAAGTTCTGTACAAAATTGTAGCAGACATAGGGAAGTAAGTAGTGTCTCCATTTTACAGATCAGGGAGGAAAGTGTGGCAGAGGTGTAATGGGACTTGCCCCAAACCACACTGTGGGTCAACAGCACATATGGGATTAAAATAAAGTATTTCCAGCTTGACAACCCTTCACTTATTCTTCTGTTTTACACTGCCTCCCTCTATCTTTCTTATCCTAGCAAAAGAATGGAAACTTGAGGCCAAATTCTGGATCTAACCAGCAAGAGGTAGCAGTATAGTTTAGCATGGACAAGAGAGGCAGAGAAGAGTATGTTTTCTGGCCCTAATCCTACAAATTGTTCCACAAAGGCAGACCCATGTACTCCTCACAGAGCCCCATTGAGGTCTGGTGCAGACACTGAACAGTTTTCGGGATAGCCCCCAACTTAGTATGTGCTTAAAAACAGCATGATATGCACTAGCCAGCATGGGATCTGGCCATATTCTTTAGTGGACAGACCACATACACCTTGGGTTATGGAGCTCCAGCCACTACAGAAACCAATCCACCCTTTTAACAATCGTCCTGAGACATCCTGCCCTGCTTCTTTGTAGGTGGGGAGAATGGCTCCTTGTGCTATATTTTCCTATTGCCACACAACCACACCCATTCAACACAGGGGAGGATCTAGACCATGATCCAGTGAGGTGCTTAAACACATGCCTATCTCTAAAATGGGATTTCAGTGAGACTACTCACTTGCTTAGACCTTGTCTACACTGGCAAGTTTCTGCACAGCAAAGCAGCTTTCTGCGTTGTAACTCCTGAGGTGTACACACTGCCAAGCAACTTAGTGTGCAGAAATTGCGCAGTTGCAGTGCTATAAAAAAACCACCCCGACTAGAGGCATACAGCTTTCTGTGCTGGGGCTACAGCACCGCAGTACTAGTGTAGACACCCTAGTCAATTACAGTGCTGTGAATGGCCTCCAGGAGGTGTCTCATAATGCCTGTTCTCGCCTCTCTGGTCATCAGTTTGAACTCTACTGTTCTGCCCTCAGGTGACCAGCCATGAGCCCCACCCCTTAAGTTCCTTGAGGATTTTGAAAATTTGCTTGGTGATGCGTGCAGCAGTCTCAGCATCTCTTTCCAGGTGATCATGTCTGCTCCAGGCACCAGGTGATCCCCCACTTGTAGCAATGCTGAGCTGCTGAACCTCATCAGCATTTGGGGAAAAGAGGCTGTCCAGTCCCAGCTGCACTCCAGCCTTAGAAATTATGATACTTACCGACAGATTTCATGATGCAAGACAGAAAGGGGCCATGACCGGGACACACTGCAGTGCAGGGTCAAAGTGAAGGAGCTGCAGAATGTCTACCACAAAGAGCGGGAGGCACACTGCTGCTCCGATGCTGCGCCCACGAGCTGCTGGTTCTACAAAGAGCTGGACTTGATACTCGGTGGCGATCCCACCTCCACTGCGAAGGCCACTCTGGATACTTTGTTGGCTCACATGACAGTTCAGAGTGGACTGAGGAAGGCGGAGGAAATCTTGGATGAGGATGTGGAGTGGGAGGGGGGACCCAGAGGCAGAGGATGACTCGAAGGTCAGAGATGCATGCAGTCAGGAGCTCTTTTCTACCCCGAAGGAGGCTAGCCAGTCACAGCTGCCAGAGCTTGGCGAAGCAAAGACAGAAGCAGAGACTCCTGGTAAGTGGCTTTGATTTTGGGAATTGCTGAAGCGAGTTGTTGGGGCAGGAGGGTTGCAGAAAGCAGGCTTGTGTCTGTATGATGCATGTACCACCGCATGCCTAGTCTCAGCAGTGAATTGATAGGGTGTTGATTAACTCCCTCACTTCACGGGAATCTGCCTCAGAGATCTCCACAAAACTCTCATGGAGATACTGGACAATCTGCTGATGCAGGTTCTTTGGTGGAGCCAATTTGTTTCTTGCCCCATTAAGGATAACTTTCCTGTGCGCCTCTTCTGTCAAGGTGTGGGGTGAAGGGGAGGGAAGGAAACCATTGCTGCACACAGGTGAGCCTCAGAGACCAGGGCAGAAGCTGCAGCCTTGGAGAAGACCATCACTTGATTCCCTGTTCACCCTCAGCAGAGAGAGATCTTCCATAATGAACACAGCTTGTGTTCATAATAATAATGACTATAAGGCTCCCTCTACAGTGCTGGCTGTCCCCAAGTTCCATATGCCCAAGTGTACAATACAGTCCTGGAACAGTGATTTCCCCTGCCTCTGCAGTTACTCACCATTTTGGGGGTCTTGTGGCTCATGTGTGCTTGCCTGGAGTCAGCCAGTTAATGATAGGTATGTGAATAGTGGCTGTGTTTTAAATCACTGAATCAGTGGTCTGTGTCTTGCAAACAATATTGCTTTTGTAAAATGTTGAATTTGGCTGCACAGGTATGACCTTGGGACCCCCAGCCTCCCTCTTTGTTATCACTGGCTGAACTGCTTCGCAGAATTAGACAGTGGCCATGAAGAACTAAAGAGGACTTTCTGCGTGATGTCATGATGCAGTCCATGGCTGAAAAACAAGAATTGAAGGAGTGGCAGGACAGCGAGAAGAGAAACTGAAAGGAGAACATGGCGCACCAGAATGAAGCCATGGAGTGGCTCTTTAACGTTATGGAGCACCAAGTGGACATGCTCCAGGTGCTACTAGCACTGCAAACTGAGCAGCTCGCCACCTGCCCTCCCCTGCAGCCGCTGTCACAAACTCTTTCCTTTGTGCCCCCCAGACACTGATAACACTCTTATCAACCTCCTGGCGCCAGTCTGTACCCACTGCATTCCATTCCTCCCACATCACAGTCCAGCACTGTACACTCCCAGTATGCATTGCATTCAACAGCCATCCCTCTGCAGTTTAGCCCTGCTGAAGTGCAGTACCCACTGCACTGTACTCCAAAGGAGAAGGTTGGATATGTACCTGGACATACACAAATCTTTAACCATCCCGGGACCCCACCTCCTCCTATGACCCTCCCTTGCCCCATCACCCTCAGTGCTGATGTGTTTTTCCTTTGTCTCGCTCCTCCATTTGTTTTTTTTAATAAAAAATTGTTTTGGTTTGAAAGCAACCTTTATTCCATTAATTGAAAGCAAACAGAGCCCTGCAAAGCAACAGGCAATTTTCTTAAACCTTCATAATGCATCGTCTGCACCAGTCACAATCACCTCCTACCATTACAAGCACGGTACTCCCAAGCATAACAACAAATATTAGTGGCTTTCAGCTTCAAATTGCTGTCTCAAGGCATCCCTGATCCTTATGGCCCCACGCTGTGCCCCTCTAATGGCCCTGGTCTCTGGCAGTTCAAATTCAGGATCCAGGCACTGAGCCTCAGTGGTCCAGTCCTGAGTGAAGCTTTCACCCTTCCCTTCACAAATATTATGGACCGTACAGCATGCATCTATAAGCATAGGAATATTATCATCACCTACGTCCAGCCTTCCATATAGGCAGCACCAGCGGGCCTTTAAATGGCCAAAAGCAAACTCAACAGTCATTCTGCACTTTTTCAGTGTGTTGTTAAACCACTCTTTGTTGCTCCGTGTATGGCTTCTTAAGCCACGGCATTAAGGGGTAGGCAGGGTCTCCCAGGATCACAATGGGCATTTCAACTTCCCCTATGGTGATATTCTGGTCTGGGAAGAAAGTTCTTGCTTGCAGCTTCCTGAACAGGCCAGTGATCTGAAAGATGAATGCATAATTCACCTTTCCAGACCAGCTTGCGTTAATGTTTGAGATGCCCGTGGTGAGTCATGAGCACTAGAGAAGCATTGAGAAATACCCCTTCCGATGCATGCACTTGGTGGATAGGTGGTCTGATGCCAGAATTGGCATGTTCCATCTATCACCTCACCGCAGTTAGGGTACCCCATTTGTGCAAAGCCATCCACAATGTCATGCACATTGCCCAAAGTCACAGTCTTTCGGAGCAGGATGCGATTAAAGGCCCTGCATACTTCTGTCAACATATGTCCAATGGTCGACTTTCCCACTCCGAACTAGTTAGCGACCAATCAGTAGCAGTCTGAAATAGCCAGCTTCCACAGTGCAATCACCAAGTGCTTCTCCAATGGCCGGGAAGCTCTCATTCTCATGTCCCTGTGCCGCAGGGCTAGGACGAGCTCATCACACAGTTCCATGAATGTGGCCTTCCTCATCCGAAAGTTCTGCAGCCACTGCTCAGTGCTTGTTTCCCAAGTCCAAAAGTGGTGTTCCACTATGGTCTTCATTTCTGTGAATGCCACAAGCAAAATCGTGTCATAGCTACTACACATGGCGAGATAAATGCTGAACTGCTCTTGCCTTTGTAGTTTAAGCAATAACTCCACTACCACTTGGGACATGTTAATGAGAGTGAGTAGCATATCGGTCAACAGTGCAGGATCCATTCCTGCAAACCGAAGAGGCAGAGCAGAGCGCGCAGTACACAAACCATTGAACGATGATGCCAAATGCAGACAGAAACACAGGGATTGCTGGGATGTGAAGCAATGCAGCGTGGGGCATTGGGACAGGACCCTGGATGCCCCACAACCCCCTCCACCTTCCCATAACTCTTAGCAGCAGCAGCAGAAGAGATGATCTGTGGAATAGCTGCTCAGAGGTGCCGAATACTGCTGCAAGTGCCAGAAGTGTGAACATACTATTGCGCAGGCAGCTGACAGTGTGAACAAACAACAGCCATTTCCCTTCCTTGCTCTCTGAGCGGTGCTGTAACTCTGCTGGTGTAGACATACCCTTAATGTTAAACACATGCTTAAGTACCTGATTGGATCAGGGCCTTAGTCCTCATAATATAGATATCAGCAGATATGATTGTAAGGGAAGATTTTCAAACACTTTGTCTGTGCCTGTACTTTCTCTTCCTTAATCTGTAGTAATGAGATTTCAAGAAAATGAAAGTAGAAATTGATTAAATCTTTGGGTGATGATTTTTGAAGTTCCCTGGTGAGAGGACTGGAAAAGTGCAAACATAATGTCATTAGTCAGGGATAGGGCCATGACATCAATTATGAGAAAATATTAGGAAAAAATGTGTGGGTTCAGTGACAGAGCATGCTGTAGTCCATAATTTCTTTAGCGACAAGTAATGTGAATTATGAGAATGTCACGGGTCTCACCCAACTAAGTTATTGGAGTTCTTTCACAATAGCACCTCTTGTTCTGTAGGCCCTTTGATAGGCTGCTCATCCTACCCCTCACCTGAAAGGGTTAAGGTAGTTTCAAAAGGGTTAATTAACCTGATACGCTTCTGGGCGAGAATTAGGCTGGCTAGGCAAGTCTTAATAAAAGATGGAGTCTAGCTGGACAGGAACAGGCAGAGGTGGTATAAAACTAGGAAGTTGAAGACAGAAGAGGCTCCATTGCAGAGGCCTGTAGTCAGGGATGTTGGAACAATTTGTATCGTGGGGGTGCTGAGAGCCATTAAACCAAACTGTGAGCCCTATATATAATGGAAGCCACTTCCAGGCAAGAGGTGCAGTGCAGCAGTACCCCTTCCCCATTTGCTCCAGCACCTATGTCTATATTCATTCTCTAGTGTTAGAGAAGGAACCCGGGGGAAGAAGAGAAGCCCTGAGAGAAGGGCATAAGCACAGGGTGAAGAAGGAGCCTGACAGAGGCAAAGGAGGATCAGCCCAGGAAAAGTGTAGCATGGTTTGGGACACTGCCAGCTTTGGTTGCTGGTTTTGGGGTTCCAGGGCTGGAACCCAGAATAGTGGGCAGGCCAGGGTTCCCGTACTGAAGTGACCCAGACCAGGAAGTGGAGAAGAGGACTGCCTAGGACAGTCTTTGATACTCCAGAAAGGAAAACACAGTGAGCTGGCTGGAGAGCCAAGCTATGAAGAGAATACCCTGAGTTGAGGAGACACAGGTGAGAAGGAGTGCAAGTGAGTGGCAGAAAGGGGCAACACATCTAGAAAGAGCTGCTTCCTAGGGCGGTCAGGAGGAGGTGCCCTAATGGTGAGTGGACCCTATGAGAGGTCCATCTCTCTCTCTCCATCTGCACAGAGAGGGAATGCACATTTTCTTTTAAAACATTTTTATACTTTTATTTTTTTTATTGAAAATGATTAGCTTAACAAAGGATTCATGATACTCGTGGTAAAACTATTTTTCTTATATAACTAACTCTATAACTCAAAATTGTATGGCCCAGATTTTTAAAAGGTATTTAGGCATTGCAATCAGCATTGCAACTTCTAACAGATTTAGGACCCTAAATCTTGTTTTCAAAAAGATTTTGGAACTGGGATTTGGGCTCCCAAGTACCTAAATCCTTTTTGAGAATGAGATTTAGGATCCTAAATCTGTTCAGTGTTGCAATGCTGAGCTCAGCTACATCTAAATATCTCTGAAAATCTGGGCCTATGGGACTGGGTGAATCAGGGAATTAGAAACAGGACTCGGAGCTTTTCTCTAGGTCCTCAATCTGAATCCAGCACAGTCAATAGTAACCAAATATTATTACCATTTAATGGCTCTATGACCAGCCTGTTATGCAGCTGAAAATTGCATTGTCCTTTTTTCCTATCATATTGCCATAAAAGATGGAGTACTGCTTTTAAAAAAGCCTATATGACTTAGCAGCCTCAGGGTAAAATATTTAAAAGTACGAAAGTCCCATTTATTTTTCCCCACGAGACGTAGGCTTCTAAATGCCTAAATCACCTTTGAAAGTGGGACCTAAAGTCACTTAGGTACTCTTAGAAATTTTCAGTTTAATTTTTAAAATTTTATCCATAGGTCTTTTCTCCTGGCTTTAGTGTTGTCCTGATGTTTTCTTCCCATTGGTTATCTTTAAGATTATTATTCCCCTGATGACTAGTTTAAACTTCTCCTAGCTGAATGTGTTTGTTATTGACTGCCCGTGTTTTAAATATCTCTAATTCTCTGTGTGTTATTTCCCTGCTCTCACTAGAGCTGATTGAATTACTTTTTTGCAGTTTATATGTCAAACGTAACATTACTTTTTGTTTGCCAAGTGTCTGCAAACAGATCACAATTTTTCCGAATATGTTCATTATTCAAATCATTGAAACAGATTATAAGAGCACTTCAGACTATAGATATCTCATGAATTGTTCAAAGAAAGTATTAATTTCAACATGCGATACTCAGAATTCATTCTTCCAACTGTGTAACTGGTTATCTAAGTTATATGAGACAGTGTATATTCCCTGATAGGAAAACCTAACCATAAGAAACAGGAGTGCCTGAACAAGTCTTCGGGCATTGCCAAAACCTAAATCATTCAGATTTTCAGGAGTGCTGAGTGGGGATTAGGCACCAGAAATTCTTGACCCTTCAGTACTGCTCCTTAGAGTTTATGGGGTACCTAATGGTTAACTCTGTACATACGAATCTTTTGAGACAGTATGGCCAATAGTTAAAGTTAAGAGTTTGTCAGTTATTTTTAGTAAAAGTCATGAATGAGTCATGGGCAATAAACGAAAATTCATGGAGCTCCAGGGTTCCCCGCTGTTGCCTCCCGGAGCTGAAGTGTAAAATGTCACAAAAGTCACAGATTCTTTGATCTCCGTGACATAATCTTAGCCTTATTCATGATTTAATAGAGTGCTACCATGTCCACCCATAGTAATCTTTTTCCTAAGGTTGAATGGGCCGAGTCTCTTTAATCTCTTCTCATGGAACAACATCTATATCCCCCCCGCTCGTATTGACCTTCTTTGTGCTTTTTCAAATTCTAATGCCTTTTTTGACATGGAGTGATCAGAGCTGCACACACTACTCAAGATGTGAGTGTTTCATGGATTTATGTAGCAGCATTATGGTATTTTGTCTTATTTTCTATCCCTTTTCTAATGGTTCCTAACAGTCTGTTTTTTGACTGCTGCTGTATATTGAGCAGATGTTTTTCGAGTATTATCCACAATGACTCCAAGATCTTTCTTGAACTGTACCACCTGATTTAGACCTCATCATTTTGGAAAATATAATCCCAACTGTACATACAATGTGCATTATTTTGCATTTAGCAACACTGAATATCATCTGCCATTTTGTTGCCCAGTTACCCAGTTTTGAGAGATCCCTTTGTAAATCTCTGCAGTCTGCTTTGGACTTAAAGTTACTCAAGACAGCTGTATCATCTGTAAATTTTGCCACCTCACTTTTTGCTCCCTTTTCCAGTTCATTTATGAATGTGCTCAACAGCACTGTCCCCAGTACAGATCCTTGGGGACTCCACTACTTATCTTTTTCCACTGTGAAAATTGACTTCTTATTCCTACCCTTTGTTTCCTGTCTTTTAACTAATTCCTTACCCATGAAAGGACCTTTCCTCTTATCCCAGGACTGCCTACTTTGCTTCAGAGCCTTTCTGATGGACCTTGTCAAAGACTTTCTGAAAGTCCAAGTATGCTATATCCACTGGATCACCCTCGTTGACCCCTCTCAAGGAATCCTAATAGATGGGTGAGGCATGATTTCCCTTTACAAAAGCTGTGTTGCCTCTTCCACAACATATCATATTAATCTGTGTGTCTAACTCTGTTATTTACTATAGTTTCAACCAATTTGCTTGGTTTTGAAGTTAGGTTTACTCTCCTGTAAGTGCCAGGATCACTTCAGGAGCTCATTTTAAAATTTTGAGTTACATTTGTAATCTGTCAGTCATCTGGTACAGAAGCTGATTTAAGCGATAGGTTACATACCACAGTTAATAGTTCTGAAACTTCATTTTGAGTTCCTTCAGAGTTTTTGGGTGAATACCATCTGGTCCTGGTCCTTATTACTGTTAAATTTATCAATTTGTTCAAAAACCTCTTGTACTAACTCCTCAGTATGGGTCAGTATCCCACATCTGACCTACCATTTTAGGTGACAAATCTGAGAAACTCCCTCACATGCTCTGCAGTGAAGACCAATTTTTAGCTTCTCTGCAAAGGACTTGTCTTCCTTGAGTGCTCCTTTAGCACCTCAACCATCTAGGGGTCCCACTGACAGTTTGGCAGTCTTCCTGCTTCAGTTATACTTAAAAAACAAAAACTTTGCTGTTTTAGTTTTTGTGTCTTTAGATAGTTGCTCTTCAAATTCTCTTTTGGCCTGCCTAATTATTCTTTTGAGTTGCTGGAGTTTATGCTCCTTTCTGTTTTCCTAACTAGGATTTGACTACCAATTTTTAAAAGATGTCTTTGTCATTAACTGCGCTTTCTATTGTGTTTAGCCGTAGTAGCATTCTTTGGTCCTCTTATTGTTTTTTTTTTATTTGGGGTTTATATGTAGTTTGTGCCTACATGGTGTTTTTAAAAAGTCTCCATCCAGCTTGAAGGCATTTCATTCTTGTGATTGTCCCTTGTAGTTTCCATTTACCTAGCCTCTTCTTTTTGAGTATTTTCCCCTTTTTTAAGTTAAAAGCTATTGTGGTGAGTTTCTTTGGTATCTTCTCCCCAAAAGGATGGTCACTATTGCTGAGCAGTTCAGCTATATTTACCTCTTAGACCCCGAACATGTGCACCACTTAGGACTAAATCAGGAATTGCCTCTCTCCTTGTGGGTTCCAGGCCTAGCTTCTCCAGGAAGTGTTCATTAATAGTATCTGGAAACTTTATTTCTACATCCTAACTTGAGGTGACATGTTCCCAGTCAATATGGGGTAGTTGGAAATCCCCCATCATTGTTGGTTTTTTGTTTTTTGTTTTTTAATTTTTGTAGCCTTTCTAATCTCCCTGAGCATTTTACAACCATTCACCATCCTAATCAGCTAGCGTATTCCTGCTTCTATATTCATATTATTCAAGCATGGAATTTCTATCCATAGAGATTCTATAGTACAGTTTGATTCATTTAAGATTTTTACTATATTTGACTCTGTGATTTCTTTCATATATAGTGCCACTCCCCTACTAGTGTGACCTTGTAGCAGGGTGCTTACCATGCCCGGATGGGGTCAGCCTTCTGGCCGCGCTCCCCAATGAATCAGGACTACTTTGAGCTGGTGCAACACCCATGCTGTTTATTCCTCTGTCTGGTCCCCACCACCAAGCTCCAACTACTTACAGATTATTTACAGGTTTGGCCTAGCACAGGCCTCAGTGGCAACAGGGTAGCAGGCTCCTGGCAACTTCTGAGCCTACTCTCCCCTCCGGGTCTCCATTCCCGCCCCACCCCACCCCCGGCTCACTTCTTCCCAAGCTTTTACCCCTGTTAACAAGGCTGGCAAATGTGGCCAGTTTCCAGGCCAGTCCTAGTTAGTGTCCCAGCCCCAACCTATTTACCCTGATTGAGGCTGGAGTGGCAGGAGCTGATTAGAGCTTCCCCTGCAGCACCATGTCACAGATCTACTGTCATTCCTATATCGTTTGTATCCTTATATTATCATAGTTCCACCAAGACTCTTTCATGCCTATTATATCAATATCCTCATATAATATCAGGCACTCAGGTCCACTTGTCTTAGTATTTAGACTTTCATTTGTAATTGATGCAATTGAATGGAACTTTTTTTGAGTTTCTCTTCAGTTCCTACCTGTACTTGATCAACTGATATCCCCTCCTCTTTACTAGGCTCTAGAGTGTCACTTTTAGTAAATCCTCCCCTAAGGATGTCTGTCCACCTCTGCACCTGTTGGCTTTCTCCCAGCCGGAGTTTAAAAACTCCTCTATGATCTTTCAATTTTACATGCCATCTGGATCCGTTTTGGTTTAGGTCAGGGTCGACAACCTTCGGCATGTGGCCCCTCAGGGTAATCCCAGCCCCCCGCAGCTCCTGTTGGCCAGGAACAGTGAACTGCAGCCACTGGGAGCTGTGGGGAAAATGAGGGGCTTGCGGATGGTCAAGGTAAACAAAATGTCTCATGGCCTGCCAGCAGATTACCCTGATGGGCCATGTGCCAAGGTTGCTGACACCTGGTTTCGGTGGAGTCCAAGCTTCCAGTATATGTTCCTACTAACTTTAAATCCTTCCTCTCAACACCATCATGTCATCCACACATTGAGACCCTGCTGTTCTAACTGGCCCAGCACATGGAATTGGAAGCATTTTAGAGAATGCTACTATGGTGATCCTGGACTTTAATCTCTGACCAAGCAGCCTAATTTTGGTCTCCAGGACATAGTCTTCTTGGGAGAAACTACATGAAATTTCAAACACAATAGTAATACAATTAGTAAAACAAAAAGTTTACATAACACTTTGAATTTCCACTTCCATTAAACTAAGCTAGATAAATCATTCTCCATTCTTTTACAGAGAAGTGTATAGCTTCCATTCCATGAAAACAATCGCCTCTCTGATCATTCTTCTTGTCAGTTTACCATTGCTTTATGCTTAGATGGGTGTGTGTGTGTGCGTGTAAAAGCAAGCGCTGTGGCTTGAAGTGTTAGAGGGTAAGGAGCTCTTTGCTCCTATCTGTTGGTGAACAAAGGGGACAATGGCCAGAATTGCTTTCCTTCAGGGACCCTTTGAGTCATCATAACTGTACCCAGACTCAGAATGTGTTGGGTAGTGAGGAGGGGAGGGGGGGACATGTGTCATAAACAGATAGCTAAGGGTTAATGTTTTTTTACCTGGAAAGGAGTAACCTGAAACACCTGAACAGAGGACCAATCAGGAAACAAGACTTTTTCAAATCTGGGTGGAGGGAAGTTTGTGTGTGAGTCCTTTGTTCTGGTCTTCTGCCTGTACTCTCTCTTGGCTATGAGAGGATTTCTGTCTCCTGCTTTCTAATCTTCAGTTTCCCAGTTGTAAGTACAGAAAGGACAGGGGTTTATATGTTTGGTTTTTTTTGTATTTACATGCGTGTAGTTGCTGGAGTGTTTTGAATTGTATTCTTTTTGAATAAGGCTGTTTATTCATATTTCTTTTAAGCAATTGACCCTGTATTTGTCACCTTAATACAGAGAGACCATTTTTATGTACTTTTTCTTCCTTTTTATATAAAGCTTTCTTTTTAAGACCTGTTGGAGTTTTTCTTTAGTGGGGAACTCCAGGCAATTGAGTCTGTAGCTCACCAGGGAATTGGTGGGAGGAAGAAGTCAGGGGGAAATCTGTATGTGTTAGATTTACTAGCCTGACTTTGCATTCCCTCTGGGTGAAGGGGGGGTGGAAGAGAGATTAGATATCCCGGTGCTTGTGTTTTCCAGGACTGGAGACTGGGAGGGTGAAGTCTCTCTGTTTAGATTCACGGAGCTTGCTTCTGTGTATCTCTCCAGGAACCCAGGGAGGGAACACCTGGATGGGGGAAGGGAAATGGTTTATTCCCCTTTGTTGTGAGACTCAAGGAATTTGGGTCTTGGGGTCCCCAGGGAAGGTTTTTGGGGGGACCAGAGTGCCCCAAAACACTCTAATTTTTTGGGTGGTGGCAGCTTTACCAGGTCCAAGCTGGTAACTAAGCTTGGAGGTTTTCATGCTAACACCCATATTTTGGACGCTAAGGTCCAAATCTGGGAATATGTTAGGACAACATGGTTTCCTACTTTTTGGCAAAGAATGCATCCTTAGGGCAAAGACCCGATTCCAGAGCCTTGTATGTGATTAGTTCCTCTTCCCTGAGAATCCTGTGCTTGGGAGAACTTCCTGATGGTAGATAATGCGGAGGCAGTTCCTTGATGCGGGTCGGGGGGAAGGATCTTTGATACTGCAGCTGAGGTGGGTGAACTCTGGTGAACCCCTCCTACCCACCCACTACATAAAGTTGAAGTCACTATAGCTGGGTTAGTTTGGTGATGCCTCAGGACAGGACCGGACTGCACTTCCTGAGGACCTGAATACAAGTCTGCCTGAGTCCATCTTAGGACTCTGGACCTCCACTACCCAGTGACACAACACTGTGAGTGGGGCTTATTGGAAGAGGGAGAGGGGGAAAAGACATGGTAAAAGGACACTTGCATGCTGGTAGGTGGGGAGCTGAGTTACTGGGCTACTGCTGAAGTTACCATGCAAATGTTCCATTGATTATTTATATAGGTTATTGCTGTGATCCCTTTCTCCCTAAGAAATTTTGCTTGTTTCATACACAGACCCAATCTTGAGTAGCAATGTATTGTCTATTCAGCGCAGCCAAGGAAGGTATTCAGGGATCCCAGAAATGCTTGGTGGGGGATCAAACCCGTGGCATCTTAATTTTAAGATGACCCTTAGTCCTTGTTGCTGCCAACAGCACCTGATGAAAGGGTTACACGTATGTCTTACTTAACTCAGTGTGTTTATCAAGACCTTTCCTCTCCCCCGATTGAAAGCAGCTATCTCCACTTTCCAAACCAGTTTTCTCCAGTTATCTTCACACACACTCGGGTTTCTAGGAGTCCCTACATTCTGAGATATGGGTCACTGAGGATACAGAGACCTTTTAATGATGATAAATAGCCACTTTTCAAATGCTTCATGACCTAGTTAGAAGACTGCACCTCACAAATCACTTTGTCAGGCTGTATCTAGTCTCAGTCAGGCCTCTTGTTAAATTCTCAAAGCAGGTTGTTTTTTTTTTTTTTTGCCATGTACTATGAATTATGGACTGAGGTACACTGAACAAAACTTTGAATGTAGTCAGTCCACCAGAAAAATTGTTCAGAATATGACTAAAATAGTTTCAAAGTGCTCAAAATATTCACCCACCTCTATTCCTATGTAGTATCCATAACCCCTACCCTGTTAGCATCATCTTCCGATTTCAATAGCATGATGTTTACCTCCTGGGCTACATAACTGATGTTAGGTTAGACCAGTCCTAGTACTAATCCTTGTGAATATCAAAATTTGCTACTGGTTCCAAAGCTGGAAATAGAGCAATGAATAAGGAATGACTGGTAACCAAGACTAGGGGGATTTGACAACTAGGTTATTGGACCAGTCAGCTGAAAATAGCATTAGATACATTTATGATGATAGCCACTGAAAATTGCAGTCATTGAGATGCCATAAACTTTGCAAAATTCATATTTGCAAAAAACTATTGTGACAAGGGTTGTCAATTTATCATAGTTAATCAGTTTTAATCACACTGTTAAGCAATAGAATACCAAGTGAAATGTATTAAATATTTTTGGATGTTTTTCTACATTTTCAAATATATTGATTTCAATTGCAACACAGAATACAAAGTGTACAGTGCTCACTTTATATTATTATTTTTATTACAAATATTTGCACTCTAAAATGATAAACAAAAGAAGTTGTATTTTTCAGTCCACCTAATACAAGTACTGTAATGCAATCTCTTTATTGTGACAGTACAATTTACAAATGTAAATTTTTTTGTTACATAACTGCACTCAAAAACAAAACAATGTAAAACTTTAGAGCCTACAAGTCCACTCAGTCCTACTTCTTGTTCAAGCTTGTTTACATTTACATTTACAAGACATAATGCTGCCGACTTATTATTTACAATGTCACCTGAAAGTGAGAACAGGCATTCACAGGGCACTTTTGTAGCTGGCATTGCAAGGTATTTACATGCCAGATAGGCTAAACATGCATATGCTTCTTCATGCTTCGGCCACCATTCCAGAGGACATGCTTCTATGCTGATGATGTTCATTAAAAAAATGTGTTAATTAAATTTGTAACTGAACTCCTTGGAGGAGAATTTTATGACTCCTGCTCTGTTTTACCTGCATTCTGCCATATATTTCTTGTTACAGCACTTTTGGATGATGATCCAGCACATGTTGTTTGTTTTAAGAACACTTTCACTGCAGATTTGACAAAGAAAGTTACAAAGAAGATAACAATGGGAGATTTCTAAAGATAGCTACAGCACTCGACCCAAGCTTTTAAAAATCTGAAGTGCCTTCCAAAATCTGAGATGGACGAGGTGTGGAGCATGATTTCACAAGTCTTAAAAGAGCAACACTCTGATGCGTAAACTACGGAACCTGAACCATCAAAAAAGAAAATCAACCTTCTGCTGATGGTATCTAACTCAGATGATGAAAATGAACATGCGTTGGTCTACACTGTTTTGGATTTTTATGAAGCAGAACCCACCATTAGCATAGACACATGTCCTCTGGAATGGTGCTTGATGCATGAAGAACATTTGGCACGTAAATATCTTGTGACACCAGCTATAACAGTGCCATGAGAATGCTTGTTCTAATTTTCAGGTGACATTGTAAACAAACTTGTTTGTCTGAGCAATTGGCTGAACAAGAAGTGGGACAGAGTGGACTTGCAGCCTCTCAAATTTGACATTGTTTTGTTTTTGAGTGCGGTTATGTAACAAAAAAAAAATTCTAGATTTGTAAATTCAACTTTCATGATAAAGAGATTGCAATACAGTACCTGCAATGGGGGAATTAAAAAAATACTATTTATTTTGTTTTTAACAGAGCAAATATTTGTAATAAAAAAATAATATAAAGTGAGCACTGTACACTTTGTAATTGAAATCAATATATTTGAAAATGTAGAAAACATCCAAAAATATTTAAATAAATGGTACTTGATTATTAACAGCGTGATTAATTGAGATTTTTTAAAATCATGCAACAGCCCTAATTGTGACATTACACAGAGTACAATCTTGACAGATGAGCAGCTGTGTTGCCTCAGTTTTCCAACCTGGGGTGCCTATTATACTGTTTTACTGTGAGAGCAACCATTCCTGTCCTTGCTCACACACAGACTCCAGCATGTAAATTAATCTCAGTTATTATATGAGTGTTATAACCAGCCACTCATCAATTACACTACAGAGCAACACCAGCAATTTCCCAGTCCCAGACTTTGCCGAGAAATGTACATCTTGTACTGCCCAGCTCTCTCCTAGACAATACAAGCTCATAAAGTCCATCATTTTACTAAAAGAAAATTATTTGAACAAATCCTGTTATCCTAAGTCGAGCTTCCCAAACACACTGGTTTAGATAAATCAGTGAAACAAGTTTAACTATAGAAAGATATTAAGTGAGTATCAGTGATGAGGCATAAAAGTCAGAACTGGTTTCAAAAAAGTAAAATGCAACCAACGCCTAACTCAACAAGTTCAGTGAATTCAAAGCAAACGTCTCTTTCTCCACATGTTTCTGCAGGCTTACTGGCTGAATTTCTTTCACTCAAGATCCCTCCCCCAGTCCAATGCTGCTTCCTTGTTCTTCAGGTGTTCCTGATGCTGTGGGAAGACAGAAGGGAGAGATAATTTAGGGTGTCTGCTCCCCCTTCATTTAGTTCTTTCCCTTCTGTGAGAATCATCTGCAGCTGAGGTTCAGGAGATAGTCTGTATAGATGGGAATCCCAAGCTGTTTCTTTGTCAAGATGTAGATTTTTTTTTCATTCACGCTCTCTTTCTTGCCAAAGAGTTGCTGCTTAACTGGGTGATGGTCCATTTCATTTCCTTGACACCTGGATAAGGTGTCAGCTTCACTTTTGTCTCTGAAGAACTGGTTTGTGATTGCTCCCCAGACATGGAGCATGTCTTAGCAATACCATGCCAAGGAATCTTATAACTTTACATGCAGTGTTGCCACTCATTTTACCAGGACAATAGTGACCAGCAAACTGAGTTTTCAAATGATACCTTACAAGGCATACTTTGTACAAAATGTAACAGTCTTGTAAAAGGGGTGAACATAGATGTATGGACTGTCACAAGTATATATAGTAAAAAATAGTCTTGCTTTTTCCCCTTGTAGACTTTTTTCAAGAACTCATGTAGTCTAAAGTGTGCCTATATGTAATTTTATGTTATTGTAGCATCTAGGAGCTCTAGCCATGGATTAGGATCCCATTGAGGTTGGTGCTATACAAACAGAATTAACACAGTCCCTGCCCCAAAGAGTTTATAGTATAAGGTGAGAATAAACTAAAATAAAGCATGTATAAGAATGTAATGGCCTGAGCAACCAGAAAGGGGATTTTATGGATTTTCATAGAATAATCCTTAATTTATACCAACTGTGTGTGGAGGCACTGAAAAAGCCAAGCAGGTTATGGGTTGCCTCAATAGAGGCACTAAAATACAAATAGAAGAAAATGCTATTGTTTCTGTACAAGTCACTGGCTAGGCTTCAGCTAGTTCACTGTGTTCAGTGTAAGTGACCTTTTCAAATGAAGGTTATTGTATTGTTGAAGGCATAGTATATGGCATCCAGGATGACTCAATGTGATGGAATGAAGATGTACTGTATGGTATAATAAATACCAGCTAGAGATGGTCCAGCACACACTGCTGATAGTTATATGAATGATGCAATAATGAGGCCTTGACTTGTGGGAAGGAATGCCATACCTGATGGAAATTTCTTCTTGTAGAAAACAATAAAGTTAAAAATTAATGGTAGATTCCTTCTGTATGTCTCACTAGACTTAACATTAGCTAGTTAAATATCAATAAATCTAACTTTTCCAAGGAGAGATCCTTTGATATTTAAGGCCCTGATCCAGAATTCTGATCACTTGAGTAATTCCATTAATTTAATGGGACTCCTGACAAGATTTAAGTTGTATACATTCTTAAGTGTGGTGCTGAATTGGGGCCTAGAATCTTTTGGGCAAGGGATTGTGTGTGGACAGCTTCTTATAGACTGTGGATGCTTTCGTAATATAGATAATACTGATTATTATGCTGTTGAGCTATAGCTATTGAAATAATACTTTACTTGGATTATAAACTCCTTGGAGTAGGGACCAAATTGTTTTGCTCTGTTTGTATTGTCTAGTACAATGGAGATGTGGTCAATGATGGGGCCTTGTAGGTGCTACCTCAATACAAACAACTAAACACTTCAGTGTATATCTTTTCATCCTAGTTTAATTGGTTGCACCTCTTAGGGAGTAATTGTTGAGTGGAGCATGTATAACTATAACAGTTGGAAATGGAAAGGATAAGAATAAACTACAATTCTGTTTCAAGGCATTCAGTGATCACTGCAGCAGTCCAAAGCTTATGATTTCTTGGAAACTGTATACTCCACTGCAAATTTCTAATCTGTACAGTGCTGAATGCTGTGCAAGGTATTCAACATGTACAGTGTAAGGTCCCGTGAGATAAACTCAGATAAAAGATAAACTCAGTTATGACTAATGAAAACCATCTGGGCTGGATCTTATAAAGGATTACGACAAGAAATAGTGCTTGCTTCATATCAATGACTCTCAATTGTAAGCAATACATTTTGTGGGTGTGGGCCTTTAGTTTGTGAGCACACACATTATTTCTTAGTCCATAAAGTTAAATAGAAGTTTTCCCCAATGAACAAATTCTGCTATATGAGGCTCCTATGTGAAGAGGGGTTATTTAGACCAGCAAGGATTTTCTGCAAGGCAAATCCTATCAGACTTGACAAAAAATGACCCCCCTTTAGAATTTATATGGATATGAATATAATATTTAGGGAGACTCTCAAAGGTCTTGCAAGTGGGAGCAAGGCAAACTTTTGTCGGGATTGTACACCTGGAAGAAATATTGGGAAGTAAACCATGAGAGAGAAGTGAGAGTTGCTGACAGCCTTAAAAATTGACCTAATTGAAAACAAGACACATCTAACCATTGCCAGGACCTTGAAGGGACGGGCACTCAATCTTTTAATTCTGTGCTATAGAACAAATTGGCAGTGCTTGTGACCTTGCAAAATCAGTTTGAGCCTAGCTAAGTTTTAAAGCCTTAAATCAAGATACCACCAGAATGAGATGAATCTTATAAGAATGATAACCTCCAGATAAGGCAAAATGAAATTTAGTTGGCTCTTGAAATAACATGGACAATGTCTAGCAATGGAAATGTCAATCACATGGCCTCCTGCCAAGGTTAAACTGGAACTTGTTTGACTTCTCAGATGCTCCCACATGAACATACCAAAAAAAACCATGAAGGTGCTGTTAACAGTGGGTCAGAGGTGATTTGAAATAGGATTTTCATTCCAGTCTGGGAAGTCAGTGTTGTGGGAGGGGCAAAGCAATTGTTTTGATCAATGATCTGTACTTCTGATGCAGGATGTGGACCCAAACAGCTTCTCTTGTCTTTGAGTATAAATTTGAAAAGCAGAACTGAGTAAGGTGTTTGCTGATCCCTCACTTTTACTTGGAAACCATGCAAGCTCTCTCTTAAAGTGTGGCTAATCTTCCATGTCCTTTGCATTCAAAGTTTCATCTGCATAGCGTCTTTGCTAGATCCTAGTCACAAACCCAACTACCATTCTTCCCTCACTGAAATTTTGTTTCATAAAAGAGCTTCCCCCACACCCTCACATTATATTTCCCAATTTCACCTTGATAGTATCCAAGTACCTCAGAACATGAGGATTTCTGCTGACCTGTGAGAAAAATGTCCTACCTCTGTGTCATAAACAGATAAGAAAAGTTAATAGCACAGAAGTACTTTATATCTCTTTGACTGTAAAGGGTTAACAAGTTCAGTGAGCCTGGCTGTCACCTCACCAGAGGACCAATCAGAGGACAGGATACTTTCAAATCTTGAGGGAGGGAAGTTTTTGTGCTGTGCTGTTAGTTTTGGTGGTTGTTCACTCTGGGGGCTCAGAGGTGCAACCAGGTTTCTCTCCAATCTCTCCAATATAGGCTCTTATAAGTTCAGACTAGTGAGTACTAGGTAGATAAAGCGAGTTAGGCTTATGGTTGTTTTCTTTATTTGCAAATGTGTATTTGGTTGGAAGAAGTTCAAATGTGTATTTGGCTGAAAGGAGTTCAAATTGGTATTTTGCTGAAAAGATTTTAATTTGTACTTGTATACTTAGGCTGGGAGCGTGTTCCCAGTGTCTATAGCTGAAAGACCCTGTACCTATTCCATTTTTTTAAATTTACAAAGATAATTTTTACTGTTTTTTCTCTCTTTAATTAAAAGCTTTTCTTGTTTAAGAACCTGATTGTTTTTTTTATTCTGGTGAGACCCCAGGGGACTGGGTCTGGATTCACCGGGGAATTGGTGGGGAGAAAGGAGGGAAGGGGGGGAGAGAGGCTAATTTCTCTCTGTGTCAGGATTACTTTCTCTCTCAGGAAGAGTCTGGGAGAGGGAAAGAGAAGGAGGGAGGAAGGTGAATTGTCCTCTCTGTTTTGTGATTCAAGGAGTTTGATCTTCCAGGGTAACCCAGGGAGGGGAAGTCTGGGAGAGGTAATGGTGGGGGAAAGGGTTTGCTTTCCTTGTGTTAAGATCCGGAGGGTCTGGGTCTTGTGGGGTCCCCAGGCCAGGTTTTGGGGGGACCAGAGTGTACCAGGCACTGGAATTCCTGGTTGGTGGCAGCACTACAGGTTCTAAGCTGGTAATTGAACTGAGAGGAATTCATGCTGGTACCCCATCTTTTGGACGCTAAGGTTCAGAGTGGGGAATTGTACCATGACACTCTGTCACAAGCCACCAGCACTTGTACACATTCCTATGATAGCTGTGGAACACCAACATGTGTGACTTGCATCTGAGTCAATGTTTCCTGTCACACATTCCTTGTCATAGTTGGAATGTTGTTACTAAAAGCAGCATTCTCCAAAAGAAAATGAAACCACAGTGCAGAAAATATTTTTGACTGGCCTCCAAAGATTTTCAGAAATATGGTATTGTTTTCCCCACAGGTAAAACAAAGTCATATAAGATGTTCATATAACATGACACCTAGTTTTAAAAAGTCCTTTTTGTGAGATAAGTAGGATACGTAATGGAGCTAGGCAATATATTTATATGGAATCTAGAACCTCCTGAATCGATTCAGGATTTGACATGAAACATGTCTTGCAGCACTACGGGAAGGACCTTACACAGCAAAAAAAATTATCAAACCCTGCTGGAGTAGCTTTGCACTGCAGCAAATGTCTCTACTGAACTTTCTGCTTATACTGTAGAACCCCTAATCTCTAATTTAAAAGGTTCTCTAGCTACTATGCTAGGGTCTCTCTTCCTTCCAGTTCCTATCCACCAGTCAGGCTTCTCCAGACACCTACTGGATCCAATTCCACCTCTGCATTGGTCTGGCTCTTCCCCACTTCCCCACTACTTCTCTACCTCGTAGCACCTCAAATTCTGAAAATACGTTTATCTGCTTCATTCCTATCTGAAACTTTTTCTTACAACAGATTGTCAGCATGTGATCATCAGTGTGCTCTGTAATATCTCAGCCAAGTATGCCTCTGGTTGCAACACCTTCCTACCACTACGTTTCTCCTCCATTTCCTTCCTCCCCTATAATTTCATGCCAAAGCCCTGTAGAACATATTTGTCCAGGAATGCTTTTAACTTTGTGCTGCCCTCCTTCCACTTCCTTTGCTGGATCAGTTCTAAGCAGATCAAATCCAATAGGTAACTGATGCTTTAGAAATAACTCTGCTGGAGTTTTCTCACAGGCAGAAAGTGGTGTCGATTTGAACAAAAATAGAACATTTTCATGAGTGTTGCAGGGTCCCATGTAGTTTTGTCTCGAATGCCCTTTTAAATGTCTATACAAAGAGTTTCATTTGGCCATTTTGATGCTGTATAAGTGACAGAGTCAGTGTGTTTCTGTGAATTTGTTCCCCTTAGGAATGTTTGAATGAGGAATGTTATTGGAAACTATTTCTTCAGGTAACCAGATGCAGCAGATGTATTCCATGGTACTTTGACAATTTTGTCATGCATTTTCCAGTAGTGCACGCCACTTAGAATGAATGCCAACCACAACATACTGTATGCATGTACTAAGGGTGGAGAGGGTTACTTTTTTTTTTTTTCTTTTAAAGGTACTCAGCAGTGGCCTAATTCTGATTCCATTGGAGTCAATGTAAAACTCATTGACTTCAGTGGGAGAAGACATAAAGTGAAATCCCACCCTGAAGGGCAAAGTGCCAAATCTGTATTTTGAATCATCTATGGAAGCACTTTCTCCATATACTGCCAAGAAACAAGCAGTTACGTGATGAAATCAAAAGTCAATGTCCGAGAATAGATCATGCATAGGTCAGAGGACTCCATTTACTCAGAATGTGAGTGAGGGCCTAGAAAAGAAGTAGCTGAGTTTGGTGGAAACAGACAAATGAAGCCATCAATGAAGGTTGATGGCTTCTCACTCTCAGAAGAAATCTAACACTTCTGTTCACAAAGCATACTTTCTCTGTTCTTCACTTGGTTTTCCACTGCTTATGATCATATCAGCCATTAAATGGGGGAATTTTACACTACATTGAATTAAATGGGGGAATTTCTCACTACAATGTACAGTAGGAATTACACAGGGTGCAAGTAAATCTGCCATTGAGTTCAATGGAGCAGGAGCAAGTCTAAAGACAGTATTCTGACTATATCTGCTTTCTTTGCTTTTGAACTCCAAACAGTGTTGCTGAAAATTTTCATTTTGTCTGACTAGGATCTGGCTTGTGGAAGATGACCTCACTATGGGCTAGAACTTGAGAAGTGCTTGCATGGGGCTGGAGGGGCAGATAAGAAGACTTCCCTCTTTCCCCTGCCACAGAGGTGCAAGGGACTCTCATGATTGCAAGCCCTCTGCTCTAGAGAATGAATGGATGCTCATTCCTGCTTCCTCCTCCAAGAAAGCAGGATGCTGAAAATGGTGTAAGGAGGCAGTAGAAGGAGCAGCATAGTCTCGGTGGTCCTCTGTCCAATTTAGTCCTAAATAGACCTGGTTTATATTTTTTAAATGACACTTTGTCAAAAATTGGATTTTGAAAAACTTGTGCAAAAGAGTCAATACTTCAAAAAAGGCACCAAGTATTCTGTGAACATTCCCCCCCCCCGAATTTTAATTGAAAACATTGAGGTTTTCAGTAAATGAAAAATTGTGATCATGTTTTTATATTCTAAAAAATGAATGAGTCCATTTCAAACACTTCAAAACCCAAAAGCAGCTCTAGTTCTAGTTCAAGTGAGGAGGTGAACATGGGTTCCCTTGGAAGGATCTTCCATAGCCAAATTTCCTTCTGGAGGTGTTTCCTGATATCCAGTTTAAATTGTCCTATTTTTAATTTCATCCCAACACGCCTGCTTCCCTGTGTGAAACAATTCCTATTCATCTTCTAAGTTTACTTCTTTCAAATTTTGTCAAAAAGAAAGATATCTCCATTATTGGCAAGTACTGACCTTCTTCTTTAATAATGGTAAAAACATCCATTCAAATAGAATCTTCTGTTGGATCCTGTTCTAAAGTGTAAAAAAAAAAAAAGGCATTATCTGTTACTGAGTCACTGAGCTCTACCAGTGGCTTATGACTGAGAGGGCAAAAGGGGAACCGGAGTGGAACTCTACATAAAAAAATGGCATTATCTGTTTCCACATCACTGACAACTTGGAAGTATGTGATCTTGAATCCCTATGGAGCACCAGCCTAACAGAGAAAGTACAGGATGGGGAGTATTAATTGGTGTCTGCTACCGACCACCAACTCACACTAGAGCAAAGGATAGGTGCTTAAGAAATTGCCCATCTATTGCTCAGGGGAAAATATTGCATTATGATGGCGGACTTCAATCTGAGTGACATACATTGTGGAGTTTGTGCTGCCAGTACTAAAATACCTTTGGAATTTCTAAAATGTATAAATGACTGTTTTCTAAGGCAAAATGTATTGCACCCATGTAGCAGAGCATGCTCAGCTCCTGCCTTCTACCTTCTTAGGAACCTCTGAAACTCCACTGGTTAGGTATCCATGCTGTGCAGTTTTATTTCAGATCCTTACACCGACACCTTTACGGTTCCATGTGGCAATACTATTTATAGTGTTTCTTATACCATCAGCCTTTCCCCCCAGGAACCAAAAGAAAAAGCTTCCCTTCCTTGAGATCTAAGTCTGGGTTCAGTAAGCCCTGGTCTTCTGCACTTCCTTTCTATGTCTTTTTACCAGCCCACAGCTAATGGGCTAATTAATCTTTTAGCTCATCCAGCCTGATTAGCTAATTAGTCTATTCCCTCAATTAGACTGTTCTGGGGGAACCAATTAGTGCCAGAGTGATCAGAGTGCTAGCTATCTGCTAGCTCCCAGCACTATGACACAATCCAACATGGGAGAAGTCTCTGTTAGACCCCATTTTGACAATAAATAATTGTTCACATAACTAAAAAGGTAAGAGTGTTGATTATAGAAATCTAAGTATATTGTGGGGCATTTAACACAACATTTTGATTAAGAAACTAGAACGGTACAAAATCAACCATAAATGGCACACGTTAGATGGATAGGGCTCAAAATGCAAGTGTAAATGGGGAATCATCAGAAATCATTTCTAGTGGGATCTGCAAGGATTGTTCTTGGGCCAACAGAGGAGAGCAATGAGAATGAATGAAGGATTGGAAAAAGTGCCTTATAATGAGAATCAGTGAGCTCACTCTATTTAGTTATTCAAAAAGAAGATTAAGAGATGACTTGAAGAGAGACTGTAAGTAATAGTTGTGGAACAGAAGGCTCTTTAATCATAGAATTGTAAGACCAGAAGGGACCTCAGGAGGTCATCTAGTCCAGCCCCCTGCACTCAAGGCAGGACTAAGTATTCTCTATACCATCTCTGACAGGTGTTGGTCTAAACTGCTCTTAAAAATCTCCAATGATGGAGATTCCACAACCTCCCTAGGCAATTTATTCCAGTGCTTAACCACCCTGACACACAGCTTTTCTTAACGCCCAACCTAAACTGCCCTTGCTGCAATTTAAGGCCATTGCTTCTTGTCCTAGCCTCTAGAAGCAATGGGCTTAAATTGCAGGAAATGTATAACAAGAGCTAATGGCTGGAAGTGGAAGCTTGACAAATTCGGACTGGATATGAGGCACAAAATTTTAATTACGAGGGCAATTAACCACTTGAGCAACTTAGCAAGGATTGTAGTGGCGGCTTCATCACTGGAAAGCTTTAAATCAAGACTGAAAAGGTGCTCTAGTTTAACCACAGCTATCGGACTTCAAGCAGGAATTCAGGAAAGTTCAATAACCTGTGTTACGTGAGAGGTCAGGATAGATGATTACAATGATCCCTTATGGTCTTAAAATCTATGAACTTCTGATATTGTACCGAGTCTGTCTTGTATTTCAACATATAGTATCAAAAAGGAAAATGGCACGAAGTGTAAACATTTCACCTAAGAAGCAATCAGCTTTTGTGAAACTGTATTTGTACAGATAAAACAATATTTGCCTTTCAACACTTCATAGTAGAGTTTTTTTTCTTTACCTGAAAATGATTAACTACTCAGTTATGCTCAGCATCCTCAACAGAAAATGTGCTGTTAGCATTTTACAATATGATTGCAACAAACCACTTGAAGGGAGTGTGTATGCTAACAATGAATCCATGGGCAACAGTGATGTTATGTTTTAACGTCAAATGCTGCGGTGTATAACTATCATGGTTTTAAAAATGTGTAACAATATTACACTTGCTGGTTGGTTTTAAAATGTATCTCAGCTACTTCATACAGATCAAAATAGTGGTTGCTTGCTCAGAGGAAGAGTAAAAAGTCTCCATTCACCCTGCATATGAAGCAAATGTCATTATGAAAACTTCATTAATATGTAAATTGCAACATTTTGATTAGCACTTGCAGACCCCTTTTGTTAAGAAAAGAGATGGAAGGAACTAACCAGATTGCAATAATTTGCACAATAAAAACTCAGTGGTGGCAATGCCACCAAGAAAAGACTCTAAGGAAGGTTGTAATGTCTCCTTTAACAGCTTAATGCAGTATTAGAAACATATAGCACAAAAGGAATGAAAATATTTTTCTTTAAACTGACAAACTTTTTTTGAGGTAAATTATAGATGGGCTTTAGCTTATTTTAAGACGATAGGCTATAACACGTAGCTGACGAATGAGTATTTTGGATCATTATATGGTGGTTTTGAATTCAAATGAAGAGCTCATTTGGTAACTTTATTATGAGGAATGTCTCTCCACTGAATCTATGCAATGGGAAAATTGGCCATTGACTTCAACGGGAGCAGGATTTGGTCCCAAGCTTTGAATTTTCAAACTTATTTCAGAATATTTTTAGTGGCAACCCTGTAGATTGCTAAAGATGGAAAAAGGCAAAATAGTACATATTCTCAGTACTCTTGTGCACTCACCAGGATTCAGAGGCCCCAAGGCAAAACAAGAAAAAGAGAAGAAAAAAAAGTTTGAAAAGAAGCAGCCCATAACTCGGCTTGGTGCTACTTGAAAGAATATTATAGGGATCATACCAGATTTGTCAGAAGAAACAACTGGGATCCTTGAAAATTAACTTGATGGCATATTTTGTTACAGTTCTATAGCAATTTTACCCAGCTGGCTTCTGTAAAAGAGGATTCATTATAATATAACTAGAACAAGTGTTTGGTGTAAGAGTTAATAACAATACAGCTTTTTAACATTAAAATAGTGCCTATGAAGTAGTGTGCCCACAGGGAACTTCAGAACAGGGATGGATGAACCCACAGAGATATTTTTCGATTTGTGAAAGCTTTTAAAACATTTATAAAGATTTTAGATGTTTCAGATGCTATTTCTGAAACTGAAACTTTTGACAAAATTTTATTTCAGATATAATGCAGGGTGCAATAAATATCCCCCACCTCCACTACACAAACACATGCTTTTTCTAGCTAAAGGCTTGATCCTGCAAACATTTACAGGGCCAGATCCTCTGCTGGTGTAAATCAGCATAGCTCCACTGCATTGCATGAGTTTATTGAGATTAATGGAGTTATGGTGACTAACATCAGCTGCGGATCTGGCACACAGTGTGCATTGGGAATAAATTTACTGAGTGGAGAAGTCATGCAAAGAGAAGAAAAGTCAATGGAACTACTTTATGTTTGTAAAGTTATTCCCATGTACAACTGTTTACATGATCAGCTCCTAAACAGATTAATTGACAGTTCTGCTGCACTATTTTCTTCAAAGGATAACATTACTGAAAAAACAAAAGGATTGTAAGAAGTAAACAACATTGCCAATCAGCTCTGTGTAAGCTCAAAAGCTTCTCTCATCAGCAGAAGTTGGTCCAAAAGGATATTGCCTCACCCACGTGGTTCCTCTAATTTCCAATCATTGATGTTTACAGTCAAGTACATATTAGAGTCCTACCAACTCATGCGTTCTTTCTGTATTTGTAGAAAAAATAGCATTCTGGTCCCTTCTATCACTTCCTAAAGCATTACTGCCTAAAAGAGACAAACCACTGAAATCTAACACTGTGTTATGGCTACAAAAGCCTTCAATGTGCTGCACACAATGCCCAGTATATCCACTTCTAAAATTACTGTGACTCCATCACCATGGCACAGATTCCCTGGTTTGGCTGAACTATGTTTGGTGCAAGAGTAGAGAGGAAAACACAGCATTTTAGTCATCTTTGTGCTCCCTATTTCTTGGGTCTGACAGATCAGAGTCTGCATTAACCATTCGTTTTCAGGTTAGTTTATTCTATGATCAGCTACTCACGCTGGACAGGAACCATTCCTGAATTCAAGAGAATCATGGCATACCTGGACAGCAACTGTAGGAAGGTGTAGGAGCTGTTATCATGTCCCTTCGTCTTTACCAGGTTTAAATCTTTGCACTAAAGGATCAGTGCAAAGAAGATTGAGGCTACGGCTATGCTACAGAACCTATAGAGGCTCAACTGCACCGCTGTAGCACTGCTAGTGCAAACGCTCTAATCTGATAGGAGAGAGCTCTTCCATAGACTTAATTACTCTGGCCCCCACGAGTGGTGGTAGCTGTGTCAGCAGGAGAAGCTCTCCATTGACATAGCGCTGTCCATCCTGGCGCTTAGGTCAGTGTAATTTATGTCACTTGGGGGTGGCTTATTCACACTCTAGGTGTCATAATTTATACTGAGTTAAGCTGTAGTGTCTACATAGCTTTAGAAGACTCGACAACCAGGCCTGCAATCTATATTAACAATGCAGCTGCTTTACCACAGTATTAAGTCTTTGCTGAATTTGATTTTTATTTTTTTATGATTTTGACGGATAATACCAATGTTTGTTTTTAAGCATCTTTTTCAATTTTTATAAGTTTAATTTTTCAGTTGCTGGACATTATGGGGAAGGATGGTATCAGGCAATTGTCTGACAGACATTGAATTTGAAAAGTTGAAGCTTTGTAACCCTTAAAACACATTGTCAGCATCCCACGTCTACTATACAAAATAAATATCCTTAAATCAAACTCTACTAAAGTTCTCAAGCAGCATTTTTCTTACTTTGTAAATTTGATGGGAATATTTTTGTTTGTGTGTGTGTATGGTGAAACCAAATTTTACCAACAAAATTCTAATCCTTCCAAACCTAAATATAAATAATTCTGCTAGCCACCATATCTATGTTGACTGGAGTGCTATTGAGGTGTATGTTCAGATGATATATATTGATACCACTGCACCTCACCAATACACAGATTGATGCTGTAGCAGAAAAATGAGCACTGATAGACATAGCATTGCTGCCCTAGCTACCTAAGAGACAATAATAGCTAGATGTGAGATAATATGAGTGCATGCCTCCATCTTTATTCCTGCATGCATCAGGCAGTTGAATTGGGAGGATGATCATGAACTTCATTTTCATTTCGTTCTTATTGTGAATGAGCTCTTTACGGGATTCAAAGTTACTAAGAGTCATCTGATCCACAAATAAGGAAGGCCTCAGCCAAATGGAAATCATCACTCTGTGCTTGGCTGCCTCTTCACTAATCATTATTTTGTTTATAGAAGTGACTGATAATTTGAGTCAACAGGAGGCCATGGGAGATCATAAGTCTGCACTTTCAAATCCCTTTGTGTGATCAGAGCCTTATATTCTACATTTCTCAGGGAAGGGATTTATCACTACTAATAAAATTCAGTTTTATTTATATGAAATACATGTTAAAAACTAGATATCCCCAATTCCCATCCCACTTTCCTAATATTTTTCCCTCATTGAAGCAATGGAAATGATACAAATACCTTTACTCACTGTAGCAGTTAGGTCCTCTGTGGCTGCAGACATTTTTAGCCTCGTGTAAACTTACAAGTCTCTCTCTCTCTCTCTCTCTCTCACACACACACACACACACACACACACACACACACAGTGTTGCATGATATATGTAAATCAATATATGAAAATGGATTTTTAAAAAAGCTATGAAACAAAAAGTAAGAAATGCTGACATGTAGCTTATAATCCCTGACACTGGGATTCCTAGCAGAATTTATAGGGTATCTTGGGGTCAAAATGTCCACTGACTGTGACATTGTGGTGTTTCTCTTAGACATGGAATTTATGGGTCTGGTGCACAGTGTCAGGAATAGGAGAACATTAGAGGTGTGTGGGATGCCTTTAATTTGCAATTCCATACATTCTACTATTGTTTTGGATAGGAAAAAGAATTAATTGTAACCTCAACTTTGAAGGGCCTGACTGTCAGACATTGTCTTTTTTAATACCACAACATTCTGTTAATCCCTCCCATCATCTTAAGTTATTGATGCATATTCACAACATTAAACTCACCCTTTAACTAGAATTATTTTTTTTCCCTTTCCTGGGAATTTACCATTACAACATTTTTTTACATTTGTTATGAAATCTTTAGGAAGCCAGTCTAAACTGTTAATTGTGCATTTGTTCTAACATGGTTCCATCATTCTACCAGAAGAAATATCTTGTCATTATGCTTTGAAAACATTAGTTTCAATATAACAACTACCAAAGCCTTCCATCTGCTCAAGGTGGGAGCGTAGCTACTGCAGTGTTCATGTAAAGGCAAATTGTGGTGACTAGCTCTCAAAGAACATTGATGTTCATGAAAGCAACATAAAGCAGTAACTGTGGCCTTGGATACTCATACAATCATTCACTTGGACTACAGAGCTATCATTTTGTCCAAGGAGAGAGAAAAATGGGTTAGGGCAACGATTTGTTCCTAAAAATTGGAATCAGCTAATCAATTTTCAGTAACTATCTGATTTATTTGTGTAATAACATAACTGACAATTTACAGCCTTTGCCAATAAATCTCAAAACCATGATTTGCTGCAGCCAAACACAGTTTATTTTATATAGATGACCTTTAATCTCTCTGATGATTGATTAATCAGTGTATCATAAATTGAGCTGTGAGAGCAAAAAATTTTCTTGGTGACCAAGCTTTCCTATGTTTATAAAAAGCTCTGCAACTGTTATAGCCTGAGAACATCATTAAAGTCAATGGAAAAATCAAAGTGGGGATTGATTAGGGCCTTGAGAAAAGATAAAAACAGTAGATCTAGTTAATACAAGCAATTGAACAATAAACAAAAATAATCCCGCAAATCAGCTGGGACTCTGCTGTAACTTTACAACATATTCTGAGTAAAAGTTTATAGTTGCTTAATCCCAGGAGCAGACCAGAAAACAAACTGTGAATCACTCATATTTCTTCCCTTAAGACCCCCTTGAACTGGAGAGGAAGTGAACTACTTCACCTTTTCTGGCAAAGCAGTTTACTCTCCTTACTCTCTGTGCACCTGGCCAGCGGCTCTGACCGATGAGTAAGGTAGGAGGAGCTTAACCACCAGGGTTCCCCCCAACTCCTTGTTGTTTCTGTCCCCTAGCCGTATACTTGCAGGTGAGCAGCTCCTGCTTTCTCTGCTGTTGCTGGAATCTCAATCTGAGCAGGTGAATGTGGGGGGCCTTATTTCCCTTCACTGCTGAATAAGGACTGTGACTCTCTGGTCCTAAATATCTCTTGTATTTGCCAAAGTATTTTGAAAGCAGGGGGCCTGTTTCTCACCTCTATAGCACATTTTGTAGCAGTAGTGAAGCACTACTAAAGCAGAATGGGAATGTTTAATGCTCAGTTTCCACTCATTTTGCACAGATGTGAATGATCATCCAAGCTGTGAGCAAGTGCAGAATCAGAACCATAGTATATTGAAAATACTTTTCCTGAGTGACAGCTGGGGTGGTGGCTTAACATCCTCTGACTTGCTGTCTCTTGAGCCTTTGATCTGAATCCGTTCATTTTCGTGAGGCCAATGAATTTACGACCATGTAGTTTTACTTTGCGGGTGCTGCCTGCTTGTGTGTAGGCACTAAAAACAGCTCCATTTTGCTAAGGATAGGCGTTTGCCTTAGTGTTTCTGATGAAATATGTTCTCTCCTTCCCTGTCGCTGTTTTGACTTGCTGCCACCCTATGCCTCAGAACTGGTGGACTTACAGAACTGCTGTATGTACTGTAGACAATTTGCATAGCACTTGGGGATGATAGGCAGAATATATATGTAAAATATTATTATTAGCAATCCAAAATGATGTAATCTGTGTTCTCCCTAATCTTTCTTGCATCAGTGTAGAATATGGTTTGTTTGCTGTCTCGTTATAGTATGAATAAGATCTATTGGTTTTTTAAATGATCAGAACAAGCAATATTTAGACTGGACTGGCAATAGGCACAGGGATCTAGCTGTGCTAACCATGTTCCTTCACTTTCTGGCATGAAAGCATTCCAGATGCTAAATATTCAGCCCTTGGGAAGAGAAATTACCTTACATCACTCTTTGAATGACTCCACCTTCCCTGCTTCTATGGAAAAGCAAATGGCCTGTGGAAAGGGGAGAATGTACTCGGGTTCCTCTAAGGGTGAGGCAAAGCAAAATGGAGAGGGCAATGTTAAGATTCCCAGAGAAGGCACACTGATAATGTTCTTTTGATATTTCTAGTTTGAAAATGTAGAAATTTTCTGATGACGTTATGACCCCCCACACACATGCGTGCGCGCCGTCTTTTTATCAGTAATAAGGAGTTGATCTTAAGCCCATTGTATCAATGGGAGTTTTCCATTGATTTCAGTGGACTTTGGATTGGGTCTAGCATGCCTAACCCGTGCCTGCCTTTCTTCTCCTTCAAAACACAGAAGCCAAGAAGTACCTCTCAGAGCTCCATGCCATCAGGCAGCAAATCTGTATGCTACCTGATCCCTTTTCTTCCTGTGGCTACAACCACCCCACTACTTGGCTATCAAATGGGATAGGTTGATGTTGCTGGAGCTACCTGCACATATTTTATAGGTCTGCATTATGGAGGCTTATTCAATAGCATTTGAATCTCTGGTGAATGGCTCTCTAAAGCTTTGTTCATGCATGTCCTAGCAAGGTTGTAATTCTATTTGGTGATTTATTGGCTGGGTTGCTTTTTTGTTAAAGGGTGAATGAAGTGAAAATATCTCCTTTAACACAGGATTTCCATTGGTATTTTCAAATCTGTAAACTTTCCTAAAATACTTAGACCTCAGTAGAATCATAATTACTATTAAAAAAGGAATTCAGGTATTTGGATCTGTGGTTTAAAAATCCCTAAAGATATGATTATTACAAATGATGAAGATGTCAGGTTTATCTTCCAGACATCTTCTCTAATATTCGTATTCTATGTTGTAATTTACATGCACTTTATGGCTCCTCTACTCTGCCAGAGTGGTGTAAGGGAGTCTTAGCATAACTGAGAATCAGGCCTGGAGTTTGCAAGGTCAAAGTTTTAAAACCAGGGATTCAATTAAAAAAAAAAAAAGACTGAAATAGACAGATTTCTGCAACCCAACCTCCTCTCTGGCAGAGCTCATGTATTCAACCATGTAATTAGCTCTTGATTTCCCTTCATTTAGCATGTATTTTAGTGAAAAGAAATAATATTATTGTCAACCCCATCAAAGAAGATACTGACATAGGCTCAACAATGCAATGGAACAAAGTATTAAGACAGAATTGCTTTATTTTGGGGAGGTGGCTGGGGAGAGGAAAAAAACATCAAGTCGTTGGGACTCTCAGATGCATAAATTAAGTTGCCTGGCAGAACATTTCTACAACGAAGCCAAACTAGTTAGAAGACCTAGCCCATAACCCCTAATCTTGTGGTGCTGAGCTCTATTATTTGCCATTAAAATTAGAGGTTACTGAGTTGTAACAGATGTCTTCAGCAGACACATCTTCATTACAGTAGTGGTTTAGGTAAATGGAAATTGAGCCCCGAATTTTAGTTTGTAGATTATGGGACTGCAGAGCTTTGTAGTTGGACATGGCACTTTAAACATAAATTATAAAAGCTTTTAGAAACCAGGCACTAATTGATGCCTCAGCAGTTCTGCTGAATCACAATATGAACAAGAACTATTATGAAAAGAGCAGCATAGCAATAACCAGTTACCCAATTGCAGAGGCGCTGGGTCTCACAGTGCCTGACACTATTTAGTGGGTCCATGTTGTGCATCTCAATAGAAATATTTTAATTAACTACTAAGGGGAGGGAACAGAAGGAAGAAAATCTTCCAGAAGACCTTTAATAAGAACAAGCTGGAGAATGCAAGATGTGATAGAAGGAGCTTTATGAATATGCACCAGTGCAGGTGTTTGAATAAAAACAGATGGATTAAGGTGATCTGTGTATTTATGACAGTTTAACCAAAAAAAAAAATGCCAGAAACCACACGCGGAGTTGTTTTAACGAAGCTATTTAAGCTAGGATATCGCATTACTGTGAAACTGCTCTTTTCAACTTGAAATGTCTAATATAAATCTAAATATATAAATATGCCACAATATCTGTGTGCATTTCCATGTGCCTCTAGCATTGGATTAGAGAGTTTGGAGTCCAGCTTTCAATGGCATTTTTTTCCACTTAACAAACGGTATTCAATGGTGCTTCACAGTAAAATGAACTTAATCATTTCAGAATTATTCCTCTCTGCCTGTGTGCATAGTGGAAAAAGGAACTTAGAGGTATAAAGCATGTTTGTTTTGTGAACTTTTCAGAAAATAAATTTCATTCTTTTCACTGTTTTGTTAAAGGCATATTATTTCTATGGTAGAAGTAAAGGCATAATTTTGGTGGTGGTGGTGGTGGTGGTGGTTAGAAGTTTAGACCTTGGACATTGTTGAGAATGTTATTAAGGATACATAATGAATTGCTTTTCATTAATTCAGTTACACTTCTGTCCATTTAAAAAATATACCTCTACCCCGATATAATGCTACCTGATATAACACGAATTCGGATATAACACAGTAAAGCAGCGCTCTGGGGGTGGGGGCGGGGCTGCGCACTCTGGTGGATCAAAGCGAGTTCGATATAACGCGGTTTCACCTAGAACGTGGTAAGATTTTTTGGCTCCCAAGGACAGAGTTATATCAGGGTAGAGGTGTATATATAATTATAGGAAATCAGGTAAGAGCTAGTGTAAAACATGCTGCCAGATTTGGCCTGTGATCCTCTGTGGGGCTGCTTGAAAAACCAATGTGAAACAGTGAAAATTTTGTGAAGAGGCAAAAATATCTTGTCTTTGCATGCCCAGATCTGCTCCCATTGAAGTTGTTTAAATACTTTACTCCAGAAATAATCCTGTTGTTGTGTTTACTACTTAACATGAGTGAAGGGGGAAATATAGTAGTAAGAAGTTTTTTTTTTTTCACTCGGAAGACCACTCAAAGTTACAGCCACTGGGTTGTAAACCTCTTTTACGGTAGAAGTATAAATTAAGAGTTTTCATTTTTTGTGACTTGACACAATTACTTCTTGTAGTTTATAACTGGTGAGGGGGATATAACTAAAATATAAATATAAGTAAAATATAATTTATTTTCTTCCTTAATGTGAGAACTATAGGCCTTAAGCAGAGACGTGTGATTTGCTGTACTGCATGTTTAATAAACTGGTGTCATAGCTTTTTTAACTGAAAATCATTTCCAGTTTGGATGAGTTTGTGGAGATGAAGTTTACCATGGAGCATCTTTGTCATGGTACAATTCCCCACTCTGAACCTTAGCGTCCAAAAGATGGGGTACCAGCATGAATTCCTCTCAGTTCAATTACCAACTTAGAACCTGTAGCGCTGCCACCAACCAGGAATTCCAGTGCCTGGTACACTCTGGTCCCAACAAAACCTTGCCCGGGGACCCCAAGACCCAGACCCTCTGGATCTTAACACAAGGAAAGTAAACCCTTTCCCTCACTGTTGCCTCTCCCAGGTTTCCCCTCCCTGGGTTACCCTGGAAGATCACTGTGTGATTCAAACTCCTTGAATCACAAAACAGAGAGGACAATTCACCTCCCTCCCTCCTTTTCTTTCCCCCTCCCAGACTCTTCCTGAGAGAGAAAGTAATCCTGGCACAGAGAGAAATCAGCCTCTCTCTCCCTCTTCCCTCCTTTCTCCCCACCAATTCCCTGGTGAATCCAGATCCAGTCCCCTGGGGTCTCACCAGAATAAAAAAACAATTAGGTTCTTAAACAAGAAAAGCTTTTAATTAAAGAAGGAAAAACAGTAAAAATTATCTTTGTAAATTTAAAATGGAATAGGTACAGGGTCTTTCAGCTATAGACACTGGGAACAGCCTCCCAGCCTAAGTATACAAGTACAAATTAAAATCTTTTCAGCAAAAATACCAATTTGAACTCCTTTCAGCCAAATACACATTTGAACTTCTTCCAACCAAATACACATTTGCAAATAAAGAAAACAACCATAAGCCTAACTCGCTTTATCTACCTAGTACTCACTAGTCTGAACTTATAAGAGCCTGTATTGGAGAGATTGGAGAGAAACCTGGTTGCCCGTCTGATCCCTCTGAGCCCCCAGAGTGAACAACCACCAAAACTAACAGCACAGCAAAAAAACTTCCCTCCCTCAAGATTTGAAAGTATCCTGTCCTCTGATTGGTCCTCTGGTGAGGTGACAGCCAGGCTCACTGAACTTGTTAACCCTTTACCGTCAAAGAGTATAAAGTACTTCTGTGCTATTAACTTTTCTTATCTGTTTATGACACACCCCCCAAATCGCTGACAGTGTGGAACTACACTGGCAGTGATTTCTCCCTAGAACTTTAAAATAAACAGATCAATAAATACATGCATCCTTATATATGCCACTAATTAAGTAAAACTACAAGATTTTTCACATTGTAAGGACAATTTTTAACCAGTTGATTTTAGGGAACTTTCACAGGAGAGTGCATCAACTTCTTGATCTGTTGCCACTGCAGACCTTTCCCTGTTGTGGAGAGGGTCACCTCTCCCACGCCACTGTTACTTTTCCCTTTATTAACTTTTCTTATCTGTTTATGACAATCTTTCTGCTGATTTTGATATAGTTCTAGGAAATGTTTTCTTTCAGACCTGCTTATGAGTGACAACTTGTGGGAGGATATTAGAAGGTGTAGACCGGGGTTAAAATATTTCTGCTTTATTTTTCTGTATCTTTTACATTGTACTATTATTACTGCTACCAATGGCTTTAAATAGACTGGAATGGATCAAGGCCTAACTTAGGAATCACTCTCCTCTGCATGGTTTATTGCCACATAAAGGCAAAATTAATTCAGCAAAATTCAGGAGTTTTCTGTGACTTCGAAGGGTGGCATGTGCTTTGCCTCCTAATGGACAACCATTGGTGGAAGCTGGGTAACTTCTGCACAACTTTTAGTCTCATAGGACAATAATAATGTCTTTCCCCTTTCCTCCTCACAGTTGTGTCCCAGCAGAGAGCACTGCTTGTTGCTTCTAAGTGCAGAAACTTCAGCTACCCCCTCACCCCATCAGCTGCCAAACAACTGTTTGTTTGGCCAATTGGGTAGGAATCAGCTACTGGTGCTGTTTCTCTATGCTGGGATGAAAGGAGACTGTTGCTGAGGTTTTTGCCTGGGTCTCTTGTGAGTTGGCTCCCTGTATCTGAGAATGGGATGAGAATTGAAAGCGTGGCTCTCAGTCCAGCACTGAGAAGTGGAGACAGTTTTTCCTCTGACGAGGAGGAGCAGCAGCAGCTCTAACAGCAACTTCCCTCCTCAAATCAAAAATAGAAATGGGGGAATTGAGGGTAGGAGAAGCTGGGGCTTGGAAAGGAAAACTCTGGAGACAGGTGGGAGAGACAGAAAGGGGAACTTGGGAATGACAGAGGCTAGAGGAGGGGCACAAACTCTAGGGTAAAAGAAGACTCCAAAGATCCCCCTATTTTTTGGTTGCACCTTTGACCCTTCCCCTGAGAGTTCTCCTGCCCCAACTCATGAGACCGTAGAGAATGTATAGGACACAATCCCACCTTCAATACACAGTTATTGTCTCTTTTCATATGGCAACTTGAAAAATAACAGTAAAGGTTGTCGTCCAGCTTGTCCTTCACTATGTGGCTTCCAGTGACATGGAATGAATTAAGGCTGTCTCTCTGGAGAAGGATCATAGAATCATAGAATCATAGTATATCAGGGTTGGAAGGGACCTCTGGAGGTCATCTAGTCCAACCCCCTGCTCAAAGCAGGACCAATCCCCAACTAAATCGTCCCAGCCAGGGCTTTGTCAAGCCTGACTTTAAAAACTTCTAAGGAAGAAGATTCCACCACCTCTCTAGGTAACCCATTCCAGTGCTTCACCACTCTCTGAGTGAAAAAGTTTTTCCTAATGTCTAACCTAAACCTCCCCCACTGCAACCTGAGACCATTACTCCTTGTTCTGACATCAGGTACCACTGAGAACAGTCTAGATCCATCCTCTTTGGAACCCCCTTTCAGATAGTTGAAAGCAGCTATCAAATCCCCCCTCATTCTTCTCTTCTGCAGACTAAACAATCCCAGTTTCCTCAGCCTCTCCTCATAAGTCATGTGCTCCAGCCCCCTAATCATTTTTGTTGCCCTCCACTGGACTCTTTCCAATTTTTCCACATCCTTCTTGTAGTGTGGGGCCCAAAACTGGACACAGTACTCCAGATGAGGCCTCACCAATGTCTAATAGAGGGGAATGATCACATCCCTCCATCTGCTGGCAATGCCCCTACTTACTTATACAGCCGAAAATGCCATTAGCCTTCTTGGCAACAAGAGCACACTGTTGACTCCTATCCAGCTTCTCATCCACTGTAATCCCTAGGTCATTTTCTGAAGAACTGCTTCCTAGCCATTCAGTCCCTAGTCTGTAAGAGTGAACGGGATTCTTCCATCCTAAGTGCAGGACTCTGCACTTGTCCTTGTTGAACCTCATTAGGTTTCTTTTGGCCCAATCCTCTAATTTGTCTAGGTCTCTCTGTATCCTATCCCTATCCTCCAGCGTATCTACCACTCCTCCCAGTTTAGTGTCATCTGCAAACTTGCTGAGAGTGCAGTCCATGCCATCCTCCAGATCATTAATGAAGATATTGAACAAAACTGGCCTCAGGACCGACACTTGGGGCATTCCCTTGAAACCAGCTGCCAACTAGACATGGAGCCATTGATCACTACCCGTTGAGCCCAACGATGTAGCCAGCTTTCTATCCACCTTATAGTCCATCCAACCCATAATTCTTTACCTTGCTGGCAAGAATACTGTGGGAGACTGTATCAAAAGCTTTGCTAAAGTCAAGAAATAACACATCCACTGCTTTCTCCTCATCCACAGACCCAGTTATCTCCTCATAGAAGGCAATTAGGTTAGTCAGGCATGGATCTTAGTTCACTAGATGTTCCATGGTTTGAATGTCTTCTCCACATTCACATATGGGCTGGCCTTTATTTTCCATTTGTGTTGTGGGTAACTGCAATGCCTATGTGAGGTTCTGATGTGGTTCACTGTGATCCGTATCTTACATGGCAGATTGAAGTCAGATGGCTGGTCTGTAAGATCCATGATCGGATTTTGATCCTTGACTTAACTATTTCTCACAGCCTCCACCATTTTTCTTTTAGATATAGTCCTGATGCTTTAAAAGATTTAAAAGATGCTAACCAGAATGGGTCCTGGACTCAAGGTGGCATCTTGCGGGAGGGATTTGTAGCCCTTTGTAGATGGGTAAGTCTGGGTTTATCGTCTGGTCATATTCTCATAGTTTTCCTGTTTGTAATGCTGGTAAAAGATGATGGGAGCCAGATTATCAGTGTTAACTTCATCACTTCTGTGAAAATCCTCATAGTGTTCAGTTGCCCATTGACAAGTAGGGTATATCCACCTACAGACTTAAGTTGACCTATGTTAGGTTGTCTTACAGCCACTGCAGTAATTACTGCAGTC
The DNA here is from genome assembly GCF_025201925.1 of Gopherus flavomarginatus. Classification (NCBI taxonomy): domain Eukaryota; kingdom Metazoa; phylum Chordata; order Testudines; family Testudinidae; genus Gopherus; species Gopherus flavomarginatus. The sequence goes on from NC_066617.1 coordinate 187,318,469, forward strand.
ATGTCCTTCTGTCATTGTGCTTCCACCTGCTGAAGAGAGGTCGTGTCTGGGGCTGAGAGCCAGGGCTCTCACCTGTATGCAGCTCCACACCGGAAGCCCAGCTGCTCCCTGGGCATTCAGCTCCCTACTGGGAGTGGCAGGCAGATGCCCATGCTTCTCTCCTTCCTGAGCAGGGAGCCGGGCAGGCACAGCTGCCCGGCTTTTTTGTCCATTTCAGAGCTCTGAAGCACTGAAATTGACAAGACAGCCAACAGCCGATGTAAGTAATGCAGCGTCTATACACTGCATCGCCCTAACTACACTGACATAACCCTGTGCCTCCTGTGGAGGTGGAGTTATGTCAGTGTAGTAGGGCACTTACATCGGTGGGACAAGGCAGTAGCATGTATACTGACATAACTAGGTCAATTGACGCTGCCTAAATGTGTAGTGTAGACCAGGCCATAGTGTATGTACCCTATCTGCCCATACTAGTGTACAATATTCAGTTGCTGAGACATGAGGGCCAAGGTGGCTGTCCACAAGGAGTTAGCATTTGATCCCCAACTGGTACCACTAGTTTGTGGATAATATTATTCCTAGGTTTTATATTAGCAGTGGTTTTTGTTAAACGTTTTCAGTATTTGAGGTTGCAATCCAGAACCACTCTGAATTCTTTTGGGAAATCCTCGTGCCTATGTTTGATGTTGCAAAAGATGGCAAGAAAGTGCTGTTTTGCATGGTGGTTGCTTAGGTGGAATGTGGAAACAGCTGTTTTTTTCAGGGTTTTGAAGTCACCATAACCAGTAGCATTCCTCCATTTTTTTCATATCTTCTGTGAGGATGTGTTCTTGTTGGTTGAAAGTGCTTCCTTGAATGGTAAGCACGAGATAATCCTCTGCATATCCAAATGTCTGTGACTGGGTCAATAGCATGTTGTTGTTATAAATATTAAAGAGTGATAGTGCCAAGGTGGATTCTTGTACATTTGCTGGTCTGTTCCAAGAGTTTGTACATTACACATAGTAACATCATTTGGTAATTTTTTTGGATTGTTGGCTGCTTTCCCCAGTTTCAGGATGGTGGTGACCTTTGCCTGTTGCCATATCTTGAGTGTTTGGCCAAGGGCACGCATGTTGGTCATGGTTATGTAAACCTAGGTTTTTCAGAAAATCTGGAAAGATGTCATCTTGGCCTGCAGCCTTGCCAAATTTGATTGTTATAGTCTTGCCCACTTCTCTACTGAATAGCTTTGATAGTTGATGCTGCTAGACAGTCAGATTAAAAAATAGCTTCATTACTCCCTCACTTTCCTTTTGTGATAAGAACAACCATACTGGGTCAGACCAATGGTCCATGTAGCCCAGAATCTTGTCTTCTGACAGTGGCCAATGCCAGGTGCTTTGGGGGGATGAACAGAACAGGCAATCATGAGTGATCCATTCCCAGCTTCTGTCAGTCAGAGGCTAAGGACACCCAGAACATGGAGTTGCATCCCTGACCATTTTGGCTACTAGCCATTGATGGACCTATCCTCCGTAAATTTATATAATTCTTTTTTGAACACCATTTTGGCCTTCACAACATCCCTGGGAATAAGTTCCATAGGATGAATGTGTGTTGTGTAGAAAAACTACTTCATTTTGTTTGTTTTAAACCTGCTGCCTATTAATTTCATTGGATGTTGGTTCTTGTGTTGTATACTCTTTTACATTTCCTTATTCATTGTCTCCACACCATTCATGATTTTATATAACTCTATCATATCTCCCCTTAGTTGTCTCTTTTCCAAGCTGAACAGCCCCAATTTTTTAAATCTCTCCTCATATGGAGTCTGTTCTATACACTCAATAGTTGTTATTGTCCTTCTCTGTACCTTTTCCAATTCTAATACCCTTTTTGAGATGGGGTGACCAGAACTGAACACAGTATTCAAGGTATGAGCAAACCATGGATTTATATGGCATTATGATATTTTTTGCCACCTTAGCTATATCTTTCCTAATGGTTCCTAACATTGTTAGCCTTTTTGACTGCTGCTGCACATTGAGCAAATGTTATCAGAGAACTATCCACCATGACTCCAAGATCTTTCTTGAATGATAACAGCTAATTTTATGTATACACTTGGAATTATGTTTTTCAATGTGCATTACTTTGCATTTGTCAACACTGTGAATGTCATCTGTCATTATGTTGCCCAGTCATCCAGCTTTGAGATCTCTTTGTAACTCTTCACAGTCTGCTTTGGACTTACCTATCTTGATTGATTTTTGTATCATCTGCAAACTTTGCCACCTCAATGTTTTTTTCCCCTTTTCCAGATCATTTATGAACATGTTGAACATGTTGGTCCCAGTATATGTTCCTAGAGGACACCACTATTTTCCTCTCTCAATCTGAAAACTGACAATTTAATCCTACCCTTCATTTCCTTTTCTTTTAACCAGTTACTGATACATGAGAGGACCTTCCTCCTTATCTCATGACTCTTTACTGTACTTAAGAGTCTTTGTTGAAGGACCTTGTCAAAGGCTTTCTGAAAGTCCAAGTATGCTATATGTACTGGATCATCTTTGGGCACATTTGTTGACCCCCTCAAAGAATTCTAATAGATTGACAAGGGATGATTTTCTTTACAGAGCCCATCTGAACTCTTCCCCAATAAATCATTTTAATCTATGTGTCTGATAAATCTGTTTTTTTTAATTTAATTACTGCTCTTTTTGTGCACTAGAGTTTTGGGTCTATTGGGTGGCGATGGCATTGGCTGTGATATGTGGCTCTTTGCTTTGGGGAGTGTTAGCACCATGAAGTTTATGGAAATGCCTCCAGGCTTTCCTTTTTGAGCAAGTGAAATCTAGGCTCTGCATAGTTTTTTGCCCATTGCTCTGACCTAGCAGAATTTAGTGATTCCTAGAGTGTAGCTTGAGCAGCAGGGTTACCTGTTGTCTTATCCTGCTTTAGGGCTACCCCTCTGTCTGCCAAGACTGTCAATCTAGTACTTTTCATAAAACTATCTGTTTTGAAATAAAAGCTTACTGTATATGTGTGCTATAGGCATGTACTCTGTGATCCTTTGTTAGAGGTTCACAAAGTCCATAAAACGGGAAAGTTTCTACCTGCCTGCTTAACTGTTTAATGTGGCAATGTAGTTTGTGATATTAGATGCTAAGATCAGGGAGGCTGGCCTTGAACTTCAGAAGAAATGCCAATGTGGTCCTTTTAGGTGGGCAAATTTGGGACACTCTGGTGTAAAGTATTGTAAAATGTGTATCTGGATAACATCTTGGTGGTAATTTCTTTGTTTGAATTATGTGAGAATCAAACAAGTGTGGTGATCACACTCTGACATCTCTTTTTGCTTTGTCCACCAGTTTTCTTTTACCCTTACAACCCACCTAGTGCTCTAACCAGGACTGAATGTGTTACTCTACTGAAATCGGAACAGAAGGCTAATTCCTAATAAGAAAAGACACTAATTTCTTTTGTACAAATTATCATTCATTGCAAATTTGCTCTCCTTGAGCTATGTTAACATGCTGTAGGATTCTCAGGACTTCTGGCCAGGCTAATCAATACAACAGATCAAATAATATTCTATAAACAGTGCTACCTCTTTATTATTTACTTTATATTTTGAGACAAAGAAGCACAAGTGCATATTTTAATTACATTATTATTAATAAATATTGGTAATGAACATTGAATAATGTTCTTACATAGATAAAGAAGTATTCAATAAAGGGGGAGAAATCAGTTTAAAAAATGTGGAGATACTAAGTAGCATTACATATTGTTTCTCGTTCCTGCTGAAACAGATCATCCATAGGGCACAGGAAGCCTTCAGAAAAAAGATACTGTACAGATACTGGCGGAGATCCCCAGTTCTATATCCAAAAGGTGTTATACAAAGAAGGCATTTGGTATCATGAAAGAAAGATAGGTATATCAGTCTTGGGAGAAATAGGCATCTCAGTTGGTCTGCTTATCTATTTTACATAGATTTTTGCAGATTTCCAGGTGTCCTCATAATGAATGTGTGGGTCCTCAACTGCCTTGTCCCAGATGCAATTCTGGTTTTTGCAGCTCCATCGTCTCAAAATATACATTTTATAGGTGTATAATAATGCCCTCAGGTAAATAGTTTTGCAACTTGCAAATATGGTTAAAATCAACACAAGATACAAACATTAAACACAGCACTGTTTTCCAGTCTTGAAATATATACACCTGGATTCAATTACCTTTTGTTACAGTTCAGGAATCAAGCTTATTCGCGTACAAACATGAAGCTGGAACATTTCTGTAATGATAGTTTTATTATTCGGTTTGGCAGGTTTCATCACAAGAAGATGAGATGTTTTATTCAGCTCTAGTGTTCTTAACCTATAGAAAGTGTTAATTACAACAGAAATGATATTGGTGAACATATTAGAAGTTTTCAAATTTAATTATCTGCTACTGACATGAATATGTAGCTGTTTTAATCTCCTTGTGGGACTTCCCCTTCAGGCGGAAACAATTACAAAGAGGGAAACCATATACATCAGGGGTTAGAAGCATGTTATAGTACGTACCTAAAATTGAACTGCCTACTTCATTCATTCACAAGATTTTCAACAAGATTTTCAAAGAATGTCACATGTCTGTTGGTTGTTCAATCCTATTCTTGAAAAGTTTCACTAGGATCTCTTACCTACACCAAAACAGATTAGTTATGATCAGATTGTTATAACATATGAGCAAAGTATATAGTGTGTATACCTCAGATACTCTCGAAATCTAGGAAATAATTTTGATGGTGGGAGGTAGGGAGCGTGGGATATTTCTCAAATCCAGTGGAACCTAAAAGCCAAAATGAATATCAACCAGGCTATATTCCACTTGACAATAAGACGAACTTAAATGCTATAATTAAAAATAAGAGTTACTTTAATCAAATACTGAACCCCCATTGTGCAAATTATCCTAGCAGTGTTTTGCATAATCATCATGAATTTATAATGCCTAAAGATACAAAATGAAGCTTACCTTGAATATATGAAAATGTAAGGGTATTACTATATAATAGTAATTGGTAACTAACAGACAGCAGGTACTCTGCAATAGTAGTATCCAACTGCATGACAAGATGTCCATTGACTATCACTTTTATATGAGAGAATTAATATATCATTTCTGCTTTTTTGGGGTGCATGATCGTTAGGTGAATAGTGACTAACACTGTCAAATTTTGACTGAAATACAGTTGCCTGTGTACACATTTTTTTTTATTCCAAAATGTTGCAATGCAAGTAAGCTCTTATTCATATGAATGTATGTGAATGTCTCTTCACACAAGGTTATATATGGTCAAATGAGACCAGTAAATTCAATAAATGCACATGAGATATAACTGAAATAATGTGGAATAAGAGTTAGTATCCTAGAAGTCGAGCACTGAGACAATTAATCAAATGAGATAAACAAGTTTAGGTGACTGCACGAATAGGGCTAAGAATATACACACAGAAATGGTTACCTTGTGTGAATGTAAGAAGGGAAATGGCCTGTAAATACATCTTCTTTGTTGCAGTTTGCCTGTTTCTTTTGCTCAGTGAATAAGGAACCCTTTGTATTTTTAAAAGTGGGAACCACCCGAAAAATAGTGCTCTTGGGAGAATAAGGAAAAGCCTTAAATGTCCAGACTAGGTATTAAAATCGATTTTAGATACGGGAATAACGTAGCTGAAGTCGAATTTCTAAAATCGAGGTACTCACCCGTCTGGACGGCGCGGCATCGATGTCTGCGGCTCTCCGTGTCGATTCCGGAACTCCGTTCGGATTGATGGAGTTCCGGAATCGATGTAAGCGCGCTCGGGGATCGATACATCGCGTCCAGACTAGACGCGATATATCGATCCCCGAGCAATCGATTTTAACCCGCCGATGCCGCGGGTTAGTCTGGACGTGCGCCTAGATTTCCCTAGGCCTATGTCTCTTGGTACCTACGTTCCCAAATGCTCCTTTGCTCTCTCTCTCTCCATCAGAATAAGTGAGCCCTTCCTGTTTTATATTATGCTCAAAAAGTGAAGTGCAAATATTGATTACTCACTGCATTCACACAAAATATTAATTGGATTAATGTGAACAAGGAATGCTTTTAGTGGAAATCATGATACACTTGAAGGCAATTGATTGAAAAAAGGGGATGCATTTGAGTACGTTATTCTCCAGAAATACTTTGTCCAGCCCATGATGATTGTTGTCATTGTTTGGTGATTTGTTTTAATTTAAAACTCTGAAGCTAATTAGAAGACAATATTCTGTTTATTCATTAGAGATAGATGAAAGCCAGAGTGACCACACTTTTTATGCAGGTGAGGTATAGGTGATAGGCATAATCCCTCCTGTAATCTGGGACTAAGGATGAGAGAGTAGCATAATCCCCTTATCCTGAAAGCCACTACTCCATCCTGTGATCTGAAATACCAAGCACAGCCCCTTCACTTTACTTCCACGGGTTACCAGGGCCACTAGAGCTCTCATGCTGCTGTCCCCATGTCACCTTTCATGCTGGTCTATTCAAAGTTGGTGTGGGGAAGGCTGCCCTCCTGGTGCCCCAGGGCAGACAGAGGGCTGCCTGCATGGAGTTTCAGTGGTATGCAGAGTCTTGCAAAGATAATACCATGGTGAATTTCATCCTATGTGCAGATAAGAGAACTTTATCAAAAACATTGATAGTGACATAAAAACCACTAACAACCAAAACACCAATCATCTCAAACACTTAAAAGTTGTTTCTCTTCCTTGTATGAAAGAATAACCTAAAAGCAAGGTGCTAACTCCAGGATGAGGGTCTGCAGTGTGGTCAGAGAACGGACTTCTGTGATCAAAGAAGCATTGGCACCAGTATGCTAAATCACCTTCCTAGCTGAGGAAGGGACAAAGACAAAGTGTCAGAGGAGACTATTAAGGATCATTCATTCTTTTTTTGGATTAGATAATGAGATTCTCTTTGGAATGCAAATGAATATTCATGAGAGGTTTTCATTTATGAAAAGAGCTTCATCAGTTGTGACAAAACTATCCAGCAAAATATGATAAGGTTGCTATCCTAATTCAGAAAATAAGCGCTTCTTATTTGAAGAAGAATTTTTAAGTTTCTATTATGTATTGCTTTTTTAAAAATAAGTCTTTATCTCAAGCAATTCATCAAAGTTCTCTGAGATCTGCATAAGAATGCCCCCTTTATTGATCTCAATCAAGAAATTTCAGAGAGAACATGTTAACATGTTTCTTATTTGAACCAGAACAAAGGAGTCTTATCTCTATACTTGTCTCTTTACATGAACCAATGATTTAGGAGCCATTGATTAATCAAATGCATATGGTTGCATTGTATTAATTTTTGTTTCAAATAGAGCAAATGAGTAAAATAAAGCAGTTTCTGAATGGAGTTTCAGTAACCTATCTCTGCACCCAGCTTCAGGGTTTTTGTGTGTGATATTTTAATTAATTTCCATTCTTTCTGCCTAAAGTGCTAGCTGGTCTGCCTTGCTTCATTTAGTGAATACAGTACCAAATTCCAGATAGTTGATAGAGATATCTGTCTGCCTATATGAAACTAAATATCCACCTTCCCATAAACCTATGAAAATAACACACAGTCATTTAGAAAACAGGGAATTTTAATCGGTATTCCTAACTTTTATATAAAACTGTTCTCCCATATTACATCCATTGGGGAAACCTTACACTAGGGAGAAACTTATACCTCTCTCTCTCTCTCTAAAGAAGAGGGTAAGAGTTAGGCAAATGCATCTTCTGCTCATAGAGTTAGAGCTTGATTGCATTGGCCTTTAGTCGGAATTAAAAGTGAGTCAGATTCATATCCAGCCTGCAGTGATATAGCCAGCAGATCCATACTGACGAGGATTTCCCTCTTCATAGTAGAATCCTGATGCGTTGTAGGCCCATCATAATGGTTCCTATTACAGTTCCCTCTCAGTCTCTGGATTGTCGGTAGCTCACAGAAGAGCAACAATCAAGCTGCTCTGCCTTGTGCCCAAGACAGTGCTGCTGCCGGTGAACCCCAGGATTGGGAAACCACCAATAATTTGTCCACTTACTTCTAGAATTGTGCTAAGCACAGCTGATCTGATACTGGGCTGCTATGTTCATTTTTGGATTCAGTATTGGAATTCAGTAGAATCAGGTAGTTGAAGGTAATTTAGAGAAGAGTCACACAAATGGTTAAGGAGCCATAAAGACTTCATTCATCAGGAAATTTTGTAATGGCTTGACCAAAAAAACGATAAGGAAGTAGATGGTAATCATATTAAGTATGTTAGGTGTGAACTCTAAAAAAAGGTATAGGAATTTTGAGGTGATACAATAATAGAAATAAGGGCAAAATAGCCTAATTATTATTTTGCTATCAAGACAACATTTCCAATGGTGAGCTAGAAGACAGGCATTGTAATAAACATAGTAGGCAGGACTGGCACTACGTAAATGCAGCTTTTGGCTATTGCTGAGTAAGAGAAAGAGCTGAGATCTTGAGACTGTCTATGGAGAAGTGACAAGAGAATCTATAAACTGATTCACAACTATCATAATTGTGACCGATACTGCCAATATATTGTCAGTTCTCTTCTTAGATAAGATGATCTCCTTTCCCTTGGCACAGCCTCCTGTTCTCTCCTGCTTGCAGGCCTATATCCAACTTGCTTTTCAGTAACCTAGAGGCATCAGTCTTTGCACCCTTCCTTTAGTCACGTTACATATTGCAGATTTCATTTATTTTGAGGTAAATGCCTACTTGACCAATTTGCTCTGCCTGAGTCCTGAGTTTTTTCATTCCCATCACTGTAAACAAATAGCGCCTGAACCCACAAGATGCCAAGAGCCATAGATTCCCATTAACTGCATGTGTGTTGAGCGTTCTTTGAAATGTTCGGATTCTGCTGAACACACATTTAAGGTTAGTGCCTTAATAATACTGGGTCAAATTCATCCCTAACAGTGCTTACAATGGTGTGAATCAGGGCTGCTGTTTGTTCTTATTTTTGTTTTTTTTAATATTTAAATACAATTTCCTTCTGCAACATTGAATTTTGAGATCACAAATTTGCCATGATTTTTATGCTAGTAGTATACTCTTTTCTCTGACTAATCCAAGTATGTATCATAAAATTTGAGATGGGCCTAGACTAGAATAATTAACCAAATCCTCACCTATGACTTTGGGAAGTGGCTCAGTGGCCTGGATGTTTTGAAGTAAAACATTGACTGATAAGATGTTTTCAGACTCAAACAAAAACCACCTCCATTCTGGTTTACTTGTCTTGAGAGAGAGAGCAGCAGTATTAATCAGCAGTTACCACACGTTGTTTTCTGAGATCACTTATTTCTACTTCTTCTAAGTACAGGGAGATAATGTAATATTTCACGAACAATGATATCGGTAAAAGTTGACTCTTTAATAGTAACCACAATGTATATATGTGGTTGGGTCTGTAATGTGTGTCTAAGTATATAGGGGTGTGTGTGTGTGTGTGTGTATACATGCAAAGAGGAGTGTGTGTCATTTTTTCTGCATATACTCAAATATCTGTATTTATTTTTCCTGGTACATGAAGCTGTTATGTTTAGAGTAGGTCTACTGTAGTATAATTACTATTAACATGTGACATTGTATTTAGGTATCTAGATTCAAGTAGACATACAGTACGGTAACAATATGCTACAATGTTGCCACAAAGCATCTTTATTCTACTTCCTATGGGATCTAAATAAATTATTAAACCTCTAAGACACCATTCATGGGATACATAAGAAAAGAGCATACAGAGTATAGAAGAGCTCAAGAAAGTGCTGACGTTTTTCAGTACTGTCATCCATCACCATAATGAGCACCCAAAATCCCTTTGAAAATTAGATGTCTGTGATTACACAGATTTCATAGCGTAGGGCCCTTCTGTATCTGATTCTGAAATATATTAATATGAATGTTATGCTAATATGTATGCTTTTGACCTAGAGTTTATCTCAAAGATGCAAGAGGATATTGCCTCATTAACTCACTCACAAAGCAAAACTGCCTTCACTTTCTCACTTCATTAGGTGAAATTGTTGCTCTTCTTCTTTATTGGGAGGAGCACATAAACACGAGTCTTTCAAGATATGTTGCATATATCAGCCTCATGTAGTAGTTGCTTCATGCATGAATATATAATAGTTATAAAAAATTAGTATTCAGCTCTAATTCTCTCCAGTCTAATGGATAGTGTTTTGATGGATTTTGGAGTTTCTAGTCTGTCTGGGAATTTTAGTGATGGGGTATAAAGCAGACCGAAAACAGCTTGAATTTCATAAGCTAGTTGACCTTGCAGCTCTGATAAGCAGAAAACGTTTGTTGTTAAACTGTATAGATGTTCCTGTCAAGCAGTGAAATGACTTAGTGTATGTCTCCGCCAGCATAAAGCAAAAAGCACAGATGTCACTTTAAATAGCCAAAATTGGCAATGCATTCTTAGTATTAAATTTCTGTAGGACAAAAATACATTTTTTTCAGCCGTCTTAAAATTTTTAGTAACCACAAAATAATTCTGAATTTATTTACATATCTATGTTGCAATTACTTGATGGCTTTGGACATCACATTATGTTTTGTCAAGACTTTACACCACAAAGAGCAGATTGTTCTAACCAAACTTTAAAAACATTGCCTGTACATTTGCATACCCAATTTTGCATGTAATACAGTACTTGTTAGACTGATTGAGCTCCTACTGCATTCAATAGGAATCTTTCCATTGGATTATACCTATTGTCATTTGCTTCCTTGTTTTTTGTTTTTGTTGTACCCATCTCTTGGGATTCTTTTATGAAGTTTGTTTCAGTCCACAAAATCAGTTGTTATAGAACAACCAGACGTATAGCTGCTTATCTGTGATTTGATTAGTCTCAGTCTTAGGCTATGTGTACACTGCACACCTTACAATGGTCTGGCTGGGCTGTTGCAGCCATGCTGTCCGAAGGTAAGCAGTGTAGCCACTCTTTGTTGCCGGGAGACAGCTGTCCTCGTGACAAAATAAAACCACCTCCAATGAAGGGTGGTAGCTTCGTCGCAGGGAGCATTTAGAATTGGTGTATACATATTTCTACCTGTATAGAGAGAGTGAGGTCTGCAGGGGCCTGAAAGGTGGTGCTTATGCTGACAGAGACTGGTGGTTTTCAGGGAGCTAATGCACAGCAGGCACAGGCAAAACAGCTTCACACAAAGGGCAGGTGAGGTGCCTCACAACCCTGGGTACTCCATAGGATTTTATTGAGGTAAAGGCCTGCTATTCCTAACAGAACAGTACAGACCAACTTGTAAGAGTCAACTCAGGGGCATGGCTTTTGCTGAACACCACAGCACACAGATAAACTTATACTTGTTTTCATTATAAATGTATTAAAGTGGTAGTAAGAATACTGGAAACAAATGGTTACATATCAAATTAAATCATGCTTTCTAGAGACTAAACATAACTAGCAAGTTAACCTTGTATCTAAAGAAGTTTTTCTTACCCAAAGTTCTATTCAGCATTTTCAACCAAGCCAAGCTGAGAACCTTGTTTTATAAAGGAAAAATCTCTGTCTGTTTACCTTGGCATCCTTCACAGAGGAAGTCTTTCTTTACCCTCCAAATATAGTAGAGCAAACCTTTGATATAAACCTCCCACTGCTTTTTATGTCTTCCTATTAATTTCTTTCTGAAGTTCTCACAATCCTTCATTTGCATTCAGTTCAGACTGATGATAGGAGACCCATTCAGATGATGGATAAACGTTTCTTGTCTGACAGAACCTGTATTTTTCACCTTTGCTGGTGACCCAGTACCTAGACATAGATTTTAAGAACAGATTTTCTGTGTGTGTACACACATACAACTCCTTATGGTACATGCATTTCACAATGACATTGATGACTAATGTGACTCTGACTTTTGAGAGCTCACATGTAAATAAACGAGACATCAAGTTTAGTCTTGAAATTAGATGAATGTTTCTAACTATCAGAGGAGTGAAGTTCTGGAATAGCCTTCCAAAGGGAGCACTGAGCACAAAAAAATCTAACACATTTCAAAAATGAGCTTGATAAATTTATGAAGGTGATGGTATGATGAGGTTGCCTACAATGGTATGTGACCCATCTGCAACTGCTATTAGTAAATATCTCCAAAGGCCAGATATGGAACACTAGGTTGGGAGGGCTCTGAGTTGCTACGAGAATTCTTTCCCAAGTGTGTGTATGCATGCTCAGGGTCTGTTAGCTATATTTGGGCTCAGGAAAGAATTTCCCCCCAGATCAGTTTGGCAGAGACCTTTGGTGGTGGGTTTTTTGTTTTGTTTTTTGTTTTGCCTTCCTCTGTAGTGTGGGAATGGGTCACTTGCTGGTTTTGTACAAGTGTAATGGTGGACTCTCTGTAACAAGAAATCTTTAAATCACGATATGAGGACTACAGTAACTCAACTAGAGGATATAGGACTGTTACAGGAGTGGGTGGGTGAGGTTCTCTGGCCTGCAATGTGCAGGAGGTCAGACTAGATGATCATGATGGTCCCTTCTGGCCTTAAATTCTGAGTCTATGATACTGTTTAATTAGAATGTATATATGTAAACTAAGGAGATTTCTTCAACTCATATGTATTCCATCTGTGCCATGTGCCAGCTGGCACTTTGATTCCTGGGTGTCACAAATGCTTGTATTTTTATGGCCAGTCTTATTTTTTCCCTCTATGCAGCTGCTGTGGCAGCCAGTACAGGCCACTTCTGGGTGAAATGTTCCAAAAGGAGCCTGGTTGCTGCTACTCAGCTCAGGGAGGAGTAGAACATTCATGCTGGAGGATTTGCATCAGGCAAAAGTGAATTTGTATGGGAGAATTTAAAGGAAGTTGAAGGCTGGCTATTAATTAAAAACAGTACTTGCCCGTTTTCCTCTCCTGAAAAGATTCCCCTCATTGAGAGGGGTAGCAGTATATAAAAGGCCTTGTTTCAATCAGAGGTGCACTACATTTCCAGGAGCACAAACATATACCAACTTTTACTGTTAGTAAGTTAAGGATAAGATTTTATCCTCAAATACTCATGCACAACTGAAATTCAGGTGTGTGTATGCATGCACACGTGTGTGTGTGTGTGTGGTCTGAAGGAAAAATTTTACCTTATTTTATTGCTACTGTAATACTACATTATGGAGAGACTAATAGATATCTAACACTATAAAATGCAGCCATAAGTAAATTAAGCCTTTTAGTAAAGTAACAAAGTAAGTAACAAAGTTGGATGACTTATTAATATCAACAGAACCCAGTGATGGAACTCTCTAGTTGTCTATGTACAGTTAAAGGTTGTTGCAAATACAACCAAAATTATTTTATAGATCTTTTTGGCTTAAGTATTTTATGTGGCCCATTCTTGGTTTCATTAGTGCAGTAGTAACAAAAGATAGGTCCAAGGTACAAAGTTTGGCCATACATAGGTCATACTTGGTCACTAGGGAGTATGCACTGATCCTGATTTGGACTACACTCTTCCAAAGTTCTGAGTGCTTGGAACAAGAATTCTTGGTTGGGTCCCATTTTTTTTTCTTTTCTATTTGCCAATAACAAAAGGTAAAACAGAAGTTTAAACTGTTTCACTACTAATTTTTTCAATCTAGAGTAAATAAACAATTTAAAAACTAAGGCACAGATCCTGCTGTCCTGAAGTCAATTAGAGTTTTGCACTCAGATATTATTGTGAAGGCTGCCAATATAATGACATAGCTAGAATGTGATCTTGCCATAAATCTGATGTAGCCAGGGGCAATAGTTACTGAAAACCCAGAGTCAGTTGTCAGTTTCAGCTTTTTTAAAACTCATGTAAACTGCTAAGAAAGATGTTACAAACACAACATTTTGTTTTAGTATTTACAATTCATGACAAATTCTCATTGTTCATTTGGTGGTGTGTCTACTAACTGATAGTAAGATTTCTTTGTTATGGAGTTAACCTTATACTATCTATATTATTAAGTAATTAATTTGGGCCTCAATTTTCTAGAGAAGGTAATCTGTTTGTCTCAGAGCAACCAAAGAGTAACTGGCATTTGAATGGCTTCCAGTTTCTTCCTAGTGTGTGGCACTATATTCTGAGGAATAGATGTTACTTACCATAGAACTTAAATGTCTTTTTTTGACAAATTGCAAGAGACAGACCCTTAGGAGATGTGGCCTCATTAGCATGCAGCTTATATTATTTTACAAGAATGTTTGATTCTTTACACTTTTGGAGTGGGGTGGTAAAATATTGGTAGTAAAGGACAGAGAAATAAGAACATTTGGCAGAATAAAACCAATGGTTTAAAAAGCTTAAATCTGTTTTCTTGATCTGTTTTCACTATATGTATTACAGTCCTAGTAGCTCTATATTTTTAAGGATGGATGCAGTGATTGTAGAAATGATTTTATCTCTTCAGTTGCCAAAGGAACGGCAGAGAATTTTAATTTTACACAGCACATTTCGTAATCAAGGTATCACAAAGTGCTCTTCCCAAGTCATGATACTGGTGGTAGGCAGTGACTGAATTACCATGCTAGTTCGGTGTCTATAATGTACTCATCTTCAGGTGCATTTTAGGGTCAGATTGTGCTTCGCTCTTATGTGGTTGCCATATGATGTGGTGGCATGGTAGGCACAAGGAGTTATCTTCTTACCTTGCTAGGCCTGTAATAAGGATCAGGCACAATTCAGTTCCTATGCTCATGGTAGTGCAGGAACTGCCTCCTTCCTCCTTCCCCAGTGCACACAGTGCCATAGCCCCATCCTTCCCTTTGCAATAGCTGCACCTGAAGGGCTAGAACAGTGGGCACAGGCCATTTGCATGGTAAGGAGCTCAAAGGTAAATTCTGCCTCTTTGAAGCAGAATTCACCCATGAAATCTCTCAGGGATAGTGCAGCTTAACATTGCCCCTAATGGTACTCTGTTTCTACAAGCACTCAGGCTGGAGGCCAGGTTCTGGGACCCTTCCCCCTTGCAAGGTCCCAGAGCCAAGCCTCCAGCCTGAGTGCAAATGTCTACACTGCAGCTGTATAGCCCTGCAGTCTGAGCCCAATGGGCCCAAATCAGGTGACCTGGGCCAGCTGTGGGTGTTTTGTGGTGGTGTAGATATACCCTGAGGGAGAATCAAGAGGATTTAATTCATTAAGGGCTTGTCTATGTGGTGACCCTCAAGAAAATTAATCCAATATAACTAAAGGTGTAAATGTTAAGTGAATTAGTTAAAATTCATTAAACTCGTGTGTGGATATCAACTAAACTAGTTAAAGTGGCCTTAATTTGGTTTAGTTTAATTCACATTAAAATAAACAAATTAAGGCCACTTTAATTCTCAACAAATGTCTCCACACAGGATTTAATGCAGTTTAATTCATGTCTTTTAGTTCATTTGGATTAACTTTCCTGAATGTGCCTGGTTAGACAAGTTCTTAGTGTCTCATTACCCATAAATCCCCAAAGCGTGCATGGCAGTGGCCGTTTATGTCAGCGCTTGCACCTATTCTGCATATAAACTCAAGGTCATAAGCAATACACAATAATCAGAAAGAAACAGAATGGATGTCACAT
The DNA here is from genome assembly GCF_025201925.1 of Gopherus flavomarginatus. Lineage (NCBI taxonomy): Eukaryota > Metazoa > Chordata > Testudines > Testudinidae > Gopherus > Gopherus flavomarginatus. Next base: position 187,334,091 of record NC_066617.1, read on the forward strand.
TTTTTCAAAACTATTGGTCTATATTGTTAACAAAGAAGATAAGAGAGATAATGTGTGTCTTTCACTGCAGAACACAGCAGTAAAAGAGACATGTTAATGCCTTTGTCACAGACCTTAGGCTCAAAGCATGGTCAGGTAACTTTGAAGTACACATAGCATCACTGATTCAGAATCAAATAGCATTTGAAGCTAAAGATTTTTTTTTTAAAGAAAAATCAGAGGAAGGTGATTAAGAGACTCAGAGGTCATGCTGGATGGTGCAATAAAAATTTGTCAAGCCAATGAAGACAGTACAGTTGCTTTAGAGAAAAATCTTTGCTGCTAAGTTCTCCCATTTTCTGATCAATTTGATCAAATAATAGTGAGAATGGACAATTTGGAGGGAAGAATTGTGTGCTTTCAGGGACAATTTGTTCACACTGAGGAAAATTGGAGCAGCAGACTGAGGAGTTTCATAGAAGTTTCCAATAGGTTATTTAAACTCGTGAGTAGCCACAGTAAGCAGTTGGAAAACTAAGTAAAAGCCACAGCTTGTAGCTCCTTGAAAAGTGCAAGTGAGAAGCCTTGCTCAGTTTTTAAGATAATAATGCATTTCTGGGCTGCCTTATGTCTGAGTTTCTCAAAGCTGTTTACAAGCACTAATGAGTTAAGACTCACTACTCCTCTGTGAAGTAAGTATTATCAACCTCATTTTATGGATGAGGAGTCCAAGGTGCAGGGTTTAAGTGTACATGCTCCCTTTTTTGTTTTAATTGTTTAACACCATTTGACACTAGGGAAACACAGATGAAGTTCTTGGCAGGTAAGTAAAGAGAAACCAGTTTTTCAGATTTTTTTGCATGCTAAGCTATACTTTAAAAAAATAAAAACTTAAATTTTTGTGGATGCACAATTAATTGTGAGCACAAATATTACTAATAAGGGATCTAGCACCTAACTGTGCTCACAAGCCAGGTGGTCAGATGACTAAGCTGTAACATTTTTACCTGAAACAGAAAGGCCAAGCTCATAATGTAAACATGTTTGTGGGTTTTAGCCTCCTCTTCTGTTTCTGACTTACAATGTCACATTTTTGATAGTGTATTTATTTACAAAAAATTGTTCTTTAATCTATCAGTGATTTTGAGAATTTTAATGTGCTTGCAGGTAGTATAGAAGTTTCATGCTGACTGGAGCAATAGGAGAGAGTATGTAAACTAGAGATGACATTTACCTTTTTTTCATCATTTCAGGTGGAAAAATCATTAATAAAGATGTTGAACAAAACTGGCCCTAGGACTGACCCCTGGAGCACTCTACTTGATGTTTTCTTTAGTCAGATTTGACCAGTAAAGAACTGCACAAGCTAGTCTTGTGGATATTCCATTTTCTAGATGTCTTTGGTGGTTGAGGTTCTTTGGACTATGTTATGTGGAAAGTCAACTTGGATTATTTTAATGGTCCCCATCTGACCTTAAAAATCTATGGGTCCAATTCATGTGGAGTGTACATGCTCCTTTTTTTATTTTAATTGTTTGACACCATTTGACATGAGAGGCTTTGGCTACTTAAGAAGTGATATTTTACATAAAAATTAGATCAATTCTGAATTTCTCTATAGCAAAGAGATTAGATTTCCAAGCATTTTGCAGGAGGTGGACAACTGCCTTGTGAACACATCTGACAGAACTGTATTTAATAATTCTAGTATTACAAATTGTCTCATGTTTATATATAGGTGCCCTTCTGTTTTGTGCAAGCAAATTCCTCCATTCCAGGATGAACGAACACTAATATATTTGCAGTACTATTCCTTCAAGCATGTAGAGGTTCATAGGATATTGCACTTTGTGTAGTCATTTATACCAGTACAAAGAGGGTGGCAAAAGCCATTTTACTCCAGTGTAAATGACTACAGAAGATGTAAGGCAATGGGGAATTGGACCCATATCTTTTTAAGGTCAGATGGGGACCATTAAAATAATCCAAGCTGACTTTCCACATAACATAGTCCAAAGAACCTCAACCACCAAAGACATCTAGAAAATGGAATATCCACAAGACTAGCTTGTGAATTTCTTTACTGGTCAAACCTGACTAAAGAAAACATCAAGTAGAGTGCTCCAGGGGTCAGTCCTGGGGCCAGTTTTGTTAAACATCTTTATTAATGATCTGGATGATGGGATTAATTGCACCCTCAGCAAGTTCACAGATGACACTAAGCTTGGGGGAGAGGTAGGGTATGGATAGGGTCCAGAGTGACTGAGACAAATTGGAGAATTGGGCCAAAAGAAATCTGATGAGGTTCAACAAGGACAAGTGCAGAGTTCTGCACTTAGGAAGAAAGAATCCCATGCACCACTACAGACTGGGGACCGACTGGCTGAACAGCAGTTTTGCAGAAAAGGACCTGGGGATTACAGTGGACGAGAATCTAGATATGAGTAAGCAGTGTGCCCTTGTTGCCATGAAGGCCAATGGCATATTGGGCTGTATTAGTAAAAGCACTGCCAGCAGATAGAGGGAAGTGATTATTCCCCTCTATTTGGCACTGGTGAGTACTGTGTTCAGTTTTGGTCCCTCCACTACAGAAAGGATGTGGACAAATTGGAGAGAGTCCAACGGAGGGGCAACAAAAATGATTAGGGGGCTGGGTCACATGATTTACAAGGAGAGACTGAGGGAACTGGGGTTATTTAGTCTGCAGAAGAGAGGAATGAAGGGGGATTTGATAGCAGCCTTCAACTACCTGAAAGGGGGGGTTCCAAAAGAGATGGAGCTCGGCTGTTCTCAGTGGTGGCAGATGACAGAACAAGAAGCAATAGTCTCAAGTTGCTGTGGAAAAGGTCTTGTTGGATATTAGGAAACACTATTTCACTAGGGGGGTGGTGAAGCACTGGAATGTGTTGAAATCACCATCCTTAGAGGTTTTTAAGGCCTGGCTTGACAAAGCTTTGGCTGGGATGATTTAGTTGGAACTGGTCCTGCTTTGAGCAGAGGATTGGACTAGATGACCTCCTGAGGTCTCTTCCAACCCTAATATTCTATGATTCTATGATTTGATGTAATATAAAATCGTTAATTATTTGCTACTATGCTAGAGGTTTCCATGCTATCAAGCATATTGGTTGCTACATGAAACTCATATTCACATAATGGGTGACATAGCAGCAGTTCAACAGATAATTTGCATCAACTGATGACCTCTCAACATATTACCTAGTGCACTGTGTTTCCCAGTTTAAGGCACAGATCAAAAGCCACAAGACTGCCAACAGATTAGGTCTAAATTCTAATGTCAGTTATAACATTATAACCCTTTTGAAGTGAATTTGCAGAATTGTTACTAAGTATAGAAACTGAGCCTTAAGCACTTCAGGGCAAGATTCTCGTCTTCATACATGTCTGTAAAGAGCCAAGCATGCTTGTAATATTAAAATAAATTATGATTAACAATCCAATCACTTTCCATTAAAATGGACAAGATATTGGGCAGTAGGAAGAAAGCGTCAACACACATTTATAACAACTGAAAGAATAAGGTGGATAACAGTGACAATAATCATTGTTCCCATTACAACATTAATAATTACATTAGACCAGATTGTGAGCCCCTTACCTGCATTTGTGAGCTGTTGTTCATGAGTAGTATCATTAAACCCTTTTATAAGTTAAAGCATATCATCATGCCCCATTGCACATCTTGGTTTGTAAATAAGTGCATATAATATATTAATTGATAAACCTCCTTGTGTATATATTCCTGTCTGCAACTGAATTGATTATCAGTCTCCTTTTAATATATTTAAAGAATGGAGGGACAAATGTATATTGCAATTTGCTGCAATGTTATTTTTTATTTATATTCACAAGATTGTTTTCTACATAGGTCACTGTTAAAGGGCTCTTTTTATAAATGGAAAAAAGGACAAAAAATCTTATTTCATATTGTGATAGCAATACTCTCACAGAATTACATTATTTGCCACAAAAAGAAATAAAAATGCCATTACACATGGGCACCAGTATTCAAACCTCTTTACACGCTATTATGTGGATCATTTATTTTTGATCTTGCTAGTGTATGGTTATGAAAAGTATATTTGCTGGCATTTCACACTGAGTCTGAAACCCTCAAGACATGCATTTTTAAACCAGTAGTATAATTTTTTTTCTTATGTTATCTGCAAATATTTATAGAAATCTGTTTGGGAGTGCAGGTCTATGAGCACTAGTACCCCAAAGACGCTAGAGCAAACAGCAGGATTTTTGGTAGTAGCACATACTTTAGTATGTGAGTAAATTGCAAGAAGCTCCAATTTCTGAGAGAACAATATAAATACGATTCTATTTTCTGATTTTACCTTTTTTATTAGGTTAGACATTCTTTTAGACTGAGCTTTGTTAGAGCAGTAGTAGCCCAAGGCAAGTTGGTTCAAGACGAGACATCATAAAATCTGGAAGATCTAAAGGGAAAATGACTGAGGAATGACAAAGGCTTGTCATTATTTTGTAGCTGAATTTGTTCATAGTAATACGATTAGATGTAATATGTGAACAATGTGTCCAGACAGAACTTCCATACAAAAAGGCTGACTATTTGTTCTTTGTTTTGTGTTAAAGATAAAAGTGTTCTCTGCTGTCAGTGTGGCTTGTGTGGTGAAATTAAATCAGGCCTTGATGTTCCCATCATGCTTCAACACCATGGAATTTTCAAACAAACAGCTTCAATTTTTTCAGTATTTATTAGTTTACTAATCTGTAATGGTCTCAGTACAATTGAGAATATAGAATGAAAATAATCAGACACATGATCTGTCGCTCTCAGATGCTTTAATTATTGAGCTGGTTTGAATGTCTTTAATATTAATCTTCCTTTTAAAGAACTACTTATATATACTTTGGGATTTTCCAATGTTTTAACATTAATTTAAAAATCTCATGCTAATGCAATGCTGTGAAACAGATTCTAAAAATTACAGAAATCAGGAACTACAAAATTATGGAATGGTAACAGGTCCCGCAGTCTCTTCAATGGCAGCTATAGGCCAAGCATGGACCTTGTCCTAATCCTATTTCAGCATAGAATAAGGTAATTCTGGGAAGCGACATTTCCAGTTGAATCCTGGGAAGTGTAGACTATTGCAAGGCACACTGGGAAGGATTGCCAGTGAGTAGAAGGAACAGCCTCTTGTCAGCATGCAGAGAGATCAGAATGAGGTAAGAACTGGACTGGGGCTCTACCATCAAGAGAGCTGGGGAAGTGACCTATGTCAAGCTCTGGATAAGGGGAAGGAATTCTAGGGATGGATTTTTTTAAGGCCTAATCCAGGAGATGGAACACTGTAAAGCAGCACAGGATGAGCGGACCTAAGGGAAGGGGGGGAATGACAACGAAAAGGGGTGCTTCAAACATGTCAGACAAAAATAAAAGATCAAAGACAGTGTGGGTCCACTGTTCAATGAAGAAGGTGAGCTGGTAACAGAAGATGATAGGAAGGATCAGCTGCTCAATGTCTACTTTATTTCCCTCTTCTCGCAAAAAATAACATGTGACTGGACGACTAGCGAAATTACCATAGATAATAAAGGGACAGGGATTCAGATTGGGATAAGTAAAGAACACATCAGAGATCTTCTGACCAGTTTTGAATGAATTCAAACCAGAAGGGCCTAATGCTATTCACCCTGGGGTGCTGAAGGGATAAGATGAAGAAATCTTAAAGCACTGGCAATAATATTTGCAAACTCATAGATGACAGAAGAGGTCCTGGAGGAATGGAGAAGGACTGGCATAATGCCCATCTTTGAAAAGGGGGACCTGAGGAATTGTAGACTGGTCAGTCTTACTTCAGTGCTTGGGAAGCTACTGGAGCAATGCATATATTCAACATGTATCTAACTGGCGATGAAGGGGTAATTACTTGCAGTCAACATGGATTTGCTAGGAACAAATCATGCCAACTGGCTTGATTTCCTTCTTTAACAGTGTAACTGATTTGGTGGATGGGGGGAATGTGGTGGACGTAATACACCTGAACCTTCAGTAAGCTTTTGACACAGTCCCTCATGATATTCTAATAAGTAAGCTGAACAAATGTGGGCTCAGCAGAGATACCATTAAGTGGATATATAATTGGGTGGACAGCCATGGACAAAGAGTAGCTGTTAAAGGAATGATGTCAGATTAGAGGGAGGTCTCAAGTGAGGTTCCACAGGGATCTGTTCTGGGTCTGGTACTGTTTGACATCTTTATTAATGACTTAGATGTATGAATAAGGAGCATATTCATCAAATTTGCAGATGACACAAAATGGGGTGAGCAAGGGGGTGTCGTCACTTTGGAGGATAGAGCTAAGATTCAGAGGGATCTTGATAAATAGGAGAACTGGCCTATAGACAACACAATGAAATTCCACAAAGACAAATAGGACCGGCTTTAGGACATGTGTGGCCTGATTCGAAAGAGCTGCCGCCAAATGCCGCTGAAGACAGCAGTAGCAATTGAGCTGTTGCCAAAGATAGCAGTGGTAATTTGGCGGCAGCTCAATCGGTTGCCACTGTTTCCAGCTGCACTTTGGCAGAGGGGCCTTCCTCAGCAGCAGTTGTCTTCCAGGGCCTTACTTTGAGGGACCGCTCTTCTGGACGCTGTGGGGCCCTCTTAGGCATGGGGCCTGATTCATGGGAGTCAGGGGAATTGGCCTAAAGCCGGCCCTGAAGACAAATATAAGGTGCTGCACTTAGGGAAGAAAAACCAAATGCACAAATACAGAATAGGGTTAACTGGCTTGGCAGCAGCAATGCTGAGAAGGATCTGGGAGTTGTGGTTGATCAACTCCAACGTGAGTCAGCAATGCGATGCTGTTGCCCAAAAAAAGAAAATGCAATTTTAGGTTACATTAACAGAAGCACGGCATGCAAGTCATGCAAGGTAGTAATACCACTCTACTCAGTGATTGTTAGGCCTCAGCTGGGAGTACTGTGCCCAGTTTTGGTCATCATTGTATAGAAAGGATGTGGAGAAACTGGAAATGATCCAGAGGCAAGTGACAAAGATGATCAAAGGGATGGAATGCAAGCCATACACGCAAAGGCTGAAGGAACTGGGTATGTTTAGTTTGGAAAAGAGTAGATTAAATAGGGTTATGGTAGCAGTCTTCAGATACTTGAAAGACTGTCATAAAAAAGATAGAGAAGAGTTGTTCTCTATTGCCAGAGAGGGGAGTATAAGAGGCAATGAGTTCAAACTACAGCATAGCAAACGTAGAGTAAATCTCAGGAAAAACTTCCTAACTGTAAGAACAATATGACAATGGAACAGATTGTCTTGGGAAGTTGTGGAACCTCCTTCACTAGAGGTTTTCAAAAGGAGGCTAGACAGCCACTTGTCTTGGATGGTTTAGACACAACAAATCCTGCATCTTGGCAGGGGGTTAGTTGACCTTTCTGGTCCTTTCTAACTCCATGATTCTGTACTGTAGAAGAACTTTACCACTCAAGCTGTTACTACTCAAGAAAGAGATCTTGGAGTTATTGTGGATAGGTCTCTTAAAACATCCATTCAATGTACAGCGGCAGTAAAAAAAAAGCAAACAGAATGTTGGGAATCATTAAGAAAGGGATAGATAATAAGACATAAAATATCATATTGCCTCTATATAAATTTATGGTATGCCCACCTCTTGAATACTGCGTGCAGATGTGGTCACCTCATCTCAAAAAAGATATATTGGAATTGGAAAATATTCAGAAAAGGGCAACAAAAATGATTAGGGGTATGCAACAGTTTCCATATGAGGAGAAATTAATAAGACTGGGACTTTTCAGCTTGAAAAAGAGACGATTAAGGGTATATGATAGAGATCTATAAGATCATGACTGGTGTGGAGCAAGTAAATAAAGAAGTGTTATTTACTCCTCATAACACATGAACTAGGGGTCATCTAATGAAATTCATAGGCAGCAGGTTTTTAAAAAAATAAAAGGAAGTACTTTTTCACACAACACACAGTCAACTTATGGAACTCCTTGCTAGAGGATATTGGGAGGGCCAAGACTATAACTGGGTTCAAAAAAGAACTAGATAAATTAATGGAGGTAGGTCCATCAATGGCTATTAGCCAGGATGGGCAGGGATGGTGTCCCTAGCCTCTGTTTGCCAGAAGCTGGAAATGGGCGACATGGGATGGGTCACTTGATCATTACCTGTTCTGTTCATTCCCTCTGGGGCACCTGACATTGGCCACTGTCAGAAGACAGGATCCTGGGCTAGATGGACCTTTGGTCTGACCCAAGGTGTGACTTGACTTTCAGTCCTGTGTAATGAATGGGATGGTCTTATGGTCTTATGTTCTTATGACTCTGGGGAGAAGCAAAGCACATGAAAAAAGAGGCCATGGGCAAAGATAGCATTAAAGGCTTTGGATGGGGACTGAATACTAGCTTTCATTTTGGGGGTTCATGTCCAGGAGTTTGAGAGAGAGTAGGAGGAAGCACTCAAGACCAAATCAGATTCTTGTGGGCAAAAGTCGACTGAACTGTGTGGCCTGGGAAAAAGCTGAAAGACTTCTAAGCAACTCTGCAACAGTACTGAAGGGTTGCTTAGAAGTTGCTGAAGAAATGTTACATGTGGGGAAAGATGAAGAGTTGTTTTGTGACTGTCATAAACAGATAGCTAAGGGTTAATGTCTCTTTCACCTAAAGCACCGGACCAGAGGACCAATCAGGAAACCGGATTTTTTCAACTCTGGGTGGAGGGAATTGAGTGTCTGAGTCTTTGTTTTCTGCCTGCCTGCTTTCTCTGAGCTTTGGAGAAGTAGTTCTGCTTTCTAGTCTTCTGTTTCTAAGTGTAAGGACAAAGAGATCAAATAGTAAGTTCTATGGTTTCTTTTCTTTGGTATTTGCATGAATATAAGTGCTGGAGTGCTTTGATTTGTATTCTTTTTGAATAAGGCTGTTTATTCAATATTCTTTTAAGCAATTGACCCTGTGTTGTATCATCTTAATACAGAGAGAACATTTGTATGTATTTTTCTTTCTTTTTATATAAAGCTTTCTTTTAAGACCTGTTGGAGTTTTTTCTTTACTTCAGGAAAATTGAGTCTGTACTCACCAGGGAATTGGTGGGAGGAAGAAATGGGGAGATCTGTGTGTTGGATTTGCTAGCCTGATTTTGCATTCCCTCTGGGGGAATAGGAAAGTACTTTTTGTTTCCAGGATTGGGAACAGAGAGGGGGAGTCTCTCTGTGTAGTTTCACAGAGCTTGTGTCTGTGTATCTCTCCAGGAGCACCTGGAGGGGGGGGGAAGGGAAAAAGGATTATTTCCCTTTGTTGTGAGACTCAAGGGATTTGGGTCTTGGGGTCCCCAGGGAAGGTTTTTCAGAGGGACCAGAGTGCCCCAAAACACTCTAATTTTTTGGGTGGTGGCAGCAGGTACCAGGTCCAAGCTGGTAACTAAGCTTGGAGGTTTTTATGCTAACCCCCATATTTTGGACGCTAAGGTCCAAATCTGGGACTAAGGTTATGATATGAGTGGCAGCGGTGGGATATAGACAGAATCCAGAAGCCAGTAGGAATATTATATTTTTCTCTTCTCTGCTAAGGGCTTTTTAGCAGAGAGAAACAGTTGGTTTTAAAAGGGAACCAGAGAGAATTTTTTTTTCTGCTCTCTCTGGCAGTTTGTGGCTTGCATGTTAAACGAGAAGCCATTACCAAACTGTTGAGGGTCTTTTGTCATGCAATAGCCCTCCCATTAGGAGGCAAGTACCAGCACTTATATGCATGCAAATAAAGTGGTTTTTCTGGTTTCCCTTCATTGAACATTAGCTAGAGAGAGAAAAGGAAAATTAGCTAAAGGCACTGTTGCTAGGCAGACTTCAGGAGGCAACAGAGAACCTGCAGTTCAGAAGATAAACACCGGAGGGCACCCCAACACAAGAAAACAGGAATCATGACTTCTAAGGCAAAAATTGAGGCCAAAGAACAAATCAAAGAAGCTGAACACAGGCGACAACTGGAAATAAAACAAAAAGAGATGGAGATGAAAGAAAGAGAAGAACAGATCAAAGAGGCAGCCTACCAAAGAGAACAGGCAGCCTACCAAAGAGAACAAGCAGCCCAAGAGGCAGCACACAAAAGAAAACTAGAAGAAGAAGAGGTAGCCTACCGAAGGAAACAAGCAAAAGAAGAGTTGGCCCACAGAAGGAAGCAAGAAGAAGAGGAGGCGGCCCACCACCGAGAACTGGAAAAACAACAAAAAGAAAATAAAGAGAAGGAAAAACAGAAAAAACATGAACTGGAGTTGGCAAAAGCTGGGCTGCCTGTGCCAGCCAACCCTAACAACCCGGCGCCAAATATTGCTCCACAGCACAGGAAATTTCCCACCTACAAGGCAGGTGATGACACCGAGGCCTTGTGGGTCGAGGAACCATAAACCCCCTACAGGCCAAGGTGGATGCTATCCAAAAGTGGCCTGTCCCACGGTCCAAAAAGCAGGTCAAATCCTTCTTAGGCTTGGCCGGATACTACAGGCGATTTGTACCCCACTACAGCCAAATCGCTGCCCCACTGACCGACCTGACCAAAAAGACCCAGCCAAATGCAGTTAATTGGACTTATAAGTGTCAAAAGGCCTTTACCCAACTTAAGGCAACGCTCATGTCTGACCCTGTGCTCAGGGCCCCAGACTTTGACAAGCCATTCCTAGTAACCACGGATGCATCTGAGCGTGGTATAGGAGCAGTGCTCATGCAGGAAGCAACAGATCACAACTTCCATCCTGTCGTGTTTCTCAGCAAGAAACTGTCTGAGAGGGAAAGTCACTGGTCAGTCAGTGAAAAGGAATGCTATGCCATTGTGTACGCCCTGGAAAAGCTACGCCCATATGTTTGGGGACGGCGGTTCCAACTACAAACTGACCATGCTGCACTAAAGTGGCTTCATACTGCCAAGGGGAACAACAATAAACTTCTTCGTTGGAGTTTAGCTCTCCAAGATTTTGATTTTGAAATTCAGCACATCACAGCAGCTTCTAACAAAGTAGCTGATGCACTCTCCCGTCAGAGTTTCCCAGAATTCAGTAGTTAAAAAGTGTTCTTAAAATGTACAAGTCTGTTAGTTATATACTTAGGAGTATATGTAAAGGTGTATGTGTTGTATTAATCTGTTTATTTTCAAGTTCTAGAAGGAAATCGCCGCCAGTGAGCTTCCCCACTGTCTGCAATTTGGGGGGCATGTCATAAACAGATAGCTAAGGGTTAATGTCTCTTTCACCTCAAGCACCGGACCAGAGGACCAATCAGGAAACCGGATTTTTTCAACTCTGGGTGGAGGGAATTGAGTGTCTGAGTCTTTGTTTTCTGCCTGCCTGCTTTCTCTGAGCTTTGGAGAAGTAGTTCTGCTTTCTAGTCTTCTGTTTCTAAGTGTAAGGACAAAGAGATCACATAGTAAGTTCTATGGTTTCTTTTCTTTGGTATTTGCATGAATATAAGTGCTGGAGTGCTTTGATTTGTATTCTTTTTGAATAAGGCTGTTTATTCAATATTCTTTTAAGCAATTGACCCTGTGTTGTATCATCTTAATACAGAGAGAACATTTGTATGTATTTTTCTTTCTTTTTATATAAAGCTTTCTTTTAAGACCTGTTGGAGTTTTTTCTTTACTTCAGGAAAATTGAGTCTGTACTCACCAGGGAATTGGTGGGAGGAAGAAATGGGGAGATCTGTGTGTTGGATTTGCTAGCCTGATTTTGCATTCCCTCTGGGGGAATAGGAAAGTACTTTTTGTTTCCAGGATTGGGAACAGAGAGGGGGAGTCTCTCTGTGTAGTTTCACAGAGCTTGTGTCTGTGTATCTCTCCAGGAGCACCTGGGGGGGGGGGGAAGGGAAAAAGGATTATTTCCCTTTGTTGTGAGACTCAAGGGATTTGGGTCTTGGGGTCCCCAGGGAAGGTTTTTCAGAGGGACCAGAGTGCCCCAAAACACTCTAATTTTTTGGGTGGTGGCAGCAGGTACCAGGTCCAAGCTGGTAACTAAGCTTGGAGGTTTTTATGCTAACCCCCATATTTTGGACGCTAAGGTCCAAATCTGGGACTAAGGTTATGATAGTGACATTAACATTTTTTACTTGTCCTGGAGAGGGATGACATTATGGTTAACTGGAAGGCTAAATCCTTCAACCAGAGGGACACAAATTACCATACAGCCAGAGTGAAACAGTCTGCAGGAGGTACCAGAGGGGAGACTAAAGCAGTGATGCTACAAAGGTAAAACCCAGTTACAGGTATCCAAAGTTTATCAGTTTAGCTTCCTTGAACATGATGATAATATTGTATCATGTGCTGTTTTTTTGCCTTAATTATTTATAGCATTTTAAAATTTTTTTACAGTGTGTTAGTGAATTAAGGACCTGATTCTTCAAACAGAAATTTATGGAGATGAGTAGTTTCACTGAAGCCATGTATTTAGGCCAGGTTACTAAATTCATACTAATTGTTAGGCTCCATTTAAAAAAAAATGCTGACCTGATTTCTGTTGGACTTAAGTAGCTAACCTATCTAGTGCTTTTAAAAAATCCCTGTAGGTGCCTGTTTGCATCTTTAAGTGCCTAAATACCTTTGAAAAATCTAGCCTATAGGGCCCAGTCCTATAACTTTACTCAAGTGAGTGGGAGTAATGCATTAAAGTGTTCTCACTGAAGCCAGTGGGACTACTCCCATTAGTAGTCCTGTAGTTTTGTATGTAATATAATTGTCTGTCTGTTTTGGGCCATGAAAAAATGTGTGTGCAGGTTATTAGTATGTAAAATTATTCATTTAAACATATACATAGGTTTTTTTTAAACATATCTTTCACTGCAAGGAGCATGGCTGAACTGACTTCATTCTGCAGTTCTTGCACGCACTCTTTCTTGCATAAAAATATCCAGAGAATAGAGTATTTTGGCAAATGATATAAACTTCTACATATTTTTTTTCTGATGAAGAATTTTAAAAAGACAAGGCAACTATGCAAAACCATATATTTTTTTATTTCAGCAGTGTATTAAAATCAATTTGATAGGAAATTACTGTGGCAATTTTGTCAGTTATACATACAGATGTTTTTTAAAAGTTGAAACTACATTATTTTATTACCTAACTGCAACAATGATCTTTCTAAGGTCAGAAACCAGAAATGCAAAGGCAAATGAAACTATTAATAATAGAATGTACCCAAATGTCTCAGAACAAAAAGGAAGTTCCAGTTGTAATACTTGGTGATTAAGTCTCAGAAGTGCAGTTCTGATATTTTTTGAACTTGACCTTTAACATATGCACAGCTTTTCTGTAGCTTTCTGTTTTGGAGTGACCTTGAGAATTTAATAGTGAACTAGATCCATGGTATTGCATTCTGTTGGGTGGTTTAAAAAAATGCAAATAAACTATAGAAAAGCTACCGTAGTGTGTTGATTCTTTTTCCAGTATAATTTCTACAGGACACTGTTGGTTTCCTCTTTCTTATATTCTATAGGACTTTTCCAAAATGAAAAACGTATTTTCAGATAGATTGTATCTCTGAATTTTTTTTTCTTTTTAACACTGAACAACACTTGTATGGCTTCATGGAATAAAGCAGATTTGTATAATATGGTCTTCAGAAAATAAAACAAAGTCATCTACTTTCATCATAGAAAAATACACGAGCACGGTAAATCCCCACTTTATACTGACAAGCTATGAATATGCCCATCAAGGGAGGAAAATGGGTGCCACTGCAGCTGTATTGTGCTTGGTACTTGGCAGATATGGATCTGCACAGCTCCAGAGAAGTAAGAGCATTTTGACCAGCTGAACCTCTCACTAGTTGTGAGAGATCAAAATATCCAGTCCAATGTTCCATGAAGAGATTCAGTGCCCTCTCTCGATGTGTTTTCTCATTTGGATGACTCTAGTGGTTTGGTTTTTGTTTTGTTTTGGGGTTTTTTCTGAGGGGGCAGGAGGTGATATTGCCATTTGCTTTATTTAAATGTTTTTAAAAGCCCTGGCTCTCTCCATTGTAGAATCCCAATGGCTTGAAAAGAAGAAAGGAGTATAGTACCAAAATTATAGTAAAACAGAGAGGGCAGTGTAAAAACAGAAGGAAAATTAAGTTTCAAAACAGGAGTATTTTATTAACTCTGTGATACCTAAGCATTGGCTGCATTGCCATATCCTCCCTTATTAAGGAGGGGAAAATGTGTGATTTTGATGTCAGGTTAGTGTCTGATAAATGAAACTGGTGGCAGTATTCTCAGTGCTAGCATGTACATTCTATGGCAGCATGAGGGCTCCATACTATTGGTCCACATAACTTTCAGAGGTACTGCAGCTGTTCCCCAGCAGTGACATCTTAGCAAAACTATGTTACAACATAAACACTGAAGAATGTTCAAGCAAAAACAATTCATATACTTTTTTCTTATATGCAGACTTAAAGATATATGACTGTGCTGTCACAGTAATGCAAAGAAGACATAATGAACAATGAAAAGTGTTGTCTGGTTTGCTTAAGTGCTCAGATACTTTAGTACTTTCAAGCAACAAAAACCCCTCAAACCAAACAGGTTTTCTGTTCTTCTTTCTTTTTTACTATGCTAAAAAGAGTGACTTGACTTTCAGTGCTGTGTAATGAATGGGATGAAATCAGTGCCAGTGCCATTTTTATTAGAACCTTCAAAATCTTTGAACAGAACAAAATCTTCTTCTTCTTCTACTAACCTAAATATAGAGGCCATAACCATACTGAAATCAGAACCATATTTGCTATGACCACTGTTAAACATGGTGGTTAGTGAATGGGCTATAGCTGCTTTAACCATTGGACAAGCCTTTCAGAAATACATAGGGGGGGCGGGAATCACACTAAGTAAACAGTGTTGTTGTTTTATTTTGAGAGTGATATGTTAAAGATGCGCACCAATGCTGTAGACTACTCAGGGAGGCAGGAAGTCTATACCAAGGTTTGTCTGGCAGTCAACATGGGTCAGAGATATCACGCTAGAATTATGTTAGTAACCACATGTTTAAACATACTTGCATATAGTGTAGTTTGGACCCTTGTGTGAGTAGGGCCTTTAAACATCAGCATGCATGGTGCCAGGACCCTAATTCTCTTAATTTCCCTCAATAGTAGGCTTGTCTACAGTGACTTATTTTGGAAAATCTCTTGCTATTACTGTAGGATTACTACAGCTCCAGTGATGCTACTAATGAGAGGGTTGCTGATGAAGACCATATAAAACCAAGGGTTGCTGATGACGACTTTTTTAACCATCATGTTGTTTATGCCTGCTCTGAGTAGGGGTGCATGATGCAGTGGTGAAAACACCGGAGACCAGTTCACTCTACACAAGAAAACATCAGCAAATTCCCCCAGCCTTGCACCCCAGCAATGTACCATCTTACATCGCTCAAGACCTTCTAGAACAATGCAAGCTCATTAATTAGTTCACTACTTTGTCAAAAGAGCTTTTGTAATCTGAGCAGATTCCCCAAACTCTTTAGAAAAGCTCACTGGTAAAGATAAAACATTAAAACAAGTTAAAATCTATCTTTCTGTAGTTAAAGTGATTTATAAGTGGTAGACATAAAGGTCATATACCGTTACCTAAGAAATAAAAAGTAAACATGCATTCTAAATCCTAAACTTTATCAGACTCATTAAGATTTGACTCACCTCACTGGGTGTTGCAGTAGGTTACAATTCTTAATACACAGGTCGAATTCCCTTCTCAGTTTGGGACCAATCTCCCCAGTTCAAAGTCTTTGTCTTATCAGCGTTCTTGTTGCCTTCAGAGCAGGTGGAGGAAGAGAGAGGTAGTTTCATGTCCCTTATTTTATACTCTCAATTCATGTCCCTGGAAAAATGCTGTCCCAGACATTTCTTGGATTTGATGGCAGCTGAGTGGGGTTTTGATAATCTACATTTTGGACTGTAAATCCTACCCCAAGTGCCTCACGTGATTACTGTTGATTAGGAGTGCCTGAGAACATATAAAAACTGAAAGATTGTTGCAACTGAAGTTCTATTTTTCACCCACTTATGCTCAGTCTCGAGAATGACCTGTAGGTAAGATCAGCTTGAAAATGAGAAATGTGCTGGTTTCTAAACTGCTTAGCTGCTGTAATTTGAGTACTAGCTTTTTCTTTCTGTTTGAGTAAACCAGTGGTTTATTGTATGCTTGTATGCGTGTTTCTATAGTGCAGGGGTGGGCAAACTATGGCCCGTGGGCCACATCCTGCCCATCAGACCATTTAGTCTGGCTCTCAGCTCCTGCCGGTAACAGGGTTGAGGTTTTTCCCTGCTCTGGCGCACCAGCCAGGGAGCAGGGTTGGGGGCTTGCCCCACTCTGCGCAGCTCCCAGGAAACAGCCAGCATGACCCCCCTCCATCTCCTATGTAGTACGCGGAGGCATGGCCAGGCAGCTCTGTGCCCTGCCCCGTACACAGGCACCACCCCCGCAGCTCCCATTGGCCATGGTTCCCGGCCAATGGGAGCTGCAGGGTTGTCACTTGCAGATGGGGCAGTATGCCGAGCCACCTGGTCGTGCCTCGGAATTGATGGGGGGGACATGCTTCCAAGATCTACTTGCGGTAAACGCCGCCTGCAGCCTGCACCCGTAAGCATGCCCTGCACCTCAATCCCTTGCCACAGCCCTGATCCCCTCCTGCCCTCCAAACCCCTCAATCCCAGCCCAGAGACCTCTCTTGTATGCCAAACCCCTCATTCCCAGCCCCACCCCAGAGCCGTTACCCCCCCAGCTCCATGTCCGAACAGCCTTTCCCATCCCTGATCCCCCTCCCACCCTCTGAACACATTGGTCCCAGAGACCTGCCTGCACCCCAAGCCCCTCATCCCTAGTCCCACCCCAGAGCCCTCACCCCACCATGCCCCAACAGCCTGCCCCATCCCTGATCCCGCTCTTGCCCTCTGAACACATTGGTTGCAACCCAGAGCACCTTCCTGCACCTCAAACCCCTCATCCACAGCCCCACTCCAGAGCTCCCCCGAACACCAATCTGGAGCCCCCTCCTGCACTCTGAACTTCTCATTTCTAGCCCTATCCCAGAGCCTGCACCCTCACCTCCTCCTGCACTCCTATCCCCAATTTCGTGAGCATTCATGGCCCACCATACAATTTCCATACCACGATGTGGCTCTCAGGCCAAACAGTTTGCCCACCGCTGCTGTAGTGAAACTGGTTTATTTAATACTTTTTGCAGTTGGTTACTGATACGCTACACACTTTCTTAAGAATGTGTACCATAGTGACTGGTTAACTATGTGTTTTGAAGCAGTATGGACTGTTTCAGAGCTGATTTTGGTTTACAATATGCTCTATATACATAATTTCAAAGATGAAAGCCCTTATATACAGTTTTCCATTGACAATGAGGGTGTTCACATGTTTCGTTTATAAATTTTATTTCCCTCAGTTATGGAAACTGGGCAACAACTATATTAGATCCAGTATGTTTCAAATGAATGACAAATATTTTTTAACTCATTGTCTTTTCAGGAAACTTCATGTCTCAAAAAAAAGCTAAATCCAAATAAATTGTTATCAATGAATAATCTGACCATCTCCAATTAGGATACATTGAAATCTATGGTAACATCTCTGATCTGTACTGCAGATCTATTCTACTGGATATTATATACTTGGTCTGCGCATGGTAATTGCCATTCACGTCAATGAGCGGGGAGTATGCATGAAATATCTGCACTCTAGGTGAAAGATGTACAAGCACTCAACTAATTCATTACTCATGGAAGCACATTTTTCTTGAAATTGGGTAATTTAATCATCTTTGTTCCATTAAAAATAGATTTATTTTACCAACATACGGCATCCATTGGGATACTGGTTTTATTTATTTATTTATTTTTATTTGTTTTCCTCCAGCCAATGATCTTCATCAAGATATTGGATTAATATTTAATTTATTTAATGCTGGATATGTAGGTCTGAAATACACTTTATAGCAGGCTTCATTGAAACATCTTCAGTAGGCAGCTTCCTCTCTTTACTGACCACTTGAAAGTGACCCCACGCACTTTCCAGTACAACCTTTTTGGACATTTAATCAGACAGTCTTTTCTAGGCAACAACTTTTCCATTGGTCCCATGGGTAGTTGCTTGAAAGCTTTCACTGTAGTACAGTGCATAGTCATTTGTAAGTGTACTTAAGATTAAAAAGTGACTTTCATTTACTAAGATTGTTATAAAAATATTTCTGCAGATTTTGGGGGGAACTTTCTGAAGAATCTTTCAAAACTTATTGCATATATCTATTGGCACCATGTTGTTTGAAATAAGTTTGAAACATTGATACACAGTTTAATGGAAAATCAACTCCATAATGTGATGTAAAAATCAGATTGTTTACCAAAACAGCTTTCCATGGGTTTCCATGGTATGTATTTTCTGTTTGTGTGTGCGTGTGTCTGTCTATGTATGTGCATGTGCCTATATGGTTAATACATAATTCTATCAATAGGGAAGGTCCTCTGAATAATATATTTTTATCTTACTGCTTAAAGCTCTCTAAAATTGCATCCTGTCATGTTGACACTTGTACAGTATCATTTTTCTTCAGTGTTCTTGTACTGAATCATTTTCACATACTCAACAGTCCTTGGTTTCTTTTAAGTACAACATAAATCTATTGGAAATCTGTTTGTGTAAGGAACAAATAAAAACACTTTTTCTCTGTCACCGAGACAATGTAAAAAGTAGGAACAATACAAATCAACAATACGTGAGAGAACCTATTCTTTCAAAGTTCAACCCATGGTAACAGAAGTATAGCATGACCTTTTCACCAGAATATTGCAGATATAAAATCTCAAACAGATACTAAAACAAAACAAACAAATATCCGGTAGCTGCACATTTCAGTCATGAATTAGCCATTTCATTAGCCATGAAAAAGAAAATAAATAGGAAAAATGTAGGTCAGGAACTTAAAATACCACAGAGATATGTCCACTTTATAGCAGACTGGTGTATCAGTGTGAACAATGAGCCATAAATCTTTAGCACTATGTCCCTATCACATGATGGATGTACTGCTTTGGGTTGGACAGCCCATAACATTTAAAATATCTATATATATCTATATATATATAATTACAAGCACTTCTGTCTTAGAATTCAGGGTAACTTCTTCAGTGCCCCTTCAAGTGATGTGGGTAATTCAATGATCACTTCATGGCTGAGACTTCACGGATGAGAGTCCTTGCTGCTGCCACAGAACCCTCAGTCTGCAGGAGTGGGGGCGATGATGGCGCTAAAGGATGTCTGCACCCTCCTGATACTAGGCTGTTTCAGGCCTCCTGGTGCATCTTTTAGACAGTCCTAGGGCCTAAATAAGGTGTAGTAGCTTCCTGGGTTGGTCTACTCCTGGTTTGGCCCCTATGCCAGGGCTTGAGAAGGGATCCTGGGAAGGACAGCTGGAGGCTGCCTTTCTCAATTCCTGTCCCAGGAGAATCCTCTCCCAGCAGGAGCTGTGGCTTCTAGAGCTCTTTTATGCGAGTAAAAAGACTGGAATGGTGGAATGGGGGTCAGGAGCTTTACCTGTAATTTAAATAAAATATTGATTTAGTTCCTACATGCACAATATTTTTTTCCAGACCCACTGTTTGTGCTCAGTGACAATACTCTCTAACTTGGGTTTAGATTAGAGAAAAAGATTGCTTTAAAGCAGTGGTTCACAAACTGTGGGATGTGAACTGGAAGCAGGGGGTACCCTAAGTTGGCTTGTCAGCACAAAATCCATTATAACAACAATGATTATAATGACAAAGGATGGCTGTACCAAGTACTTTAGTGTTGTAACTAGGGTGCATTAGGTATTATGAGAACCATTGCTGTAGGCCCCGATTCAGCAAAATGCTTAGGCATGTGATTACACTGGTCTACAATTTATGAGAAGTCGTCTGCTTCAGAGATAAAATGTGATATTTATTATGTATTTTGATGTGCTGAATTCAAATATGACAATTAAAACAACTGATTGGCTACTGTTTCTAAGATATCTAAGTTTTTACATTTTATGTCTATGTATATTGTGTAGATAGTAGAGTTTTAATCATAAATTGTAAACCTAGGTCTTTTCATGTGTTTATGGTTGCTTTACATGATAATATTTCACCTGTCCTGTTTATGTAACACTTTAAAAATCAGCAAAAGGGTTATATAAATAAAATTTATGATGAAACAAAAGGCAAAAAACTATTATGTACATAGTTTAGTCCTATTCAGTGTCTACTTGGCGCTTCTTGGCTTGTCTCTTGTATTCATTAAATGGAGCATCTCTTGTCACTGTCCAGCAATAGTCTGCAAGCATCGATGGGCTCCATTTGCCCTGATAGCCTGCCAGGAGATTCCACTGCTGTAGTCTGGAGCCCAACAGCTCTGCCTTACTCTTGGGTAGTTCCAAATCCCTGACAAGGTCATTCAGTTCACCTTGTGTGATGAGGTGCGGTTCAGAGGAGGAGGAGGGGAGAAAATGTGGGTCCTGTGACATTGATGGTTCAGGACCAGAAGTTTCATCCTCTTCCTCTTCCTCATCTGACTCAAGTGAGAATGATTCTGGTGCATCAGGAACCGGCAGTCCTTCTCCGTGGGGTACTGGGCGTATAGCTGATGGAATGTTTGGATAATGCACAGTCCACTTTTTCTTCTTTGACACACCTTTCCCAACTGGAGGCACCATGCAGAAGTAACAATTGCTGCTATGATCTGTTGGCTCTCTCCAAATCATTGGCACTGCAAAAGGCATAGATTTCCTTTTCCTGTTCAACCACTGGCCAAGATTTGTTGCACAAGTGTTGCAGCATATGTGTGGGGCCCACCTCTTGTCCTGAACTCCAATTTTGCAGCCAAAATAAAGGTGATAGGCTTTCTTAACCCTAGTGGTTATACTGCACTTTTGTGATGCAAAAGTCACTTCACCACAAACATAGCAGAACTTATCTGCACTGTTCACACAAGTACGAGGCATCTCTGCTCACTTTGGCTAAACAGAAATGTGTCCCTTTGCAAAATCAAAGACTGACAAATAAGAGAGCACGGCACTGTATGATTTCTAGAGCTGATATAGGGCAATTTGTTCAGCAGAGTGATGTAAGCTTCATTATGATTGCATCATCCATGACTTCTAGGAATAACATGATGCAATTCATATCATGTATGACGAAATACCAGCTTCAGATTGCATCATTCATTGTTTTGCCTAAAAAGCAAGTACTGTCCAAACCCAGTCATAGATTTATTCATAGATCCAGTCAAAGATGTATTTTAGTCATTTCTGGTTTAAATTGAGATCCCTTCCCTTTATAACTCACTTATCCTCTGCCATTCCCGAGTCAAGGGTCGTATATACTGACCCAATAGAATATCTTGAAAACTAGAGCCAATCAACAATTTTAAGCACCATTTTCGTTCTCAGTGACCCAGAATTAGTAAAGTTGGACTACATTTATTTCAGAAGCATTTTGGCTGTAGAGCAGTGTTATCTGCAGTGGGACTTTAACATTTTGCTGAATAAGAACAGCTATAAACACATGCTTAATATTTTGTTGAAGTGGGATTCTAGAGAGCATTCTGTCAGCACATTAGTAATACATTTTATGTGTGTTTGTGAGCAGTCTGTCACTGGCTGGCTCAGCTGTTTGTTGAAGGGTTGTAGGAGCTCTTATCTCCAAGTCACTGATTCTAATCCACCCCAGTTCATTAGTGACTTACAGGATTTACCATGTGACAGCTTTTCAAAGAAATAAATTGATAGTCTTAATCCAGTTGCTAATGGAGAAGAGTCCAGCGCACAATAACTACCACTACAATGACACTAAATACAATCTTTTTTTGACAGTCTCGGGAGAGACATGTTAAGCAATTAGAGTGTATTTGTAGTGAGGAATTGCTAGGAATGCAAACGAATTGGGACGAATCCCTGGAGACAGAGGCTCTGCAAGGTATTCTATGAATTATCTAGGGTCACCTGACAGATAAAATCTAAGGGCCAGATTCTGATGCCCTTATTTACACCAAGGAGCAATTTGTGCTAGGACTTCTTGTGGAATAAGGTGCTGTTCGATGTAAGGGTATCAGCATCTGGCCCTAAAGGTGTTATCTGACTTCACAAAATGACTCTTCCTCTCTGTTCCCCCCCACTGACAATCAAGAGTGGGAGGTGGGAAACAACCTATCAGTAAAAGGAGGGCAAATATATTATTATCCACAGCTCCCATCTCATGTTGTCACTACAGCAAGGAGGCATTTGAATGTCACTGCAGCTATATAAACAATTCATCAAAATTCTGATGCATATATTCATGCAAATATAATTATTTTCACTAGGCTGTTTTGGTAGTGCTTTCCCTGTATTTTTGGGGTGGCAAAGATTCAGAACATAAACATATGTGGATGGGTGAAACTGTAAGCTTCTTCAGGCAAAGACTGTCTTTATTAAAAATGTGTGTCTAGAACAGTAGGGCCCCGATCCCAGAATACCACCTGCAGTGCTACACCAGTGATTTTCAAACTTCTTAGGCTGTACAACCCTTTCCAAATAATATAGTCTACTGCATACTCTGAGATAGGTCCATAATATACCTATGAATAGATTGCCAAGTCTTAATAAATAAAATGCATTGTCCACTACTACAGGATTTTTCTTGCATGCCCGTCAACAAGAGCTCACTTACCCATAGGGGTATGTGTACCTCAGTTTGAAAACTACTGTGCTACAGTAATGTAATAGTTAAGTCACAAACAGCAAAAGCTCTATGCATCAAGGGGGCTCTATGTATCAAGCCAGACTTTCCCTACAGCTCTACATTATATCAGCAGGGTGGGTGGGTTGGTGAGGTGGGGAGGGGAGGCCTGGTCGCTAGCATAAGGCCAGTGTGTCTGTAAATTATGTGGAGCTGATTGCCAAAACCCAATATATAGGAAGGTGTAATTGGACTCAGTCGCTACTATGAAGCAAACTTGGAAGAAAAGTAGCTGAATGATTGCTCTGGTCCTTGGCTCTGGGTTTGTGTGGCAGTATTCCCTCTCCATCCTATTGTGCAGATTGTCTAAGTAAACTGTTGGCTTTGCTTTGGGTAAGGGGAGAGAACTAGGCCTTAAGTCTTGGATCAATTAATATAGTGTTGAAGGAACTCAATGAGCGGATTTCAAAGCTAATAACTGTCTTTCCTGCTATGAGAAGTTACTGTGTTTTGATTTCTTACAGCTGAAGAAGGGAGGCCCAGAGGGCAAAACTTTAGAATTCAGAAATATACAGCTTTTCACAGTTAGCACAGTATTTTTTATCTAGATCAGTCTGAAATAACTAAAAGCCTTTCGCTTCACAGAAAATAAATTGTATGGTTCAACTAAATAATAGAAGCCATATTTTTATTTAGTTCATACAGTCTGTTTACTTCATATATTTTAAAAGTTACTCTAGCAAACCTTTCCAAACACTAAAAGTTTTGTAGATCTATTATTATGGGACAATTTGTCCCTAAGCTCTGCAGAGAGGGCTAGAAATCCAGAAGAACAGGGTTTGTTGAAATGTTTTTGACAGAAAATGGGGTTTTAAATTAAACAAAATGTTTTGTGTATAGTGTCTGCTTTTTGTAGAAAATATAAATTTTCTTTACCTCTCCCCCTAGTTTTTGGCTGAAAATGCTTGGGCTTTTTGTTTTTTTCAATGAATAGTTGACATTTGCTCTAGAAACATCAACATAACATTTGAATTTTGACTGTTGGGGTAGGGAGGAGAAAGTTATAAATTGCTTCTACTTATGATGTTTTCTTGGAATTCAGCCATATAGGGTCATAGCAGTGGCTGGAGATCAGACCTGTAAAAGCACAGATCATGCATAGACAAGAGCTATCCATGTGGAAGTGCCTATGCTTCTGCATTGTCTCTTCACCGCTGATTGTTCCTTCCTCGACACCAGCAGCCCTTAACTTCACTGTGGGTCATATTCCATAAAGTAATGCTATCAATACAAAATTTAGTCAGTGAGCCCTTGTAGAACTAAGGTTAAGACAGTGCCACAAAGCCTATTCACCATTGAGATCCCAATAGATTTTTAGAGTGAGAGAGATAACACGTTCTATGGCCTCTTATCTTAGTCTAGATTTGTGGGGATTTGCCATTGTCTTCAATAGGAGTAGTCCTAACTTTAGAGGTGATATAAAACTTTCTTTCTGACTGTATAAGCAATCTGCTGTCCAAGATGATTGTTTGTTACAATTCAGATTGTTTAAGCAGAAAACAGACTAGGTTTGTTTGGTTCTGTAAGTCAGACAACATGACAGTGAAAGAGTTAAGAATCCTGTGATTAAAATATGTATCTTAATGAATTGTTTTAGTATAATACCCTTCTTAAAGAGGTACTGTTACTGAACTTGATACAGTATGTACTATGGTTCTTAATAATAAAAAAAGATTAATCAGATTACTTTCCCTGCTTGAATTTATTCTTAACTGGTTGCTATGACAATCTTTTTTCCTGGCTTATCTTTTTTAACTCTATAGAAGGAGTTTGCAAAGGTAAGAAGTTTCTTTTCTCTTATTTTTACTTCAAGGGTCTTATTTTTTTCTTTTTTTTTTTGAAAAAGATAAAGCCAAAGACTTAGATTTCCAGTGTCTCCATTCATATTTCTCCTTTTAAGTATTAACAATGAAATATGCAGGATGTTGGTCTTTAGTGAAAATATATCGCGTCTGTCTTTCATAAAGAAGAGCTAAATGTTGTCATCCAGTAAATATATCATGAATATAAATAGGATTAATTTAATAACTTGCAGTAAGTGCACAGGGCCTGTACCTGCAAAGCCTTCGCAGTCATATATATTCTAAGGATAGTCTTAACTGTTACAATAAATGGCTTCCCAATAGGGGATGCTATAATATGATTATTATAGGACTTGGAGAACTGCACTTTCTAGAAGGGCAGAATAAGAGAGTACCACATATGTGGAGTAAGGAATAAAGCCCAACAGTTGCTCTATCTGGTCTTTGTCTGTCTGCTTCACCACTGAACATGGACACTATTTCAAACTGGTCTTTTTGCCAAGCCAGTTCCACTTCCCTCCCCCACTCCCAGAACTCTTACTCTTTGTTGCCCACCTCTCACCTCCACCCACAATTGCCATCCCCACAGGCTCTCATGCTTTTCATCCAATCTATCCTCACCTCCCCAGATTCCTTGTCCCTGTCAGTTTACCCAGACAGTCCCAGTTCTTCCCCTGCACTCAGGCTCCTTGTCATGTTTTCCATCCCTTCAGCCTGGCTCCACATCTGACCTCAGATTCAACCACACACACACTCACCCACCCATGTTTCCCTGTCGTCTCCCTCCAGCTCCCAGACCTCATCTCCTTGTCCAGCCAATCACAGTCTCTCTGTTCTTTTGACAGTCTCAGACTCAGCCCCCAAGGGTCCTTGTTTCTGTCTATTCCTCCCAAAGCTCCCGCTAGGTCCAACTCTTGTTCCCTCTGCATTTGAACCAGACAGGTTCCTTCTCCACACGCCTGGGTGCCAGCTTGAGGTCATTGAGAGCAGGAAGCCTGTCTCTTTAAATCTTGTGCCTAATCCCATCCTGTCCTGGAGCAGCTACTACAGGGAAGGACAATCTTCACCCCTGTAGCCCTGGGATAAGAAATGTTCAGTTGCTTTGTGGAGATCGCACATGCACAGTGAATCAGCATCAGGGGCTGTAGGAAGCTCAAGCATCCTCAGAGAGGATGAAATCTTCAGAGATTTTTAGCTGTGAAATTCTAGCAAATCTCTACTGAGCACACATGAACTGATTTGATTTTTCAAAGGCTTGTCTCTTGGCCAAATTTGGATTGATTTTCACAGGAATGGCAAAAGGCACATCCCTGACACAAAGGCTGCCTTCCTTCCAAATTTGAAGATCCTGCTCCAATGCATAGCGGCTGTAGAGATTTGTAAATAAAAGGTCAGAAGATTTTTTTTAACATTGAAAAACAGTTTTCTTTGTTCTCAGAAATAGCTGAATCGTTTTTGGCTGAAATCACACACACACACACACACACACACACACACACACACACACACACACACACACACACACACACACACACACACACACACACACACACACACACACACACACACACACACACACACACACACACAGTTATGCTGAGGCAGATACCTGGTATGGAAGAGTTCAGCCTAAATGGTTAAAGTCTGTCAAAGCTATAAACAAGTGAAAACAGGGTCTTATTAGGTAACCTTAATCATAGGCAGTGCTAACAGCTCCGCCTATAATAGTTCTTCTCTTGATTCCTATTGCCTTCTATTGGGACTCATTTTTTGGACCCAGTCTGCAATGCCTCTATGCTATCCTTACAAGCTTTCTTAAAATCTTTAAAATGGCCTATAGACCCTAGTTCTCCCTGCAGAGAAGTGTCAACAAAGAGAAGGAAGGAAATGGAGGTGGGAAAAAAACCGTAAACAAAATATTGAATTGAGAAAACACGTGATGCATTCTAATACTCAATCACTTTGGTTTATCTTTAATCCCATCCTTCATCTGCATATAGTCTGTTTACTTTGCTTCCTCTCCCAAACAGGAATCTTGTTTTCATGCTTGTCTTAAAACATATCTTGGAAACTGTTGACAATGTATAAATAATAGTGTCTTTCATCCTAAAACAATATACAAATTTAACACTACTATATCAAACTGTATGAGGAAGGCTTCATCAATCTCTGGAGCAGATAGCAGCAGTAAGTTTGGGTGAATCAAGTAATAAATTTGTCAAAAAGCACAAATATCTGACAAAACATACAATTTTTCAAACATTCCTTATGCACTTAGGAGCCTACAGGATGTAGATGTCTAAGTGCCTAAGACACTTTTGAAAATGAGTCTTAGGAGCCTAAGTCACTTCAGTGCTCTTGAAAGGGAAATACTATTGAATATCTAACAGAAAAAATTAGTGCACAGTATCCCCTGAATATCTGGCAGCCAAAGTGGGGCTTCTTTCAAAGAGCTTCATGGCCTCTCTTTAGCAGAATTTATTATTGGGGTGGGAGGGGTTGCGCAGGTCTCATCTCAGAATTGGTTGGAGAAGCTTGTAGAGCAGATGTTGTCATATGAATGGCTTCAAGTTGCATTTCATATTGAGTTTTTCAAGCTGGATTTTTGATTGAATTCAAAAGGAAACTCAGAGTTCTGCTCTCAGCCTATAGGAATGCTCTGAAAATCAGTGAGCATAGCTGAAAAATCACTATTCTTTGGTTCAGCATCTAATTCCAATCCCTTCAGGGCTACAAGGGAAGAACTTATGTGCATTGTCTTGCAGGCTTTTTTTGCCCAGGGAAATGGTTAGAATAGTCTTATCTAATCATGACTCACAGAGGGTGAGGATTTTAGTGTGTGGAATGTGACAAAGCACAAAAATGATTTTCATTTAGAAATATATTCAATTTTTTAAAATTCAGTTAATATAAGAACAGGCAGTTGTGCAAGCAAAATAACTCTATTTAAGAAAAGACATGTAGGTGCTTTTCAAGATAGCTACATTTTTATTAGGACAACCCCCAGAAGACATGATGATTATATTGACAAAAAAAGTTGTAACGGCCTTACTAGGATCTGCATGGTAGACTGACTGAATTATTAATTGATTATTTATATTTCCAGTCTCAGGAAGGGTAGCTCTCCTAGGCAGCAAGTGTTCCTAAAAGTTTCTCATTCCTCATCATCATGTCCATTATGTTCACCTCAGAAATGTCTAAATGTATTCCATGTATAATGGCGATGTTATGTAAAATGCAACATGACAGGAATATTTAGAATTGTGGAAAGCTGCACTGTAAAAACCCACTTGATTTGTCTTAGTCATCCAGCACAGGATTTGCATATTTTGGCTTTCCACATACATGTGGAGAAACTGCAAAGGGTTTAGACACTGCAGATGAACTAATGTTACATCCCTTGTGGTCATATTGTAAACAAATAACCAAACAGAAACAGAAATAACCCATACAGGAAGAACAATGACAAAGATTGTTTGGCATTGGCAAAGCATGGCAGTAGCTATCCACTATTTGTTATAATGCCTACAGTAAATCTGGGTTAATACTCTCATAAGAGACTACCACAGGCCACTCTTAAATAAGAGAAATAGACTCTGAATGAAAAGTGTCAATTTAAGAGGTTTAAATAATGTAAAGAAAAAATAAAACAATATTCTAAATCTGAATGGTACTTCACCTTTCTAATTGTGGTAAATGGAAAAGAGCAGAAAAAATTTTAGTTTTAAGATTAGAGAAATAGGGCAGTTCTGTGATACTGGCAGGAAACTAGGTGGTAGTATCATCCAAATCCCCTTCCTAAAACAGTTAGATGTGGTTGGCTTCTGTAAATAATGCAAAATTTACTAAAGGCTTCTAGCTCTAATATATCCCTCTAATATTTTTTTTAAATCATGGATAGAATTACATCCACAGCTTATGTTTCCTTCTTTGTGTCTAATAAAGCTTCAAAACCAGAGTATGTATATGGGTGAGGGTGGAATGGTGAGAGGAAGATATAGTACTCTTAGGTTTCTAATGTGTACATAGTGGTGGACATATGCTATACAGTAAGTGGGCCCCCTGCAAATATTTAGGATAGAGGTTTTAAATAATAGATACTACTCAGCGCAGGGCAGTTTTATAATACAGAGATTTAAGTGATTATACACTACACTCTCTCCCGTCATAACTGCCTGTGGATACCTAATAACATTCTCCTATCCAGTAAATTCATTGCACTGGAATTAATTCCTTTAGAAATATGTTGATGTCTAAGGTGTTATGTGCTACTCTGTCGCTCTGTTTCCAGATTCTGTCACTCTTACTCTTGCTGAAATAGACCATATTGTTTGAGCAGTCCCTTTTGAAGGGGCAGCAAGTAGAATAAAATACCATTCAAAATCTATACAGGTTGCAAAATCTAGCCCATAGTGATTTTCTCTTTTCATGATTATTCTCACCTAAAGGCAATGAGTTTACAACATGGAAGGTCTGTTCATGACCTTTTAAATTTGGACATGTGTTGGTATAAAAATCTCATCTTGTAATACTTGTGAATGATTCTGAAATGTTTTTTACTGCAGGGAAAATCTGTTCTCTCTAAATGTCTCTGCACATGGTTTGCATTTTTTGTGTGTTATCTTGATATAGCTGAATGTAGTTTGATGTAGTGCCCCACATAAATCATGTCAACAATATTAAGATGCAGGCCCTTCAGCTGGTGGCAGCTGTCACTTTATAATAACCATGTGACTAATAGGTATTATACCTACATTTCCATCTTTCTTTAGTGACACAGAATTACTATACATGTTACTTTTGCCCCACAAGTGAGTAAATCATGCACTTACATATTAGGCCCTTTCAGAGCCAAACCAGAAAAACAAATCTATAATTTAGCTCACAAATGAAAATGGAGTGCTCAGTATAGTAGTGTTTGGTGCTAGATTAAAAAACAGGTTTTGATAATTTGTTGCTAACATGTATCTTCTTTCCTCCATATATTAGTAACATAGCTTGGATACAGCAAAGCAATACATTCACTAAAGACATACCAATGGTGTACCTCTGTAGATCCCTGAGTCCTCACATTGCTTTTGAGTATTTGTATCAGCTTTTTCCTGATGTAGATATAATATAGTTAGGAGAATCCACAAACATTTGTGATAATCCCTAGGAAATAGAAAATAGTGTTTGTTTTTAAATTGAGTTTCTGTGGCAACCACCCACTTTTAACATACAAGAATGCTGCATTTATCTTGTTTTTTTAATGGTCATTTTAAATAGTCTCACTTTATAATGCTTGAAGATAACTTGTGTATTCAGGGTTATTGGTATATATTATTAGCTATACATCTTGGACATGGTTGCTACAGCTATCTCAGAAGGATCTGCATACTGTATTTTGAAGAGAAAGCTATGAAACGGGGTTC
This sequence comes from Gopherus flavomarginatus, assembly GCF_025201925.1. Classification (NCBI taxonomy): domain Eukaryota; kingdom Metazoa; phylum Chordata; order Testudines; family Testudinidae; genus Gopherus; species Gopherus flavomarginatus. Next base: position 187,364,084 of record NC_066617.1, read on the forward strand.
CAAAGAGGATGGATCTAGACTGTTCTCAGTGGTGCCAGATGACAGAACAAGGAGTAATGGTCTCAAGTTGCAGTGAGGGAGGTTTAGGTTGGATATTAGGAAAAACTTTTTTCACTAGCAGGGTGGTGAACCACTGGAATGGGTTTCCTAGGGAGGTGGTGGAATCTCCTTCCTTAGCGGTTTCCAAGATCAGGCTTGACAAAGCCTGGCTGGGATGATTTAGTTGGGAATTGGTCCTGCTTTGAGCAGGGGGTTGGACTAGATGACCTCCTGAGGTCCCTTCCAACCCTGATATTCTATAATTCTATGATTCTATGTACCTTTTGCCAAAATCAATTATCTTCCTCCCCTTGGAGAGGGTAAGAAAGACGTTCTCATCTATGTTTATGGATTGAATAAATCCTTAATTAGAGACATTGGAATATAGGCCATGAACCACCTATTGCAACAGTTCTTGAATGTTCCGAACTGATATGAAGGATACGTTAAACTCCCAAACTGCAACATATTGAAGATGCTTTAAACATTTAATTTAAACAAATAATTAAAATCAAAACAAGTCCTAATGACATACTCAATTGTTTTACCACAACCATCTTACGATATTGTTATAGGTTTAAGCTCTACCATTCATTTAATATAACCATAAAATAGTTAGGTATAGGTTGCTGCCCAAAACAAAGGAGGTCAGCTTAGAAATTTAGAGTTTGAGTGAAGGAATTTTGATTGATATGATTTTGGCACATTTTGCGTGTGTGTGTGTGTGTGTGTGTGTGTGTGTGTGTGTCTGAAGCAGCACAGAGAGAGACAGACACAGCCTTGAAGTTTGTTGCGGGTGTGGGAGAAGCTTTGAGAAGAGTTTTAGATAAGTTCTTCTGTCTGAAGGAAGCTTGGACCTGTGCGCAAGAGCAATGTGTCTGATTTTGTGACTCCTCCAATGTTCTTAGAAGAAGGACTTTGATACAATTTTGTTTACATACAAAGGAATACTTGGCTCCTTGTAGTGAAAACAACCCCCAGAGTCCCAAACTTAGACTAGCAACTCAAGTCAACAGGGATAACAATATTTTTACTTTTATATAGCACGTTATGATGTACAATACTTTATTCAATGTATTTTACACTGATATGTAGTTTAGATTCCATCTTAAAGTCTATATGTGATATTTCCCTTATATAGGTTAGAGTGTGTGCAGTGTTTTGATCATAAATCTCCTTGTGGATACTAATCTGGTTGGATTTCTTTTCACTGTTGTTATGAAGGATTTGAAATGATGATTTTAAAAGGCTGGTGGGATTTTTGGTATGTCCCATATGTATAGTTAATAGAATTGCCATGAATCTGGCCAGGTGTAGCTAAATGATGTTTCAGGCAAAGAACTAATAGTGAAGCTTTTTACACAGTAATTTCCTGGGTAAGGTTCAACAAAAGGAAAACTCATCAGAAACCCTGCTGGGATTCCATCAGCAAGCACTTATTTGCAGTTGCTGGTACACCTGCTTACACAGTAATAATACACCAGTGAGTTAAGTCACAATGCCAATGCAAATTAGCTTTATTTTGAATCAAACACTGGATTTTAGCACATACGATAAGCAGAAAAATGTGCTGCCATTAGATGGATGCAGGCAACTAAACACCCCTCCCACCACATGCATATTGGCTATTTATTTCTATCACTGCTTTTTTGTATGCAGATATATCCCGTAAGACTTCCCAGTTGCTATTATTTATAGTATGTAACTGGGACATATGCTGTGCTCCACTGGTATAAATGGATTTTATTTAGCCTGAGCCTTACCATCTGCAGTATGACTTTTTAAAAAAAGATGATCCATATTTCAATCTGGGGAGCAATTCTTTTTTTTAAAGCTTCCCCTACACCATATGGAGTCTACTTTTTGTAGACTCAGTTCTCCTCCATGTACATGCTTTTGTTTTCTGTAAAGGAGACTCATGCTGACTTTTAAAAGGAATCTAATGTGGCCTGTTCTTTGAATGTTTAAATCAGTGTGACTCAAATGCAGACGTCCTATCCTTATGCCAGATTTTCTGTGTTATTACTCAGACAAAACTTCCATTGAAGGCTGAGATTTTCAAAGGGGCTTAAGGGTGTTAAGTGCCCAAATCCCATTAAAATTGAAATGCCTGTAGACTATTTTGAAAAACCTAGATGTGGTCGATAGGTACTCCGAAGTCACAATGGTGAGGTGTGGCATTTAGAATCTGAATTGAATAGTAAGCATTTCTGTGTTTGGCATTATATATAATGTTTTATCCCTGTGCTACCATCCTTTGTAGTGCATTGATATTTAAAAAAGACTTCGCATAGGGTTTTCCTTTTTTGTTCCTAGAGAACCTTCTTATGCACTTACTTTGTTCCAAATTATTAAAGATTTTTTAAAAAACATTTCTAACCTATCAATGTGAATTTTCATGGCAATAGTTGTATTTCTATCAGCCTATGTACTCCCCTCCCATGCAAAAACATGTAGATAGGCAAAACTAGTTCACTTCACTGTTCTTTTGGAGCTGTGGAGACTGTATATTCTTTCCCTTAATCCACAGAACCTGTGGAGCTGGGGCATAGGCAGAAGATCGGATGTAAGGCATCAGAAGCAGGGGATTCGTGATAACAAAAGCTCTGTAGATCTTGGAATGTGAATGCCTCTGCACACAGCTGTTCATATTCCTTTGCAGCACACCTCTAGCTGTGACGACATGTCTTCTTTCATTTTTTTTAAAGGAAAACAATTTAGGATGTCAAGACAATTTGTTTAGTTATATGCTGATCTTACAGTCCTTTCACAAGGAAAGTACTTCAGTGGCTGTTAGGCATACTTAAGAGTTGCTAGATCAATAATTAAAAATTGCCTATATGTAAATAAATTGGAGAGTTTGCAGTTGGCAGTGTATATATGTGTAGACTTGGGTGCTCCACTTGCTTGCTGTTTCATCAGAAAATCAGCTTGACTCTCCAGACAATTGTGAGCAAAGTTAACAATATTATTTTAAACTAACTTCATTTTAAGCAGCTCTGGGATGCAGAACATTGAAACTGGAGAACAACTCAAATAAATTAGCTTAGTCTTGTCCCCATGTGGATCTATATTATATATTCAGGGAATGTCTTCTCTTCCTCTAGGGGCTCTTTGAGGAATTATTCATCTTGCTTGTATTCCAGCTTGTGACTGGAAAATTGTCTTCAGGGCTGGGTTTGGCAAACAGAGTTGAAAATACCTGACCTCTTACAATAGAGAAGTTTTCAGTGTCAGTGATTTTTCTTCAGTATTTTGTCCCATTTGAGGTTCTTACAACTTGTTAATTGGTTCCTTATTTTAATAACATGCCTATTCAGTGAACTCAGCCTGGAAGAAACATATACCATAGAGTGAAAATGCCTAAACAGCTGTGCATTTACAATAAAACTAATAGTGGTTCTCGAACCTTCATATGTTATGAACTACAGATCTAAGGATCATCTCCCTTGCCAGTCTGACAATCCCACCTCATTAGTCTCATGCGACATCCTCAAAAGCAAACTAGGGAAATATGATCTAGATCAGTGGTTCTCAAAGCTGGTCTCCCGCTTGTTCAGGGAAAGCCCCGGCTGGCCGGGCTGGTTTGTTTACCTGCTGTGCCCGTAGGTTTGGCCTATTGCGGCTCCCACTAACCGCGGTTCACCAGTCCAGGCCAATGGGGGCTGCAGAAAGGTCGGCCAGCACATCCCTCAGCCTGCGCTGCTTCCTGCAGCCCCCATTGGTCTGGAGTGGCAAACCGCGGCCAGTGGGAGCCAGGATCAGCTGAACCTGTGGACATGGCAGGTAAACAAACCAGTCCAGCCCACCAGGGGCTTTCCCTGAACAAGCGGAGGACCAGCTTTGAGAACCACTGATCGAGATGAAATTATTATAAGGTGGGTTCATAAGTGGTTGAAAGACCAAATACAAAGAGTAGTTATCAATGATTCGCTGTCAGATTGGAAGGACATATCTAGTGGAGTCGTGCAGAGGTCAGTCCTGGTTCTTGTACTAGTCAAGTAATTTATGAAAATAGTGGACAATAGAGTGGAGTGTATGCTTATAAAATGTGTGGATGACACCAAGCTGGAAAAGGCTGCAGTTTGGAAGACATAATTAGAATTCAAAACAATCTTGACAAATTGGAGAACTGGTCTGAATCAGTTGCTTCCCTAGTTGTTTTCCAGAGAATTCCCAGTCTGGTGGGGCTCTTAACTGCCTCGTTCTTTGACTTGGTATTTTCTTCATTCCTTTTTACCAGGACTGCCCGGGGGAGGTGCAAGAGGGACAATTTGCCCCAGGCCCCAGACTCCACAGGGGACCCCACGAGAATGGCTGAGGCTCCCTCCCTGGCCCCACCCGACCCCGTTTCCGCCCCTCTCCCGGAGCCTCAGCGCTTCCAGCAGAGTCCGTGAACAGCGGTGCAGCGTAGCTCCGGCAGGGCCCCTGAGCTCCACTCCGCTCAGAGCTGCGTGGTAAGGGGGCGGGACTGTGAGCTTCGGGCCGAGCGGCTCCTCTCCTGACCACGTGGCTCTGAGCGGGGAGGAGCTCAGGCCCTGCCGGAACCACGCTGCCGCTGTTGAGCGAAGCTCCTGGATGAGCTGAGGCTCTGGGTGAGGGAGCCAGGGGTAAGGGGCTGGGGCCAGGGTTGGGGGGCTTGGCTAGGGGGCAGGGAGTCCTGGGGACAGTCAGGGCACAGGGAGGGGCAGAGGCTGGGGGGCAGTCAGGGGACAGGGAATGGGGGGGTTGGATTGTGGGCATTCTGGGGGTCTGTCAGGACTCAGCGAGGAGGTGGATAGGGGTCGGGGAAGTCAGGGGTCATGGAGCAGGGGTGGGGTCCTGGGGGTGGGTGGGGGGGTCTCTGGGGGACTCGAGGGGGCAAGGAGCAGGATGGGTCGGAATTCTGAGGGGGGCTGGCAGTCGGGGAGCAGGAAGTGGGTAGGGGTTGGATAGGGGGCAGGGCCAGGCTGTTTGGGAGGCACAGCCTTCCCTACCCTAAAGTTCATTCATCAGTTTGAGGCTTGCAGAAGAGCCAAGCTGTTAGCTTTTCCATTAGGGCTACCATCCCTTTCACTTCTCAAATGCCAAATTATAGTCCACATTTAATTTCAGTGCCATAGGGAGATTCATGTCCGGGGAGGGTAGCTTCATTTAAAATTAGCCACTGGGGGGAGGGATCATATGAGAAGAGCAATATCCTGCCCAACCCTACCAAAGGAGACCCCCCTCTCCTGCATTCCCTGAGGCTTCAGGGGGCTCAATTCAGTGGTTCTCGAACTTTTATACTGGTGACGCCTTTCACATAGCCAACCTCTGAGTGCGACCCCCCCCTTATAAATTAAAAACCTTTTTTTTCTATATTTAACACTATTATAAATGCTGGAGGCAAAGCGGGGTTTGAGGTGGAGGCTGACAGCTAGTGACGTCCAGTAATAACCTCATGACCCCCTGAGGGGTCCTGACCCCCAGTTTGAGAACCCCTGGGTTAATTTAATTTTAGCACCCTGTGTCCATTCACATGCATGTGCTATTTTGAGCATTTCCGTTTTTACAACATAGGCTCATCCCAGATTCTGGAACAAGCTCAAATGCTCAGTTCGTGGAGTATGTACGTAAGCTATACTAAAGACAAACCCACAGTAAACATCTCCAGTTTGTGAGGGACCCCATGGAGCCAGTCTCTAGGAAACAGATAAATGCACGGATGTTAAGTCTATTAATGGCTATTAGACAGGATGGGTAAGTATTGGTGTCCCTAGCCTCTGTTTGTCAGAGGGTGGAGATGGATGGCAGGAGAGAGATCACTTGATCATTACCTGTTAGGTTTACTCCCTCTGTGGCACTTGGCATTGACCATTGTCAGTAGACAGGATACTGGGCTGATGGACCTTTGGTTTGACCCAATATGGCTGTTCTTATATTCTAACCTAAATGAATCCAAAGTTATGTAGACAGATACGAGTCAAGGAAGCCAGCAGAGTATCAGAAACCTGGAAAAATCTCTGACTGGATGGGCTTAGGCGTTTGGTCACAAGCTGAGGTGGTTCAAAAGTTTTGGATTTTTTTTAAGCAGAATTTTTTTAATTGTTTCTTTAAACAATCAAACATAGCAAGCAGCAAATGTTTGGCCACACACTTCTGAAACCCCAAACCATATTCAGGTTTGGCAGACTAATTTCAGCTTTTCAATTAAAAAAGCCACAACAAATTTTGAAGGAAAGCAGACATTATCCATGATTTTTTTCTGCTTTTTAAAAACCCCTAGTTTTCGATCCAGAAAAAGTTGTGACGGAAAATATTTGTCCAACCCTTTTAATGAGCTTTAGTGTCTTTTAGCACTAGCTGAGGCTGAGAACCAGTGATACCTTGTAAAGACGTTTTCTCAAAACTGGGTTTGTGACAAGATGCAGAAGGTTTATTTTTCCCAGGGCCGCCCGTGGGCGGGGAGCAAGTGCGGCAATTTGCGCTGGGCCCTGCAGGGGCCCCCACGAGAATATAGTATTGTATAGTATAGCAATTTTTTTTTATGGAAGAGGCACCTAAAATTGCTTTGCCCCAGGGCCCCGAATCCTCTGGGCAGCCCTGCTTTTTACTCCTGGTATTGTATTGGTGTTCAGTGATTACTTAGTGATTAAGGTGCTTCTCGGAGCTTTGCTTTATTCTGTGTCTGGTTCCACTTGACTGTGCTTCATGACAACAGTGTCAGAGCACCCTGCCCAGACTCTCTCTTTGGGAAACTCAGCCCTTAAAGGCATCACAACTCCCATCCTTCAACAAGTACTTCTCAATTTGGATTGTGCTGGCCCTCTGGCAAATGTTCTGCTACTCGGTGGTCTCTGAAGTAAACCCCAGGCTGAATCTGGCCTGCCTTTATCCTTGTGTGTGAAGTGGAAGGCTTTATTTTTCACATGGACAGGGCCATCTTCAGGATTTATGGGGCCCTACACAGTTTTATTAAAGTGGTGCCCCTAGGCACAACTTGCTCTTAGCAAAACAAGCATAAGCTTATAGTATTGGAAAACTTGCCTCATGCACTTTATTAAAACCAGTTTAAACAAATTAAGCACATTATAATGCTGATGGTCTATGTCCCCCCTGCCCATAGCCTGGGCTCACAGCCATGGGGGAGGGGGAGGATGAGGCAGCAAAGGATACTGAGCTGCCTTGCTGGTGGGGGGCAGGGGGCAGAGGGAATTGGGTCTCCCCCAGGGATGCTGGTGGGGGGGGATGGTTCAGGCGAAATGGGTCTCCAGTTGTTCCGTGGGGCCTGGACCAAGGGGGCTTACCTGGAACAAGGAGCACCCATTGGTAGGGGTGTCTGTCCAATGGGTGCCAGTGCTGCCCTCAGAGTATGGGAACCCCATGCTGCCCGTCCTCTGCATTGGAATAATGGCAGGGCTGAGGCGGGTGCACGGGACTTGGGAGGAAGCTGCATGCACAGCACCCTCCCACCAGTACTGTCCCAGGTCCAGCAGGGGCCCGAGAATGCAGGAGGGAGGTGGGGGCCGTGCCATGGGGGAGCCCAGCTGTCCGTGGCATGTGGCAGTGCAGCAACCAGAAACTCCCAGGCCTGCTACCAAGCTCCCCATTCCCCCTCCTTGCACCACCAAGTGGTTTGAGCATCTGGGGGGAGGAGGTGGGGCCAGAGCGGAGCCACAGAGGCTGAGAACTCCTCTCCACCCCTGTTACTGGCAGGAGCCCTCAGCTGGCGGCTGTCTGGCTCAGAGGAGCAAGTTGGTGGGTGGGAAGGAGGGGGACAGGGAAAAGGCAGCCCTGGGCCCAAGCACTGAGAGCAACTGGGAGGAGGGGTTGGGCTGGAGAGGAACCAGCACTGCAGCCATTGGCTGCGGCACTCATGTAGCATCGGGCTGGGCCAGCGCATGACACCCTCTTTGGCGGGCCACCCTGGGCACCTGCCCCAGCTGCCCACCCCAAAAAGGCCATCCCTGGTCCCGGTAGTGCCCCATGCAACCGCATATGCTGTGCATGCTTAAGGATAGCCCTGTACATGGAATCTTCATAGTGTTTGGGGGAAATGTAACGAATAGACTTCCAGAATAACCATGTACAATCATGAAGCAACAGAAGTTGGAGCCAAGAAGCTCCAAGGCGCCAGATTTTTTCAAATAATGCGCTAATATTTACAGTAAACCTGATCAGAATCTTGCAACCGAATGTAAGCACCTATATCTTTTTAGACTTTCAGATTTTAGCCCATTGGTTGCAAGATAACCTTCCAAACATTAACAAAGTGTAAAACTTGGGGGAGGAGGGATATCTGCATTAAGTAGCCTAGAAATATAGCTCTGAGAAAAACACACATCACTGTAGACACTGAAGTGCAACAACAGCTTAAATGCCAACATTGTTAACTCAATTCTTCCTGATTGTGATCAGATCTATTTCCTGGCAATTTTTCCCATTTAAATTATGTGCTGCCAATGCAAAATATGAGGTAAAGAGTGAACTGCAAGTTTGGGGGCAGCGTAAAAACATTGAATTAAATTTTGGACTGAACATTGTACTGATTGCAACATTTGCCCCCTCTTTCAGTAAAAACCTCTCTCTGGAGCTGCTGCAGAATTTCCCAGTTTTTGTAGAATTTAACAGCCAAGTGCTGCATGAATCAAGGGATCTTGCTGAAATCAAACTTGCTACAGAGCTTGACTGTAATCTATTGAACAATGTGAATGAAACACCATTCTCTTCTAATTATTAAAATTCACAATTTTCATAACAGAAACAGGAGAATACAATTTTTTTATTGCTGAACCATTATAGTGGTTGAGTCCAATTTTTTTAAAGAGCTAATAATTTTGACATTGTTTGTGATCAGCACTTATAGTCATTGGTTTCTAATCCTTTCATATTTCTAATTTATCCTGGTTTTTAAGTCAACTGGATATTCATCACCATCACTTCCTTTTAATCACCTCTGTGTTGGAACATGTTAGCACAACCACATGGAGCACTAATCTTCCCTTATTTGGCAAGATATGGTGTAAAGCTTTCCATCGTGTACAAAGTAAGTGCTCAATCCAGCTCCCAGGATCAGGCCCTAAATCTAAGTAAATTAACAGTTATACCTACAAAGCTATAAAGCCATTATTTATAACCTGTGTATCAAAAAGAAGCAGTGTACTTGGCTTCTGTTTGGCCATTTTCCATGTACAGTACTCAGGCAATACGGGTATGTTTAACCCCCAGAATATATGTGGCGCTTAAGAACTTTGGCAGGCAGGAGAAAGCTGCTCTTCACAAATGTTCTGTGGCCATATTGGTGGTCTTCCAATTAATCCTTTACAGGCTACTGTGTTACCCATGGCATGGGTGAGAAAAATATTTGTAGTGCACTTGGGTTTTTGTTTGTTTGTTTGTTTTTCGTTCCAGCAAAACACCTGTTCAGTAAAGCTGCTGAATAGTTTATTTTCCATCTCTCTCCTCTCCTTAATGTACACATTTTGGATATTCACTAATACCCTTTCATCATGACTGGTAAAGAGCTATTCTCTCTGGACTGAGTAAAATATTCATGTGCAAGTCAATTAAAAAACAAATTAGTTTTTTTAAACAGCTGTACATTCATATGCTTGTACTGTAGGTGGGACTTTGGGATTCAGGGCTTCCTATCCATTTATGTGATGCCATTCTATTAATAAATATCCCCAAAGCTCAGAGGGCTTATGGGACAGGCAATTGGTTAGGGGTCCTTTTGACCATAATCATCACCAATTTTAAAACGGCGCAGGTTGTTAGTAAGCGAAAATTGGCATCTGATTGTTCTGTGGCCTGCTGTGAACTGAGCAACTCATTCCAGTATTGTTTCTAAAGAATAGGTGTTCATATTGCAAACATAACTTGTTGTTACAACTAGAGCGCTGCTTGGTGGTCTTGTCAGATAGGCGAAGGACTGAATGGACATGGAGTTTGAACAATCCTCCTCCCAAGTCAAGGTGGAGGAAAATGGGCAGATACATGTGGATAGCTTGCATCTCTGATTACTTCGTTCCTGTGTTGTGGAGAAGTAGAGGACAGAGGGTCTAGCTCTCATTTTCACTAAGGTCCCTTTACATGTAAAGGGACCTTAATGTATGAGCAGCTTACATTTATGCTTGCTTTAAAGCCTCGTTCCATTGCCAGAGGCTATATCTCAACCGCAAAAAGGGTGAGAGAGACCTACCTTAATGTAAAATCCTGGTGAAGATAAGGCACTCTTATCCAACCTCGCCTGTAGGTAGTCAAGGTAAACCCAAAGGGAGGTAAATAAGGATGACCTTGACTACCTATATTGAGGTGTAAAAGCTACTTGAGCTTTGTCTATGCTAGGATTTTGCAACGACATGGCTCTCTCATGCATTTTTTTCCAGAGAAGACATAGCCAGCATTACATAAAGGGGTCTTACGGTAGCTGAGAATCAAGCCCTCTGGCCTATTTATAAGTCTTTGAGTGCCATTGAATTCAGTGGCACAGCATCCATTGAGTTAAGTGGTTTAAGATCAGGACTCAATTCTGTCAATCCAGCATTTAACATGAGAGCAAAATTCATGTTACAAACAAGAAAATAATTTACAGTCATTGAACATGACTATATTAGATGCTTTGCCTTAAAAAGTCACCCTAATAAATAAACAAAAAATGTATTGTGAATATTTGTATAAATTAATACATGACAAGTTGATCCTGCCAGGGGCTGAAGGCCCAGCCCTTCAACCTGTATCCATGCGGATAATCCCATTTGGATCAATGGGATTACTCTCATGAATAAGGATTACATGAGTGAATAAAGGTTGTAGGATCAGGCCCTAAGAGGCTCTACTTTGTAAGGCAGAGTGGAGATGTAACCAGAGGAGCACAAAATCAATTATCCTGGTATTGTAGGCAACTGGAAGTGAGCTAATTGTGTCTAGAGATGCACAGAGTTAGTATTTGCCTATTTATCAACCCTTTAAAGAGTGACTGTTTCTGTAGCCTTATTTTGCTGTTAACATATGATCAATGGGTATTAATCCTCTAGCCATCTCTAGCAAAATCATGTCTAGTAAGAACAATAATTAATAACCATTATTGATAGGTCTCAAACTGTAACAGCAGACCCAAACCTCCTAGGACTTTGGATCCAGATCCAAACTCTGTATTTTAGGTCCATAACTAAATAATAGCTAGCTGATTCACAGTGCTTTTTATCTTCCAAGTCCTTCACAAACAATTGCTCCAGCAACACCCATATGAGGTGGGTGAGCATTATCACAATTTAAAGGTGGAGAAAATGAAGCAGAGAGGTTGTGACTTATCCAAAGCCATAGAAGGGGTCAGTGCCAAAAGCAACATTACAAATGAAGCTGGTTGAAAAGGTAAATTATATTTCACTTAATTTTTTTTAAAGAAATGCACATTTTTTATTTTGTTCAAAATTTTTCCTGGAATTTGTCATTTTTCAGTGACATTTTTTGTGTGTGGAGAAAAGCACTTTATCTCACTTTTTAACCCCCCAGCTATTCCCTTGTTCCAGTAAAATTCAATGGAAATGGGAGGGGGCGTAATTTTCCAGTAAAATGTTTTTTTTTGTTTGTTTTTTGTTTTTTTTTGTTCAATGAACAAATTTTGAGTAACAATTTTTGGCACATTGCTAATTAGAATTCCTAAGCTTATGTTTGGACCACAAAACCACATTTAAATGAAATATTAGGTCTTGTCCTTACTCTTTCTCTGTTTTGTTACCTATTATAGAAATTGAATAGTGACCTCTGTAGAAGATGGCTTTGTCTGGAATAGAATTTAAGGTGTGATGTTAGTATGTAGTATCTAACATTGTTAACATTTTAAAAATCTACTGTAGACAAGCTTAACACACTTTAAGGCAGGGTGCCTTGTCAACACTCAGCTTTTAAAACATATTAGCTAGCACATGTTAGCTGAGGGTGGGGTGGGGGCTAACATCACACCTTTAAATCCTAGTGTAGACGTTGTTGTGGTCAGAAAAGAACATAAAAGTGAGTGTCTTTGGACTATACTCTACATATGTTGCTAATAAAATGCCTTTAGACTATACCATATATTTATGTTGCTCTGTAAATGATTTAGCAGGAGTGTATTTACTTGTTACATTTAACCCTCTGAGAAAGTTTTCTGCCTCCACAAAAGATTTTTTTTCTCATCTTAAAAGCCTTTTGCTTAGTTTTTATTTATAAAAATAAAAATAATTATATCTATAATATGCTGGAATTGTGCTGAGGCATTTTAAGCAAGAAGGTAACCAAAAAGCAACAAAATGAAAGGGAAAAAAATGATATACAGTTTGAGGGAAAACAAAAGTTAGATCTTGCTGAGCTATACAAAACAGGAATATTGCAAATATATTTTAGAGACTAAGTTTAACAATATATTTAAAAGATGAACAATCCTTGGATGATTTGGTTTTTATAAAATACATAAATAGTTCTTGAGGATTAGCTGTAGAGCCAATACATCTTATTCCACAGTTTCCTTTATGTAATAAAATTGTGGTCCTGAGGGATGACAAGAAAAAATAGTTTCATTTACTAGATCTTGAATTTTAGTGGCTTTAAATCTATAATTTTTTGACAGAGTAGAACAATACTATTTTTTTCCAATTTATGTCCAAGACCACGGGAAAATGTCTAACAAAATAGCTGATGCTGTAGAGCTTAATATGGCTTTGTTCTTTGTTGTTCATTAATTTTTTCGTATTTCCTCTTTCAAGGGTTTGATTGCACAACCTTCACATATTGAGAGTCATGGCAATGCTTTCATGTGTAAAAGTTGCAGAATCAGGCCCTTATTTTTCAACAATATTCTATGAGCCAGATTCTATATATTATTTGATTGTGGTAGCTCTTAGAGGTGACAACCCTACGGTGCAGGGCGCTGTACAAATACACAACAAAGAGACAGACTTTGCCCCCAAAAGCTTATAATCTGTTTTATACTTAATGGTATATATCTTTTTTTTCATGCAACCATGTCAATACTTTAGCAAATATAACTAGAGATATTTATTTTTGTGCTATTGTAAACATTCTACACTTCACAATATGCAGAACACTATATTGTTTGCAGCTGTAATGCCATTAGTTTTTAGTGAAATATTAAAACTCAAGGAAAAAATACTTATCGCACGGGAATCCCTTATTTTTGGTTTTACACATAAAGAATCCAAGAGAACCTCAGAATAACCTCCACAAATAAAACTGTTATTGTTATGTTTCATCTCTGAGAAATGTTTATTGGTCCCGGAAGACTTCACTCAGATGTTTAAATAATTTGTGTAACCTTTTGGTTGTGTAATTTATTTGATTTATCTGACAAGATTGTAGACAAGAAATTTCATCAACTCTACTTGGCTTGCTAGCTGTCCTTTGTCCTAGAAAGCATAGGAAATTAAACTAGTTTAAGTTCAAGCCATGCTAGGCTTTTAAAAATTATTGTAAATAATCATCTGCATGGCTTCATGAACTGTGGGTTGTCTTCTACCCTTACATGTACTATGTGCATATCTTGGATGTTTAATATAGTTTGCTCAGAAAAAGCAGAATAAAGAGTTGCCATCCTAGGCAAACGAGACAACCCACTGAGCCATGGCACCTGAATGGATGCACAAGGAGGTTGTGAAGACACACACCCTTGAATCCCACAAATGTAGGCATAGATGCATTCTTTTGCTCTTCTACATATGTGAACTGCTTCACCATCCTCAAAATCTTGATATATAAAGCCTCATGTGATCCCACAGCACTATTAATTGTGTTACTGTATTTCCTGGAGGTTCAAAGATCAGTGTCCCATGGTGCTAAGCATTGTACAAAAACATGAATGTAGTCCTTGCTCTAAAGCATTTACAATCTAAATAGAAAAGACAAACAAATGATGTTCCCTACTTTACAGATGGAAAATTGAGGCATAGAGAAATTAAGCAACTTGCCCAAGATCACACAATGTTTATTTTAGAGCTGGGAAGATCCCCTGCTTGCCAGCCCAGTGTTTTAACACAAAACCATGCTTTCTCTTTGGTCGGGGAAAATGTCATTGGTCATGTATATTCTAGTGAATCAGTTCATTGCTTTCTGAAAATATTCCCTATTACCATAAATTCATTACCAAAGTGTGAACCCATAGTGATGAGTATTTGCACAATATACCTCTTAATGTTATGTTCATCTAATAAGAGAACAGAAACAATACTATCTGACTTGCGTTCATTCAAAACTAACAAAGGTTACTAAAATTTTGAGTACTGAATGCTTACAGTAGGCTGTCTCAAACAATCTAAAGACTAAATATCTAAATAACTTTGGTGAATAATGCAATAGAGAAAATTAAATAACAAATAGTTAAATTTTATCCTCTTTTTTCTAAGTTTCTCACTATGAGAATTGCTAATTCTCATAGCTCTATTGATATAGGGTTGATTGGTTTGTGTGTTTCTCATGATCTGTTCTATCAGACTTGTTAATTTGCCCTTAGTCAGAATAGTGACCATCTCCCATTACTTCTAGAAGTACAAATCTGCCCTCTGTCAAGATGGCCACTATCTCCTTGCTCCTTTGCCTGTGAAAGCGAGGTTGCCCCTCGCAAAGGTGGTCACCATCTCCTATTGTTTTCAACATGACTGAAATCAGACTGCTCTCGGAAAAGAACTCTTGAGCTCTGTTTTAGGAAACTGAATAGGAAACATTCAGGAATTAGAAGGAAGTGGGCATGAACAAGGGGATTAAAATGGATGTATAAGGGAATGTGGAGCGCAGGGAGGAGATGTAGTGCTGGAGTAAGACTAAGGACATGAAACATGAGAAGCAGCAGAGAGAATAAGGGGAATTGCAAGGGACTGTTGGGAGATGAAGTAGACTAATGAGGGGAAAAGGGAATAATATGGTTTGCTGAAGGGAGACAGGAATATATGGGGATCAGGAGACTGTGAGAGGAAAGAGGAAAAATATAAAGACAGATGGCTTTGGGGGACTGTGAAGGAGAATATGAATAGGGAAAGAGATTGAGTGATGGAGGTAAGGAGACTGTGAGGGAAGGAAACAGGTCAACAATGAAGGAGGTAGATAGAGAGGGATTAAATTGTAGCTCCCCACATACCAGGATAGTGTAGCAGCATACCCTCCAAGTCAGCTGGGAGGCTTGCATTTTTGAGTATGGTTTAATTTTGAACTTGAAACAATCACATACATAAAGTGGGAGTGGGTAGCTTCCCTCTAAAGTCTCAAAATATCAGAAGGCCCCACATCCCCCATTTTAAAAATAATTTTTGGGGCATTTAATTTTGCAATTAATGTTTGGGTTTGCATTATGATTTATTCACTTTCTTCTTCTTTTTCCTTTCTTTCTGTCTTGCTTCTTAATGCTTGATGCTTCCTGTTTTCTCAAGTCTACCCACATTTTTGACAAAAAATAGTAGATTTTTACTACTGCTTGATGGACTCTTTTCTGCTTTGTGCATTGGCAGTCAGATTGTCAGCTGAGTTCCATTAACGGTGGTTATACAAACCGTACTGATAGAATACAGATTAACTCTCAGATCCCATGTCAAGCTGAACATGAGGGGGGAATGTTATTATTTTGCCTTACAAACTTTATATGGAAGTAATTGAGAGAGAAAGAGAGAGAGAAAATAGATACAAAGCTATGCAAGGCCATTTTAATAGTCACTTTTAAATTAAGAAAAAAATTCATAAACAAACATTGAAATGAGAGTTAGGGTCTGATTCTGGTCTCACATTGGTGTAAGACAAGAATCACTCAATGAAATCAGTGGAGGTATACTAGTTTAAAATGATGGAAAGGAAGGTTGGCATCAGAGCATCAAATTCAGATTTGTTTATTTGCTTAACAACAAGAAGTTCATGGCTGTTTGCTTGTTACACTATGAAGCAAGATGTTCTCAGTGAATTTATTTTTGAAAAGCAGGAGCTTTAAGTTGGGATTTTTTTTCTTATACAAACCTGATATACTAACATTTTTGGAGGACACATTCATGAAAGGGTTACTTCTAGTAGTAATGTGTTAATATACCTGGACATAAGAAGTCGGTCTGCACTATTTCAAAGATAGGGAAAATTAACAAGGTGAAGTACCCAAAGAAGCAATTCAGCTTAGTGATAGTAAATCATGCTATGGTTTATTTCCCTTTATTTCTTTTAAGATTATTCACTATGTGTGGGAAGAGAGCCTTAGACAAAAGTGCTGTACATGGAATTTCCTTGGTTTGAGATAAACATTCCTCTTCTCTCCTCCCCCTATGACCCTAGTGTTTCTCAGCTGTCACTCTCCCCAACTCCTCCAAATCAGTCCAGCCCAAAAGCAGGCTTAACTAGATAATTTCAGATTCTGCCTGCTTACAAGGATTCATGGGTGACATAGAGCTGCTACAGTGATTGTAATACTGCTACTACCTCTATATAACTTAGTCCTGTATCCTAAATTGCACTGAGCATGGCTCCTTGCAATGCAGGATCTAAGCCTCTTCCTGATACCCTTCAATTGACCCTGATGCACCATGACTGTTAGTTGGCCATATGAATCTTTGAATCTGTAATTTTTATATCTATAAGAGTCTATTCATGTGATATGTCTTCTGAGCTCTTTCATTGTTGGGCTAAACAGCCTCAGCACCTATAGACTGCAGTGGGAGCTGAAGATGCTTTATCATCTTGAGGGATCAGTTCCTGTGTAAGCCGTCGGCTCTTAACAAGACATGCACCATCCTTCTAAACTTTGATTCTCACATGAAGTCTCTCCACTGGCACAAAGAGTGAAAAGCCTAGGCTGTTCCTGAACACTGGACTCCCTGTAAATAGTGCAAAAGAGCTGACAATTTGTCATGATGCCAATGAATGACCAAATTTTCTTTCATATGTGAAGAGTGCTTGAGACTGAAGTAATTACAGTTATCTCTTTGAAGCACCTGTCAAGGTTCACAAAGTGTATTTATTTCCTGCCATGTCCTAGAAATGCTTGAAATTGCCATATTCAACCTGTTCTCCCAAGCACAACCCTCAACAATTTCAATTGATGTGGTTCCAATCAAATGCCATCGATTTGTAGCCTCCAGGAACAATCAAGGTGTCAAACAAAATTTGATTTTTACCACTATAGTCTTCTGAAGTATAGATGGCTCCTACTCAGTAGTAGTATTAGTGTTATTCCACAAGAAGCAAACCCTCATGTCTTCAAGTTACAATAAATGCTCCTCACTCAAGGGGGTAGGCGATACATCTACATATAACACTAGTGAGGTAAACCAGAAAAACAGCACTTTACTATTACGATTTATAATTTTTCCCATTAGATAAAATTACTAGGTCACCTACGCAGTAGGTCGCAACTACATTCAGTATAAATAAATAAAATATAGGAAATTACTGAGCTCTCCTAACTGAGTTTATCCTTTTAAAGTTTGTATTAACATCTGTAAGTTTGCCTATTTAGTCCCCATATGAAGATCATTACCTCTTATAATATAAAGTCTGGTGAAAACCTGGCCCCTTTGAAATCACTGGGAATTTTGCTCCTGACATCAATATGGCCAGGATTTCTCCTATAGAGTCAAATGAAGGAGGTTCTCATTGAAAACCAAGGAAAATTACCTTTGCAAGGACCTGAATCATGGTTCCCAACTCCTAATAATCAGGAGGGAGTCCAAGGCAGAGTGCTAATTCATCATCCACAAATGCTAAATATATAATTAGAGATGGTTGACATTTTTTGAATCTCAAGTTTTTGATTGTTTCATCAAAGTCAATTTTTGATTAAATAAAACTTTGACAAAATATTTCAGGTTTTTCAACCAGTTCCAGAGCTTGTCACAAAACTATGATAATCAAAAAATGCACTTTGGAATTTTGAAAAGCCTCCAGAAAGTGTTTTTTGTTCTTGGGGTGGCTTTCAAAGCACCTTCTGACCTGACTGTATATCCTCCAGTTTAGCAATTGTCATTAATACAGCACATATGGCAAACCTCACTAATTATAACTTTTCCTTGACAGCAAATTCCTGGAGGCTGAAATGTCATCGCTCAGTTTTATTTTCAGCATGCATTTAAAATAATCCTTTTATTCTCTTTGTTCGGTGCTTATTACAGCAGTTCTGTGCCTCCTTTTGGTGAAACCAAAGGAAACTTACTCTGAATAGTTTTCCTTCATGTCACTTTTATTTCTTTTTTCCTGTTTTACTCACCTAGAAAGCTAGAAATGTCTTTAAATAAATCTGTTAAAACTAGCCTAATTAATAGTGTGAACACCAATCAACAGACTCTGCCCCTTGTGATACCTGTGGCTATGTGTTATGTTATGTCTTAAGTATTTTTCGGTCATATCAAGGAACCGAATCCCCTGCCCAGTTGCTCAATCTGGAGTTGTTAGAAGTTAATGAGGGAGCACTGTAGGGATCTTTCTTTCAGAAAACATGTCTGTAGAACAGTCTTGATCCATACAGTCTAATCTTTTTGGGTACAAATGGTCAGCAGGCCATCTATTTCAGCCCCCAGTGTTTCATTCTCTGAACATTTTAGTGGAGCTGGAAAAGGATAAACCCCCATGGAATCTTATCAAAACACTGCAGAGCACTCAAATGCATTATATTATTGGTATTAATAAAATGAAGAATTAGGCATTGCAAAGCACACTGTAAAATGTTTTAAATCTCAGAGGGGTTTTCTTCAGGAGGTAACCAAAGGAAACTATGACAGCAGGGGAACAAATCTGAAGAGGTTTTTCAAGTTTGGAAATCAAAGCATTCTAGCTGAGTATGTAGAGTTTGGATTAAACCAAATTAGCAAATTTATTATAGATTGTACATATATACAAACCACACAAGGAAGGAAGGGCTATTTTGACTCTTAATCACAGCTGCCTTTAATCTAAAAGATGTTGTGGCAAAAAACATGTTTTCATGTGAAAGCAGTGTGGTGAAGTATGTTACAATAAATTAAAAGCCCAGAAACATAGCGGGTAGTGCAAACGTATCCAAAGAGCAAGTGGATGGGTTTCTATTGTAAATGGAACTTTTTGCAAGTGTCAGATAGAGGCATCCTTCACTAGGAAGGATCATAAAGCTGAAACATGCAAACTGTGAGGGGAAATGTTTAGCTCCGGAACATCCTATTGGGTTAGTACAGTGAGCTGAGGAAAAAGTGAACTGTACTTAGTGATTTTTAAATTACTAATTTGCAGCTCTGGCATGAGCCATTCAGAAAGGGAAGAGGAGAGGAGAAAACCTTGACAGAAGTAGCAAACTCAACTTCTTCTCTTGGTTTTTGGATACATCATTGGTTTACACCCTCAGCTGCACTCTGAAGCTTTCGCCATTTAAACAACCCATCTTCAATCCCTGATATTTACCTGTCATGTTTTCTGCTGATGAGGACTAGATGAAATTACCTTGTGAATCCTTACCTGTGCAGTGTTACAGTCACAAATGAAGGTTACAAGTCATTTCCTATCTTATCTTTACACATGTCACAAATATAGCAATGCTGGTTTCTGATCCTATGACTAACTTGGCTGTTTAGACAACCACCTCCATGGGAAGGAATGTCAGGATATTTACACAGTAACAAATGGAGGAATAACAATAATTTTATCTCAGGGTCACCAGCACATGTATTATTGTTATGATGCAAGAATGGGATAAATAAAAGGTGCAGTCTGCACGTTACACAACTAGAAAAAAAAAAAAGCATGTCACAAAATGTGGCTTGCCCTGCCAAGGGTATGGTCATGTATCACATCAGGGCTCTTAACCTGATTCACTGTTTCTTAATGAGCAGGATGCTAAAGAACAGTGAATATTGTCTCACTGAGGAAACCTCCCCAGCAGCTGGTCTCTACCCCATGTTTAGAATTTATCTCAGCAAGAAACCTCATATATACATTAATAACGAGAGACAGGATATATCCTTCATGATTTCTGTTGTGTTTAATATCCACCAGTGATAACACACAAAAGCCGCTCTGTAATGACTCAGTTTTGAAAAGCTGCTGCGAGGTCCACTAAAAATGAACTTTCAATACCAATCTTTCATCCTGTCTACACTTAGAAATTTTTGCTGGTATAGTAATGTTAGGGGTATAATTTTTTTAATGACACTACTATACTGGCAGAAGTCCTAGTGGGCAGTTATACTGGGGGGGAAGGACATTTATTAGTATAGCTTTTTTTGTTCAAGGAACTAGTATCAGCTATACTGTCAAAAGCTCATTTTTCTCCATAGAATTTGTGACTATACCAGATGGTTTGTAGGTATAGCTATATCAGCATACTTTTTTCTGTGGCAGACTAGACTTTAAACTAGGACACTTCACCAAAATTAACTCTTAATTTTTGCATTCTGTAAAATTTGAGGGAGATTTGCAAAATCACTTAAGAGATTAGGAGCACAAATCCCACTGATTTATTCTCCTAAATCCCTTGGGCACACTTGAAACTCTCCCCATCTTTCTATTTGTAAGGCTGTACATTAAAAACTTGCTAACTTAGTTGACAACAGTATTATCACTGTAGAACATCCAATCATCGTCACTGATAGCATACAACAGAATAGTTTACTTTCCACACTGCATTCTTCAATACAATGCGTGTCCTGCATTTTTCTTACTAGCTGTATATGATGAAGAATCAAAAATCAGTGGATATTATGCCGATGATGGCCTTTTCAGAGCTATAGAAGATTTTTTTCCTTTGGATCAATCAATGAAATAATTCTTTATTTCTTTCAACAGCAAACAAAACACATAAAGTTTATTTTTATTACTCAAGGTACCATTTTCTTGATTAAAAGACAGAATATAATTACAAGAAGGCACAATTATTGGTATAAAACACAGTAGTAACAGCACTTAGTATTGGATGAAATATATTTGATGATTTAGCAATTGAGAAAATGAAGAAATTGGTGAATCTATAGGTTCTTATACATTTTTCACTTCACTGGAAGATCCCCAAAGCAAAGCTATGAAAAGCGATTGAAAAGTGCACTATTGCTCACTTTTGAGACTGTATGATGAGTAGAAACTCTCTAACGAAGACAACAGAATTATTGGAGGTTTACACCTGTGTAACGGAGAAGAAAATTTGGTTTGTCATTTGTCATTGATGAGTACTTTTACAACCTACTGGCAATTTTATGTACCAATTGTTGGCCTGAAAGAGTAATTAGAGAACACTCTATAGATTTAGGAATTTAATTTCTCTTTCTTCGTAGTGTTTTTAATTTTTTCTCTTACCTTCTATGAAGTGGTGACAAGATAATCCCAGCTATTCGTATTTAGATAACTCATTTAATAAATACTTGCCGAATATTTTATGTTCAGATGGGAGGAAAGTGCTGTTTTGTTGAGATGGGTTACATTTGTAAAATTTAGTGACTATAAGTAGCAGATATTTTTATTCTAAACCATACTTAGTTAGTATGGTTAGCCAACTTAAATACAGATTACTGAGGGGAAAAGGCTAAAGCAATATAATGAATAATTTGTATCTTTCACAAATATAATATTGTTATGCTGGATGGTGTTATTGGCTGATAAAGTTGGTTAAAGTTGATGGTGTACCAAACATCCTTTATTTCAGGCTAAGTGAAGGAGCAATTAAATGTCCCTTTATGTAGTGATAGTTGAAATAACAGAAGCCACCTCCCAAGACCCTGGCTAGTATGACAAATCCTGAGCAGATGCTAAGTCACATGACCAGGGGAGTTTTCTAGGGGGACTGATTGCAAATATAGAGGCTGGGACACTGATTGGTTGCTGCTGGTGTGTCTTTGTGTCAAAAGCAGAAAGCAGCCAGAAAGCTGAGAGACAAACAGCAGACAATGAGAGAAGCATTCATGGAGATGCTCCCGAAAGGGAGTAGAGAGACAGCTTCTTGGGGCATAGGACTCTCTGGAAAAGCAGACTTGGAAATTGTGAGCAGAGAAACTGTCTACTGTTGTTTGTTCCTGCTATGTTCAGGGAAATAATTTTTTTTTAAATAAACCTTGAAGCACCAAAGAAACACCTGACTTATATAATCAATGTTAGGATATAGATATTCAGGCCTGCCTGCAAAGGCCTATACTTTAAGAATTTAGGTGTATTCTTATCACTTAGCTAGTTATAGAGGTATAAAAGAAAGAATCAAAGATTACTGTCTGTGTAATGGCCTTCTCTTACTGTGACAGGCTAAAGCCTTCAGCTAAGATGTAGTTAGGCAGCCATAAGCTGGGAAGTGTATGGTCACATTCCAACTAGTCACATTGAAATAAGGTGCTATTAGGCTATTAGGAATACAATCCTGCCCTGATATTTCTATCACCTCCAGAGAAACGAAAGAGCCTAGAAGATAGCATCCTGTCTGGCAAGAACTCACTTATCAGTAGATACAGCTGGAGAACCCTTATGTCTGTACAGATGTAGTTGTAAAATCCTCACTTCTGTATTGTTTTGTATGTTTATTTGCATGGTCTCTGTCTGGTTCTGTGATTGTTTCTGTCTGCTGTATAATTAGTTTTGTTGGGTGTAAACCAATTAAGGTAGTGGAATATAATTGGTTCAATAACCATATTACAATATGTTAGGATTGGTTAGTTAAATTTCAGTAAAATGATTGGTTAAGGAATAGCTAAGCTCAGGTTTTACTATATAGTCTGCACTCAATCAGGAAGTGTGGGGGGTGAAATGGGAACAGAGACTGGGGATGGGGGAATTGGGATCATGTTTTGCTAAAGAGGGAATGGAAACAGGATATGGGAACAGGAACAGGGACACAGGCAAAGCTTTGTGGTGTCAGAGCTGGGAAAGGGGACACTAAGAAAGGAAACTGGAATCATGCTTGCTGGAAGTTCATCTCAATAAACATCGAATTGTTTGCGCCTTTGGACTTTGGGTATTGTTGCTCTCTGTTCATGCGAGAAGGACCAGGGAAGTGAGAGGGTGAAGGAATAAGCTCCCTAACAATCAATTGTCCCCATCTACTGGAAACAGCCTGGCAAGGCCCTGAACAATGGCTAACCACTCAGGCCAAGAGGCAACAATATTATCAAAGTAGGGTATCATTTTTGTAACAGATATAACCAAACCTGAAAGATACAACCCAGCATAAATTAGGTTGTAACAATAGGTATGAAGCTAAAGGCAATTTAGAGGATGGTTACACTAATCTTTAGATCTGACCCTAAAGATATTTCTACAGTGGAGCTAGAGGTGTAATTTCCAGTTTGGGTAGAAATACCCATTCTATGTTTGAACAAGCTAGTGCACTAAAAATAGAAGTGTAGCTGTGGGGTGTATACAGCAGGACAGTCTAGCTCCCTCAATTACATGCCTTGGATTTTGAATGGGATTATATTTGGGATGGCTAACCCATCCTGCTGTTTGTGCCACAACAGCTACACTTCGATTTTATTTACTTTTTTTTTTAACTGCACAAGCTCAACCAGAGCTAGGCTGGGAACATCAACTCTAGCTGGAAATTATACCTCCAGCTCCAGTGGAGACGTACCTTCCATTATGGCTTCTCAAATGATGCACTAGAACAAGGGAGTAAAAAGGGTTGTGAGTGCTGATGTTACCTAAAAGTAATGCACCATGCACTTCATGTACAGTTGTATAGAGCAAAATAATTTATTCAAGTCATAAGGCTAGGTAAAAGAGCCTATATTTTGATTTATTCACAGACATCTTCCAATCCTACCAGGAACAAGGAACCTATAGTATTAATAGAACACTACTCAGTGTTTTGTTTTGGGTTCTTTTAATATCCTGGAAAAGAATGTGAAAATATTTTGAGAAATGAACTTACTATTAAGTGTTTTCTCTGGCTCTGGACCAAAAAAAACCCCAAAAACCTGTGCATGGAGAGGGCATTGAGAACAAGTGTCAGTCTACGGGAACTGAATATGCTTTGTTCGCTTCATAAACAAAAAGAAAGGAAGTAGATTTTTTTCAGCTAGCTGTTGTAATAGACCATCAGGATCAAGGTGGGAAAACAGGGAAATACAGAAAGTGATAGTCTTATTTTCCAGGGAATGTTTTCTCAAGGTAATTGTTAGGTTTACTCATTTTTTTTTCTGGTGTGTTGCAATGCAATTTCATGTGATGTGCTGTTGAGGTTCTGATTATCTCACCCTTACAGGGGACAGTGAAGCAGCTGTTTGGATAAACATGAAGAAAATCTGGGGCTTGTGAGATGAAATAACTGGTATTTTCAATACAAAACCACTATTATCACAAATAATTATTTCTACTGTATTGCTGAACTAGGGTGTTCATATTTTACAGCTGTTGGAATTCTGCAGATATAAATAGACTAGGAGGTTTTAAACCAAAGTTGTACATATAAGGCTATCTTTGGTGAGTGTCCGATATCCCTAATTTGATGCTCCCAATTACCTGGATGGCTTTTCCAGTTAATTGATAAACTCTCCACAATGAAATCTGGTGCTACAACTGTAATCACTCTGTGTATTCTAATACTGACATTATAGACCTAAGTCCTGATTCTAAGCTAATGCTGGTGTAAGTCAGGAGGAGTAACTGTATTGAATTCAGTGTACTGGATTTACACTAGCATAACACTGGTTAAAATCATCACCCTAAGCTAATAATGGTTATTTCCTTTCAGTAAAATGTACATTACCAATCTTTCTTTTCATGTGTTGTATTTTCACCTATGTAAAACATCCCTCTATTCCACACAGGGCCAGCTTTGAGGTGCTTTTGATTAAAATACCAGGAGGTGTATTCTCTTGATTTGCAGTAATGGAAGTGGCGCACATGGATGAGAGGACAATAGATCATCTGGTGTCTGATTGAGATTACTTCTTTGGAGTTCTAGAAAGGTAATTTGTCTAAAAAAATGATGTTGCTTGAGGCTGCTTTGTTTGTTCCTTAACTACAAAAAAACTAGAGCTGTCAACTGTCCAGAAATAACTGGAATCTTAGAAAAATACTTAGGTACTTTGAAAGTTATTTCTCAGAAGGTTAGACAATGTGTTTTACAAGCATCTGATATGTGGATAAGAAAGATCTTAGCAGTGGTAAAGTAAACCAGATACACATAGCTTCTATCTTCTTTCAATTGTTTATTTCCTATATCCTTTTAACATCTGGCAATGAAATGAATTATCAGGGTTGAAACACAAATATACTGGCTTAATTCCTCAGAGTGAGTACAGTTTATATGAAACGGTATAAGTGCCCCACAGTGAATATCAAACATAACACAATAAACTGTTCTTTTTCCAGGAAGAATCTGATTACGAGGGGGTCTCATGATATGCTGTGATAAAGTACCAAAGGAGAAAGCAATCTTTTTAACGTGACAATCTATGTCCATTTAGGAGGAATACATATTTGAAAATGAGGCAGAATAGCCAAATAGTCACTTACGATTTATTAAACGTCCTGTTTCACAGGACTTCATGTTATGGGTCAAATTGTGTCTGGCTGGAAGTGGGACTGTATATTCTAACAGGAGTCCAGTTTCTGCTGGGAAAAAGGGTCAAGCTACAAAAAGATGTCGTCTTCTAACATTCTTTGAACAGTGCTTCCCAAACCCTTAAAATAATGGGTCTCCCACTATAGGTTGTTACTAAGTACTGACTTGAAGGGAAAGAGAGTTTTGTGTTTTACCAGCAATGCAACTAACTAAAGCATTAGGTAATAAGAGGAAGAGACATGCAACTGCTTCCCAGACAAATGGAGAGACAGTGGAGTTATGCAGGTGCACCAAAAAATGATCAGACAACTTGGCCAAACTCTGTTTTTACTATGTTTGAGCGCATAGAGTTTGAAGTGACTCTATGCTAATGGGGTTACTCCAGCTTTACACCAACGTAAGCAAGAGCAAAATTTGGCTATGGGATGGTTTGACTTCTGCTGTGGTAAATAAGAACAGAGACCAATCTGGAGTGCATAAAGATGTTCTGCAAAACAAAAAGGAAGATCTATTTACTTCACCGGGCTGTACTAAGTGCCTTAGAAGTGTATTCAGCATGCTAATTTATTAATACTTGTAAAGCACTTAGATATCCTTCAGAGGGAGGCACAAGGGAAGTGGTATTATAAAAAAATTCCTAATTATTATAATGAACCCACCAGTTCTTCTGGGTTGTACAATTTTCAATATTTTTCTTATTATTATTTTACAGCCCACAGGGTACAGTTACCCATATTCTCTGGATACTTCAATTCTAGCCCTTTCTCACCTGAACTACTCTATATATCCCATAAACCTAACCAACCAACCAAACAAAAAAACCTGCAGGCCACTTCCTCCGAAATCCAGATATCAGGCTTCTGAAAATAGCAGTGGGAGAATGTGAGGCCTACAGTTGTATAAATCATCTTGATCGTGACAAGGGAAATTTTTTTTCAAAGGGAAGGTACCTCAGAATGTGACTATATCTTGAAAGGCTCAGTTCTCCTCATGATTCAAATGTTTCCAAATGAAGGAAAATTGCTCTGAGGACTCCAAAACTTCTAGTTCAATCCTGTTTTTATATGCCAACATATATGTACCTCTATGTGATTTGTAAGATTAACCATAGCCTATGCACGTGTGTGTACCTAAGAACAGATCTCAGGTGCAAGATCATATTCTCAATGTATAGGTTATTGGAAAAAAATGTTTAGGCCTGCAGAATGGTAACAATCAATGTAGATGGCCACTAGGAGTGCATCCCAAATCCATTTTTAAAGGGTGGAATTGCTCAGTTACCCTGCTGGCTGGCTCTAAATCAAAGATTAAGCTATTCTGTTTTGGACACCAGTTGCCATGGATTCAGATTTTAATTTTTGTTCCTTTCCATTTTATCCATTTACAAAAATGATATGAATAATTAGATATTTGATAAACTAAGCCAAAATGCCTCCAATGTAAGTGATTTTTTTAAAGCATGAAATAGTCACATTAGTATTATAAACTTTCTTCCTTTCTGCACCCCTTCGTCCCCAATTCTCTGCTTATTGGTGAGCCTCCTTTGAGAGCAACAGTTCATTCCGATATTACTGAGCTCTGGATTTAAACCCATATCTCCAACATTACCATCCCAATTTTTCAACTTTCTGTCCAGCCATAGTTATTTGCTGCTCAGCAGAAATAGCTCTACTTATTCAAAAAAAGTAGAAGGTACATTATGCCATATTAAAATAAACTTTTCCTATCAGAAGCCCTTTTATTAATAACATTCCACTTTGAATTGCATTTAAAACTAAGTGCTGCAGTAATTTTCTGTGCACTAGCAAGAATTTACTACCTCTTTTTTTCAATCAGTAACATTTCATCATGTACTATAAAAGTACAAATCTAGCCAATTAAAGTCTAGGCCATATTTTTTGCAACTTTATTATTGGTGCTCTCTTTGCCTGCAGGAGACATAAAGGCTTTAGTTATTGTCATTGTTTACTAAAGAAACAGTAGCATGAGACACTTAAAAAGAAAACCTTGTATTATAATTAAATGACATAGTTCAGTGGATGGACAAATGATGCTTCACATGCAGGTAGGGAACTTCAATGTAGCTATCAGTCTGTTTCTACAGCTGCTGAACTTTCACACTTGCCAAGTGGCTCATGCTCTCCTGGATTTTGTAACCAGGAAGAAATTCCCCCCCATACCCCCCGCTAAGAATCTATTCCTGATTTTACCCTGGCCCCAGTGCATGCTGGGATGGGAGTTAGAATGTGATAGTACTTGTGCAGATGTACATGTGGTGGACACTTTTTCAATAAAACAGTTATTTACTTTGACATTGAGTCTTAGAGTCAAATATAGGTCCCTGCTTCATGACCTTCGCAACAGAAAAGGACAGAAAAGGAATGGAGAGGAAGAATAAGGAGTACATGCTTCCTATGAGGCATCATATCGGGGGAAGACTAGGGAAAAGGCAGTTGGAAGGTACTCTGCAGAGAAAAGCAGAACATGTCCTTGCACCCTTTGGGTGGATACTTAGGCATTGGCTTCGGTAACTTCTGCAGAATGGATCCACAGCTGCTCCACACATTGGGTGGGAAGATTCCTTTCTCCCCAGCTGTGCATCCACCCAACACTCAGGCTGGACAGTGGGAAGAGAAGTTGGTTCTTAGTGCATTAATTCAAGATGTGCCCCAGAAGCCTGGGACACTACTTTGTGCAGGATTTTGCTGTGGGAAAAGCAGGTGAATCTCAGAAATGAGGAGGGTATTTTCTATAAATTGTATCAAATAGTACATCATCTGTTGATAAAAAAGCATAGCGCACATACTGGGCCTTTTCTCTAGCCTTAAATAAGAATTCAGACCTATTTGGTATGTTCTAAGGATGGACCCAAACTGAAATGCCAGATCTGATCTCTCTAATTCTGAGATGTGTCAATATATATCCAAACTTGTAGGCTTAGGTCTAACTCTGGGATAATCTAGCTATTACCACAGTGGGAAATAAAACACCAATATGAAGGATTACATTATCAATGTGACCCATCCAGAGGAATTAGGCACACAGGTTCCACTAAAAATAAATGGAATTGAGGATTTAATTTTCATAGAATCATGCTCAAAATGTTTCCCCAAGTCTCAATTTTCTCTAATAAAATTGAGCCAAGTGAATGTTTTATGTAATTCAATGTTCATGTTATTCCTAACTAGATTTTTTAAAAAGATGGAATGAATTATGTTTTGAGGATTTCCATAAGAAAAAATAACTCCCCCTAAATATAGGGAAAGCTAATTATCATTTCCAACAACCAAAGGATTGGTTTTGATTCCCTGTAATGTTCCCTCTTCACCAATAAGCAGTTATTGCTGTAGTGATAATTTCTATGACATTCTAAGTTACCCAAATATTGCATTTGGAGGTGGCTCTACCCTTAGGTTGGTAGGATGGCAGGAAATACTGGAACAAAATTAAACCTTTGGTTTTTTCTGTAATGCAAAACATTCACCTTCCATAAAATATGTTATTTGAAACTTCCCATGGCGATGTATCATGCCTCTTTGTGGTAGCACGTTCTGTTTCTTAAAGACAATGAAATGTCTAGCGGAAGTTTCTCACATCTTCTCTTCATGTTTTATATAGAGTTCTTGATGAACGGTATAAGGCATTTTGTACTCTTGCAAAACTGCTTTAAATAGCAAAACTAAAAAAGCTAAAGTAAGAGCCCACACACATGTGAGAGGTGCTAAAACCAACAAACCAGATTCTCCAACCCATCATACTGGTGGTGCACTGTTGTAATTCAGTTGACTTCAGTGCAGTTAATACTGATTTAGGACTAGATTGTTGCTAACTGTAATACACCTATGCATCAGGAGAGGGACAAAGGAATCCCCTTGTGCTGCCTGTATAAGGGATAGCCAGAATTATGAATGTGCTCAGGGCATGATACAGATGAGCTTTCCTGCCAGGAGTAGCATCACGCTAGAAGGGGATGGGGAGTTAGCAAAGCCATGTCTCCAACTCCCCCATCATATGGGGGAGTATTTGGCTGACTATCTGGTGGGGTAGGGATGAGCCCTACCCTTTAAAGGAGTGTAGCAATTTATTTCCATGCACATAGCTAGGTTTCTCTGGGAGGCACAATGTTTCTGGTACTGCGGAGGGATGGTATTCTAGGGAGAGGGGGACTCTACATATCTCCTTGCTATGGTCTTTACTTAAGATGCATATGCTAGCTCTTAATTTAAACTAGAATCAGACCTAAACATATTGCAAACATTTAACTGCTGTTTGTATAAGAAATAATAGTTCTTAAGATGGCTGACTGTTCCCTTTAACTTTTCATCCTTCGTGAGTAAAATCTAGCATCCTCTCCTGCAATGTCTTCTCAGACTTCTTCCTCAAAAATATTTTAAGAAATTCTTTTTAAAAATGTGACCTGTTATCTGCAGGGGTGACAAAGTGGTGTAGTTCAGTGTCCAGATCCCATCCTTTCTCTCACTTCTGCAACTACCAGCAAAAGTGCCATTTGTCTTATTTGTGATGTGTGTACTCTGAATACAGTGTGGGATAGAAAACACTGTCCATTTGTAAGAAAGGATAAATGGAACAACAACACATAACCTCCTCATTTAAGTTTCATTTCACTAACAAATCACTAGCTACACTGACAGCAAGAAACCACATACTGGTATATTTGAAAGGACAGTAATAAGTATAGTTTTTGTTTTCATTTTCATTTTACTGTCCTTTGCACAGTTCTTGTTTGTTGAGATTTAATAAAGGAAGGCCCATGTATATGCTCTAGGCATTGTCATAATAATTTACATTTACCACTCCAGTTAGACTAAGCACCTCAATGGTATTTTCAAAGGCACTTAAGATAGCTCCCATTGACTTCTTTAAGTAAGCTGTAGGTTAGCTGCCCTCGTATGGTCCTAGGGTCTTGGACAGGATTGTACTTGGGGTATCTAACTTGTTCTGCCGCCTATGTCCCATGGCTACATTGTTATTTTTAGCACACTAACTCAACCAAAGCTAGTGTATATATGTCTTCCCAAGCTGGAAATTACACTTCCCAGCTGCAGCATAGACATATTCTTTGAAAATCTCATTCCCAGCAACTTAACACCTACACATGATAAAGTAAATTAACTTAACCATTGACCCAAGGCAAGACCCCATTCCAACCCACTCCAAACACTGTACCTTCAACCCTGTCTCAAAGTTCTATATGTAGATAGTTGCTGCAATTTGAATGGAGATCAGTTTAAGTTAGCTATTTTTTGGTTTGGTTGTTTAACACCAATTTCAACTTTTATACAACATCAGCTTTTAACATCCAAATTTTTGTTTATTTTGCAGCAACACTGCACAGCACAGCACAGCTTTGGGAATAATGTTTTGGAGTCACCTACTGCTTCAAAACCAGCAGAGGGAGCACAAAACATTTGTTTGTTTTTTGTCTTTTAATTTCTCAATAATGGTGTTTAAAATCAACCGCCAGCAAACAAATCTAGAGACTCCCAGACAAACTTAGAATCCCAAGGAGAATCATCAAATTATAATTATTAATATAGTTGTCATTTCAGACCTATTTTGTGAAAAGCACCACTAATTAAAAATACTGTTGCTGGTTTTCTTCAGAAGCTCTCTCCAGTGAAATTCTGGTCAGACTGAGTTTTGATTTCACTTCTCCATAGCATATCAGATTGCATATCTCTTGCTCATCATCCACCTGTCTAGTTAAATTCTGCAATAATGAGGATCATATAAAATTGTCTACATCAAAATACAACAGGCTATTTGGGCTGCTGCAATTCTTGTGTAAATTAGCAACACAACCTTGTCAATTCCATTTTTATACGTGTGTGTGTGTGTGTGTGTGTGTGTGTGTGTGTGTGTGTGTGTTGGATTGCAGTGAAATTTTCTCTCCCAGTTTCACTGCCTTAGGCCACTAGTCTGAAACACAGCTAAGACTCTTAAATATGTCAAAGATAATGAAAAGGGAAAATCACAAAAGAGCTCATTTTTGTATACCTTCCTATTTGATTCTGTTGCTGCTCCTTTTGCTTTCCTAAGATCTCCTAGGTTTCATTTCTGTTCCTGAGGGAAACTGTATGGAAAGCTTCCCATGAATGAATTGCTTTCTGAAGGCTTCATAATAGTGAGACTAGCTGCACAAATGAATGGAGCATTGCTGAACTCCTGAACGCTGTGGCACAGACTGATTCAAGCTTCCAAGGTTCTCTGTAAGAAATAACATTCTTGTCTAACTATTACATCCTCTATAGCTTTTGCCCCATCTTTCTCTGCCCCTGTAGCTATTCTTGCAATATATTAGAGAATTCACACAAAAAGCATTCTACAGTATAAGAATTAAAGAGAGTCTTAACCTAACAAAGGGAGAGAACTTCACAGCCAAGGTTGCCTCTTTAACCCTTGTACCTAAGTATTGTAGTTGAATGAGAACAGTGAGTTATCTTACATACAATACCAAAGCGGAAGCCTGCTTGCTTTACAAGTAATATCAGTGGAACTACTTGCATGACTGAGGAAAGGAGGGTTTGGCTCTTGATGCGTAATATCCTGCTTTGCTACTGAGGGCTGCAGAAAAGGATTACAGGTGTTTAGAATTCCACTTTGTTGAGCACCATGTTTGTACACTTTCAGGGCTAGTTGCCAGCACAGCATTTAAGGAGAAAGGTTCAAATGTAAAACTTCTTAAGTGATGAATGTGACAAAAGTGTGTCTAGCTGGAAGGGGGTCATCCACTATAAGGAGGTGAGTAGCTGTGTCATGCTAAACAGGTAAACCATAGCAAGGAAACCACAGGCCATATTCTGTGAAGTGCTGAGCACTCAGTTATCACCTGCAACTCCCATTGAAATCGTGTGGAATTTCAGGTATTCAGTTAGGTGCTCAGCACCTCTCAGGGGAAATTTCTGCCTCTGCATTCCCTACCAAAGAAATGTCTACACCTGTATCTGCCTCATTGTCTGCAATGAGCAATTTAGGGTTTGCTGTTTCCCCCAAAGATTTTATGCCATTTGCTATACCCTGCCTTTTGTTCCTGCAGCTAGTGCAGAAGATTGTGGAAGATTTTGGGGACAGTCCTCTTTCCAAAGAAGATGCAAGGTGCAGCAGGGAAGTTCAAGCAGAATTACTTTCCACTGGATTCTCCTATGATATTTCTACAGGATTGCCAGGGAGCATGTCCCGGAAAGCAGTTGCTCCATAGCTCCACACACTGGTCTGACAAATATTTCCAAGGCTGGAGTGCTACAAGCCAATGATATTGCTTCAAAAATCACATAGGCTTGGCCTACTCGTTGGGTACGTCGACACTACAGGATAAATTCGAATTAGCTAAAACCGATTTTATAAAACAGATATTATAAAGTCGATTGTGCGCGTCCACACTAGGCACATTAATTCAGTGGTGTGCGTCCGTGGTCCAAGGCTAGCGTCGATTTCTGGAGCGGTGCATTGTGGGTAGCTACTGTAAAAGAATGAGGCCAATAACGTCGATTTGCGTCCACACTAACCCTAAATCGATATAGTAATATCGATTTAGCGTTACTCCTCTTGTTTTGTAGGAGTACAGAAATCGATTTAAAGAGCCCTTTAAATCGATATAAAGAGCAGTGTAGTGTGGACGGGTGCAGCGTTAAATCAATTTAACGCTGTTAAAATCGGTTTAACAGCGTAGTGTGGACCAGGCCTTTGTGAGAGGCAGCATGGTCAGGTGGATGAGTGGATGTTCTATTAGGTTCTACTCCAAGCTCCACTATATGTGACCTAGTACAACCTCTGATATTTTTAGTTGCTCCATATGTAAAACTGGGAGAATTATACTTGTCTTTGAGCGAGGATAGGGATATGACCATGCTTAATTACAGATTTGAATTGCACGGGATTATTACGCTAGTCAGAGGAAAAGATGAAAATTATGGCCTCTTGGCTCCCAGCTCCGTGCATCTTCATTTTGCCATAGAATGTTGTGATGGTGGGAAAAGGAGAAGAAAGAGGAAGCTGATTGAGGATTAGTTCTGTCAGTGTCCTAGGTGAAGTTTTAACTATATATGTGCTGATGATACAGAAGACTAAATGGGGTCCAGAAGTTTGGGCCACTGCAGTTGGAACATTCAGAAAATGATCAAGTGTATAACTGGTTCTACTACAGGCACACACTGTGATAGTTGATATTTTATAACTCAGCCAAATCTGGATGAATTTGCAGTGGGATTGCGAAAGATCTCTCTAATATTTGGGGCCATCCTCTTGGCAAATTTTAACTTCCTACTCCAAACCAGGGAGACAGTAGAGCAGAACAAGAAAAACAGCAAGACTAGAAAAATGTTAACATTGGCAAAAATACATATTTTTCCCACTAATTTTATTTAGGGAAATACTTGTGCCATTTTTGCTCAAAATGTCCAACAAAAGCCATTCAGCTTGAGGCAGAGACCAAGCATGGAAAATGTAGACCAGAATTTCTAAATTTTTTGAAAAGTATAAAGAATTAAAAACAATGGTTTATAATGGGAAGTGTTGGGCAACCTTCACTCTAAGCATCACCACTAATTCTGTGTATAAGTACATACAACCTTAGTACAAGTACATGCATCTGAAGAAATGAGGTTTCTTACCCACAAAAGCTTATGCCCAAATAAATCTGTTAGTCTTTAAGGTGCCACTGGACTCCTTGGTTTTTTTTTAACCTTAGTACAGGAACTTTCAGGCCCTGATCCTCAAAGATCTTTAGGCACCTGTGACAGAATGTGAGTGGCTTAAGGCTGACTCACCCCTTGTGCAGTTTGTATACTGGCAATCCATGAGGGGCAAACTGAGGAGATACTTAATTAAGCAGCAGGTGACCAAACAATTCAGCTTGTAAGCTGAGGACAGTTAACAGAGGGATGAGGAAGCTAGAGGGACAAGCCAACAAGTGAGTAAAGCTCAGGATCTCAGGGAGGAGACATCTCTCCTTCCTCTCACCTGGTGCCTGGGAGAAGGTAAAAATTTGTGCCAGGGGGAACAAACACTTGTATAGTATGCTGTAAATAAAGCACATGGTGTTCAACTTGCTATGGGAGTGTGCAATGATGGTTTGCTGCAAAGGGTTGCAGGGTGAAGGAACCCCACCTTGTTACACTATCTAATGTCCATTGAGGTCACTGGGAGGTGTGGAAGAAGGGAAAAGAATTGACAAGGATTTGTAGGGGATGTTAATGCATGTCAGTCTGTTAGCAAGAGTTAGGCCAGCTGTAACCCTAATGACGTGAGATTTGTAGAAGCGAGAATAGTGTGAGGCGAGTAGGAAAGAACTGTTTGAGAAGTTATCACGACCTTGCACTGATCATCAAATACGTAAACTGGCGCCCAGAAGTGAGGAAAATAAGATAGCAGGATAGCCCATGTATAAACAAAATGCAGCTGTTGCTCATTATTGTCTGTATTATTGCTTGTTATTGTCTGTAACAAAGGTATAAATGCTTGCTGTAATTGTTTACGTGTTGAGAGACCTGTCCGGGACTGGGGCGACCCAGTGTCCTAGGGCATTCCCTCCCTCTATTGCAATTGCTGGAGAAATAATAAAGTATTTGATTTTGCTGCACCCAAACAAAAAAGCGAGAACTGAGTTTTTCTCCGACAGAGTAAAGTGCCTAAATAACTTTGAGAATATGGCCTGAAAGTGACTAGACTAATTGTTCTGATCTCTTTTTTCATTTGTGGATCCTTAAAAAATTTCAAATGGAGGTGTGGATCCCTTTGGGAATCTTAGGTTGAGAACCACTGAATTATATGACCAGTCTTTAAAATGAAAGAAGGATTTCCCAAGTTAAAAAGGCTTTTTTAAAATTTAATTTTTAAGAAATTATTTTCATAAATAAAGCAAAAGAGAAATGAGAAATCAAAAAACGCAATAAAGGTAACTTATAGAAATGGTAGCCCTGAATATTTGAGTGTTACTGATTGCTAGTGAACATTGATGCAGTAAATTCAAAGGATTGGAGGAGGGGAGAGACTGAAACTGGTCAGAACATCCAAAAATAGATGAATGACTGAGGAATCTCCAAAGCAGAAAGCAATTCATCCCTCAGTTCAGGGGGTGGCAGGTTTGTAGAAATTTTGGTGATGGCCAGAACCCTCCCCCCACAACTCTGCCCCCACACCTGCCTAAGACTCTGGGAGGGACTTTGGGTGGGGGGAGGAGGTCTGGGGTGCAGATTCTGGGATCGAGTTTGGGTGCAGGAAGGGCCAGTGCAAGGAAGTTTCACGCCCTAGGCGAAACTTCCATCTTGCACGCCCCCCCGCCAGCCCTGCGGCAGCTCCGCCCTGAGGCGCCTCCCAGTGGCAGCTCCCCCCGTGCCCTGAGGTGCCCTCGCACCCACGGCAGCTCCCCACCTGGGGAGCCGTGCAGCACCTCTCCACCCCAGCTCACCTCTGCTCCAGAAGCCCTGCTGTCATGCCCGTCGCTGGGCTCGTGCCACATGCGCTAAGCAGAGCTGCAGAGCTCTGCCCAGCTGCCAGCACCACCGCCGGCAATGAGAAGAATCATATGGGATGGAGCGGCAGCTGCGCTGAGAGGGAGAGGGAGTCTGAGCCGCCGGCAGGCAGCCCAGGGGTTCCCCTGGGTCAGTGCGCTGCCATCAGCCCAAACCCCTTGGCTGCTGGTGGTGCGCTGGCCATGGGGAATCCCTGGGCTAGCTGCCGGCGGCAGCACGCTGACCCAGGGGATCCTCTGGGCTGGCTGCTGGTAGCGGTGCGCTGACCCAGGGGAACCTCTGGGCTGCCTGTCGGCCGCTCAGACTCACTTTCCCTCCCAGCGCAGCGGCCGCTGAAACGCTTTAAAAAATAATTGGGGACGCCGCTTTTTGGTGCCCCCAAATCTTGGTGCCCTAGGCAACTGCCTAGTTGGCATAAATGGTAGCACTGGCCCTGGGTGCAGGAGGGGGCTCTGTGCTGGGGCAGTGGGTAGGGGTGCAGAAGAGGGTGAGGGTCCAGGCTCTGGGGCAGAGTTTGGGTGCAAGCTCTGGGCTGGGGCAAGGGGTGGGAGTGTAGGAGAGGGTGAGGGGTGCATGCTCTGGGAGGGAGTTTGGGAATGCTAGGGGGTGGACAGAGAGGGTGCAGGAGTGAAGATTGTGGGGTGGGGCTGGGGATGAGGGTTTGGCGTGTGGCTGGTGATGACGGGTTTGGGGTGAGGGCTGTGGGGTGGGGCTGGGGACGAGGGGTTCATATGCAGGAGGGAACTCAGGGCTGGGGCAGAGGGTTAGGGTGTGGGGGGATGAGGGCTCTGTCTGGGGCTGGGGCTGAGGGGTTTGGGGTGTGGGAGGGGCTCAGAGCTAGGGCAGAGGGTTGGGGTGCAGGGGGGGTGAGGGCTCTGGGGTGGGGCAGGGCTGGAGATGAGTTTGGGGTGCATCCCAGGCTTCCCCAGGACTGAGGCCAGAGAGGACTCCCCCCAGCCCTCTGCCCCCTGGCAGCAGCAAGCTCTGGGGGAGGGGCCCCCCTCTTCCCCAGACAGCACACTCAGCCCACACCACTGTCACTGCATGTGCTCCCATGGCCCCTCTCAGGTCTAGGAAGCCACCTCACCTCCCCTGTGGTGGGTGCGGGGGGAGGGAGCTGCCATCACGTGTGGCCTCCTCCCTTGCTGCTACCCCTCACCATAGCCTCACTGGGGATGGGCGGTGGAGGGTCCTCCCAGAAAACAGAAGGGTCCAAGGCGGAAGGGCAGGGTAAAGACCCTGTTGTGGTGGTTGATGCCGGGAGCCAACAGAGCAGACTCAGCATGGAGCTGCAAGGGAGAGGCAGGGATGCTCTGGGGCATAGGGGAGGCACGCGGGGCAGCAAGTGGGGGCTGGGGAACACTCAGAGAAGGTGCGGAGAGGCAGCAGGCAGGGCAGGGGGAGAGACCTGGCCCCAAATGTTGGTGAAGCCGGGCCCTGGACCCTGAATATAGCTGGAGCCTGGGCACCACAGGCTCATACAACTCACCACCTCGCCTCAGTTCATACTAAAAGATGACATAAAAGAACTATTGGCAGATTTTTAATGCTCAGCTGGGAAGAGGAGACAAGAAGCCAGGGAATGGAGGGAGCTACTGTGATAGTCCTATTTAGAATGGGATCAAAGCTTAACTTCAGACCTCAGAGACATTCCAGACTCATTGAGTAGGAACAAAATAGGAGAACACTTGAACAGCTACAGATTTAGATAGCTCAAAGCTAGTTAAATAGAGGTCATGCTGAACAAATCTGATTAATTTCTTCAAGGAAATGACAATGACAACTGACCAGAGTGAAGCGGTAGACATAATCTACTTGGATTTCAAGAAGCCGTTTGCTACAGTACAGCATCAAAGACCAGTGTATAAGATTAGTAAGGCTGATAGTGCTGGCAAAATTTTCGGTGGGATCAGCAATCGGGCTGGAGGAGGAATTGTTGGAGGCTAAAAGTTAATTCAGACTTGGTTCTGAACATCTTGGCAGTGACTCTTATATTAATGGATAAATAATATGCATTTAGAAACAGGCCATAGTCAGCTCTAAAAGCTTAAATACTGCAAGTGTTTATCCCAGCAAAGAAGGCTGACCTTGCAGTAAGAAAGATGATCTTGCCCTTAACTGATCTTTAATAAAGAATAACAACATACATCAAAGCAAATAATGTGGCAGCTTAGTTAAATAAGCCAGGAATTTCATATTCCTGTGAACTCTAAAACATATGTGTAACTTTACTCATATGTGTAATGATCAGGGCCTAAGGTGGTCCCTACATCAGTGTAACTAAGGCCTGAGTTACACTTAAAGTTTTACCAGTCTAGCTATTTTGGATAGTATGGTGATTTTGTTGTATTGATATAGTTGTACCAGCAAAAAGCTAGTGTGAGCAGGGTTATTTTGTTATAAAAATTCTGTGCCCATATAATTATAGCTTCTTTTCCCTTAAAGGAAGAGGAATATCAGCAAAAACTCATTTATACCACTGTAACTGTGTCCACACTAGATGGGGTTATACTGCTTTAATTGTAATTATGTAGTTAAACTGGTACAACTCTTATGTACAGACAAACTCTCACTCTACTATATTTTTTCCAGCCAGGAATGAGTTAATGATGGATTGTCAGCATTGACTAGAACTTCCTGGCTTTTGTTGATTTCAACCAGTCTAGGTGCCACAAGTACTCCTGGTGTTTTTGCGGATACAGACTAACACAGCTGCTACTCTGAAACCAGTCTACCAATGTTATTTAAACTTGTTTTTATTTAACTATTACAGTGCTTTGTCTTGGGGCTGTATGCAGTGGAAAACCAAGACCTTAATGATAAAATACAGGTACACTTGTCAGTGTCAGTAAATAGCATGAATCTGTCTTCATTACTGCCATGCACTGTGTAATACAAGAGTCCACCAGGTGGAAGAAGATATAATATCATTTGCTGTTATCCCAGTGCTAAGTACCATGTTCAACCTTAAATTGACAAGTTGTCTTTGACCATCAAAGGAAGATGACAGTCATTTTGGCTTAGAAATTACTTTTAGAAATTGTTGACATCTTTATATTTGGATGTAGAGAGAGTGGAGCTGGGTTGTCCTCACAAGTTCTCAGTGGAAGTGAGGCACCTAGCTGACATTTGTGCTTTTGAAAACCTTCTCCTATGGTTTGCTAAAGAGGGATGTTTATCCCAATTGGAGTCATGTCCTTCTCCAGCTCAGTGATGGTAAAAACACACTGTGGTAGTTAGTTCATAGTTCAGTTTTAGATTACTGAAATAATTGAGATTACATCACCTCCTTAAAGGCTATCTACCTTTTTTTCTAAAAAATGTGTTCTCCAAACAATCAGTGTTGAATGTCTTGAACTCTGTTCTGTGTCACAAATACCAGAAGTCTCTTTTGGAGAATGCAGACTACATAGCCAGCACATAGCATGAGGTAAGAGGCAGGGTTTTTTTTATTGTATAACACAGTTTTGAAAAGTTTCTTTATGCCATCCGAACCCCTGTATAGAATTCTTCCATTGACCTAGCTAGCACCTCTCAGAGAGGTGGATTTCCTATGATGAAAGGTGAATACCTGCCATCAGAGTAGGTAGTGTCTACGTTGAAGCAATACAGTGGTGCAGTTGAGCTGCGATAGTGTCTAAGTGTAGACATACCCCTAGTTTAGGAGGACACAGTTGTTGACCGCTGTAAGGATATGGATGCTTTCCAGGGTAGGTGGACAGACATGCACTATCTCTGCTTGATCTAGTGCACTAAAAATAGCAGCGTGGCCATGGCAGCACAGGCCAGCTATTGGAATACATACCCAGGAGATTAGGCAGGCTTGTACTCAAGTGCTTAGGCCAAGCAGCCCATCTGGGCTGCTATGGCCACACTGCTATTTTAACCATGCTAGTTTGAGCAGAGCCTGTGTGTCTATCTGACTGTGCTGGGGAGTACCCTCCCAGTTGCTGGGTAGATGCACTATTTCTTGAGGCAGCAGAGACACTGACTGCAATCCTCTTTAGTGCTGCAGAAAGAAAGACTCGGGTTAAAAAAGTCTCAATTGCCACAGCATGTTATCCACCATTGTATGCTGTTAAAACTTGAAGACTCATTCCTTTTTCTTACTTAACTTTTTGAGTATACTGCTGATTGGTTAGACAATTCAGGGGAATTTCAGGAAAATGGGTTAGATGGCAGCAGTTCTGTAACTGGGAAAGACATTTCAGATAGTCTCAACCTGTTTCTTCCAGGGTGATACCAAATAATTGGTTAATTCCAGATTCCTCGAGATGGTTATCTCTGCAAATTCTTTTTTGTTTTTGCTCCATTTACATTTAAAACATCCATTCACCTTCTGTGTCTAGGACTGGTAGACATGTGCCACATGTCAATGCAGCAAAAGTGAAATGCGTCGATCCAAAAGTTTAGATATTGTCATGAATTCCCCCACCCCCCTCCAACCTTCTGGTGGAGGTTGAGAACTCCAGGAGATGTTCACATGTGCTGCAGTATTACACGGCTCATTGTACACTGGTAACAGAACCCATCATCAACCAACTGGAAGTCTGAGTTTCCGAGGACCATTGAACACTGAACATTGCCAGTATTTGCAATTACAGGAAGAATTCTGCTAAATAACTTTACACTGATGATATGTGAAAGTGTACACAGTATTCATCTGTTCTCAACATTTCCCATTGCATGGT
Source organism: Gopherus flavomarginatus (assembly GCF_025201925.1). Taxonomy (NCBI): domain Eukaryota; kingdom Metazoa; phylum Chordata; order Testudines; family Testudinidae; genus Gopherus; species Gopherus flavomarginatus. The sequence goes on from NC_066617.1 coordinate 187,404,724, forward strand.
GTAGGACTATACATCTCACTGCAGTGTGGGGTATTTTAGGGATTGGACATATTGCTTCAACAATGTCAAAAGAGACTGAGTTTGTCTACAAAATATGCCTGTACTTTCATACCTTGTTGAATTGCTTCAGTTTTGCATTTGGCACTCTAAAAAGAAGGGCAGAATGTGGGACTGATTGACTCAGTTCTTGGAAACCTTCAGCCCTATAACACACAACATTATGAGCCAATTCTGCTTTGCTATACCAGTGTAAATCTGTAGTAAATACAAAGAATTGAATGCACTTAATCTAGATACACACCGATGTAGATGAGAGCAGAATTTAGCATCCTCTGCTCTTCCTTTTTTCAGAATGTCAAATATACATATGTTACAAATATGAAGCAATTCACAGCTCTGCCTACGCAATCTGCTAATGTACATTTGTTTTATGAGGTTAATGAAGCACTGCTGAATGTCACTTCCTGAGCAACTAGATAGTGAATCCCTTACTAACACAGGTGACCCAGTTTATTTCCACCAGTGCTCCTACTTGAAATCCTGGGAGTATCTGTTCACCAACGGGACTAAAGGGCTCAGTCTGCCTCTAAATGTCTTATGCTGAAGCCAAGCATCAGTCAGACTTCCCAGCCATGTGAAAAGAAAAACAGGGGAATAAAAAGAAATGGAGACTTTCACCCATAGGTGCTGGAACTAGGGTTGCTGGGTGTGTTGCCTCACCCTCTAGCTTGAACTGGTTTCCAATATATACAAGGTTTACAGTTTGGTTCAATCTCTCTCAGCACCCCCGCTATACAAACTGTTCCAGTACCCTTGCTTTCACTCTAGCGTTGGCCCAAACGGGTCATTGCGTAAGGTAATAGTATTTGATAACAATTATCTCACTAATCTGAGAAGGATTGGTGGTATGACTCTAGTTTCTAGATGACACATGCATATATCCATCACAACCTGGCTATCCTTGTTAGCATCTACAGTGAGGTAAAAAATGAGTAGGTATAGAAACTTGGTTATCACCCTTAAACATGACCCCTGCAGGTTAGTGTTTGAAGTACTTTGATAAGATAGTGAAGGAAAATCTCTGCTTCAAGCATTGTAGCTCTTCTGTGCACAGCCAGAGGATTTCTATATTCAGAACTGCAAATCTGTTATCTTTAGAGAAAGCTAAACTGACTTACAACATTTAAAGAAGAGGGATGTGCTGTAGCTAACATTTAAATAATTGAGATCATCCAGTAGCTGGAGAAAAGTACTCCTAAAATTCTATTTCAACACAAGTGAAAATGCAGAAAAGCTAGTGTAAACCATGCCTCCAAGGGGAAGATAAACCCATATAAGATGATTTATTGTGACAAGGTAACAGAGTGAAAGGACAAATCTCTGTCTGCTTTACATGGGGTGTCTGGTACCCCAGATTTTGGAAGTCCATGAGTGCTTGCAGGAGTGCTTACAACAGTTCGCTGTATAAACCATTCCACAGCCCCATCTCCACAATGAACTTGAGCCATTGTTATCCTAGGAGGATGGATTGGCAGAATGAGAGGCTTGACTAGCTAGGCAGAGGAAAAATGTAGTTCTTTATATGCCTGGATTGAAGAGAAGCCATTTATATTCTGATCACAGAATAGAAATGAACATGATTAAAGTTAGAATGTCTAGAAATAAGGATTTGAAATTCCGCTGGGAAAAGCCTGAGGAAATGTAAAATGGGTATCTGTCATTCTAATAAGAAATATTCCATTAGTAAAGAAATAAATATTACATTTAGATGTGTTCTATATTCTAATTATTAGAATACCTGAAAATAGCATCTAATAAAGAAACATAGCATGTTGTTGTTGTTGGGTTACTTTTCAACTCTGATGCCTCAGAAGCATCTGTCAATAAAATTGCAATAAAACCTGCCAGGGAGAGAAGAAGGGAACTGAAAAAGAAGTTAAACATGACCATAATGTTGTCTATTTTCACATGAATGTTAACATTAATTCATTCTTTCAGCTTTTAAGTACATGCATCTGGAGGGAAAGTGAAGGACTATTTTAAAATAATGGATAACGTTTGTGAGGCTTCAGAGGTGAAGTAAGTGACAAACCTTAAATGATGATTTACTTGCCTTGGAAAGTTATTTCATATGATTGTTCTATGGATGTGAGAGGTTTATTATTAGAGACATACTAAATTGAGAACAAATAAATTCAGGAGTGCCCGACACATCTGTATTGTACTCTTAATTTTGTACCACTTTAAAAAATTCAGGCAGGCTTCTGCTGGTCCTTTCTCTACAGTTCTCAGTTATAACATGAGAGAGGTGGAGAGATGGATTCCCTTTGAAACATGAACATGTGAGAATTCTCTCTGGCAATAATGTATTCAGCACATCTGTTTTAACTCATTGCTGCGTATGCTGCTTTCAAATATTTTCTATTTAATGGTGTAAATTTCAATTTCTCTTATCAGAATACAAAGTAAAACATGGCCATGAGCCCCACCCCAAGGCATTTCTCAGCTTTCATTTGCCATTGCTATACATGGGGAGAGAATTTTGTCCCTTGTACAACTACTACTGATGCTGTGTCCAGTTTTGTTAAAACAGTAAAATATTGCATTGGGCTATAGTACCGCTGCAGTTAAAGGTTTGTCTGTCTTACAGTGTAACTAGGCCATTTCTGAATGGTTCATAATGGTTTCCAGACTAAAACTTGCTATATGTGGTCTGCTTTCAACCTGCATGCTGGTGGGGAAGTTGCTTACCTTTAGAAACACATGCATCACATGCTGAAATCCATGTCCACTTGTGTGTTTTTGGAAAACAGCCACTGTATATTGAAAGCATAATACTGTCAAACACATCCAGGATACTGAAATTAAAACCAAGGTATAATACTGGCTAAACACATATAACTTATATATCAACCTCACAGGCAGCGGTGATCTAGAGGGATGAACTCATTGACAGGCACCAGAACACCATCACCAGCTCACAACGGGTATGCAGGGCCATCCCTAGCTATTTTGGTGCCCTACGCAGCCCTCCCCCACACGGGGGGGGCAGTTTGGGGCCCCAGGCCTCCGTGGGGATGCTGTGTGGGGCCCCGCCCCAGGCGTCTGTGGGAGATGGGGGGAAGGGAGGCTGGCTACTTCCTGCAGGAAGTGGAGTGACCTGGCCCCAGCCTGCTCTGCTCCCCTGCCTCCCAGGCTTGGGGGGAGGGTGGAAACAACCCCCCAGCACTCACCAGTGGTGCGGAGTGGGAGTGGAGCAGGCTGGGGCCAGGTCGCTCGACTTACCGGTGAGTGCAGGCCTGACTGCTTCTGGAATCCTCAGGGGAGTTGGGGGCGGGGTGGGAAGAGGTGAGGCTGGGGCGGAGATGGGGCGGGGGGCCCTGGGGAAGAGCCAGAGCGGGGGCTGAAGCAGCTGTGTACTTTGCATATGGGTAAGGACAGCCCTGTGGGTATATCTATACTTTGAGCTGTGTATTTAAGTCCCTGCTTATTGAGATATACATATGCTAGCTCTGAGCGAGACCGCATGCTAAAAATTGAGTGTAGCCTCAGCAGCAGGAGGGGATAGCCACTCCGACTACCTGGTTGTCCAAGATGCTAGGGCCATATTTGAAGTAACAAGCTCCTTCCACCACTCTCACTTTCTCAGCTCCATTCTGTTTTTAGCATGCTAGCTAGATCGGTGCTAGCATGGGTATGGCTCCTTGAGCTGGGAATTATACCATGTTTGTCCAGTTAACCCGTCTGTGCCTCATTTACCCTCTTTAAAATAGGGCTAATACCCATCTCTGTAAAGTACTTTGCAATCTGTGGACAAAGTGGCAAGTGTTGTTAATATTTTAGTGTGAACACTGGATATTTTCACTTGTGTTCCTGGCATATCCAGATTCCAAGGAGGACTTTTGGGATAAATTGGCAATTTACCAATTTATAGATGCTCAGCTGAATTTCAATTTACAGATCAAGATGAGCAAAAGGAGGCCAAAGACACTCAGGGCTTGTCTACACGTAATATTAGTGAGCTGCAAGCTAGGGTGTAAAGTTGTGTTGCAAGCCTACGGTAGTAACATCCCATGTAGATACTGCTACAAGTGCAGTAAGTGCTATGGAACTTCTAGTGCATGGTAGCAGAGTTCACACAATTAGTTAATACACTGTAGATTCACAGCTCAACTTGCCATGTATTAACTTGCCATATAAAGAAGCCCTTAGGAACTATGGACAAGTGTCTAGAGCACTAGACTGTGACTGAGGCCTGGGTTCAAATTCTGACCCTACCACAGACTGTGGGCAAGTCATTTTCTCTGTGCATCAGTTTTCCCATCTATTAAATGGGGATCATGATACTGACCTCCTTGTGAAAACACTTTTGGCTAAAAAAATGGTATATAAAATCTAGGTATTGTTATACAGAGTTCAGTCTGAAATTACACACTATAAATCATTATTCCTGCTTCAGAAATTGAGATAAAATTTAGACATGGGGTGGGGGGAGGGAATAGCTACTTTCAAAAGCTCATCTTTCTGGAAGCACTGTACATAGTTCCCAAGGTAGCAGACATATTTGGTATGATATTTAAATAAAGATACTATACTACATCTAGTACACCTAAATGTGGAGGTATAATTTTTAAACTTAATATATAAAATTCAGTGTATTGAGTAAAGTTGTATGGTATAAAATATTAGAGGAAAAAATGTTCTTTTCTGGGTACAGTATGCCTGATTCATAGTAATATAAATGTATAACTGCAGGGTTTTTTAAGCTGCCACATTGGCAATGTAATTAGAAATCTTTATCAAAATTAGTGCCAAGGATTATATTGTGACCAGAAATTAGCCCATTGCTGTGATTAACTGTGGCGCTTTCTAATTAAAAAAGTAAATTAGGCTGAAAATAGTAGTGCTATGAAGTGTATGCTTGTGCTGTTTGATAACATTTTTAATCTTAATAGAACTGAAAGAATAAAATGATGATCATTGACTGTTAAACACTGCTCTTAGTATAAAAAACATCAGAGGAAAAAAAAGGTTTGCTGTCTGAGATAGGAACATAAATATCTAACTGAAAAGCAAGTTTCTAGTATTTTAGTGAAATTACATCCAGATCTTGTACTGGTCAAAATACAGACACAGCAGTGTATAGCAACACAATGATAAACAAGTAAGCAAGTTAATATCCTTTACTGGACCAACTTCTATTACTTCATTCTCCTTGTCTCTCTAATATCCTAGGACCAACACAGCCATAACACTGCATATAACGTAAGCAAGTGGTAGTTCTTCTCCTTCTCTTACTCACTACCAAACACCTGAGATGCATATACTAATAATTAATATTTCTGTATTTTCTCCTATTTAAGCAGCCAAAAGCTCTTAACAAATGTTAATGAATGGGGCTCAATCTAAACTCCATTAAAATGAATGGAAAGACCTTAACAATTATGCCCTTGATTAGCACAACACACCTGTGAGTTGTTAACTGTTGTTCCAATGTCCCCAAAGGCCACACATGGTAGAGCAATCTGGATTGTAATGAGGTGGAGCTGCTGATTTCCAGGATGGCACTTGTTTCTTTAGCTCACACTGTTCTATCTCTAAGAGCTTGTCTACACTTAAAGTGGTACAGCTGCATTGCTGTAGAGCTTCAGTGTAGACGCTACCTACACTGATAGGAGGGGTTCTCCCATCTGCATTGGTAATCTATCTTCTTGAGAGGCAGCAGCTAGGCTGCCAGAAGTATTTGACCTAAGTCTCTGTGTAGACAGCACTAGGTTGATGAAAGAATTCTGATTTTTCACACTCCTGAGTGACCTAATTATGCCAAACTAACTTTCTAGCATAGACCAGGCCTAAGGGTTCATGAGTAACTATCTTTCAACTTAATGGACACTGCTTTCCTGTGGCCACACCCACTCCACACAAATCACGCCTTAAATTACATGCCAGATTACAATCTTGGGGTGAAGGATTGGTGAAGATGTATGTAGAAAGTTGTGCTGGATACGGACTGTGCTGTCTCCTTGCTGTGTGTGTGTGCCCTTTGTACGTGCACCATGCAAGCTGGTCTGGGACTGGCTCCCAAGAATCTTTTATTAGCATGGTGAGAAAGAGATATCTAGGACTGATTAATATTTTAATGGTTGATGTATGCCTCTTTCAAGATATGTACTCTCTAGGGAGAAGTGGTGGAAGCGAAAAGAAGAGAACAGCTCAAATGAGGGTTCCTGGAAGTACAATGGCTTCTGGATAAAATGGAGAGCAGCAATATTTGCTGCATCTGTAGCGAAGATACAGAAAATGCTCCCATGTTGCTCTCATCCCAGTTCTGTCTGGTGCAAAGGGGAGTAGAATCGTGTCTATGACTCTTCCCTTCCTGGATATGCCCCTTTGGGCAGTCCCTAGATGGCACCTATTCCCTTTACTCTCCACAGATACATACAGCCAAAATATATTGTCATGTGTGTGTGAAAGAGAGATGCTCCTTGCCCCTCTTGTTTTCCCCTGCCCCCAAAATAATGCAGAGGCATTTATAAGTTAGATCTGTATCTATAATCCTATTTCATAGCCTTCTGCTGGCACAGAGACTGCAGGGTGTGGAACAGAGCTGGAAAGTTGAGTGAACAGAAAACTGAGCATTTGAAGATCTGGGTCTACTGTGTTCTTAGTCACAGTTTTACTTTTGTTAAATTTTCAGATATATGGAAACATATATATTCCATCCTATATATTTATTTATATATGGAGATGATTCCATAGAAAGAAATAGGGCCAGATCCTGTACTGGATGAAAGATGAGGAAGTGAGTATAGATGGTGTGACAGTCACTGTAATGGAATGCTAAACTTTATTATATTCACTCACTATGTGGTGCTATGTGTAACATGCTTTATTTAAACCAACCTCAGCCATACCTGGCGGAACAATAAAGTATTTTTGATGACCACTGCTGGTGTGTACCTTGCTTAGAAGGAAGCTCTGTAGCCAGCTCATATCTCATAGAAGGACATGACAATCCCTGGTTAGGTTGCCCCTGCTAAGATCCTTTTCCAGCATGCCAACCCCAAGGATTCTAGGAATCCTTTAAAGTGGCAGGCCCAAACCTCTACTCTTCTTTGGGGTAGGATCTCACAATCGAACCACTGTCCAACTGGATCTCTAGGTTACGTCTTCCTGATTTCCAGTTATAGTCTTTAGCAGACCCAATAGGCTTGGCACCAGCACCTGGGACAAAATATGTGCAATGAGATAGAAACAGCCTCTTCAAAACAAAGCATGTTTTAATTTGTCATAGAGCACACCTCATTTAAAGAAGTGGATTTTAAACAAGAAACCTGTTCACAATATTACCTAAGCTCAAACTCTCTATCCACAGCTCAGACAGGCTTGGCTTTTTTCCCCATCTCTGAGTTGGGGTACACTGCTTGCAGCTTGCACCCTCTGGTCTACATTTAAAATATAGGCTGACACCGGTACATCACTCAAGGGTGTGAAAAATCCACACTCCTGTGCATTGCAGCTATTCTAACCTAAACCCCTGAACAGATGCAGCTATGTTGACAGAAGAATACTTCCACTGACCTAACGTGGAGAGATGAGGCTCCTATAATGATGGGAAAACCCCTTTTGAACTGTAGGCTCTCTACTCCATGGGGTTATATCAGTGTAGGGTAGAGATGGCTTAAATTACCTTGCCTGTTGGCTTTTTCACTCACACCCCAGGACCAGTTCTTCCTCTATAACAACCCTCTCCCTTTCCCTTTGTTAATGTCTCTGAGATTTTATGTTAACTTTGATCCCAGTCTTAGCCTTGAGAAGAGCAAAACATCTTAGCCTGGAAGGAGACTCCCCCCAGTTGGTAACCCAGTGATTTATCTTATCCTCTTTGAAACTGGATACCTGAGATGCTTTCATTGAACCCTTTCATGGATTCTTTAACAACCCCTTTACAGCCTCCTTTTGACTTAACTCTATACATATAGGCAGACAACAATACAAAATTTGTCACAGATGGAGATCTGTCTGTTTTAGTGCTGTGACCTCTGCTCTCTCTACACAGGTAAAAAATCTGCTAGTTGGGTTCTATATGAGTTAATTCATATATTATGTTTGCTTACTAGTATTTTCTTTTCTTTCCAGCCCATCGTCTCATTTCCTTTGCCCAGTGCCTGCCCTCAGTAACCAGCCAGGCACAGTGCAGATGCTCATTGGGGTGCTGGGAGGACTCAAATAGCTGGAATCCTTACCCAGATCACCCAGACCCTGTGTGCTGCCAGGTGGGAAGCTTGCACAGACCTGACCTTCATGACTTTCATGTGATATGTAAAACTAGATCCAGTTCTTACAGAGCTGGACTGAAGTGATTCAACTACCCGAGGAGCCTCCACACCCATAGAGGAGAAGGCTGGATTTGCAACTCACTGTGATGGGTTTAATTTTTGATAGTAGTTGTCTGTTAACCAAATATTTTAGTTACATATGGAGAGTTTATTGTTTCTTCTCATAGATGGATTTCAGGTACATGAACTGGATCTGAATTTTGACTAATCAGATGTATCTGAGTCCAGGTTTTGGTATTGCCTGCTGTACTATAAAGAAATTCATTGTCCTCTTCTCCTTGAAGTTCTCTCATTAACGTAACTCGACATCTCCCACGTATGAGTTAGAAAGGGCACTCCAAAGTTAAAACAAACAGGAAGGAATACAGTGATTGGAATTCATTATGTAAGAATGATTTTAGTAAGTTTATAATTTACATATTCAGCTGACTTCCCAGTACAAAATAGCTTTCTGAGAACAGTTGCTTGTGAATCTGTTTGCTGTAGGAGAGTGGAAATCAGACACACCGTACTGCGCAATGGGTTTTTGATAGTCAAAGTACAAAAAGCCCTTATGGTTAAACCTTCCCTAATTAATGAAAATTTGTTCAATGAACAAATACAGATATGGATCTATAGTTACTGCAACAGTTGAAAAATTGGGAAAATATGTTCATAGCTGGGATGATACCGCCAACTAGATTTGAACTAATTTGTAACATAGAACTTATTTAATTTTGCATTTCTTGTTTGCATGTAGTCCATGATCAGATTGAGATGCCTTTGTTATTCAAAGTAATTATTGGTCTGTAGACTGTTCATGAGCAGAATATTCAACAGGCAAGCTGTATTGGTTAATTTTTGATTGATACGCTGTTTGTCTTCATCTATTTCTGTTCCTGTGTTGGAGGAGTGTCTCTTAGGTGTAATCTAAATACATTTGTTATACCAGTGTAACTATGTTGGCTAGGGTTTTTATAAAAATATTTTTAACACTAGTCTAGTGATACTGGTATAAGGCCCTAAGATGGATTCAGGTGTCTTGTACGGTGCATAATTTATTTTCCTTCATGTACATGAATAGCTATACTGGTATAACTGTGTCTGGTCTAGAGATTAGTACTGCTTAAACTATACTGGTATAGTCAAAGCGGTACAACTTTTCTGTGTAGATAAGGTCTTGGAATTCAGGTTTCTGGTATGAATACTCAGATCTACTCTGCACTAAGAAAATAGGTTGGTATAACTACATCACTCAGGGGTGTGAAAAATCCACACCCAGGAGCAATGCAGTTAAACTAACCTAACTCCCAGTGCAAACAGTGCTAGATTGACAGGAAAACATTCCCATTGACTTAGCTACCTCCTTTCGGGAAGGCGGAATACCTATGCCTAAGGGAGAAGCCCTTCCGTTGGCATAGGTAGTGACTTTACTGAAGCACTACAACAGCACAGGTGCAGCTGTGGCCCTGCAGCGTTTTAAGTGTAGACAAGCCCTCACATTTACAAATATAGGCACTGATTCAAGAAAGATCACTATTCTGGATGGCAGGTAAGTATGTGCTTTCCTGAACTGGAACTTGAAAAATCACTTTCCATAAATACCCACTTAAAATTTGCTGATTCTATGGATGGTCTTGCTGGCAAACTCGCGCTTTAGAATAATCACCAGAAGCAAGCACAAAGGGTATAAATACAGCCAGAATAAATCTGTTTGACAATTATATCCTGACTTTTTTTTTGCATTGTTTGCCCAGTTCTATTAAAGATGTCGAAATATTACTGAGACTTTCCGAGAGGTGATGGATTATTTTACTACTTCGTTTAGTAAATTGATGCATTTTATATCATGCGAGGAATAAACAGGGACTTTACAGCATTGTCCTAATAAATAATGAGGATAACCATTAACCAGGGAAACAAAATTAATCTATTTGTATATGTAATTAAGGCTGTGACAGAGCCATTGAATGTGAGGTAAACCAATATTTTCTTTGGAAATTTCTTGGCTTTCTAAGACAGCTGTAATTTTCATGAAAGTGGGGAAACTAAAATTATTTGTATTTATCCAAGTGTCTGTTGCTAAAGTATGTTTCCATTTTTTCAGACACATAGGATAGAATTAGTCACTATATAACTGACTTAAAAGATAGTTGATGCTGCTTATGGTAGTGTAGTTTGGACTTGCCTGATTGTATATATAATGATTTAAGAAGGAAATAGGGGAAATTATGTCGTCTGAAAAAACAAATAACGAACAATGAGGACTTGTGTGTATGGGTTGCATGTAATTCCTGAAGGCCCATTAACCAATGTTGGCTGTATAATATTTAGGCTATTATAAGAACTATAACAGAAATCAAAAAAGCTGAGTCAATTCTTTGCTATAGTTCTACAATGGCTTTGCACTAAAAAGGAAGAGCCAGATTCAGCCACACTTACTCATGTTGAGTAATCTTACTTTGCCAAAAGTTTCTTGACTTCAGATCATTAATCATGGATCAAGGTGCTACTCCACCATAAGTGTGGCAGACTTTGTGTCCAAATTAAGCTTGCACATGCGCACACAAACTGGGGGCAAGATTTCTGTGCACAGCTCACAATTGACTTCAGTGAAGAGCTCTGCTTAAAAGCTAATGTTACCATATGACCTTGTGCTATTTCATATTGGCAGCACAATCACCAATATCTATAGAACCCTGTTTTTTTGGAAACAACAAGTTACCTGAAAAGATTAAAAGCCAATGTAGAAATATGTGTCTTATTACTAATTTGTGCCAGTTTTTCCTATTAACTCATGAACTGCATATTAAAATGTAATGAATCTCTGAGTTTATAAAATTAGAAAGGAAGCCATTGGGAATCAAGCCCATCATAATTTAAAAACTAATAATATTACACCCAGCAACGGAGGCTGAGTGAAATTTTGTAAAACACTGCATCACGAAATTCCCAACAGATATACAGCTAAGAATTATGCCTACCCACAACAAGACCTAGTAATTTAGACCCAGACCTTTAAAGGTAGTTAGCCCTTTGGTGGGAGGGACACTCAATGATTTGAGCATTAGTCTGCTAAACCCAGGGTTGAGAGTTCTATCCTTGAGGGACTATTTAGGGATCTGGGGTGTAAAAAGCAAACAACACATCCCCTCCCCCCCAAAAAAAACACCCTGCTGTCAGGGACAGTGCTTGGTCCTGCCTAGTAAAGGCAGCAGACTGCACTCAATGACCTTTCAAGGTCTATTCTAGCTCTCTCTCTATATATAGACACCTAACTCCCATTGAACTCAGGTGCCTAAATATCTTTGAGGATATAGACTATAGCATTCAGGATAGAAGTGTATGGGCCTGTTATAAACAGATAGCTAAGGGTTAATGTCTCTTTTAACTGTAAAGGGTTAACAAACAGGGACCCAAACACCTGACCAGAGGACCAATCAGGAAACAAGATACTTTCAAATCTCGGTGGAGGGAAGCCTTTGTTTGTGTTTTTTGGGTTTGGCTTTGTTCTCTCTGGGCTCTGAGAGTGACCACACGTACCTACAGGCTCTCTAATCTTCTATTCCAATTTTGTGAGTACAAATGTAGAAAGGTGGTATAGTCTTTTTATTTGTTTTCCTTTATTTGCAATTGTGTAGCTTGCTGGAAGTATTTTAAATTGTATTTCTTTTGGAGGAGGCTGTTTCTCCAATTTCTTAAGTTTCCAGACCCATTCTTGTTCCTGAGCCGTCCATAGGGGCCCCGTCTGTGTTACAAGAGACCCAGACAGAGGTAGTGGACCCGGATCCCATGGCAACGACGGAAACAGCCACAGTGCCTCCAGTCCCAGACCAGGAACTGGAAAAGCAGCCAGCACCAGAACCGTTGCCAGCACTGATGCCAGCGCTTGCAAACCCATCTTCAATCCCAATGCCAGAGGGTCTGAACTGGCAGAAGCAGCAGACAACCACACCCAAGAGGCTCAGCCAGAGCCTGAAATACCCCCTGGTGCACCAGTGGAGAGCGGCTCACCAGCAACGGAAACAACCCCATCACCTACATCGCTTCCATAGGGACCAAGCCGAAGTCCACAGTCTAAGAAAGAACTGGTGTCTCCAGCTTCAAGGGAACAGTTCCAGACTGAGCAGGAAGCAGATGACAGCCTTCAGAAAGCTTGGGCGGCGGCACGGAGCACCCCACTGCCTCTCAGCTCTTCTAATCGATCCCGGTTTGTTGTAGAACAAGGATTTTATACAAGGAGACTCTTTCTGGTGGACACCAGGAAGACTGGCACCCACAAAAACAGTTGGTGGTTCCAACTAAGTACCGGGAAAAGCTCTTAAGCTTAGCCCATGATCATCCCAGTGGCCATGCTGGGGTGAACAGAACCAAAGACCGGTTGGGGAAGTCCTTCCACTGGGAGGGGATGGGCAAGGACATTGCCAAGTATGTCCGGTCTTGTGAGGTATGCCAAAGAGTGGGAAAGCCCCAAGACCAGGTCAAAGCCCCTCTCCAGCCACTCCCCATAATTGAGGTCCCATTTCAGCGAGTAGCTGTGGATATTCTGGGTCCTTTCCCAAAAAAGACACCCAGAGAAAAGCAGTACATACTGACTTTCGTGGACTTTGCTACCCGATGGCCGGAAGCAGTAGCTCTAGTCAACACCAGGGCTAACGCTGTGTGCCAGGCCCTAACAGACATTTTTGCCAAGGTAGGTTGGTCCTCCGACATCCTTACAGATTCAGGATCTAATTTCCTGGCAGGGACCATGAAAGATCTGTGGGAAACTCATGGGGTGAATCACTTGGTTGCCACCCCTTACCACCATCAAACCAATGGCCTGGTGGAGAGGTTTAATGGAACTTTGGGGGCCATGATACGTAAATTTGTAAATGAACACTCCAATGACTGAAACCTAGTGTTGCAGCAGTTGCTTTTTGCCTACAGGGCTGTACCACATCCCAGTTTAGGGTTTTCACCGTTTGAACTTGTGTATGGCCACGAGGTTAAGGGGCCATTACAGTTGGTGAAGCAGCAATGGGAGGGGTTTACACCCTCTCCAGGAACTAACATTCTGGACTTTGTAAGCAACCTACAAAAAACCCTCCGACATTCTTTAGCCCTTGCTAAAGAAAACCTAAAGGATGCTCAAAAAGACCAAAAGGCCTGGTATGATAAACATACCAGAGAGCGTTCCTTCAAAGTAGGAGACTAGGTTATGGTCTTGAAGGCGCGGCAGGCCCATAAGATGGAAGCATCATGGGAAGGGCCATTCACGGTCCAAGAGCGCCTGAGAGCTGTTAACTACCTCATAGCATTTCCCAATTCCTCCCTAAAGCCCAAAGTTTACCATGTTAATTCTCTCAAGCCCTTTTATTCCAGAGACTTACAGGTTTTCCAGTTTACAGCCCAGGGAGGAGATGACGCTGAGTGGCCTGCAGGTGTCTACTACGAAGGAAAAAGTGACAGTGGTGTGGAAGAGGTGAACCTCTCCACAACCCTGGAAAGTCTGCAGCGGCAACAAATCAAGGAGCTGTGCACTAGCTTCGCCCCATTGTTCTCAGCCACCCCAGGACGGACTGAACGGGCATACCACTCCATTGACACAGGTAATGCTCACCCAATTAGAACCCCACCCTACCGGGTGTCTCCTCATGCCCAAGCTGCTATAAAACGGGAAATCCAGAACAGGCTACAAATGGGTATAATCCGCCCCTCTACCAGTGCATGGGCATCTCCAGTGGTTTTGGTGCCCAAACCAGATGGGGAAATACACTTTTGCGTGGACTACCGTAAGCTAAATGCAGTAAATCTTCCAGACAACTGTCCAATGCCACGCACCGATGAGCTATTGGAAAAGTTGGGATGTGCCCAATTCATATCTACAATAAACTTAACCAAGGGGTACTGGCAAGTACCGCTAGATGAACCTGCCAAGGAAAGGTCAGCATTCGTCACCCATGAGGGGGTGTATGAATTTAATGTGCTTCCTTTCCAGCTGCGAAATGCACCCTCCACCTTCCAAAGGCTGGTAGATAGTCTTCTAGCAGGATTGGTAGAATATGCAGTTGCCTACCTCGATGATGTGGCCATTTTTTCTGATTCATGGCCTGAACACCTAGAACACCTGAAAAAATTCTTTGAGCGCATCAGGCAGGCAGGACTAACTGTTAAGGCCAAAAAATGTCAAATAGGCCAAAACAGAGTGACTTACCTGGGGCACCAGGTGGGTCGAGGAACCATAAACCCCCTACAGGCCAAGGTGGATGCTCTCCAAAAGTGGCCTGTCCCAAAGTCCAAGAAACAGGTCCAATCCTTCTTAGGCTTGGCCGGGTATTACAGGCGATTTGTACCACACTACAGCCAAATCGCAGCCCCATTGACCGACCTGACCAAAAAGACCCAGCCAAATGCAGTCAAGTGCACTAATGAGTGTCAGAAGGCCTTTACCCAGCTTAAGGCGACGCTCATGTCTGACCTTGTGCTAAGGGCCCCGGATTTTCACAAACCATTCCTAGTAACCACAGATGCATCTGAGCGTGGTATAGGAGCAGTTCTCATGCAGGAAGAACTGGATCAATACTTCCATCCTGTCGTGTTTCTCAGCAAGAAACTGTCTGAGAGGGAAAGTCACTGGTCAGTCAGTGAAAAGGAATGCTACGCCATTGTGTACTCCCTGGAAAAGCTACGCCCATATTTTTGGGGATGGCGGTTCCAGCTACAAACCGACCATGCTGCACTAAAGTGGCTTCATACTGCCAAGGGAAACAACAAAAAACTGCTTCGATGGAGTTTAGCTCTCCAAGATTTTGATTTTGAAATTCAACACATTTCAGGAGCTTCTAACAAAGTAGCTGATGCACTCTCTCATGAAAGTTTCCCAGAATCCACTGGTTAAAATTTGTCCTTGAAATGTAGAAAGTCTTATAGTTTACATACTTGGTAGTATGTGTAAAGGTGCATGTGTTGTATTAATCTGTTTATTCTAAAGTTCTGGGAAGAAATCACCACCAGTGAGGTTCCCCACTGTCTGCGATTTGGGGAGCGTGTCATAAACAGATAGCTAAGGGTAAATGTCTCTTTTGACTGTAAAGGGTTAACAAACAGTGACCCAAACACTTGACCAGAGGACCAATCAGGAAACAAGATACTTTCAAATCTCGGTGGAGGGAAGCCTTTGTTTGTGTTTTTTTGGGTTTGGCTTTGTTCTCTCTGGGCTCTGAGAGTGATCATACGTACCTACAGGCTCTCTAATCTTCTATTCCAATTTTGTGAGTAACAAATGTAGAAAGGCGGTATAGTCTTTTATTTGTTTTCCTTTATTTGCAATTGTGTAGTTTGCTGGAAGTATTTTAAATTGTATTTCTTTTGGAGGAGGCTGTTTCTCCAATTTTTTAAGCTGACAGGCCCTGTAACTTTTTACCATCTAAATTGCAGAGATAGACCTTTTACTTTTTCTTTCTTTTTATTAAAAGTTTTGCTTTTAAGACCTGTCTGATTTTTCCCCTTGTTGAAGCTCAAGGGAATTGAGTCTGTACTTAACAGGGAGGGAGGAGAGAAGAGGGAATCCCCTTGTTTTAGATTCATGGAGCTTGAATCTGGATTGCCTCTGGGGGAAGGTATCATTTCTCTCTGTGTGGTGATTCAAGGAGTTGAATCACAGTGATCTCCTAGTGTACCCAGGGTGGGAAAAAGCTGAGAGGAAGAAAGGAGGGGGAAGGGAAATGGTTTATTTTCCTTTGTTGTGAGACTCAAGGAATTTGGGTCTTGGGGTCCCCAGGGAAGGTTTTGGGGGAGACCAGAGTCTATCAGACTCTCTACTCTAAGTCCTGATTGGTGGCAGCATTACAGGATCTAAGCAGGTAATTAAGCTTAGGGGAATTCATGCTAGTACCCATATTTTGGACGCTAAGGTTCAGATTTGGGAATTATATTATGACAGGGCCTGATTCAGAATCAAGTGAAGTCACTGAGATTCTTTGTATTGACGTTAGTAGTCATTCCATCTGATCTCATATGGGAACTTAAATAGAGCTGGTAAAAAAATTCAAACACAATTTTGTTTTTAAATAGAGCAAAGAAAAAAAATTCAGGCAAAACTGATGATGCTTGTTAAAAAGTAATTTTTTTGGTGAAAATCTAATTAGACAATTTGATTACAAGTATCATCCAAATGATCATCAAACTTTTCATTTACCAAAATCCCAGTTTTCAAAAATGAAAAGAAAATCGGTCCATTTCCAATCTTAAAAATGAGGATAGATGTGCTATTTCAATTTTTTTCTTTTGTCCATCTGTAGATTCCAGCAATCTCTTTAGGTAAGAGACTGCAGCTGATCACAGATTAGACAAAGATATGGCTTGGAAAGTAATTATCAGTCATGTAACTTGTTAAATTGTGGAAAATGTGAATGTTTCAGCAAAATGCCTGAATTTTTTCAGCTGGAGAAATACCAAAGCTCAACCAATCTTACTATGGGTAAGCAAAATGTTTAGCTCCATAGTTCTACAATGTGCATTGAGGCTGAAGTCTGTCTACTCAGTGTAATCTATGGTTTAGGGATCCTCACTAGTTAATAGAATATTGTTAGGGGTCAAATGCAGAGGAAAGAAGTGGTGGTACTCATCCAAACTTTGCCCACAAAATAAGCTCCACCCAAGGGTATTGTCAAACTGAGATCCCATTCACTGTAGGTTGTGAACACATTCAAAATATGATAGTGTATGCTACTTGGCTCCATTGGGATCCTTTATCTTGGGGGCTGAACATGCCCATGGGCTCCGCTAGTCCCTTAGAGATGTATCTTTCTTGACTGGTGTGTGTTTGGCAGGGAGGGGGAAGTGCTGGTATCTCCCAATGGCACCCACCTGTGGCACCAAAATGAGATGTAACTCATAGTAAATTTGTACCTATCTGTGGCCTTCCTTTTCTTTTACGTGAGACAAGAGTGGTAATGTTGAGGTTTAAATGTTCATCACTGAGCATCCGAGTTAACACTTCAGTGAGATGAATGTGGCTGTTCACACCTCTCAACTCTATAGTTCCAGACTCCCTGCAGTTCCTTTCTGGATCTTGTATACCCTGCTCACATTTCTGAGGTTCTTTTCACAATCATAATTGTAAAAGAGACTTTAAAAAAGAAAGTGAAAGCTGAGATGCTGTAGAACAAGATGATAGCTTCAGAGAGTGCCAGAATGCTATAGGTTGCATAACATTTTCAAACCCTCATTACTGTCCTAACTGAACCCCAAAGCCTTGTGGAGAACGCATTCAATATAGTCTGCAGAAACAAAAGTAGATCGCCAGCAATGTACACACCAAGAACCTGATTCTGCTACCCTTACTCATTTTGATTTCACCTTACAAAATGAGTAGTCTCATGTACTTCAGTGGGATGTCATACATGAGGAATAAAGTACTATTCAGTCTGAGTAAGGGCATGAGAATATAGCTTCTAGTCTCTATGTCTGACATTTCAGAAAAGTGTCATAATATTTTTAGAAATTAGGGCACCTTTGTCTCTGCAAACACAATTTCCTCTGATGCAGGCAGGAAAGCCTCTCTCAGTTCTCTCACCTTAACACATCTATAATTTTTGGGAGGCTGAATCTTTCACACCTCAATGTATCAAGCATTTTGTCAAATTAATCCTTTTATATCCAATTTCAAACTATAACCTAAAAAAAAAAGCTAAATGACATCATCTAGGAATAGTCAGCCAATCTTTGTCCTAATATATCCACCAACATAGATGATATCTACATTTAAAATCCTTATCATTGCTAATCATCAAATTCACTGGATAAACATGATTCAAATTAACTGCTGCCTGCTGGCTCAAAAACAATTTGGATGTTCATTAATTACACAGGAAACAGCTTTAGTTGTCCACTTGAATTTACAAAACAAACTCCTTTGTCTTTAAAAATCCAAGAGAATCCTGTCTTGTGATGTTTATCATTTACTTTTTTCAAGAAAGTGTAATTAAAAACAACAGCCCCCCTTCCCAAACTGTGAACTGGAGTTAACTATTGCACTTTCAAACTAACAGCACTGGTGCAGAGTTCACTGCCTCTTGGGTCATAAGAACATTTTGTACAGTCTGATTCCTTATGGATTGACACCACTGAGTGGTGACATGCATCTGAGGAAGTGGGTATTCACCCACGAAAGCTCATGCTCCAAAACGTCTGTTAGTCTATAAGGTGCCACAGGATTCTTTGCTGCTGACACCACTGAGTTTCCAGGAAATGAAAGTCAATTAGAACGAATGATTTTTCCCCCCACCTGGTTCTGTGTAGAAAATTTGCAAAAACTGACAGTTTATGCATGATTTTATTCAGAACCATAAATCAAACCTGGGGTGAGTCCAGGCCTTGTTGACTGCTATAAGTAAATCTTTTGACCAATTTAGTCTGACTTTCAAGGTTGAAAAGAAATGCAAAACCAACCAGTGGCATGTTTGTTTTAATTTGACATTAATTTGTATTTAATATAGAATAGAAAGACTGGAAGAGGGTGTTAGAAAATGTATAAAAGAGATCTTTTCAAAACAGCACCATTTCGCTCTCCCCAGTTGGAGCACTATTGACTTTACTCCTGCCCTGAGATTTCAGTAAGTGTGGCAGGACCTGTCCCCAGAGAAAGGGGGACCAGACTATATTGAGAATAATTGAGGGTTGGAGGCATGTTATTTCTATAACATGCCTATAGGAATTTACTGTAAACTAGATTTTGCAGGACAAGCCAGGAATAGAAAAGTAAAAGTCTGGACGTAATTGTCATGGTTCATTTCCTTAATACCCATACAGCTTTTGTATACTAGCAGAAAAGTTTTCTGATGACTTTAAACGGGGAATTGGATCTAGAAGAAGTCAGATACCAGCGCTCCCAGATGGAGCAATTAAAAGCAGTGAACAAAACAAGGAGCTAGTTGAGGAAGATATTTAAACATTCTTTTGCACGGGTACAGGTGTGATCATTGTCACTGGTTACATCGCTCTGCGTATGGTAGTAGAAAGAAATAATTAAGACTGCAAAATATTACAAAGGCAGTGGAAGGTAACCAAAGAATCAGTAGCATCAGGGTCAGAGGGCCTGTGTGTGCAACAGACTTGCCCTGCTCCAAGCATCCCAAAAATAAATAAATGTAAAGCATTTGTACACTGATAGAGCAATGCAATGTTTTTTTGTTATGATTATAATAATAATGAAAAGCTACTTTGTGTAGTTCTTGAATCTTAATAACCACATCAATCTCCCATATATGCATTTCATTTTATTAACATCATTCAGGCTGCATTGATTGCAATTTGCAGGACCTGTTTCTGTTGATTTTTGTCACAGTTACTCTCAACAGTGGCTTCTTTCAGAATGTTCCTTGCATTCTGCCTGCATGTTAATGGAAGGTGTTAATTAGAAGAACGGTAATAGAACAGTTTATGCTGGTAAACGCATTTTGTGTAAGGAACTTGCAAAATGAGAAGAAACAGGCCAGATCATTGATATGAATAAGTTCTAATTACTGTTTCTGAGACTGCTAACGTGACCATTATTGCCAAGAACAGAGCACAGAAATTTCAGAAAGTCAAATGAGTGACTTAAAGTAATCTATAAAATGAGCCAAATTCTGCCCTCAAATATGAGCTCCCAACTCCCACAAAAGTTAATGGAAGTTGTGCATGTTTACCTGAAGGTAGAATTTAGCTGTACTTATGTACTTATACCTTTAAGCTTGTATAGGAATGTAGAGTCTTATTCGACATCCATTGAAGTCAATGGAAGTCTAGTTGTACTGAGCTCTTGCCAGTCTACAAAGTGGGTGCAGAATGTTAAGATCATAACTGTAATGGTTTACAAGCCATTTGCTCAAGTTTAATGATGACAATTAGGTGCAATGGGAAAAATCATATCCATAGTATAAAAATGCAGGGCCATATTCTATCCCGAAGTAAACCCATGCAATCTAATGGGAATCGATTGGGAATATGTCAGGGATGAATTTAGTTTATGCTCAAGTAAATGTATATTGAAATACCTTTGGTGCTGGGAGAATAGTTTATAAAACAAAAGATCAGAAGATAATGGAAGAAAACTTCAGAACAAAAAACCCCAGGAAATAAGCAGAATGATGGAGAAATGTAAAAGTGAAATGCTAGTAGAGGAAATACAGCTAGCAAAGAATAAAGTGAGAAAGAAAAGAAGAGGCACTTCTGTTTATTGCATGTTGCTATTTATTGGTGCTTACAAAGTGGTAGGATGAATATCCAGCTTACTGAAGAATGTAATTTGATTACTTCCCTCCTGGCTGCATTTATTATATTTGTGGAATACTTTGTACTTCACGTATTACACACTGTTGGAGCTGAACAGTAAACATATATATATTGCTATATAAGTACACATATTCATGACTTATAAGTATTCATGGTAAACAGCAAACTGTGAGTTTGCTATAGTTTGTGCTACCAAAGATGGTACAGTGCAAATCTTTCTCCACATATTCAGACAAAAGGCTCAGCAGCTTATGCATCCAGAAGCACGAGTTCCTTTATAACTATATTGTTATAATCATTGTAACTTTCTCTTATGGAGTTTGGCAGAGACAAATCTTGCTTTTTTTACTCATACATGTAAGTCAGCCAGTGGGACTACTCACATACATAAGAAAAGTAGGATTGGTCCTAACATTTTATTATGTCTTTATTTTAATTTTTAGTTGGTTTAATAGGCTTTATGGAAGAGTCTAGATAAAACTGAAACACTAAACACTTGGGGTTTAAAATGTGGATACAATATATACATAATAGAGAACACAACACAATAGCACAAACTAGTATTCGTTCTTATCCACAGCTGTTCTCTGCTAAAACTTAAGGATGGGATTTTCAAAGTTCCCTGGCATTGGATGAAATATCCATTGACTTCAGTGAGAACAGTGTTACACCAGCACTGAATGCTCTTCAAATCCTACCCAAAGGGCCCTGTTATCCCCTCTAACAGGGAAAATAGAGAGACTAAAACTGGAAGGTTCTGTTTAGTTAATTCTGTGGAGTTTCTGAGGTATCATTTCCTCCATGGGGATGAGCTGAAGCTGCATAGGGGTTAAAGTTGCCATTTTTGTGCCTACATCATTTTGGGGATAGTACTGTATAGCCTTTAGAATATCAGCATGCTGTCCCTAGTGTGCTACAGAGGGGACCCCAATGCCTGATGACTTTGATGAGCATGAGAGAAAAGAAATAGGGGGTATCATAAACAGATGGTTAAAGGTTAATGTCTCTTTTACCAGTAAAGAGTTAAGAAGCTCAGTAAACCTGGCTGACACCTGACCAGAGGACCAATAGGGGGATAAGATACTTTCAAATCTTGGTGGAGGGAAGTCTTTGTTTGTGCTTTGTGTTTTGTTCGTTGTTCACTCTTGGGACTGAGAGGGACAAGACGTACACCCAGGCTTCCCAAACTTTCTGAATCAGTCTTTCATGTTTCCAAATAGTAAGTAATAGCAGGCAAGGCGGATTAGTCTTATGTTTGTTTTCTCAACTGGTAAATGTGTCTTTTTGCTGGAAGGATTTTTACCTCTGTTTGCTGTAACTTTGAATCTCAGGCTAGATGGGGGGAGTCCCTCTAGTCTATATGAATCTGAGTATCCTGTAAAGCATTTTCCATCCTGATTTTACAGAGATAATTATTACCTTTTCTTTCTTCAATTAAAAGCTTTCTTTTTAAGAACCTGATTGAATTTTTCCTTGTTTTAGAATCCAAGGGATTGAGTCTAAACTCACCAGGGACTGGTGGGGGGAAAAGGAGGGGGATGGTTAAATTCTCGTTGTTTTAAGACCCAAGGGGTTTGGGTCTTGGGTTCCCCAGGGAAGGTTTTGGGGGAACAGAAGTGTGCCAGACAGAGACTTCTGGCTGGTGGCAGAGTACTAAATTTAAGCTAGTAATTAATCTTAAAAGTGACCATGCAGGTCCCCACTTCTTGAACCCTAAAGTTCAAAGTGGGGAAAAAACCTTGACATGGTGAGCAGTGTTGGGATTTCTAGGAACCAAAAGCCAGTAGGATTTTTTTTCTCTCCTTTCTAGCTGCTTGGAAAGCAGCCTGAGAGCAGAGGTGTTAAGTTTTTTTAACAAGGGTCTTAAGAGGAGGCTTCAAGCTGTGAGCCAGCAGACAGCCAGCAAAAGGCATTTACAAGTTGAATTGTTTTTTTTTCTTTTTTTTTTTCTACCTCTCAGGTATAGCTAGTTAGAAAATCTCTGTTAACCAAGCAGCCTGAGCTGCAGAGGGGTGCGGGCAGCACAAGAAAGCAGAAAAATGAGGGCCAAGAAAGCAGTTAAACAGGAAATGGCTAGGCTGGAAGCAGAAGAGAAAGCCCAAGAGGCTGACCATAGGAGAAAGCTGGAGATGAAAGAAATAGAAGAACAAGCCAAAGAGGCTGCCCACCGGAGGGCTTTGGAGCTCCAGAGGGAGGCCCACCAGCAGGCCCTGGAATTAGAAAAGGCTAAGCAGGATGGAACAGCCAACCCTAACAACCCTTCTCCAGATACTGTTCCCCATCCCAGGAAATTCCCCACCTACAAGGCAGGTGATGACACTGAGGCCTTCCTAGAAAATTTTGAAAGGACCTGCCATGGGTAAAACATCTCTACAGACCAGTACATGATAGAACTGAGGCCACAGCTCAGTGGACCCTTAGCATAGGTGGCGGCTGAAATGCCTAAGGAAAACATGAACGGTTATGAACTTTTTCAAACCAAGGCCAGAATCAGAATGGGGCTAACACCTGAGCATGCCCGTCGGCGATTCAGGGCCCTAAGGTGGAAACCAGATGTGTCATTTACCCGACACGCCTACCACATTGGAAAGAATTGGAATGCCTGGATATCAGGAGCAAATGTTAACTCTCTGGAAGAGCTGTCCCTCCTAATGCAAATGGAGCAGTTCTTAGAGGGTGTTCCTGGGGAAATAGAAAGGTACATCCTAGATGGGAAGCCCAAAACTGTAATTGAGGCGGGGGGAGATTGGAGCCAGATGGGTGGAAGTGGCAGAAAAGAAAAAAGCTACTAGCAAGGGGAGCGAATATCATAGGGGGCAAACCGAAAATAAACTGTATCACTGAGGGCAACCCAAGACCCCACCTACAACCCAAGGAAAGCCCCAGACACCCTATTGTCCCACCTCACCAGTCTCCAGCAACCCACCTCAGCCCAGTGACCAGTCAGCTGGGCGGTGCTTTAAATGTAATGAACTGGGACATATAAAGGCCAACTGCCCCAAGAACCCCAACTGAGTGCAGTTCATTACACCACCATCACACCAAAGATCCCCAGGCACAGATGCCTCTCAAATACCCTCGGAGCGAAGGGAAACCTTGAGAGTGGGCAGAAAGAAAGTTATCACGTGGAGAGACATGGGGGCACAAGTGTCAGCTATCCACGCATCCTTGGTGGACCCCAAATTCATCAACCCAGAAGTCCAAGTGACAATTTACTCATTCATGTCAAAATCTGTAAACTTGCCTACAACTGAACTGCCTGTCCAGTACAAGGGCTGGTCAGGAATGTGGACTTTTGCAGTCTATGATAATTATCCCATCCTCATGCTACTGGGGAAAGACTTGGCCAACCAGGTGAAGCAGGCCAAGAGGGTGGGAATGGTTACATGCAAAAAAGCCAGGCAAGCTTCCAGACCCATCCCTGTTCCTGAGCCGTCCACAAGAACCCCATCTGTGTTAACAGAGACCCAGACAGAGGTGGTGGACCCGGATCCCCTGCCAACGACTGCAACAGCCACAGTGCATCCAGTCCCAGAACCGGAACTGGAAAAGCAACCAGCACCAGAACCGTTGCCAGCACTGATGCCAGCGCTTGCAAACCCATCTTCAACCCCAATGCCAGAGGGAGCCAGCGGGCCTGAACTGGCAGAAGCAGCAGACAACCACACCCAAGAGGCTCAGCTGGTGCCTGAAATATCGCATAGTGCGCCAGCGGAAAGCGGTTCACCATCAAAGAAAACAACCCCATCACCTACATTGCTTCCAGAGGGACCAAGCCCAAGTCCACAGTCTAAGAAAGAACTGGTGTCTCCAGCCTCAAGAGAACAGTTCCAGACTGAGCAGGAAGCAGATGACAGCCTTCAGAAAGCTTGGGCGGCGGCACGGAGCACCCCACCACCTCTCAGCTCTTCTAATCGATCCTGGTTTGTTGTAGAACAAGGACTTTTATACAAGGAGACTCTTTCTGGTGGACACCAGGAAGACTGGCACCCGCAAAAACAGTTGGTGGTTCCAACTAAGTACCGGGAAAAGCTCTTAAGCTTAGCCCATGATCATCCCAATGGCCATGCTGGGGTGAACAGAACCAAAGACCGGTTAGGGAAGTCCTTCCACTGGGAGGGGATGGGCAAGGACGTTGCCAAGTATGTCTGGTCTTGTGAGGTATGCCAAAGAGTGGGAAAGCCCCAAGACCAGGTCAAAGCCCCTCTCCAGCCACTCCCCATAATTGAGGTCCCATTTCAGCGAGTAGCTGTGGATATTCTGGGTCCTTTTCCAAAAAAGACACCCAGAGGAAAGCAGTACATACTGACTTTCGTGGACTTTGCTACCTGATGGCTGGAAGCAGTAGCTCTAGTCAACACCAGGGCTAACGCTGTGTGCCAGGCCCTAACAGACATTTTTGCCAGGGTAAGTTGGCCCTCTGACATCCTTACAGATTCAGGAACTAATTTTCTGGCAGGGACCATGAAAGATCTGTGGGAAACTCATGGGGTGAATCACTTGGTTGCCACCTCTTACCACCATCAAACCAATGGCCTGGTGGAAAGGTTTAATGGAACTTTGGGGGCCATGATACGTAAATTCGTAAATGAACGCTCCAATGATTGGGACCTGGTGTTGCAGCAGTTGCTTTTTGCCTACAGGGCTGTACCACATCCCAGTTTAGGGTTTTCATCGTTTGAACTTGTGTATGGCCACGAGGTGAAGGGGCCATTACAGTTGGTGAAGCAGCAATGGGAGGGGTTTACGCCTTCTCCAGGAACTAATATTCTGGACTTTGTAAGCAACCTACAAAGCACCCTCCGACACTCTTTAGCCCTTGCTAAAGAAAACCTAAAGAATGCTCAGGAAGAGCAAAAGGCCTGGTATGATAAACATACCAGGGAGCATTCCTTCAAAGTAGGAGACCAGGTTATGGTCTTGAAGGCGCAGCAAGCCCATAAGATGGAAGCATCATGGGAAGGGCCATTCATGATCCAAGAACGCTTAGGAGCTGTTAACTATCTCATAGCATTTCCCACCTCAACCCTAAAGCCTAAAGTGTGCCATGTTAATTCTCTCAAGCCCTTTTATTCCAGAGACTTAAAGTTTTGTCAGTTTACAGCCCAGGGAGGAGATGACGCTGAGTGGCCTGTAGGTGTCTACTACGAAGGAAAAGGTGATGGTGGCATGGAAGAGGTGACCCTCTCCACAACCTTGGAACGTCTGCAGGGGCAACAGATCAAGAAGCTGTGCACTAGCTTCGCACCATTGTTCTCAGCCACCCCAGGATGGACTGAATGGGCATAAAACTCCATTAACACAGGTAATGCTCACCCAATTAGAACCCCACCCTACCGGGTGTCTCCTCATGCCCAAGCTGCTATAGAATGGGAGATCCAAAACATGCTACAAATGGGTATAATCCACCCCTCTACCAGTGCATGGGCATCTTCAGTGGTTCTGGTACCCAAACCAGATGGGGAAATACACTTTTGCGTGGACTACCGTAAGCTAAATGCTGTAACTCGTCCCGACAACTATCCAATGCCACGCACCAATGAGCTATTGGAGAAATTGGGACGTACCCAGTTCATCTCTACAATAGACTTAACCAAGGGGTACTGGCAAGTACCGCTAGATGAACCCACCAAAGAAAGATCATCCTGCATCACCTATGCAGGGGTGTATGAATTTAATGTGCTTCCTTCTGGGCTGCGAAATGCACCCTCCACCTTCCAAAGGCTGGTAGGTCTACTAGAAGGATTGGGAGAATATGCAGTTGTCTACCTCGATGATGTGGCCATTTTTTCTGATTCATGGCCTGAACACCTGGGAAAAGTCTTCGAGCGCATCAGGCAAGCAGGACTAACTGTTAAGGCTAAAAAGTGTCAAATAGGCCAAAACAGAGTGACTTACCTGGGACACCAGGTGGGTCAAGGAACAATAAACCCCCTACATGCCAAGGTGGATGCTATCCAAAAATGGCCTGTCCCAAAGTCCAAGAAACAGGTCCAATCTTTCTTAGGCTTGGCCGGGTATTAAAGGCGATTTGTACCACACTACAGCCAAATTGCTGCCCCACTAACAGACCTGACCAAAAAGACCCAGCCGAATGCAGTTAAGTGGACTACTGAGTGTCAGAAGGCCTTTACTCAGCTTAAGACAACACTCATGTCTGACCCTGTGCCAAGGGCCCCAGACTTTGACAAACCATTCCTAGTAACCACAGATGCATCTGAGCGTGGTGTGGGAGCAGTTTTAATGCAGGAAGGACCGGATCAAAACTTCCATCCTGTCGTGTTTCTCAGGAAGAAACTGTCTGAGAGGGAAAGCCACTGGTCTATCAGTGAAAAAGAATGCTACGCCATTGTGTACGCCCTGGAAAAGCTACTCCATATGTTTGAGGACGGAGTTTCCAGCTACAAACTGACAATGCTGGGCTAAAGTGGCTTCATACTGCCAAGGGAAACAACAAAAAACTGCTTCAATGGAGTTTAGCTCTCCAAGATTTTGATTTTGAAATTCAACACATTTCAAGAGCTTCTAACAAAGTAGCTGATGCACTCTCCCGTGAAAGTTACCCAGAATCTACTGGTTAAAAATTGTCCTTAAAATGTGAAGTCTTATAGTTTACATAATTAGTAGTATATGTAAAGGTGCATGTGTTTATTAATCTGTTTTTTCTAAAGTTCTAGGAAGAAATCACCGCAAGTGTGGTTCCACACTGTCTGAGATTTGGAGGGCGTGTCATAAACAGATGGTTAAGGGTTAATGTCTCTTTTACCAGTAAAGGGTTAAGAAGCTCAGTAAACCTGGCTGACACCTGACCAGAGGACCAATAGGAGGATAAGATACTTTCAAATCTTGGTGGAGGGAAGTCATTGTTTGTGCTTTGTGTTTTGTTCGTTGTTCGCTCTTGGGACTGAGAGGGACAAGACGTACACCCAGGCTTCTCAAACTTTCTGAATCAGTCTTTCATGTTTCCAAATAGTAAGTAATAGCAGGCAAGGCGGATTAGTCTTATGTTTGTTTTCTCAACTGGTAAATGTGTCTTTTTGCTGGAAGGATTTTTACCTCTGTTTGCTGTAACTTTGAATCTCAGGCTAGATGGGGGGAGTCCCTCTAGTCTATATGAATCTGAGTATCCTGTAAAGCATTTTCCATCCTGATTTTACAGAGATAATTTTTACCTTTTCTTTCTTCAATTAAAAGCGTTCTTTTTAAGAACCTGATTGATTTTTTCCTTGTTTTGGAATCCAAGGGACTGAGTCTAAACTCACCAGGGATTGGTGGGGGGAAAAGGAGGGGGATGGTTAAATTCTCGTTGTTTTAAGACCCAAGGGGTTTGGGTCTTGGGTTCCCCAGGGAAGGTTTTGGGGGAACAGAAGTGTGCCAGACAGAGACTTCTGGCTGGTGGCAGAGTACTAAATTTAAGCTAGTAATTAAGCTTAAAAGTGATCATGTAGGTCCCCACTTCTTGAACCCTAAAGGTCAAAGTGGAGAAAAAACCTTGACAGGGGGCAAGGGATGAGACTAAAGAGGTGGGTCTGCAAAGTCAAGAGGAGTTGGGAAAGGCGGGGACATTCATGATTCTGGAGCTGCATCTGATGACATTTCCAGGGGGCATGATTTGCCAGTTGGGTACATAGTTAGCTTCCAGATATCTCATCCATATCCTGCTATTGCCCACAGGTGCTCAAGGTTTTCAAACGGCACTTTGTCATTGTCTTGAACCTTTTTACTGTATACATTTCGCATCTTAGGCGGAGGTTCCGTTCCGCGGTTATCACGTAAAGCGAAAACTGGGTATAGTCACAACCCCAAGCCCTTTAAATCCCACCCGCAGCTCCAGCCAGTGGGATGAGGGGGAGGGCATTTAAAGGGCCCGAAGCTCCAAGGTGGCTGGAGCCTCAGGCCCTTTAATTCACCCCAGGGCTACCAGCCATCTCTGCAGCTGGGAGCCCCCTGAGTGATTTAAAGGCCCTGGGACTCCCAGCCACAGTTGGTGCCCCAGGACCTTTAAATCTTGAAGCCACGCCCACTCCGGGACTCCAGGCCTTTCAGCGTAAAGCTGAAATTGCACATGTTAAATGCACGTAAGTTGCGAGAGACCTGTACCCACAGAATGATTCTGAAATCGTGGCTTAGTTATTGCTGCTCTTTGACCCAGCCTAGCAAAGGCAGACAGGATTTTGTTTCTATCACACTACTATGGTAACAAAATAATTGGTTGACAGATACTCAGATATAGCTGTTTCATCTGCATCTCTTAAATAAGTCTCCTTGTTTCTCAAATATTTCACTTTTAATCTTTCATTTCAGTCTCACCTTGCTATTTCCTATTATTGCTCTGAATTTTGCTGATTTGACATTAAAGTATGAAATGCTGAGAGCATTAAATAAGATGTGTTTCTGCCATAAACAAGTGTTCTTGTGAAATACAGAAGCAATAAGACAGAAGGAACATTTTCTTCTGGAGTAAGATTTTTTTCTTTGCTTTGAAGAGAGGATTTGAAGATAATCACTATTAGAGGCCTTTGTTTGAGATCTCTCTCCCGCTCTCTCTCCCTCCCTCCCTTTGTCTCTGTATATACAACATAATATAATTGTTTGTGTAAACACACACTTTTTTCCCTTCTTGCTTTATATCATATTTTGGAGTGTGTGCTTCTTTGTGTGATAAGTGGTAAATGTATACACTTTCCATTAGCTTTTAAGTAGGCTATTTTTAATCTTCACAGCTATGTAGGTTGTTTCATTAGATGGGTAATAGTGATGGTGGAGGCATGCTAAGAATTCTATAAAAATACCTTGAAGTTCAAGCTATTACATCCTGGATAAACATCATAAGAAATAGAAGTAAAGGAGTCTTATCATTCATCCAAAGTGGAGTAGAAGGAATGGGGGCAAGGGCAGAAGATGGCATATAAAAGTGAGTATCAGATGAGAGGAAAATGTGTACAACAAGTTGCACCTGATTGTATTTGAAAAGCAACTAGAAACCACTTCTCCCCCTCCCCCAATATCCTGTATTTCATCCAGGCTGGAGAATGGGAATGCAAAGCTAGAGAGCAGATGAGAGTAGCAGCTGGATGGTAGTAAATGCAACTTCTGAAAAATAACTATTAAATTGTGTGAACTGAAGGATGGGAGATGGAAGAGAGGGAGCTGGGAGGATTAAAAAAAAGGGGTATGGAAAGGAAAGGTGGGAAAAAAGGGAAACATGGTGAATAAGGAGGGAAATTCAGTGCTGAAGGAAGTATCAGAAAATGGTGGCCTGTGCCACATCCTCATATATATTTTATCTTAATATCTTTTTATTCTATCAATTCTGATTTCCATATTGCTTTATTTGGATTTTGTGTGAGGTTATTACTCCACTGCTGCACCATTACAACTAACTTGTATCTGAGTATTCAGGTAGCATCTTAGGGCAGGTCTACACTACAAACTTGCAGCGGTGCAGCTGCACCAGTGAAGACGCTCTAAGCCCACGGAAGAGAGCTCTCCCCTTGACTTAATAACTCCACTTCCGTGAGAGATGGTAGCTTCTGTCACTAACATAGCACTGTCTACATGGGGGGTGAGATGGGTTGAGGTCAGTATAACTATGACGCTCAGGGTCTGGGATTTTTCACAGCGACATACTTTGGAATAACTAAGTGTGTAGTGTAGCCTTGGCCTTAGTCTCATGTAGCTTTGTCAATAAAAGCTAGGGTGTGTGTGGGAAGGGGGAGGTGTCAGTTTAATATGCCTTTTTTCAAAGTCAGATTCTGTAATTTCTGTTCATAAAAAGCTCCCACTGGCTTTGGGTTTTTGGAAAGCTCTTAGGAACTTCTAGATCAGCTTGTCTTTGCTGTGAAGTATAACCAAGTACTGTATTGTAACTTTTCTGTGCTACAGACTTCAACCAAGTAATCTGCTATAGAGTACATCCAAGTGCAAGGACTATAGGCCTGTTGTCTAGGTTTCTAGTTGTGACAGTATTTCTTATAGCTACAGCCAGTTTGAATCAGAAGAAGAGAGAACTGTGAAGAAACAGATGGAGTTTACAGTTTCTTCTCAATGCTATAGTTT
Source organism: Gopherus flavomarginatus (assembly GCF_025201925.1). NCBI lineage: Eukaryota > Metazoa > Chordata > Testudines > Testudinidae > Gopherus > Gopherus flavomarginatus. The sequence continues at coordinate 187,435,359 of NC_066617.1, forward strand.
CTCTGGGTTGTCTTTGGGGTGGAGTTTTTGCCTCTTCACCTCGCTATATTAGATACTATTAGAATATAGTTTGGGCATTTCTGGAGGTATTCATTATTTAGCCCCCTAATTTAAAAAGAGGGCAGCCTGTAAAGCCTCTTGACATAGGGAGAAAGTATCTATTAGCAGTGAACTCTGAGCACTGAGACACTAGAAGAGAACTGGGGAGCGCAATGGTAGCCTGCCAGGAAATACACAGATGCCACAGTGGTTCAGTGAAAACCTCAGCATATAATTTGGCTACTCGAGGCCATGGCTACACTGGCGCTTTACAGCGCTGCAACTTTCGCGCTCAGGGGTGTGAAAAAAACACCCCCCTGAGCGCTGCAAGATACAGCACTGTAAAGCCTCAGTGTAAACAGTGCTGCAGCGCTGGGATTGCGGCTCCCAGCGCTGCAAGTTACACCCGTAGAGGATGTGGTTTACATGCAGAGCTGGGAGAGCTCTCTCCCAACACTGGCGCTGCGACCACACTTGAAACTTCAAAGCGCTGCCGTGGCAGCGCTGCTACAGCAGCGCTTTGAAGTGCAAGTGTAGCCATACCCTTAGTGGGAAGGAACCCACACAATGCTAGGTTGGGCAGAGCAAAACACTAGTGAAGTAATGTGAAGCAGCTGTGAGCGTCAGACCCACTTTGGTTGTTGATCTCCTGTGTGTTCCAAGCAATGCCTTGTATACCTGTTTCTAGTAGCATTATTGCATATAAAACAAGAATGTTGCACCTTTTATTAGTGTGTTTGCCGAATGAACACCATAATGGTTCATCCCTTATATTGAGACTCAAGTGTCTCCAGCTTTGCTGGCAGTCTAGTGTGATTATCATAATGTATTTTTAGTGAACTCTGTCAGCAGAGCACTGTATGGCTAATCAAGCACTCATTGGGGATAAACGGTAGATTTAATATTCTTATCAGGCTGCTGGAGCTTAGAAGTTACTGACCCTTTTTCCACTTATATCAAAGCCACTAACAATGCTACCAGCTTGTAGAAAATTCATTTTCTTTTCATGTCTGGATGCACTTGATGATACATAGAAACAGAAAAACTGAACGTGGGAAGGACTGAGGGCCATTATTTCCTGAGGTACTAATGCACTTGCAGGATATTAATCCTGTTGGATACACCAACCTGATCCTCATAGTTTTATCTATATCTATAAAAAGAAGCTGTATCTATAACGATCAATTATTTGAATCTCAATGATTCAAAAACTCCCAGTATTCTCATATAAGGTCTGATGTCTATTGATTGAAGTGAAGTCTATTAATCTCTATCTAATCTTGTGCAATGCGCCAAATGATGTCTGGATAATCTAAATTGTAGTGTAGATAATCACTGATAACCTGCTATCATCTATCCCCCACAAAATTCTCCAGCAATGTTCTCCTATTTCAGTTTCAATATCCATATCCCAGGAAAAAAGTGATACCCTTTTAGATTTTTATACATGGAAAGAAGATGCAAATGTGCATTTACTTTCTATGAAACAGCCATAAATCATTTGAAAATGTCCCACTGTTGGGGTGTTTATACTAGACTTTATCTTGAGTTAACTGATCACCAATTGACTTGGGGTAGTTAACTCATGTGTAATGGCTAGTGGACACTTCATGCCTGTTTGATCCAGACTACAAACGTTTGTGCTTTATCCTTGGTAAAGCAAAGATAAAAAAGTGGTGCATTTTCAAATGGTATGGGATTGAGGCCTAATGTAAGTTTGAATATTTAAAGTCCAGTACAAATGTTTGTAGCCTGGTACACACATGTGGGCAGTCCCCACACTAGTCTTTACAACTTCAGGTGTTGTTAATCTCAAGTTAATTAGCAATCAATTAACTCCAAATTAATACACCTCTACCTTGATACGCTGTCCTCAGCCGCCAAAAAGTCTTACCGCGTTATATGTGAAACCGCGTTATATGGAAGTTGCTTTGATCCACCAGAGTGCGCAGCCCCACCCACACGGAGCATTGCTTTACTGCGTTATATCCAATTTTGTGTTATATCGGGTCATGTTATTTTGAAGTAGAGGTGTATCTAATGTAGTGTAGACTAGAGCCGCCCGGGGTGGGGGCAAGTGGGGCAATTTGCCCCACAGGGGCCCCCATGAGAGTTTTTCAGGGCCCCTGGAGCAGGGTCCTTCACTTGCTCCGGGGGCCCCAGAAAACTCTTGCAGGGCCCGGGCCCCCGGAGCTTCTTCTGCTCCGGGTCTTCAGTGGCAATTCTGCTGTGGGAGGTCCTTCTGCTCCAGGACCTGCCGTCAAAGTGCCAGGTCTTCAGCGGCAGTTCGGCAGCGGGGGCCCCCCACTGCTGAAGACCCTAGGCTCCCTGAATCCTCTGGGCAGCCCTGGTGTAGACAAAACCTTATTAGAGGAGACTTGAAGTTACTTAGTTAGTTAAAAGACTCTAAATCCTGGTCTACACTTAAAATTTAGATTGACCTAGTGACATCAGTCAGGGCTCCCTGAGTAGTGGTGTTAAGCTGATCAAGCTCCCAGTGTATAGGTGACTATGTCGAGGGAAGAATTCTTCTGTTTACCTAAGCCTGATCTACACTATAGACTCACACATCCCTGAATGACGCAGTCATACTAATCTAACCCCTGGTATAGACAGTGCTATGTCAGTGAGAGAGCTTCTGACATCAACACAGCTACTGCCTCTTGTGGAGGTGGATGAACTATGCTGTTGGTAGAAGCTCTCCTTTGGCGTAGTAGCGTCCTTACTAAAGCACTACAGGTGCACAGTCATTGCAGCTTTGTAAGTGTAGACCTGCCTCAGCTACTGCTGCTCATAGAGCTGGATTATCTAGGAGAGTGTTTCTCAAACAGCCCCTATTGGACTGGAGCAGCAAACCGTGGCCAGTGGGAGCGCGATCGGCCAGACCTGCAGATGGGGCAGGTAAACAAACCGGCCCGGCCCGCTAGGGGCTTTCCCTACACAAGCGGCAACCCCTGTTTGAGAAACACTGATCTAGGACTTGTTTAGACTTAACATGCTGTACACTTGTCTACACTTAAAAAGCACAGTTGTAGCACTTCCTGTCGGTGTAAATAATCCATCTCCCTGTGAAGCAGTAGCTATGTTCCTCAACCTAGCACTGTCTATAGGTTAATGTTAGGTTACCTTAACTATGCTGATCCAGGGCGTGAATTTTTCACAGAACTGATCAATGTAGTTAAGCTAATTTAATTTTCTAGTGTAGATTAGGCCTTACATAGACTGGAAAAAACATGCCATACCATTGTTTGGTGCAGTGGTTTCTGGGAAGTGATGGGTGCTCCTTTGTCCTCACTGAAAGGTTGGCTGTGAGTGTTTCCCACGCTCTCAACATATTTCAATAGCACATATAGCAATACTTCATAACTTCACATATACTCCAACAGGATATTATTGTTCATCAAATGAAGACTTTTAAAATGATACCTCACAAAACATATTATAATTATATGACAGTAGTGAATATGAGAGTTCCATGGTGTTACTTTGAGGGACAGTGTCACAATCATGTTTTGCCATGCAGGACTGCAGCTCTTGGCAGTGTGCAGAACATAGTGGATAGATTTTCAGCAATGTGGTTTCTGAACTTCGGTGGGGTGATAGATGGCTTACACAACCCTATTTTGTCACCAGCCCACCTTGCCAGAGTACATCAGCAGAAAGAGCTAGTTTTCTATGGCCATGCAAGCATTGGTGGATCACCAGTATGAATGTTTGCTGGTGAAGGAATGTGCATGATGCCTGCATTTTGATGAACACAAGACGGTTCAGAAAACTGCAAGCAGGGACTTTCTTTCCCAACCAGTGGATTGCCATTGATGATATTTAAATGATAATAGTGATCTTGAAGACCTCAGAATATCCCTGGCTCATGCTGCCATACAGCTGACACCGAACAGCCCAAAGGAAAGTTTCAACTACCAGCTCAACAGGTGCAGAATGACAACTGAATGTTCGGTTCATAGAGTGAAGCGGTTTCAATCTCAGGGCTTGTCTACACTACAGAGTTGCAGCACTGGTGAGGGGGTTACAGCGCTGCAACTTAGGATTTGTACACACTTGCACAGCACGGCCAGCTCTGCAACTCCCTGTTTGCAGCGCTGGCCGTACACCCGGTTGAGCCTCGGGTGTAGAGGATCCAGCGCTGGATCACCAGCGCTGGTCAGCAAGTGTAGACACTCACCAGCGTTTTTGTTGACTTCCGTGGCATAAGCAGGTATCCCAGCATACCTTAGAAGCCTCTCTGGTAATCATGCAAACTCCACTGTCCTGGGCTCACCTGACCCCTCCTTTAAATGCCCCGGGAATTTTAAAAATCCCCTTCCTGTTTGCTCAGCCAGGTGTGGAGTGTAATTAATCCATCAATCACTCAGCGACCATGCCTCCACGCACTAAACGAGCCCCAGCATGGACCAATGCAGAGCTGCAGGACCTCATTAGTGTTTGGGGAGAGGAGGCTGTGCAAGCACAGCTGCGCTCCAGAAGGAGAAATTATGATATCTATGGGCAGATATCGCAGTCCTTGATGAGAAGGGGCAATGAACGGGACGCGTTGCAGTGCAGGGTCAAAATTAAAGAGCTGAGGAGTGCTTACTGCAAAGCCTGTGAGGGAAATCGCCGCTCAGGAGCTGCCCCCACAACCTGCCGTTTTTATAAGGAGCTGGATGCCATACTTGGGTGTGACCCCACTGCCAATCCTAGGAGCACGATGGAGAGTTCAGAGCAGGGAGAAGTGGGGGAGGTTGTAGAGGACGGCGACAGTGAGGCTACTGGCGTGGTGGGAGACACCCCGGAGTCCCAGTACACATGCAGCCAGGAGCTCTTCTCAAGCCCGGAGGAGGCTAGCCAGTCGCAGCAGCTGGAATTGATGTTGAGGAAGAAGCTGAGGATCGTGCTCGGAGTAAGTAGATTTTTATGTTTTGGGAGAGGAGGATTTTGGTTATGGCTGCCTGCATGCCTGCCTAAACGTGGAATAGCCCATTGATATGCTGTATCACGTCTCTGTAATCTGCCTCGGTAATCTCTTGAAATGTTGCTACAAGAGCATTTGCAATTTGCTTTCTCAAATTGATCGGGAGAGCCACCGTGGTCCCTGTCCCGGTCAGGCTAACTCGTCCGATCCACTGTGCAGCGAGGGGTGGGGGGACCATGGCTGCACACAGGCAAGCTGCATAGGGGCCAGGGTGGTATCCACATTCCTGTAGAAGACCCTCCCTCTCTTCCCAGGTAACATGCAGCAGTGATATGTCTGGCAGTAGGAAACCCTGTTGAGAGTTTAGGGATAATTGAGTGCAGGGCACCAGGTTCGCGTTTCCCCAGCCCACGGCGCTCTGTTTTTAACCCCCCCCCAACACGTAGGCAGCCACGCGGTGTGCTCCTGTGTTCCCCACTCCCCCTCCAAGCAGGCATCCAGCACCGCGGTGTGCTCCGGTGTTCCCCCCCCCCCAAGCAGGCATCCAGCACCGCGGTGTGCTCCGGTGTTCCCCACCCTCCCCTCCAAGCAGGCATCCAGCACCGCGGTGTGCTCCGGTGTTCCCCACCCCCCCTCCAAGCAGGCATCCAGCACCGCGGTGTGCTCCGGTGTTCCCCCCCCCCAAGCAGGCATCCAGCACCGCGGTGTGCTCCGGTGTTCCCCACCCTCCCCTCCAAGCAGGCATCCAGCACCGCGGTGTGCTCCGGTGTTCCCCACCTCCCCCTCGAAGCAGGCATTCAGCACCGCGGTGTGCTCCGGTGTTCCCCACCCCCCTCTCCAAGCAGGCATCCAGCACCGCGGTGTGCTCCGGTGTTCCCCACCCCCCCCTCCAAGCAGGCATCCAGCACCGCGGTGTGCTCCGGTGTTCCCCACCCCCCCCTCCAAGCAGGCATCCAGCACCGCGGTGTGCTCCGGTGTTCCCCACCCCCCCCTCCAAGCAGGCATCCAGCAAAGTGCTGTGCTCCGGTGTTCCCCACCCCCCCTCCAAGCAGGCATCCAGCACCACGTTGCTTCCCCCCCCTCACCAGCAGGACGGCGTGAACGCGGACCATAGAACACCCCCCCCCGCCCCCAAGCAGCTAGCTCACCACCTTCCTGTTCACTGCTGTCCCCTCTTCAGGACACCAGCTAACTCCTGTACCCATTGCTGATAAACCCCAGGAACCCACAGGTCAATTCACACTCCCAAGGGGAAATCGGGGCAAAACCACTCACCCCATTGCTCGCCATGACTTAGCTTGCCTGCCCTCTCTGTGTTATGTGTGGTATGTGAGAAGGATGCTACCAAAAGTCTAAAAAGTCCTTCAACGTGTGATAATAAACAATGTAGCCTCTGTGTATTACATGGTTCTATCTCTCTTTTTTCTAGTGACCTTGACTACTGCAGCCGTACCACCGGCCTCACGTAGGTTGCAGAACTTGAGATGGAATCCTAGAAAATCAAAAGAGGAATTGATGAAATCTGTTATGAGCCACTACAACAGAGAAAGTAGGAAGACACAGGAATGGAGAGAGAAGACCTATGAATGGAGAAAGAGTGTACATGAATGGAGGCAAACAGAAAGCAGGAGAAAGGAATTGTCTTCCAAAAAAACCACAAATCAGATGATAAGCCTCCTGGCTCGCCAAACTGAGTCATTCGAGTCTATTGTAGCCATGCACACAAATATGTACCGTGGTAACCCATAGCCCTCCCAAAGCCCTCTTCCTTGTTCCCCAGTATTTCCACAAAACAACTTTCTCCAGCAGCCAGTTCCTTATTATCCCCAGCTGCCCCCAACACCTGTAAGATCACCTACCAGCCCTGATAACTATAATTCTTACCCTGTTCACTCCACCCCTATTATTCTGCAGCAGAGTAATCCTGAATTGCAGCAGACATTGAATAGTGATCAAAATAGGACATATTAAAACCTGTGAATGTACAGTCCACCACCCCAACCCCCTTGCCTATTATGTATTGTATGTTGAATAAAGGTTTTTTTTCAATTTCACTACGTTATATTGTTGCTGGAAGTGGTAAATATTATACACCAAGGTAAAGCAAAGCACATCAAATGCATCAAACATTACTGTTGGCTCTCAGCATCAAATTGCTCCCTTAAAGCATCCCTAATCCTTGAAGCCCTTTCCTGGGCCTCTCTAGTAGCCCTGCTCTCTGGCTGTGCAAATTCAGCCTCTAGGCGTCGAACCTCGGAGGTCCATTCCTCACTGAATCTTTCACCCTTCCCTTCACAAATATTATGGAGGGTACAGCATGCGGATATAACAGCGGTGATGCTGCTTTCCACCAAACCTAGCTTCCCGTAAAGACAGCACCAGCGTGCTTTCAAACGGCCAAAAGCACACTCCACAGTCATTCTGCACCGGCTCAGCCTGTAGTTGAACCGGTCCTTGCTCCTGTCAAGCTTCCCTGTATATGGTTTCATGAGCCAGGGCATTAAGGGGTAAGCGGGGTCTCCAAGGATCACAATGGGCATTTCGACTTCCCCTACTGTGATCTTGCAGTCTGGGAAAAAAGTCCTGGCCCTCAGCCTCCTGAACAGGGAACTGTTCCTAAAGATGCGTGCATCGTGCACCTTTCCAGGCCATCCGGAGTAAATGTCAGTGAAACGCCCACGGTGATCCACAAGCGCTTGCAGAACCACGGAGAAATACCCCTTGCGATTAACGTACTCTGATGCCAGGTGGGGTGGTGACAGAATAGGAATATGCGTCCCATCTATTGCCCCTCCACAGTTAGGGAAACTCATTTGTGCAAAGCCATCCACAATGTCCTGCACGTTCCCCAGAGTCACGGTTCTTCTTAGCAGGGTGCGATTAATGGCTGTTCAAACTTTCATCAGCACCATTCCAACGGTGGACTTTCCCACTCCAAACTGGTTCACCACTGATCTGCAGCAGTCTGGAGTTGCCAGCTTCCAGATTGCAATAGCCACCCGCTTCTCCACTGGCAGGGCAGCTCTCAATCTCGTGTCCCTGCGCCGCAGGGTAGGGGCGAGCTGAGCACACAGTGCCATGAAAGTGGCTTTTCTCATCCGAAAGTTCTGCAGTCACTGCTCGTCATCCCAGGATTGCAGGACGATTTGATCCCACCACTGAGTGCTGGTTTCCCGAGCCCAAACGCGCCGGTCCACGGAGCTGAGCACGTCTGTTACTGTCACAAGCAATTTACTGTCTTCACAGTGAGGCGATTCAATATCATCGTCTGACTCCTCACTGTCACTGTCACTCTCACTCTCACTCTCACTCTCACTCTCATTTTGCAGCTGAAGGAATAGCTCCACTGCCAAGCGCGATGTGCTGGCAACATTCATCAATAAGGTCGTCAGCTGCTCAGGATCCATTTATAACAAAAATCGCAGAAAAAGCGCTGTAGAATCACAATGCCGCCAAACTGCTCGGAATGTGTAGCAAAGCACCACGGGGCGTTGGAACAGTAAGCGGAAAGACAATCACACTTCCTTCCCCTTCCCACAAGCCACAGCGCCGAAATGGGACGAGGTGCTCTGTGGGATAGCTGCCCACAATGCACCACTCCCAACAGCGCTGCAAGTGCTGTTAAATGTGGCCACACTGCAGCGCTGGCCCTATACAGCTGTACGAACACAACTGTAACTACCAGCGCTGCAAAACCGTAAGTGTAGACATACCCCCAGTGATAGCCAAATGGTTATAGCTCCCTATTGTGTGAGGCAAAGAGAGGAAAAGTTGCTGTCAGCTTAAAGGATGTGAAAGTAGAATGAATTAAATTGTAAAAATAAGAATGGATTAAAGAAATGTTGTATGTACCTTTAAGCAGAAATAAGAAATGTTGAAATACAAGTGCCAGGAAAAGAAACATTAGGCATAAACAAGGGTGCTAATGGCGAAACATTAACAGAAGACTGGTAATAGTTAGTAAGGAAATAAGATATGCATGCCTAGCCCAGGTAAACTTATCAGATTCTGCTTCCTTTGTTATCTTGTTAAGTGCTCGCCCTTTTATCTGTATAAATAAGATAGTTTGTGTCTTGCATGGTGCTCACATTATCTGGGTGTTATTGGCGGAGCGCTGCGCTAATAAAACAGAGTGGTCTGACAAATTGTGAGTCCTGATTCTAACTTTGACAATTTGGAGTTCCACCGAGATGGCAACTGTCTTCACTGGGGCTGTGTGATTCCTGACCGTTTTTGTAGGATGACCGTGGTAGCCGGCACCTGGGCATTTGGCCCGAGCAGTCCTCCACTAGGGCGGAAAGGCGCACAACCACAGTGAAGTCTACGCCATCGAACCTGTTGGTTCCCACTCTGTTCTGGTAGGGATCCCGGGATCTGACATCAGGAATCTGGTCAGGTAATTATTTCTGTGTTTTGTCTGGACTGAGGACTGTCCTGTCTCTGTGTCTATCTGTCCTCTTGTGGAGTGTTTGAGTCTGGGTGCTGTCTCTGTCTGGGGATCGGCCGACCAAGGGGTTCCTGTCCCCGCGGTCTGAGTGAGTGGAATCTGCACAATTGCAGCCGCACCGCACTTTGGGTAAAACCCCTGGTGTGAAAGCAAGGGCAATTGAGGCAGTAGCCTGTGGGCTCCTTTTGTGTGTTGCAGCAGGCATCGCTCTGACGAACCTGAATTTCCTTCTTGTGTGATTGGTGTGTGAAAGTCCTCCTGTACTGGTAACCAGACGTCTAAGTCGGGACCGTTCCCTAAATGAACGACGGCTCATTTTATGTATTTAGGATGGGTCCGGACTCCTGTAAAAAGGGTCCAGACTCCGGTAAATTTCTGGAAAAATGGTCTAGGCTAACTCAGAGGGATCCCAAAACTCAGTGGCCACTGTTAAAATCTTGGAACAAAGACTGAGTGGACATCTTAAAGGACAAACTCAGCCAACCTAAAACTAAATTGGCTAAAGGAGAGGTTAATTGATTCATGCAGTGGTGGCAAGAGGCAAATCATAGGTGGACAAAATCAAAACTGGCCTCTCTCAATTATTCAAATAATAAGTTAAAAGCTTTATTAAAAGCCTCCTCTCCCACCACTAGACCGAGCGCTCCCCTTTACCCCGTTCTCCAAACCCCGGATCGATCCAACCCCCTTCATACTCCCATCTCATTGTAAAAATGACCAAAAAGCCCCTTGTTCTGTTCCCCTTTGTTGTCTGCCGCAAAAACTGATTCTTTAGTGTTCCACTACCAATTCAGCAAGGAGGGTGGGCTCCTCAACTAGCCCCCACCCTTCCTCGTCCCTTTCCTTGAACATTTCTTTCTAAATTGTGAAATGACCACAATATTACTCACAAATGGTTCATTGGAAAAAGCAGGATCGGGCCCAGACAAGCAGGCAAGCAACAGATAAAGAAACAGGTTGAAAGCCCTAAGGGAATAGTGTCAGGAGTAAGAAAAGCAGTAAGTGCAGGCATGAAACCCTGGAACAATACTTAAAATGGTGAAATCTGAGGTGATAAAGGTGTCATTTTGGGACATAAACAAGTGATTTAAGGGAAGAGAGTGAAAAGTTAATTTTACAGAGGCTGGAGAGAATTAAGCAGTTAAACTTTGTGGAAAATGTTAAAAAGGACCATGTTAAAGAGAGAATTCTTGGTTTCTTTGCAGCCATTCTGAAGGGAAAATGGGCCCTTTTCCAGAAGACTGCCTGTAAATGATCCAAATATATATACAGCTATGTAAAAACAGAGCAGTGTAAAGGAATGTTAAGGAAAAGAAAGTGTATGTATCTATTTGTCTGTGAAAATACGTAAAGTTCTAAGAATCTAAACCAGCATATCTGGTTTGTAAAACTCCTGTTTTGTAGGGGTAAGATAAATTGATTGATTTTGTTTTTGTTTTTAATGCCACTACAAATTCATTTGACTCTTTAATTCAAAGTTGCAAAACTGACAGACCTTTTTGCAAGACACAGGTAATTAGTGTTTTTTGGCTTTGGGATTTAGCATTTAACCCTTAAGGGGTAACTTGATTGTTTACAAAAATTAAAATGTTTTTAAATAAAGACCAAGTCATGGCTGCAATAGGGCAGTCAAAATCAGGAGAATAGGGAGAGATTCTGAAGTCTTCTTGTTTGTTTGTTTGTTTGTTTGTTTTGTAACAATAGCCGATAAAAGCTGTAATGAAAGAATAAGAAATTAACAGTGACCCTCTGAAGCAACAGCAGAGGTGAGGTGCACAAAACAAAAAGAAGCAATGTTAAAAACACTGAGCCTTAAAATGGCTCTGTGTAATCAGACTGTCATTTTGATAAGGATACATGAAAACTCTGTAAGAACAAAAGAAACAGTTACACCTTATGTAAAAATTGATATGGCTAATGTTTTTAAAAAGTTACAGTATAGAAGGAATGTGCATTTTCCCTCGGACATGTGCCTATATTGTAGAAAGGGGTAAAAAAAATGCAAATGAAATGTGCTGCTGAATTAAAATCCTATTAGGGCTCCAAAAAGAGCTGCAATAGGCTGTGTTTTCTTTTTCAGATTCCTGTATGTTAAGACAGAGAGTCTCTGAGCTCTGCTGATGTCTTTGAATCCAAAAGCCTAGCCTGTGTTGATGCAAATTACCTAACTGATAAAGAAAGGTGAGAACTGCCAGCACAAAAGAAGCTGCAAATAAAGAACATACCTGGTCAGCAAACAAACAAATTGCCTACATAAAAGGCATGGTATAACAAGATACCTTTAATAGATTTGATGCTGTTACTGTTAATATTAAACATTAAAATAACTTTAATGTTAGTAAGTACCCCTGTAACAACTTGTAGTGTGTATGATTTTTGGAAAAATCCTTTAAAGTAATATGGTAATGATGCTTCTCAGCTATTACCTGTGAATAAACTTAAAGCTTAACATAGCAGGGAAAACATTACAAACTTGGTCTGCTATATAAGAAGAAAAACTTGAGGTACACCACCTCATGAATTTAATAACTAAACAGTGGAATAATTTCCTCATAACCCTTAAAAAGTAGAAGCCATTAAAACCTGGCCTGCCTATAGAACAAAAAAACACAAGAAAATATGGGGGTAATTCCTCTGTTTTGCCTGCAATCAGCAAGGGTATTTGTAAAAGAAAGGAATCTTTTAAGTAATAATCAATGCCACCCCAAAAGGGGTAGAAAAATGTTATTTTTGTCTTTCAGATAATCCAAAGTACTGTATAATGGGCTATGTGTATGTGTTAATTCTTGGGGAAAAGTGTTTAAAAAGTGTTAGCAACCCACCAGAAGACAAATGTAAATATAATATAAGTACTGTGTTTACCAATACTCACATTTACTATTTGCCACAACGACAACAACAACAACAGAAAGTCTCAGCTTACTGTAAGCACTGATTTAGCTGAGTTCTCTATCAAGCTTGGCATTGAATGGCAAACAGTTACCAATCATCTGTTAAAAGGTAAAAAGGTAACATAGTTCCAAAAAAAAATAAAAATAAAAAAATAAAAAATAAAAAAAATGTGGAAAACTGGACCATTCATATTATACACACAAATGGGAACATGTTAAGAATTGCCACTACAGAAAAACATAACAGCTTACCATTGGTATAACATATTTTCTGGATGGTTTCCCACAACTACTGGCATACTAATGTTACTACCCCTAATTGTGTTTTTGGTTTTAAATTGTATGTGTGTAATTGAAATGTTTAAAATGTGCTGGTGGATAAAACAAATGTGTGCAAAGCTAAAGCCACAGGCCCAAATCACCTCCCAGTATTTTCTATTACATGGAATAAATAAGAAGTGACACTGGCGATTAATAATCTTAGTGTCAAAAGGGGGATATGTAGGAGTAGGATTTTATAATGTCCCATAAGAATTAAAGTATAATTTGATTTCATCCTGCTAGCCATTTTTTTTAAATAGCAGAAAGAAATGACCCCCTGGGACTATAAGATTCTGTTTTCCCATATGCATTACAAATTGGGCCCCCTCTAACTCTTTGTTTTAAGATTTAGGTAGTAAGAGACAGGATTCTCTATTGTGTCTATGTTAAGTAAATTAGAGAAACATTGAAGGCCTGGGTCTCAATGTAAATTGTCTTAGTTATCAATTGTAAAACTTAGCAAGGTTTAATTTGCAATGCTTTTTTGTTCGATATAAAATACTACTGTTTGTATTCTCAATCTATTTGTGTGAATGAGGAATGTATGCATCAGGAAAAGATAAGGTGTGAAGGCCATTGTTATAGCCAGAGTCAAGGGACGGCTGTTAAACTGTCTGGCAACTCAGAGTGGATACATGCTTCGCAGTGTAAGAATGCACCACCCCCAGTGAACCAACCACCACCTCAGAACCACGCAGAGTCAATTTTTTGACTCCAGAAGACGACGTAGAGGAACAGCCTGCAATACCTTACAATCTACGCTCTCGTAAGGGTTGCCAGAAGCAGATGACTACATAAAGCAAGGCCCAAGAAGAAGCAGTAGTGAGCCTAGCGCCTGCTGCCTGGTGGACATAAAACTGTGACTGCAGTTCCCTCAGTTGAGGTTGTCAGAACCAGAAGGGCCTTGCCTCCAACATGCGCCTCTGGTGGTGCCTGTTCTTCGGCTGCTGGTGTCTTAAGGTCTGGGGAGTCCACAATGACAATTCTTTTATCCAGCAGCAAGTGTGGATAGCTCAGACCCTTATTATTTCTAAATGCTGGGTCTGCAGCCACATCCCAGCCCACTCTCAAACTGGTGTTCCTGTCCTGGCTATCCCACTCAATTCCCCAGACCTCACTGGAGGACCTTGTCCGTTTAACACAATATGGAACAGTAATGACACCTGGGAAGAGGCTATTGGCAGTTCCTTTATCCCACTTGGGTGAGCAATACACCAGGCAAAAGGCTCCTAAGGTTACAATCAGTAGTTAAAATAATGGCAAATAAAACCAGAGAAAGTTTAAGAGCCCTGTCCAAAGAAACAGGGGTGATCAGACAGGTGACCCTCCAGAACCGTCAGGCATTGGACATAGTGCTGGCGGCCAAAGGAGGGACCTGTGCTCTCACTGGAAAACAATGTTGTGTGTTTATACAATATCAATGAGGTAATAGATCGCTATAGCCACTTAGAACAAATCGCATATCTTCCCCATGAAGAGTCGAGTTCTTTAGGGAAGTGGCTAAGTAACCTGTTCAATTTCTCTGGCATAGGAAACTAGTTGTTTCAGGGAGCCCTAACTATCCTGTTTGGAATCTTAGTGATTTTTGTATGCTTTCAGTTAATCTCCTGTTGCATCCAAAATGGTGTAAGACATGCCATACAGATAGCTGCCTCAAACCAGAGTGCTAATATGATGATTTTAAATATCACTGATGAAGAAATAAAGAACGATTGATTTGTGGAACCAGTAAAATTTTGGTCATGGCGTGAGCTTGACCAAAAGGAGAGATTGTGAAAGTAGAATGAATTAAATTGTAAAAATAAGAATGGATTAAAGAAATGTTGTATGTACCTTTAAGCAGAAATAAGAAATGTTGAAATACAGGTGCCAGGAAAAGAAACATTAGGCATAAACAAGGGTGCTAATGGCGAAACATTAACAGAAGACTGGTAATAGTTAGTAAGGAAATAAGATATGCATGCCTAGCCCAGGTAAACTTATCAGATTCTGCTTCCTTTGTTATCTTGTTAAGTGCTCGCCCTTTTATCTGTATAAATAAGATAGTTTGTGTCTTGCATGGTGCTCACATTATCTGGGTGTTATTGGCAGAGCGCTGCGCTAATAAAACAGAGTGGTCTGACAAATTGTGAGTCCTGATTCTAACTTTGACAAGGTGGAGGGGCTGTTTGCTGAATTTCAACAACCAAGCACCAGGGCCATAGAAGACACAATGTGGATGTTGATAAATTGTATGGTCGGTTGCTTGACCACATATTGGTTTGTTATGAAACATTCAAGAGACAAAATAATCAATATCAGTCAGGTTTATTGCTAAAAGCTGATGATAATATAGCACAGAAGAAAGATTTCAGTATATCACAAGTCTCCAGGAAGCCATCTTGTGCAGCATTATACATTCACCTAACATAGAAAGTATGCTCCCAAGTTATTCATATCAGCCAGGAGTATTTAGGGTATGAATTCTAAGTTACAAAACTCTTTATATGTCACTAAAACCTAACCCATGAGGCCTTCGCAGTTGTTCTGTATCTTTCCTTACCTTTGTTTTGATTCCTAGCATTCCAGGTACTGGTCTGCAAGGTGCGTCGTAGCTTGAACTAAGATCTAGAACAAATGTTTTGATTTTGAAATGTTTCATATCTGCTTATGCCAAACGCGGAGTTGTACTATTGCAGGGTATTTTGGGATGTCGCTTAGCATGAATGAATGATATGAATATAGGCCGGGTCAGTTCTTGTATCTGCCAGGCATTCATATAATGTGGTATATGCTTACCTAAAATAAGTGGTTGCTAACATGGCGCTATGCAGTTACAGGAGGCTTTGAAAGAGTATTTTAATAGTCAGCCACATTAATGGACTGTGTTTGACTGACTGCGCCCTGGTCCTGAAGATTATTGGCTTTTAGGAATTGTGTAGTGCCTGCTATATATTTATATTTATGACACTGCATGTCTTTTTAATGAATCTATGAATTATGTGGCGCTTGCTGTACATTACACATGACTAAGTGTTTTCTTGAACCTATAAGTTCTGTGGTACTGTACACTTACAAGTCCTGGGTGCTTTGAGTACTGCTATGCACTCAGCAGCTGGAGGATTGTTACTGTTAATATAGGTAACACAGTGTCTACACTAGCACTGGATTGAACTGTTAGGTTAATCATAATTCAATGTTTTTTGAGGGTGGTTTTACTGTGTTCTTAATGAGGAGCTTATGTAGGTCAGAGACAAATCTGAGCTACACACACACAAATAGGCTGACAAAAGTTGCCTTGCATTGACCTATCTTTGTAATATAGACCTGGCCTAAAATCACCATCTTGAATATCACCAAGAAATCTCGTAGGCAGCCACTGAAGATCATGAATCAACAGTTTACAGTACATGCATTTCATTTGTATTTGTATCATAATTGGTTTCTAATGTACTAAAGGTAGAATAAGTAGTAAATTTTAATATGGGGAAAGAATTAACATTAAGAAAGGAGAATTATTCACCCTCTGATCTATTTACCTTCTCTTGAGTCTTCGCTGGGATGTGTGAGAATTATAGTAAGTATTCACTGTATAGATTCAGAAAATGTTGCCTTGGAAAATTGAAAATATTTAGTTCATCATGAGTAAATTTCCCTGTATTCTCCTGTTTTTAAAAGTGTTTGTTTATAGGTGTATGCGGGATGCAGTTTTGCTTTTCTCCTTCATTAGTATTAATATTTGGCAGCCAGAACTTTTCACTCAGTAGTATGACATTATGGGAAGAAGATAATAATTTCTTACAATGGTATCATGCCTTTCATTCAGAGGATTCCATAGTGTTTAAAAAACTATACACTGTACAGTGGGACCAATATTTACAAAACTGAGTGCCTTAAGTTAAGCACTAAAATTGATGTTTAGACACTCAAGCACCTTTAAAAATCTTAGCCTTAAATATGTGGTTTAATTTTCAGTTGTGCAGAACAGCTGCAGCTCCTGTTGACCTAAATGAAAACAACGGGTACTCAGCACCTTTGAAAGTGAGGGCATACTTATTTACATGCTGAAATTGGTCTACAATTACTTTATTCACCACTGAATGGTAGGGTAGACTATACATGTAAAAGGGCTACATCTGAAGCTCACTGAAGTTAATTAACTCCCCATTGGCTTCAGTGTGTTTTGTATAAGGTCCTAATAGCACACAACACTGCTCCACACATGTTTGGGGCAGGAGAACCTCAGATTCCACCTTGGGAGGAATGGAGAAAATGAGCATTTTTATCAAAAGTTATGATACTCAAACAACTTTAACTGTATCCTGCAGTGACACCCGTCAATAACCATATGTTTGTTAATGCATTTTAGTGTATGTGGCCCCAGATTAGATTAAACTGGTTATTAAATACACATTATATTTCACCTTGTTATTCTTCATAGCAGAAAGTCTTCAGCTTCTGCTGAAAAAGAAAAAGTTCTACAGAGAATCCACTTTTAAAATGGTTGCCATCTCCCATTGTCCCTAACAGGCCAGAAACTACAAGCTGCCCTCAGCTGGTTATTTTGAGGGGGGAAAAAGGGCACCCATCTCTGCCATCTTCCCTGGCTTCATTTTCATTGTGAATAATGGGAGGTGGTGGCCATTCTGAAAGAAAAAAGTATTTGTTTCTCTGAAGGACAAGAGTTTGTACACCAACCTGTGCTGAAAGACAACTTTAGTTGTGACAAATAGTGGCTTAAATGATCATTTATCCTAAATATTTTTTTTCCAAAGGTGACCCTTTTACACTAGATCTACTCAACAGGAGGGAATGGGGAAATAGGGTATGTGGATGTGCAGGCAGGAAAGAGAGGGAATTTGGCTTGCAGCTGTTGCACAGAGAAACAGAGATGGTGCAGGAGGAAGGCGAAACTGGGGTGTGTAGTGGAAGACGTTTGAGGAGAACAGGAGGGAGAGAGAATTTCGGCTGTGGATTCCAGTCACTTTGCATTGCTCTGGCAAAAAAGAAACAACTATTTTTGTGGCTCTTAGTTAAAGGGCACCCTTCAAGATAGTTAGCACTTGCTGTGAGACTTTTTTGTTGCAATTATCTTAGTAACAAAGATGCTTCAGACTTCCCATATAACTTAAACTCACTGAAGTCCTGTGTGTAGGTTACACCCAAAGACTTTTTTTGGTAGGATTAATTCTTAAACTAATCAGAGATTTTGCTAAAAAAAAAATTCTGTACTCAGTGAATATGTGCTATAATTTTGGGGAGGAAACATTATATTGTTATGCATCATAAAAGTTTGAATTCCAGTTTTAAGTGTAAAATTCAACCAAAATATGGAGCCAAAAACTGACATCTCCATAATTCCCCAAAATTCTGTTTGACATATATATGTGTAGCAATATTGTGTCTTTCAGATACCAACAACATTGCTACTTTTTAGAAATTTCTTAGCACTGGCTGACTAGTTAAAATAAGTTTTTATTTTCTCGCTATCTGTGCTGGTACTCTTACATTTCAGCTATTTTAACACCTGCTGTCTCTCTCACACTTACACACCTCTTCGCTGGGAGAATATTCAAAATGAAAAACTGCTTTGATAGCAAATGTTTGTTTTTTGCAAATATTGTTATGGATATCCTGAAGATCTGTTAGCAGCAGATTTTATTCTTTTCTGTAGGAAGCCTAGGTATGGCTCATTCTCTGTATTCATAATATGTTAATTCTGGCTGCTGTTTGCCAGATTTTTCTGTTCTGCAAATGGAAAAATTTAAATAGTAACAAAACGTCTAGGCAGAAAGTGAATAATATTGTATCCAATTGCAATTGAAAGGAAAATTAGGTAGAATGTAAGGACACTGGGGTTAGCATCAGTACTCTTGCAAAAAGTGTCATGAGCTCTATGATGAATGACAGCGGTCTGGACCTTGGTTTTTATGTCTAATCAAGAAGACAAAACCTCTAGCAGTATAGTGCCCCCAGACACTAGGCTGAGGCATTTGTTCAATATTGAGGCAATGGGAAGATTGCCACCTACTGAGTCACCACTGCCATTTCTTGCAGCTCCTAAATATCTCCTATCCAAGGGTAATCTTGCTTCAGTGGTGAATCCTGATGAAAACACAGCCTGGCTTGGAAAAGCTGAAATATTAGCACTGCATTTGCTAAGATCTTGGACTACTTTTAGAGAGCACTGTTATGGACCTGTGTGTGTTTAATAAAATGCTTGAACTGTCTGCATAAAGTAATCTATAATTTCATTGTAAAAATGGATGCTCAATGTATGCATTGCATCCCGTGATCTGTCACGCATACTCTGAGCATGCTGGCAGAATTAATATTTTTTTTTCATGTCAAAGAATGTGTTTCCTGGTTTGTCAGACACTCAGGCAAATGCTCCCTGGCAGACAGTAGAATTGTTCCTTTGAGAAGTGAAAGTTCAGCAGACAGAGGCAAGGGCTCTCTCATGGTTTTGAGCTGCTCACAATTCTTATTGTATGGTTGCTTTTCCTTGTCATGCGGTTAGAAAGAAAACATTCATAGTTCATGTGTCTGTGAGGAGTGAAGTCTGAAACCAGCTCTTCTCTAGCAATTATATAATGGCACTGAAGTAATGTCCTGAGATACCATTGGTGTGTCAAAGTAACTTTAAATAAATTCACAATTCACTTCTGTTACTTCTGTTCATTTAACTAGGGTTAGTAAAGGAAGGATTTAGCTCAGGATGTATTTACATCTCTGAAAGGAAAAAAGGTCTGGCAATATTCATCATGCACAACCTGATTACACATACTTCCTCCTATGATGGGTAATTGGCTTTCCTGAAGTCACCATGAATTAGCATATTTGATGATTAAATAAATATATTGCAGGAATTTCTTTTTAATAAATGTACTTCTTGTTACCTCATTATGATATCCAGACTATTCATAGTAACCTACAGATGACGATAAATTGTGAAGATTACAAACTAGTATTAGGCTCATGAACACCTTAGCTCTGTCAAGGTGGGTCAACTAGCCACCACATCCACTGCATTGATGGAAGTTTATTTTAATCTTGTATTGTATTAATGTGAGCTTTTTATGTAACTGAACAGCATAACTGTCAAAGAAAAGGCATGGGATGAGGTTTGGGAGACTGCTAGTGAAAGTGGTCCATGAATGGACCTCTCTGTTTGGAGGTTAGTCACAACATAAAAAAACATTAAGAACCACTCTGTTAATTCAAATAAATGCCTATTTTGCACCATGTCACTGAAGGAAACGACGATAAGTATGAAACTTGCAATGCAGCTAAAGTAGAATGCATCTCTAAAACATATAAAAAGCACAGGGCTGAAACTGGACAAAGCCTTCCATCATTCTCACCTTCCAGTTTATTCCCAAGGAGATTGTTGTGTGAGTTACTGAAAGATGCTTTTCTATATTAAAAAGGACTTCTGTTACCAGTTCCTTAGTTTATTGTTGACTCATTCAAATGGCACCCAATAGAGCAACAGCATTTTTATTTGGAAAGACATTCCGGGGCTTAACTGTTTTGGCAGTATAACTTTCCTCTGGCTTTGGGAGCGCTCCCACCCACCTCCCCATCTTTTTACCATGCAAATATGCCCAGTGAGGGATTCAGTTGGAAATTACCATGAGAATGAACCCCTGAAAGCAAGAGCTTTAGGTATGCCCCAGCATACACATTCACACACGCTGGAGTGAAAAGCTTTCTGGGAATTGCTAAGCATGCAAAGTGACTACTTTAATCTTACTTCTTGCATTAATGTTTTCAAGATGAACATGCATTCCTAAAAGTATTTGAGATACTGCTTGTTTGAAGCCATCTTTGTGTTTTCTAGCTGATATAATCTTGTCGGATACAAAGTTGAAACTTTCCTACACATAAATTTAATGAAATTTGACTCTAATATTCACTCCTTTTAGTTCCTTCTTCCTGCCAGTATGAACTACTATAGGCTGATTTCCAGCAAGTAATACTTTTTTATTTCTTGAGTATGGGTACTATTAATGTTAAAAAAAAAAAAAAGGATCCCTCATGCACTATTTTTTCTCCCAGTCTATTTCATTTTTTAGTCCAATTTTCTAAGGTTTTCTGACTAATCCAATCCCCTTTGAGCCAATGTAATTTAATACTATTTGTTTTTGGTGTATTCAATTCCACCTGCTCTCTGGCATCCTGGTTATGTTTTCCTGTGTATCATTAGTAAAGATAAGATTTTGTCACAGAGGTCATGTATTCTGTGACTTTCAAAGACCTCTGTGACATTTTTTGCTTTGGTTTCAGATGCAACATTTTTATTAGTCATATGAAAAAGGGGTACCAAAATGAACAAAGACTTGATGGATCAGAACCATGGTGATTGGCTGATTTGGGCATTGGCATTGGCGGCAGCAGTAAAGGAGCCCCGGAAAGAGGTCTGGTGAAAAGGCAGAACTGAATGATTGAGTTGTTTGGGTGGAGCAATATTGATTAGAGGAGACAAACTAAACAACTTAGTTAGGGACAGAATTAATTTTGCTTGGAAAGGAGTAGGGAAAATCATGGTTGACATGAGTGACTGAATTGAGTGGGGAAGGCAGATTGATATCATTGTGGAGACAGAATTTATTAATATATTTGGGGACCAGACTTGGCTTGTTTGGGATAGTAGAATTTATTTTATTGTAGAGGAATAGAATTGATGGATTTATTTAGCAGTAAAGAATTGATAGGATGAGGGATGAAATTCACTGGGCAACCATTTATTTAAAGAAGTGGAGGAAACCACTTCCTGGAGAGGGAGAACTGATTCATTTGATGGATAGGGAATGGAAGATGTTTCAACTGACAGGAATGAATGTGAGCTTGGGAACATGGCTTTATTGGACCTGGCAGTGTAGGTTTTCTTCATGTGGGGTAGTAAAGTTGAGTCTTTGGACAAGGAGTTGTCTGGGGAGTTTTTTAAGTCATGCCCTTTATTACTCTTCCTCCAGACAATGAAGGTAGTAAAGGAGCAAGCTGTGTTTCATTACTAGTGAAGACACTAAATTCTGCCTATCCATAGGCCCAAACTGGATATTTTGGAGAGAATATTGTGCATTACATCAAGTAGTCATAGCCTGTGTCCTAATGCTGGTGCATTAGCAGCATCTCTCACATCATGGAAAGTGGCTAAAGAAAACAGGGATGTATCTACACTGAGAATTTTAGGCAATTCTCTAATTGTTGTTCTAGCACTCTGACAGCTCCACTGGGAGAATGCTAATGCAAAAAACTCCTGTGGTGGGAAAATGGCCTAAAATTCTTAATGGATGACTTAACATTACAGGTATAACCTATACCCCAAAGCATTCTGAGGTCATATCCTGTGGAACAAGCTTGGAAATTTAGTCATCTCCTAAAGCAAGGACAAGAATTTAGAAAGGGTGATCCCTGCAGCTAGTCATAAGCATGAACATCAGCTAGGTAGATAAAGCTGTGGTGGACTGAGAATAGACCATCAGGTTACCAGATGAGAGAAAAAGTATGAGGATTCTGATTGACTGTACTGTCAAGCCTTCACTTACAGGATGATGTTCATTGCCTGTCTATTTATTCTCCCTTTAATTTCCATTACCATCTAGCTATCTCTATACTGGACTTTTGTGACAGCTCAATGGATTTGATATTATAAACCAGGGAAGCCAAAAAGTGCCCTGCCAGCTCCACTAGATCACTGTCCCTCCCTAGAGGAGCTGAGGCCAGCCACAATCCGCTTCTTTTTATGTTAATTAGGTACAACCACAAGGTTGCCAATGCAGTTTTCAGAAGGCCGAAGTTTGGATGGTCTTGATGTAAGCCTTTCTTCTGCCTCTCTCATGTAAACTTTAGCACACTTTCAACCATGTGTGTATAGTTCCTTTGTTGCTGTTGCTAAAATCACTGGTGCAATGTTCAGTTTGAAAACTTTCCATTAAAAACACTTAAGCAACTTGGTTCAACCTATTGGGACTGATTCTCAAAATTTGGATCCAGTTCTGGATTTCAGCCTTCCCCTATACTCCCAAAAGCTTCCAGGCCTGATCCGGGACTTTGGGTCAGTCTATTATAAAGAATAGGACCAGCCATAAAAGTCAGCTTTGGATCTGGGTTCAGATTCTAAACTCTGCCAAAAATCTGGGCATGTGTGGATCCAGCTTTTTGGTTCAGGCCCATATTTAATTTTAATCATTACTGGGTTAAATAGGAAACATTTAGTTGCTAATTGCCAGTGGACATAAATGGTTTTGAGCAAAGCCACAGATATATCACACATAATTTTTGTTTTAAAGTGGGCCTATAAAACTTCATGCTTCAGGGCATAAACCAACCACCAAACTGAAAGGGATTAGGAAGTAACTTCCTCTAAAGCAGATTATTCAGTTACAATGTTTCTTCCAGTGTTCTCTGACATAGCTGGTGTGACAGGGCAATTTCCTGCAATATCTTGAAAGACCTTATTGTATTAAATGTATTATTATTGTCAGCTGGGATTGTATGTAACCTCTCTAAGGGGAAGAAGCTGGTTTCCAGGACCTGGAAGTTCAGAAGACTATATTGAAAAGGTAGTAGACAAGTATGGACTTTTGGGACAGTAAGTGTTAAGTGGATTTTCTGGGGAATCCCTAGGGAGAGGTTAATGCAAATTACCCACTTCATTATGCAAAAACCCAGCCTTTTGAAGCTATGCCCTGAGGAGAGGGTGATTGTCTGCTGATTACCTGATACAGAAGGCCAAGATCAAAGGCCTGGGCTGTATAAAGAAATGTTTGATCTGCCCAGTCTCTGTTCTGGTTCGGTATCTGAGTCAGTTATGAACTTGTAACAGCAGGGAAAATCCAGCTGTGGGTTTTGAAGGATTGACATCTACCAGAGCCTGGGGTTGGCATTGGGTTGATCTCTGGTAAGCTTATTAGCATGTGTGCAGGCTCTTTTATTGTTTTTTAAATATATTTTCTCTCTAATGCTTTCACCTTAAGAATAAACATGCTTGTTTAGAAAGAGCTGTGTGGAAACTTGTAATTGTCAGTAATTCCACTGTTCATAGTCTTTGGGAAGAAAGCAAAGAGTAGGCACTGGCTTGTTTAGGCAGTCTGGCTTGCTGGAAATATCACAGTGTAAATAAGGGTGCACTGCAGCCATATACCCCAGGCAAAGATCAGCATTTCCCTCCTGACCAAGAGAGATGACAACCGGGGAGCTGGAAACTGTTAAATGTGAGCCCTTAATGGACCATAAAGGGGGAATACAGGTTCAGTTACCCTGAACTGTGACAACTGGTATTGGCCACTAACGGAGACAGGATACTGGACAAGATGGACACTGTATATCAGTTTTTGTTCTTTTGTGTATTAGCATTTTGGCTGCAGGTCATGGGGTGCACTTATATTTGCCCATAATAATAAAAATAAAGAAACATAAAGTTTTTAATTGGAAAATTAATTTGTAACATTTGCTGCCAAGTCCCACAGCTAATAAATAAGCACAAGAAACAAAACATCCTGATTAATGAAAACTCATGCTAAAAAATGTCATTGGAATGATACTTCAGCAATGACATCTTCTGCAGTAATATATCCAAGGTCATATATTGTGTTCTTAGCTCTCACATGGTATTAGAAAATGCTCATTTTCTCAGTCAAATCTGAATTGTGGCTGCGGTCACTTCATTTTGTTGTTTTTTCATAAAATGTGCATCTTTAAAATGGGTCCAACTGCTGGTTTGAACATTAGCAAAAGTTCTGATTGACTTAAAGGGAAGCGTTCATGGCTGAAATGATATACAAGCAATGAATTATTTTTTGTTTGATAACAACACGTGCTAGATTTGCACATACATTCCAATATCACAAAATTATATAGGGCCAAAGAAAATTCAACTCACAACAAATGGGAAAAAAGGTACGCTGGTGAGTATTTGATGGTTGCTTTAAAGGACTTTCCATTTGCGTCACTGGAGTTTATTTTAGGTAAATAGTTGTTTGAGGACAGGGGAAGCATGAGATTTGATTAACCTTATTATCTTAGCCTACATACCCAAAAATGTTATTAAAGGTCATCCAGCTGTTTTTTAAAAATCTAGCCCTGGTGTCTATTGGTGACCTCTTGCACCAATGAATCCCATAGGTTAATGATGTGACCTGATTCTTGATCTTTCTTTGGGGCACTAAGCTCCAAAATCTTAATGCCTTTACCCAGAAATGAGTAACCTGACTCTCCATAATGGTCGTCCTGCCTTCCCTTCCCAACAGCCCAACCCATGGGGATTAAAACCATGCCCATGGTTGTTCTTTCCCACCTCCATCCTCCCCAATCCTTAGCAGCTCAGTCAGACCACTCTGAGCCATCTCTCCCAGATGCCTATCTCCTTTCCCTTCAGGAATGTTAGCTTATCTGATTTTAACTTGTTCCATAGAGAGATGCTTTGTGTAATCACAATTTACTTTAAGCAGAGCTTATTTTAGAAGAACAGCTCCAAAATGTTTCTCTCCATCACTGGGGAAATATTAACTTTCATAATATTATGTGAAATACTCCAACAGAATAATGTGGTACTTTGTAAAAGATCATATTTTTGCTAATTAAAATTAAGCTTATAGTTCTTTTGAGCTCCATAACAATAAGAAATAAGGCTAGAATCTAAGTAAATGAATTGTGATTTACTAGTTTATTAAACCATAAGGAGCAATGTAGTCCAGAGATACTTTTTTAAAATTATATTTTATATTATCGTGTGAGTGGTTTTACTTGACACCACGGTTAAGGAAGCCTGAGTTAAGAACATGCTTAACTCTTAAGATACTACCTCATCCTAATGTGAAATCTGAATCTTAGAGTCTGACCACTTCTAGGCTATTATGGCATTGTCTATGTGGAAATGTAGTGAGAGGAGGGGAAAGAGGTCAGGCAGGGAGTAAGTGAGAGACTTTTTGTATATGTGAGGGTATTGGGTGGAAAGTGACTAGGGTTCACGTTCAAGAAAGGTGAGGGAGTTGGAAGAGGAAAGAACAATAAGAGAGGATGATGGTGGGGGAGAAGAAGAAAAGAGATTTGGAGTATTAATAACTTGCCTCAAATCCTTTTTCCCTTAAAATATAAAAGGAGAAATGTACCCTTTGTTAGTATGTTAGGGGATGGGGTAGAATGACTAACATATCTCAGTTAAGGGTGCCTCTGTTTTTCCCTTTACTTTTCTTACCCTTTATTTATTTATTTATTTATTTATTTATTGCATTACAGTAGCATCTAGATCAGGGGTCGGCAACCTCTGGCACACGGCTCGCCAGGGTAAGCAGGTCCAGCCGATCATGGCTCCCACTGACCACGGTTCACCATCCCAGGCCAATAAGGGTGGCAGGAAGCCGTGGCTAGCACATCTCTCGGCCCGCGCTGCTTCCCGCAGCCCCCATTGGCCTTGGACAGCAAACTGCAGCTACTGGGAGCCGCGATCAGCCGAACCTGCCGAAGCGGCAGGTAAACAAACTGGCCCCGGCCTGCCAGGTTGCTTACCCTGATGAACCACGTGCCAGAGGTTGTCGACCCCTGATCTAGAGGCCTTAAAGTTAGATTGGGTCCCCATTTTACTAATGGCCATATAAACACTGTGACAGAGTTTGGAAGAGCTTACAATTTAAAACCTTCATCCTGCAATGTAGTGTTTGGGCAGATGGTGCAGGTGCACTAGAGACCCACTGACTTCGATAGGGCTCCATGTGGGTGCAGCAGTTCTGCCATTCATTGTACATTCCCCATCTGAGGCTTAAATATCAAAGTGAACAAAGAGTGAGAGGGGAAATGGCGACACGGGGTGAAGCAACTTGTCTAAGGTCACACAGCAGGTCAGTGGGAGAGCTGAGAATATAACCCAGATCTCCTAAGATCAAATAAAATGCCCCACCCACCCTTTAAAAACATCTGGAAAACTAAATGTTAAAAGATTGTTTTAATTCATCATTAAATGGTGAGAAACAAATACACAAGGATGGAAAATTCAAAACTTGACGGATTCTGACTCATCATCAACTCAACCACATGGTAATTTCCAGTGATCGCTCTTAAAATAATAATAAAAAGCCTTAATAATCTAGTGCTTTGTTATTGAATGTATACCACAAAATATAGAACAGTGCAAGGCTGCCAAGTTAGCACTGCTTTAGAAACCTTAAAGTTCAGGTCTATGATGATAAATGACTACACGAACAGTATTTTAGGGTTCCACGTTTATTGTCACAATGACCCCAACTCAAATGTGTTCAGTTACCAAAAAAAAAAAAAGGGGGGGCGGGGCTTTTCTTACAGCTAATGCTGTAAATTCAACCTGCTATGTGAGAGTCAGTCTGGGTTCTCTCTGGTTCATGCATGTACAGCAGTAATAAAGAGTCTGCAGACAAATCTGCTTTACCCTCATGTTCACCTGTAACCCATTGTTGCCAATAGAGTAGCACAACTGTGAATAAAGGCAGACTTCCGAACATGTTGAACAGTGGTGGTGTTGATGATGCATGACCAAGACCAAGAAAAGATTCAAGCTTGCCTTCCCACAACTGTATTGACTGTGTTGTGGTACTAGGAGTAAAGGAGCGTTTTTGGTTCTTTTTCCAGAACATTAAGCAGATATAATTATATGTATGCACAGAGGGGGCATGCCTAAAAAGTGAGAACAGGTTATTTTTACAGTCACTTTTCAGAGTGTGTCCATACTTCATCTGACAACTTTAATAGCGTATTAATGTTATCTTTTGTGATTGTAAATAACTCTAGGGACATAATTTTGCATAGCATTGGAAGATGTCAGTTTTCTTAGTAAAAATTCTAAATACATATATGAATATATTAAATAAATATAAATGTGAGGTGGCGTGGTCTATTGGATAGGGCTCTGCACTGTTAGTCAGGAGCCACAAGTTCAGTTCTTAGCTTTGCCACTACCTTACAGTGAGATCTTGAGCAAGTCTTTGTGCCTCTGTTCTCCATCCTACCTCATGTTTGTAGATGGTAAATGTTAGAGGGTTTATTCCTTCACCCTCTCACTTCCCTGGTTCTTCTCGCATGAACAGAGAGCAACAATACCCAAATGTGTATACAATTCAATGTTTATTGGGGTGAACTCCAGCAAGCTTAAATCCAAGTTCCTTTTTCCTTATTTTTGAATCCCAACTTACTTCCTCTTTGCCCCTAATTTATATAGTAATATTCTCAGCTATATCTTAACCAATCATTTTACTGAAATCTATCTAACCAATCCTAACATATTGTAACATAATTCTCTAATCAATTATATCCCACCATCTTAATTAGTTTACACCCAGCAAAATTAATTATACAGCAGACAGAAACAATCACAGAACCAGACAGAGACCATGCAAATAAATAATAGCAAAGTGGGAACTATAATGACAAAACAATACAGAAGTGAGGATTTTACAACTACATCTATACAGACATAAGGGTTTTCCAATAATGTCTATTGATAAGTGAGTTCTTACCAAACAGAAAACTATCAAACTGAATTTCCTTTTACATCTTCTAGGCTGTTCCTTTATCTGGAGGTGATAGATCTGACCACCTTTCTAACAGCCCCATATTGCTTTATTTCAATGTGACTAGTTTGGAATGTGAGGATGTGACCATACACTTCCCAGTCTCTGCTGCTTAGCCAAAGGTCTTAGCTTAAGAACAGGGACTCAGACTGTCACAGTCAGAGAAGGCCCTTACACAGGCAGACAATGATAAACATATGCCTACATTCTTAAAGTATAGGCCTTTACAGACAGGTCTGAATATCTATAGCCCAACAGTAAGCTCTTCAGGGTGGGAACTCTCTCTCACTATGTTGTTGTATAAAACCTAGCACAATCCAATTGTGGTTGGAACCTCTACGTGCTACTGAAATACAAACAATTAATGATAATTCATGAGACAGACTTTCAGCAATTATGTGCTATCATCACATCTCTAAGTATAACTTTATTTCATCCGACTGCAAACAGCCTTCAGCAAAGGGTCAGATATCAAACTGTACCGTGAGGTTGAACAGCGTAAGGAAAATCAGACTGTAAACTAATACTACAGTGTTGGCTATATTGTGGCTTATTTCACCATGACAGCTTTCTATATCTCTGTTGAAACTGAATGCCATTAAAAAAAAAGGGGGGGAGGGGGGTTTGCAAAAAACCAGGAAGACACCTCAGATAAAAAATAAGTGGCACAATAAAAAAGTAGGTTGATGGGATAAAGCTTTCTTTAAATCAACAAAAAGCAAAGTGGAGATGTGACACAAAGATTTTAAAGATGAGACAAGGAGGTTATAAATGAACACTGTTTTAGGCCAGAACAAATTTGTCAGCTGTCTAAACAGCTTTTTTTCGGAATGGAGATTGTTTGAGTACAATATGTGTGCATAACAAATTATCTAAATCAGTGTTGTACATTGTCTTTAGACAGTTATTTTCTCTGCTATTTGTCAAAGGTAAGAAGTAAATTGTAGGCAGTTTTGAATGGTTATTTTGTTGTAATTATACTTCCCTTTTTTAAAGATATTGTGATTCATGATGGAAACTAGGTGCTTCAGGGTTTTTTTTGTGGCATTCATTATGTCAGAGGGAGAAATAATTAAAAACTAGGTACATTGGAGACAGGTAGATGCAAGATTGTGCAGTCCAGCCTGAAATTAATTTGAGCACCCAAAGATTTATATATGCACTTTAAGTACTTTATAATAACATTACATCTATTTACTACCATCTGGGCACCATGTACATCCATATGAAAATTTAATTTTGACCTGTGCTTACGTGATAATGATAGCCCTGAAAATAAGAGAGCTGGCTGTGTGTGTGAGAGGGGAGGGTTGGAGTGCTTATTTAAACACCTTTAGGAAGCCTGACACCAAATTTGACTTTTTTGGACCCTATTCAATGCTTCACACTACAATGTGAGATTCAAGGGGAACTATGCTGATGTCGGTATTCTGCAGCGTGAACAAATGTGGAGCAGTAAGATATAGCTGAAAGACTGTAATCAGTTCTGTTCTTGGGGGATGGAGGAGGAAGTTTTCCAACTATTGTTTCATTATGTAGGGTTTAGCTGCCAGACTTCCAGTAATGTCTCCCAGCTACAGTAAATCTCAGGGAAAACTTTGTAATTGTATGTGTGGTCAACACCCCACCAACTCTTATCTTCTAGTTGGTCCTGTAGTTTCTCCTCTTGAGTCTGCTTGCTGCAGCTTGCTGGCAACGATCCAGACTGGGAGCAGACACCTCTGCCAGTGCCCTTTGACTGAGACTGAGGTGAGGGCATGTGTTTCAACAGCTCTTTATCCTTCAGCATCTTGCCTTAAATGTTACAGAGGCTTCTTCTTTTTGGGAATATCTGCATGAAATTACCTATACATGGTAATCTTAGCAAAACAAGATTTTAATAAAAATAAACCATAGAGAAAATGGAATTAACAGAAAAGAAATGGTTTTCTTAGCAAATCTAGATTTACACTTTCCATAAGCTAGACAGGATAAGGAGTTTTAATTTAGTTACAGATGTGTAAGCCCTGTGGCCTGAAGCCTTCAAGAATAAAGAGTTCTCTATTGTCCACCCGTTGGTGAAATGGGAAAAGAGGGGCCCAGAGCAGCTTAAGGACTGGTCAGGGAGCACTCTGCCAGCATCTGTTGGACAGCAATGCGAGTTGACTGAATGCATTTCAGTTTTATGTGCTGGCTTGAGGCACTTTGGTTAAGATACAGTTAAACTTGGAGTTTGGGGACAATAAAATGCAGTTGACTTTCTTGGAAATACAAGGAAAAGATTTTCACATCACCTCTGCCCCAGGTCACCCTGACCAAGACACAGTTGGGTTAAGGAGCCTATCTGGAACTAAAGAAACTAGACTATTTTTATTGGGAATGTCACTGTGGTGGGAATGACTCTGTCAAGGGCCCTAGATACTACTGATCCTTCTATAAGAACTGAAATGAGCCTGCTGAACAATAGACAGTGCATGTGGCTGGTGCAGAAGTGGTGGCAGCACCTTCAAGGGGATGGATGGTGCAAAGCAGCAGCAGAGCCAGGCATTTTAGGCTTAAGCCACAGAGAGAGATCAGCAGGCTACCTCAGGGACTCTAATACAGATCTCCCTACCCAGCAAATACAGCTGAAATCACTACAGTTGGATCAGATAGTGGAACCCCTGAAGCCGCCATGGTAGCACTGACCTGCTAGAATCCTTAGACTTCTCTGTCTGAGGATAGTGAGCTGTGAGTGACCAGCTTGGGAGGAGGGCAGTGGCCAAGAATACATCAGGAACTCTCTATGGCCAAAGGAGGACTGAGGTTGAGACTACCCTCCAACTAAGGTTATATCTACAACTAGCACTTTTGTTGGTAAAATTTTTGTCAGTCAGGGGTTTGAAGAAACATACCCCTACCCAACATATGTTTCACTGGCAAAACACCGGTGTGGACGGCACTATGTTGGTGGCCAATGTCAGCTAACTTGCACTCACAAGGCTCAGGCTGTGGGGTTGTAAAACTATCATGTCCCAGAGTCCATGGGGTCCCAGAGCCTGTACGTCTACACCACAATTTTATAGTCCCACAGCCTGAGCTTGAATCAGCTGACATGGGCCAGCCAACAGTTTTTAACTGCGGTGTGAACATACCCTAAAAGGGTCAGGTTCAATTTTCTAGGCATTCTTTCTAAAAAGACATAACTAATGCCAGCTCAAGCCCACACCCTGAAATCACTACAGCTGGATCAGGTAGTGGAACCCCTGAAGCAGCCCAGGAAGCAGTGACTCACTAAATTGACATCTTCTGCATTGATTGCAGAAAGGAGCAGCAGCTCCTGGAATTTCAGAACTTGATATGACATCCATGAAAAGACTGCCCTTGACTTCAGTGGGCATTGGCTTGAGCCCATAAAGATCACTGCTTATTATTTTGTGGAGAAATCATACAAACTGTTACACAAGTAATTACCAGGGATTCCTTGTATGAGTAAGTGTTTGCACCTTCAGTTCTAATGGGTGACTTTTGAAACTTTGATAAACCATGAAATTGAAGCTTGACTGATTTTCAGTGTAACAAGCTCTCTATCATAAAATTACAGGCATACAGCTTGTGATGAAATATAAAATGACTGTCCAGTAACTAAACTTCTATTGAAAAATTTAGCATCTAAATATAACATTTTTGCATGTGTGAATGAGAATCTGTAAATGCCTGATCCAAAACCCACTGAAATAAATGGAAAGACACCCTCCCTTAACTGACCCTCTCTGGCTTTGGATCAGGCCCCAAGTCAGTACATTTTAAGGCAGTTGTGGTCTGGAAAACACATTGTGGGCCTGGTTAGCCTGATGAAAATATTTGCACAGAAATTCACCAAAGACAGATAATTAAATAATTTAATCCTTTCATCTAGTTGAAAACAAACAAAACCCTCTCTGAGATTCTGGGTTTCCTGGTCCAAAGAAAAAAACACATGCTTCACTAACGGCTGCTCTTCACTACCAGGGCGATCGATGCTCATAGACTCATAGACTCATAGGTCAGAAGGGACCAATCTGATCATCTAGTCTGACCTCCTGCACAAGGCAGGCCACAGAACCCCACCCATCCAATTTTATAACAACCCCTATCCCAGGACCGAGTTATTGAAATCCTCAAAAATGGTTTGAAGACCTCAAGCTGCAGAGACACCACCAGCAAGCGACCCGTGCCCCACGCTGCAGGGGAAGGCGAAAAACCTCCAGGGCACCTGCCAATCCGCCCTGGAGGAAAATTCCTTCCCGACCCCAAATATGGCGATCAGCTAAACCCTGAGCATGTGGGCAAGAGTCACCAGCTAGCACCCAAGAAGGAATTCTCCGCAGCAACTCAGTACCCATCGCATGCAACATCTCCCCGCAGACCATTGAGCAGACCTGTCTGGTGGTAATTCAAGATCAATTGCCCAAATTAACTGATCCTATCATAACATCCCCTCCATATACTTATCAAGCTTTGTCTTAAAGCCAGGAAAGTCTTTTGCCCCTACTACTTCCCTCGGAAGGCTATTCCAGAACTTCACTCCCCTAATGGTCAGAAACCTTCGTCTAATTTCAAGTCTAAACTTCCTAATATCCAGTTTATACCCATTCGTCCTCGTGGCTACATTAGTACTAAACTTAAATAATTCCTCTCCCTCCCTAACGTTAACCCCCTTGATATATTTATATAGGGCGAGCATATCCCCCCTCAGCCTTCTTTTGGCCAGGCTAAACAAGCCAAGCTCTTTGAGTCTCCTTTCATAAGGCAGTTTTTCCATTCCTCGGATCATCCTCGTAGCCCGTCTCTGAACCTGTTCCAGTTTGAATTCATCCTTCTTGAACATGGGATACCAGAACTGCACACAGTATTCCAGATGGGGTCTCACCAACGCCGTATACAACGGTACTAACACATCCTTATCCTTGCAGGAAATACCTCGCCTGATGCATCCCAAAATCGCATTTGCTTTTTTAACAGCCGTATCACATTGGCGACTCATAGTCATCCTGCTATCAACCAGTACCCCAAGGTCCTTCTCTTCCTCCGTCGCTTCCAACTGATGCGCTGCTGCAATCAATGCAGGTGTCGATTTAGCAGGTCTAGTAAAGACCTGCTAAATCGATGGCAAAATGCTCTTCATTCAACTCCAGTACTCCAACTTCCTGAGAAGATTAAAGTAAGTTGACCGGAGAGCATCTGCCGTCGATGCAGCACAGTGTCGATGCCGCAGTAATTCGACCTAATTACATCGACTCCAGTTACATTATTCACATTGCTGGAGTGGCATAACTTAAGTTGACTTACACCAGTAGTGCAGACAAGGCCTAAGTGAGCTTCACAACAAGGCCACAGTAAGGCCACAGAATCCTTAGTCACCAGGGGGGAATGTCATTTCAAAGGATTTTGTGCCCAGGTTGGAACTGCATCCAGTGAACTTTGTTTTACTATGCATGTATTCTGTGGTACAACATTCCTTGACTTGAGGGATTATATCCACTATTTATAATACAGGTTCCAACACAGGGATCTCCAACACAGGCTGCTGCTTGTTGCTTAGGTAGCAGATATGGCCAAGAGCGCTCTAACCTACTCACTTGGCAAGTTGAATGTGACCTTGGTACACTCATCTGTGCCTTTGCCTCCTCGAGGATAGGCAACTATTTTAATATGTTCTTCATAGTTCTACATCTTGAGACAGCTGGGAGCTGAAGCTGGTGCAGAATGAAATTAATGAACTAATGTGATTTAGTCAAAAAGCACATGAGAACTTCAAATAAATGAGCTCCGGTCATGTGTGTTTGGGAAACTTTAAGAAACATAGTACAGTATGATCCATAAAAATAAATCAAATAACTCAACTTCCCTCATATTAAAAAAAAATAATAATGAATCTGATCTCTCTCTCTAGGAAAACAACCTCCACTGCAAACTTTTTCACCAGCCCTCATTGTCCTCTTTGCCTGTCAAGTAGGAGGGCTCTTGCAGCCTCATGATGGATGTATAATACTACCACTCCTTGAAATTCACAAGCTCTCTGCGAATTTCCAGATAGAATTCAGGGTTTTGTTTCTAACCTTTCCAAGTGATTTGGCACCTGGTTACTGAGGGGATCACCTCTCTCTCCATGCCCTACTGCCATGGTTGAGATAAGTGAAGAAAGTCGGCTGGTGTTAAATAAGGGGGACTGCTGACAGGACACACTCTGAAGGCTGCTAGGCTCTGGAACTCACATCCCCTCTTTTTACCCCAAAGCCAGGAGTGTTAACTTTCCAGATGCATGTCTTGTTTTTTCCCTGTGTCTTCTGAGGAGGGTGTGGATTGAGAGTTGAAATGTGTCTTGTTGGGATTTGTTGTTGTTTACTATGGACATTATTATTATAATAGAATGGAGATTCCATTATGCCAATTTTAATAGATGGTGTTGCAAACTTTAAGTTATGCCAAAGTGCCCCCAACATGGGGTGAGTATGCTTTGTGATTTTTTTTTAAAAGAAGTCTAAATAAACAGAAGAATTAACTGACTCTGTATTATTTATTTTCTTTAGAGAGAATCTATGACTGGTTAGAATATTGTATGCAGATGGACAGTGGAAACTTTGGAAGTTACTGAAGTTAAGTAAGATTGATTTAGTACTGGAATCTGGTGACAGTGCATGCTCCAAGGCTCAGCTATTTGAGGGAAATAGGGCTTGATAAGGGCAAAAGTTGGAGATTAGATGTGGTATTATGTTTTTTCCTCTCCAGTTATTTTGGCTCAGAGCCACAAAGGGACTTAGGCTTTGCAATGCCGAACTTTTAGGCCCACAAAAACTCACAGGAATATCATTCTGATCCACAAAATCTGGGGTAAGTGCCTAGGCTCCTACTGGATGTATGGGGAGAGAGAATGCGATCCAGAAAGCCAGCACACTAAGTCTAGGCTGCAGGGAGGTGGCTACGTTGTGTGTAGGCCTGAAACAAGACAGCTGGAGGAGGACTAACTCCTTTATAATCTTTAGCCTGGTGGATGTCAGAGACCCTAGTTCAAGCTACCCTAGGGTGACCAGATGACAAAGATGAAATATCGGGATGGAGGTGATGGAGGGGGGAAAAAGAAGCTGGCGATGGAGCAAAAAAAAAAAGCCACCGGAGAGCCCCCCTCCGCTACCGCCAGGTGGCACAGCCCCGTCTCCACCTGATCCTATGGTGGCTGCAACAGCTGATCACGCCCTGGCCCACAGCTGCCAAACCCATGTGCTGCACTAGATCCCCTGGGGCAGCCTGGCTCCCTTCCCGGCCGCCCACCCCGCCTGGGCCGGGCCGCTCCATGAGCCATGGGTGCAGCGCAGGAGCCCAGGCCTGCCTCATCTTCTACCGGGGGCTTGGGCGGAGGGAGCCGCTGCAGGATCTCTGCTGGGCTGTGCTCACCTTCCTGGAGAAGCTGGACTGGAGCAGTTCACAGGGTGAGTGCTGGGGGCCACCTCCTCCCTCCAGGCTTGCGCTGCCATACAGCTGATCAGTGCAAGCCTGGGAGAGAGGAGGAATGCTGCGTGCTTGGGGAAGAGGTGGGGCCAGGGTGGGGGATCCAATGGGGCAGTGAGGGGGCGGGGCTGGGGGAAGGGCCAGGACGGGGATTTGGGGAGGGATCCAATGGGGGAAGGAAGGGGTGGGGCTGGGGGCAGGGGTGAGACCACCTCCGGGCTCTGCTTGTGCGCTGTAGCAGAGAGCAAAATTGCTTGTTTGTGCAGTGTCCCGATCCAACATCAGTCGGGACACGGGACAAACAAGCAAATATTAGGACAGTCCCGATAACATTGGGATGTCTGGTCACCCTAAGTTACCCCCTCTTCTACAGAGGGCAAAGAGATTTGAACAGCGATCTGCCACCTCTCAGGGGACAATCCTAGCCACTGAGCTATGAGATAGTCTGATGTGGGGTTCCCTCCATATCGCCTAGGGAAGGTGTTCGCTTTAATTGAATAATTAAGGGCCAAGAAATGCACACATAAAACATGGACCACAGAATGAAAAAATGAACAGTCTACAAGTTAACGGGTGGTAATATGAAATACTGTTCAGCATTTAAAAAAATCATTCTTGATAAGCCTGTGGGAAAATGGCCAAAGTATTGAGACAGTCACTTGTTGATGGTGTCTCATTCTGTCCTCTCTACTGTAGGTAAAAAATAAAAAATAATAATAAAAAAAATTCCCTGTATATTCCCTCCCCGAGATATCACTGTATATTATTCTTTTCTCTCATATGCATGACCAGTGCTCTCATTTGCATGCTTGGGTAGGAGTCATTTTTCAAAGTGTTTGCCTCTAGTTTATCTCACTTTGCATAGTTTGTGTGGATGAATGTACACCAACAAACTTTTAACCCATAATTAATCACTGATGCAGCTCCACTCGTGATAGGAACAGTGGAAGCTGTACTATTGACAAAGCTCAAGCATTTTTACCATCCTGATGTGTGTCCTAGAAATTAATTGATTTTTTTTAATTTCTGATTTTTATTTTATTACAGAGTTTTGTTTAACGTTTAATTTCAAGCCTTCCTGACTGCAAAGATGTCTTAAAGAACTATAATCTGATAAATAAGTGGGCAGGAAGATAGGACCTGGGGTTGGGAACAGCAGTCTGGACAGAGACAACAGGAGAGAGGAAATCAGGGTGGGACAGAGAACAGAGTCAAAAATGGAAGCAAGAGGGAACAGAATACAGCACTAAAAAGGTCAGTGGGGGTGGGCCTGATTCTCCATTGCCTTTTGCCTTCCATAGACATTCAGGCATTAATCCTGCAACTGACTCCCCACAAAAGGATTCCTGAAGCTGCACAGTGCCCCATACACTTTGAGGTGATTGTGGCAAATACAGATTTCTACCAACATGGAACTAGCTGCAGAATGGGGGTCTTTTAACAGTTCAAAGTGTGTATGAAATGCTGCCATGCTGATTTGGTATCATTTCACACACACTGTGCTTACTCTTGCACAGGTGTAAGGCTATAGAGAATTGGACTCAATACTTCAGAAACTTTTGCTTCTGCTTTGGGTAGAGGGAAGGTTTTCAGATATACTTTTTTTTAAAATCAAAGAGCAATTAAACACAGAAAAGGGGTAATTGGTACCGACTTGTGATACCCTTGCATAGAAGAATTAAGGGTCAGGTTTTCAAATGTATTTAGCAATTAAAGATGCAGACAGGTGCCATGTGGGAGTTTCAAATGTGTTTTGGTATCTTTGAAAATTTCATATTTGCATAATTAGTTGCCAAAATATCTTTGAAAGTCTGGCCTTAAGACGCTATATCAGTCACCAGGAATGATCAGCCGTCACAATAACATTTCCCCCATAGCCAGCTTTCACACTTTGTGATGCTTATTAATGTTGCTGATTAGCTATTCTGGAGTTAATTGATGTCCACTGCTACAGTACAGAATATCTAATTTTTGGATTTTGTTGCAATCTTGAAGACTCCAGAGTGGACTTTGTCATTGTCACGTGGTTTAGGATAATTTTTCTTTCCCTTGAATGAACACTTTGTTTTCCTTTCTTGTGCATGTATATTGCATGGATGCTTTGTCTGAGGGTATCCCCCATTTCCTGAGATCTTGCTCTGTGCCATGGATCACACACATCAAACATCCATATGTGTATGAACACAGGCTCCTCACTTAGAAAACCTTTTTATGTGCTGCGCAGTCAATACCCTCAGCATGTATTTTAAATAAACAAATGATAAAGAATTCCAGCAAGTGCACTTTGTGCCATTTTCTTTGGCAAGAGACTCTTCTCTTCTTTCATGTGCATAATTGAATTCTGAAATATATACCATTTTACACCATTAAACAAATTTCACAGGAGAAGATTCCCTTGAGTTCCCTCTTACTAAAAATGCCTTTCAACAAAAGACTTATTAATCAAAATTCACACAGTAGAGAAGTGTGGAAGCCTCTAGCAAGCCAGAAGCTATTTTTAATTATTTGGAAAATAACTAAGCTTTTATTTTGTTTGGATAGAAGATAATTCAGCCTAAAGATGATGAAAGCAGGAATCGAGCCTTATTGCAATGGTGAGTGGATGCGGTCTGAAACTGTGTGTGAGACAGAGATTTTTACTATATCTGACAAAAAATTAAAAGACTGGAATATGTGCCATTCACTGAAATAATATTTACTCTTTGTCAGTTTGAATTAACACCTGCACTTATTGTTTCAATCCTCCTACCCGTATTTGACCTCCATTTTCTTCCCTATCTGTACTGATTATGAGTTATTATTTAAACACTCAAAACACAAAAGTCTATTATGGTTTTTGACCTTGGTCACTCATGTATCATTTATATCAAGGTCTTGCACTCTCCTGTCCTCTCTAAATTAAACTGGAGTTCATATTTATCAAACATTGATACACTTGATAATATAACTACAGTACCAACTGGTTCTTGACTCATGGCATGGCAGACATTAAATAATCTGTAATAGAATGGGTAGAATGTTTGTGCAGTCACATGAAGGATGTTGTAAAATATTTTTAAAGTCCAAAAATCCTCCTTTCAGTTTTACCTTGTGGATACTTTTATAAAAATTTTCCTTATTTAAGATGACGTGGCCTGATCATTTAGTTTACAAGTAACATTCTAATTGAAAATGTAAAATAACAGAACACACAAGTGTAATACTCATGATTCAATACAAAGACTGTGCCATAGAAAGTTGGCTGGGAAGTTTGATACTACCAAAATTATTTCCAGGCACTGCAGCATATTGCTAGGCAACAGCCATCCAAAATACTGGAAAGATGTCCCCTGTGTTATAATCTATAAATAGATCTATGGCTCTTAAAGAGGTACAGGCTCTTCCTGGACTTGTATGGGTATACAAAGGGAGAAGATAGGTGAAGGAGTCTTTGCATGTATGCCCTGTGAATGGACGTACAAGGAGAATTGAGGTTCCTGAAGGGGTGGGGAAGCAATGGAGCATTGCCTCCTCTTCACACCAACCCGTGAGTTCAGGCAACTTTTGCATTCTCCTACATGGAGTAGCAGTCAGTCCCAGAGCTCCTGCTGGCATGGAATAGCTCCACACTGCCCCTACTTATGGTTATAAATAATTACCTTGATGTAGCTTCTTTTTTCAGTTATCATAGTTTAAAGTAGCTGGTGGGCCAAAGGTTGCTCTCTTCAATGCCTCTGCAATTCCAGTGTATAAAAATGGGAAACCTCTGGAGGATACCGGGGGGCTCAGTGTCCCAGCACAGTGTCAGAGCATCAGAATCCGTGACTATTTGTAGATCAGCACTGGTGTTCATAGATGGCATTAAATCCTAAACTGGCCATGACTTCCAGTGGGCTTCGGCGAACTTCTTTTGTGGCCTGAATCCAGAAGTCAGTTTTATATCTTAACCAAATGATGGCATGTCTGGCAGCAGTGAGATCTCCCATTCTTGCACCCACCTAGCTTGGGTCAGGTTAAGAGATCCGACAAGATCACACTACTTGAGGAAGTATAAGTTGCATAAACAATTTTAAACTGGCTTAAAATAAGATAGGCTTCTGGTAGTAAAAGAAAATATTGTATCCTAACCCTGAGGCTTGGCTCAGCCTTCTGTTTTTTCTCCTCAGGGTTATGGGTCCTGGGTTCACCAAAAGGGCACCTGGTGCCTCCATCCAAGGGAAACCCCTAGTAGAGCAGAGAACACAGAAGGCTTGTTCCTTGGGAAAATATTTAACACACAGTCTGTTACAGAGGAGTGTCAGTCAGAGTATAAAAATAAAATAGCTATCCCAGTTCCTGGAATAATAAACAATAAATCCCCAGTTATTATTTTATGAGGAATTCAGGATAGGGGACAAGGGAAAAAAGAATCAGGATAATAAAGATGAAACAACAATACATTAACTCTACCCCTCCCACCTGTACAGTCAGTATAATCACTCTATGTTCCTGCCAAGCACCTGCCTAAGGACATAGTGAGTTTAGGCTCAGTCTTTGATGGATGGTGCCACACTTAGATCAGTGGCTTACTTTAAACAAAAAAAATAAAATAAATTAAGGGTGATGTTCTTACAAAGCGTCCACAGGAAGAATGGTAAAATGGTTCTTGCAGCTCTCAGGTCTAGATTCCAGCATGCAGTTAGGCTGGCTCTAGGTAGCCTGACTGTGAGTCTCTCCTCTGCCTCTTGGGTTTCTGGCCTCTACTGAGATAAGATGTTTAATGTCCCAGAAATCCCCAAAGGACTCAGGATACGTCTTCACTACCCGCTGTATCGGCGGGTAGCAATCGATTGCTCGGGGATCGATATATCACGTCTCATCTAGACATGATATATCGATCCCCGAACGCGCTTATATCGATTCCGTAACTCCACCAACCAGAACGGAGTTGCGGAATCGACAGGGGGAGCCGCGGACATCGATCTGTGAGGACGGTGAGTAATTCGATCTTAGATACTTCGACTTCAGCTACGTTATTCACGTAGCTGAAGTTGCGTATCTAAGATCAATTTTCCCCCGTAGTGTAGACCAGCCCTCATCTTCTCTTGGGTAGGAATGTGGAGGGTCGAAAGGTCCCCTCTGGTTATGATATTTCTTTGCCTGCTACACTGCAACACAACCAAAACTGAAAGTAAAAACAAACCCTTTGTCTCTGAGTTCTGGCTTCTGACTGATTCTGGAAGCGTTGCTAGACAGTTCTAGCTGGACCCTAGGCAATCTAGGAAACAGAGTTTTAACCCTTTGCCACCATTGTTGCTGTAGTCCAGGGCAAGTCCCTGTTAGGGCTGGTCTATACTATGGGGCGTCTGGGGGGGAAGGGATTGATCTAAGTTACGCAACTTCAGCTACGTGAATAACGTAACTGAAGTCAACATACTTACATCTACTTACTACAGTGTCTTCCGTGCAATGTGTCAATGGGAGACGCTCTCCTGTCGAATCCGCTTGCGCTTCTCATTGAGGTGGAGTACCGGAGTTGAAGCTAGAGCGATTGGTGGTCAATTTATTGCATCTATACTAGACACAATAAATCCACCTCTGCTGGATCGATCATTGCCCGTCAATCCAGTCAGCAGTGTAGATACTCAGTGTGGTATTTCAGGAGCACCATTTCCAGAGCGGTTACATATGATACAGCAAGGGAAGCATATAAAGACAATAACTGCTCAAGAACATATTCTAAAAGTGCAGTATTTCATTTCAGATTCACTTGCCTGGCCTAATCAAATTAGCTTTGACCATTGAAATTTCTTATTTTCAGTCAGGCTCAAAATATATGGTTAAGATTGAGCGTAAAGGCCCAAGTGGTTTCAACATGTATGGCAACGAAGTAGGGTTGCCAACTTTCTAATGATATGAAACTGAACACTCCTGCCCAGTTCCCTTCCTGGCCCTGGCCCTGCTCGCTCCATCCCCTCTCCCTCTGTCGCTCACTGTCCTCAACCTTCACTCACTTTCCTGGGCTGGGGCAGGGGGTTGAGGTGCAGGGGGGATGGGCTCTGGACTGGAAATGTGGGCTCCAGATGATGCCAGAAATGGAGGGGTTCAGGGTGTGGGAGAGGGCTCTGGGCTGGGGCAGGGCATTGGGTTGTGTGTGAGGGGTGAAGATGCCAACTGGATGTGCAGGCTCTGGGGTGGGGCCAGGGATGAAGTGTTTGGGGTGCAGGAGGGGCCTCTGGGCTGGGGCAAAGGGGTT
Source organism: Gopherus flavomarginatus (assembly GCF_025201925.1). Lineage (NCBI taxonomy): Eukaryota > Metazoa > Chordata > Testudines > Testudinidae > Gopherus > Gopherus flavomarginatus. The sequence goes on from NC_066617.1 coordinate 187,477,150, forward strand.
CAGAGTGCGGGACAGGGTGCAGGCTCTGGCTGGAAGTGTGGGCTCTGGGGTAGGGGTGGCAATGAGGGTTTGGGGTGCAGGAGGGAGGTCTGGGCTGGGACAGGTGATTGGGATGCAGAGGGGGTAGAGGGCTCCCAGGGTGGGCTGGGGATAAGGAATTTGAGGATTCAGGAGGGGACTCCTGGCTAAGCAGGGGGTTGGAGTGTGAGGTCCTGTCCGCGCTCACCATGGCACTTATCAGGAAGCATCTGCCAGGTTCCTGCAGCATGTAGGCATATGGGAGTCCAGGGAGGCTCGGCATGCTGCCACCGCAGCCCCCATTGGTAACAGGTCCCAGCCAATGAGAGTTGCGGAGTCAGCACCTGGGATGGGAGCAACACGTGGAGCCTCCCTGACCACCCACGTGCCTAGGGGCTGCAAGAACCTTGCAGCCCCTTCTGACAGCTGTGTGCAGCTAGGGCAGGCAGGGAGCCTGCCTTAGCCCTAGGCCCCTGCTGCATTGCTGACCAGATTTTTAATGGCCAGTTGATGGTGCTGACTGGAGCTGCCAGGGTCCTTTTTGACCGGGCGTTCCAGTTGAAAACTGGATGCCTGGCAACCCTACAACAGGGTAAATGTGTTGGCCTATGCAGATGAATTGGTCCTGATCGCAGATAACCCTGAGAATCTACAACAGATGGTCAATGTCACCAGCCAGGTTGCCAATTGGATGGGACTCCACTTTAATGCTAGGAGGTGCACATTCCTGCATACTGATGGTTGTACAAGGGACTCTGTCCAGGTGACACCATTTCAGATCCAGCGGAAGCCCATGAACTTTCTTGAGGATGGACAAGAGTACTGTGACAAAGTTCCTCCTCTACCTTGGTGGGTCCTGTGCTTATTGGCAGATTTGCTCACCTCAGTGATCTTCCCCTCTGGTGGAACCCACAGTCTGGGTCAACTCCTCTTGTGTCTGGAGGTTTGGGAGATTTGGGGCGAACCCGAGTCCGCCCTCTACTCTAGGTTCCAGCCCAGGGTCCTGTGGATTGCAGCTGTCTATAGTGCTTCCTGCAACAGCTGCATGACAGCTACAACTCCCTGGGCTACTTCCCTATGACCTCCTCCAAACACCTTCTTTATCCTCACCACAAGACCTTCCTCCTGGTGTCTGATAATGCTTGTACTCCTTAGTCCTCCAGCAGCACACCCTTTCACTCTCGGCTCCTTGCGCCTCTTGCTCTCAGCTCCTCACACGCCCACCACAAACTGAAGTGAGCTTCTTTTTAAACCCAGGTGCCCTGATTAGCCTGCCTTGATTGGCTGCAGGTGTTCTAATCAACCTATCTATCTTAATTAGTTCTAGCAGTTTCCTGATTACTCTAGTGCAGCCCCTACTCTGGTCACTTAGGGAACAGAAAATTACTTATCCAGTAACCAGTATATTTGCCCTCTACCAGACTCCTGTACCCCACTGGTCTGGGTCTGTCACAGTACCAACATCTTGGCACACCGTCAGATTTTCGTATCCAGTAGACACCCAAGGATACCATTGCTGAGATCCAGTGGAATGTGGCCAAGATTAACTCCTCACTGCTGGCCCCATGGCAGAAGATTGATGCCTTCAATGCTTTCCTGTATTTCATTTGTCCTGAGGGGATCTGCTGTGGTGAAGTTACCTCTGAAAAAGCAGACACCAAAGGCAGTTGGTGAAGAAGTGGCTTTTTCTTCCCCAGAGGGCCAATAATGAACTGGTTTACATTTTGCACAAGCAGAGTGGCACCAAGTCCCTTGAATGGGTGATCTGTGTGACATTGCAGCGATCAATTACGCCTTCTGATGTTCTCAGACACTATGATGAGGAACATCATGGAGAGTGCTGTGCATGACTTAACTTTATCAGAAAGCAAATCGCCATGACACCTTCCAGCCAAGATGTTGCCATGTACCTGGAGGGAAACTTTGGAAGAGACAAGGGAGACTTTGCTTCGCTTTGGACTTGTGTCCACAATGACCCTTCTCCAGCAGTCAGGAATATCAGCTGCCATTGGATGTGGTGAGAGGAAGTCCTGGTGCCACAGGTCAAGAATATGGAGCACACAATCATCACTCCTAAAGATAGAACCATGCGGGAGAGGACCCTGAAGGATGCCATCCGTTGGTAGCACATGGAAAACCCGAGACAAGAGATGGACCAGGGCACGGCCTTCGAGGCGATGTGCAAGTGGGAGGGCGGGAACCACTTTCTCCCTAGGGGCAGTTTCCAACATTCATCCACAGGGCCTGGCTCAATTGCATCCCTCTGAACAGAGCAATCCACCACGAAACTGGGTCAAGTGATGAATAAAGGGCAGCTATGCCAATGAGACATTACTCCATGTCTTATATAACTGTAAGCCCCATTCCTGAACCTGGCAGCTCCGCTACAATGCCATCCAAGTTTGCGAGTCAAAGCCATCCTGCCACCCGTGGGGAAGTTTGCTATCAACTTGTCTATCCCTGGAACAGACAGTCAACTGTCACCAGCCATCATCACTAATGAAGAACAGAAGAGGATCCTCCTGGTGGATGTCACAGTTCCTTTCAAGAATAGGACCCTGACCTTCTGTGACGTCCAGGCTCAAAAGATGGAGAAATACACCCCTTTGGCCAATGCCTTGAGAGCTAAGGTTGTGAAGTTCAAACACACATGCTGATTGTTGAAGAATCAGCATGTGTGTTTGACCTTCACAACCCTTAGCTCTCAAGGCATCGGACAAAGGGGTGTATTTCTCCATCTTTTGAGCCTGGACGTCCTGAGCACATGGGATCTCAGTAACAAGCAAGTGTTGTGGAAATATGGAATTGGTCAGTACTACGCTTGTTTGATGTGTCGACTCATGGTGTCAGACACCACCAGGTAGTCAAGGGACATCTATTTAGTACATATCACCAGACACTGGCAATACCAGGAGAAATGAGCTAGAGTGCCATTAAGAAGCAAAGTTAGGAAAGTAACTAAAATACTTCTCTGGTGGCTTGTATTTACTGAGGGGCAACCTATATTTGCTTTTCACAAGCTACTCTTAGTATAACTTTTTATGACTGATGTGACCAAATATTTGGATGCTAATATTTAAACTGTATTGTTAAATTCATTAACCTTAATTTACGATATTGCAGACTACAGACTATATGTATTTTATGACTTTTTAATCCAAACTTTGTACTTTTGGGGTAATTTAAGCATAATACCCAGATGTATAGAAGCTCTTTCTTTAACTTGAGTATTACATAATACATATTATTTAATATTAGCTTTACTAAAAAAATTTATATCTGTTTAACATCACATAGGGTAAGATTTTACAATCCTTACTTCAGCACTTGTTCAAGTATCATTGATGTTAGTACTCCTTGTAAAAGTCATGGCTCACTATCATGAGTAAGAATTGCACAATGTAATCCATTTGCTTCCTAAATAATATTTATAATTATTTACTATGGGCCAAATTCTGATATCTTTGTTCATATTGAATAGTATCTTCCTCACAAAAGCTCCTGTTGATGTCAGTGGCATTAATTGTTGGGTAACATGTTTATCGTGGTATAATTCCCCACTCTGAACCTTAGCGTCCAAAAGATGGGGTACCAGCATGAATTCCTCTAAGCTCAATTACCAGCTTAGTACTTGTAGCGCTGCCACCAACCAGGAATTCCAGTGCCTGGTACACTCTGGTCCCCCCCAAAACCTTGCCCGGGGACCCTCAAGACCCATACCCTTTGGATCTTAACACAAAGAAAGTAAACCCTTTCCCTCACCATTGCCTCTCCCATGCTTCCCCTCCCTGAGTTACCCTGGAAGATCACTGTGATTCAAACTCCTTGAATCTTAAAACAGAGAGGAAAATCCACCTTCTCCCCTCCTTCTCTCTCCCCCTCCCAGACTCTCCCTGAGAGAGAAAGTAATCCTAACACAGAGAGAAAATAACCTTTCTCTCCCCCTTCCCTCCTTTCTCCCTATCAATTCCCTGGTGAATCCAGACCCAGTTCCCTGGGGTCTCACCAGAATAAAAAAACAATCAGGTTCTTAAACAAGAAAAGCTTTTAATTAAAGAAAGAAAAAAATATCTTTGTAAATTTAAGATGGAATATGTTACAGGGTCTTTCAGCTATAGACACTGGGAATAGCCTCCCAGCCTAAGTATACAAGTACAAATTAAAATCCTTTCAGCAAAATACAAATTTGAACTCCTTCCAGCCAAATACACATCTACAAATAAAGAAAACAAACATAAGTCTAACTCGCTTTATCTACCTAGTACTCACTATTCTGAACTTATAAGAGCCTGTATCGGAGAGATTGGAGAGAAACCTGGTTGCACGTCTGGTCCCTCTGAACCCCCAGAGTGAACAACCACCAAAAACTAACAGCACACACACAAACTTCCCTCCCTCAAGATTTGAAAGTATCCTGTCCCCTGATTGGTCCTCTGGTCAGGTGACAGCCTGGCTCACTGATCTTGTTAACCCTTTATAGGCAAAAGAGATATGAAGTACTTCTGTTCCATTAACTCTTAACTATCCGTTTATGACAATGTTACTCAGCGTGAACAAAGGTTTCTGACTCCTTCACCTGCACCATATCCTGTTCTGGAAAGATGATAAGTGTTGATCAGAGAGGTCTCTTCCATATCTAACATGAATGATCCTATTATCTACATACTGGATGTTCCAAGTTAGGCAGTGAATGAGGTACTGACCACCCACAGAGTTCATTGACTTCAGATAGAGTTGTGAATGCTCAGCATTTCTAAAAATCATGACCCTAAATCTATATTTTGGCTCCTAAATAGTGACCTGATTTTCAGGGGTGCTGAATACTTCTGGCTTTCATTTAGTTCAGAGAGAGTTGCAGGTCCTGAGTATGCTGAAAATAGATGCTACCTGCTTAGGTGCCTAAATAGGTATTTAAAGATTTAAGCACTTAAGTTTGGAAACTTTGTCTATGGTCTCCAGTTTTGTACTGAACTTGAATAAGTTCTCCCTTTTCTCTCTCTCTATAAAAAAACACTTTGTTGTCAACATCTTCTATAACTCCCTGCAGAAGACAGTATGTAGACATTCTACAGTTACTTTCCACATGCAAAGGGAATCTATACAGAAAAGGTTATTTCTTACAAGTCAAACACTCTCCTTTTGAACTTCCATAGAACAGGTTGTCAGTGTTCGTAGGAATGATTGAAAACCATCCTCTGAGCATGCTATCCTGATTTCATACATTACATTATCTCTTCATAGCAATAAAATTGTGTTTTCTGTCATCCTAGGTTTATGCATTTGATTTAATAATCAGGAGTGTGCTATTTTCCAGATAATTGCAAACATTGGCAATTCACATTAAAGTTTATGCATAAGAATATTATAGGTACTGTAAATGTTAGGCTTTATAAAAATGCAGGATTAATTTGATACACATCTTTTATGCACTTCCACTGACTGATGTACAAGGTACTAATAAATTTAGCCTGAAGAGTTTCATTGCAATCTGATTGCCTTCATTTGCATATCACCTCATTTTCTTGGTTTTGCAATTGCTGTGACATTGACTTAATAGAGAGACAAAGAGACTGATATTGGGATTTGTGACAAAACAAAGTTGAGTGAGCATCCTTTACTAATGTATTCAAGGCTGAATCTTAGATGGAATTGGTGTAGGGGACTCTATGAGCAATGTAGGGGATGGCATATGCCCACATCCCCAGTGCTAGACATAATGGGTGAGTAACAAGAGTATGACCAATGGGGACCATTACAGCCCTCACCCCGCTCAGGGTGTGTCTATGCTGCAACTAGAGTGTGACTGCAGCATGTGTAGGCATAGGTGAGCTTGCTTTAAGCTAACTAGCTTGGGTGCCAATAGCAAAGAGGTGTAGAGTTTGCAACCCAAATATATACTTGTGCTCCATGGCGGACTTTTACTTATGCAGTTAGCTTGACTACTATCAGTACTCCAGCTAGCTAGAATAAAGTTAGCTGAGGTATGTCTGCGCGAGCTGCAGTCATGCTTCTGATGGCTGTACAGACATACCTAGAGAGGCAAGCATGCTGCTTTGCAGCCATTACTGCTGTCCTCATACCAGAGTATCTACCATTGTTCTTAAGTCTCTACTCTGTGAAGAAGAAAAGCTGGTGTATCAACATACCAATGGTTTCACTAGCCTCAACTTTAATCCCACCTCCTGTCAATACTGCATATCCCTAAACCCTGTTGTGTACAGGAAGCCCCATTAGAGCTGGGCTCTGCAATATGTAGGGAAATTGGCTACCCCAACCTTGTCCTTGTTGTTCAGTGCAACCGTAGTTCTGCTTAGTCCTCCACAGCTATGGATAGAAGCAGCATTTCTTCATAAATTATCATTTCACATCTGGATATCTGAGCTAATCTGTGGAGTGGGTCATAAAGGAAAGTGGATTGATGTTCTCAGCTGGTCCCTGATCACCAAAGAACATAAGGCTTGATCCAAAGTCTATTAAATAAAAGGAAAGAAGCCTGTTGAATTTTAAATGGATTTGGAGCTGGTCCTTATTCCTTCAGAAGTCAATGAAATTTAAGAACATGCTGAGGTTTTAAGCATGTGCTTAAATGCTTTTCTGAATAGGATGCACTTAAGCACATGCTTAAAGTTAAGCACAAAAAAAGTGAAAATTTCCAGGATTTCTTTTCAGTTAGCTCTCCTTATAATATATGCATGGTAGAGCATAGTTAACTTTGGCAGCCATAGTGTAAGAACTTTAAATGTAAGCATAGAATGAAATAAATATGCTATCATATTATAATTTTGCTGTAATACTGCAGGAATAATACAATATCTGCACTTTGCCTCTATCTTGGGCTCAGTTCATCCTCAATTTATACAACACAAGCAATACTCAATTTATTTGAAGCACACAGGCACTCTTTAAAGCACCATATTTATATACAAGCAGTTTTGTTTAGAAAAATGTATTTACAGCTTGGGAGATCAATATTAAAACCCGATAAATGATTATAGTCAGGAGGACATTTCGTGGTAGAATTGTCAGATATAAAAAGATATGTATAGTTCATGGCCTAAGATGTCACTTTAATTAAGTTATAGTTATTTTACGTGCTGTGAAAAAAAAAGAGAACTATGGTTAACATCTCTTTTTATTACACCTCACAACTGGATTATGTTGTGAATACAAGCTCGAGAAGACAATGGATTGAACATTAAAGAGTGCTTGTGGGCCTTCCATCCTAAGGGCCAAAAAAAAGTCTACTTGCAATAATTTCTGTAATGGTGACTTTGCAACTATAGGAAGAAAAAGTAAACAAGCTGCATTTTACTTTGCATGTCTATATGCTCTCTCTCTCTCACTCTCTCTCTCACACACACACACACACACACACACACACACACACACACTACTACTACTATTACTACTACTACATGTGTGTCTTTGTGTATCTATGTGCCACAAATGTGGAGGTGCTTTCCTTGTGATAAATTGTCAGAATTGCATTTGAGGACTGCTGGTAGTAAGCATCTCTCTGGTGATGCTCTGAGTTGTTTCTTGGGACCAGACCACTACTTGGTGACTACTGGATGATGGGGTTACAATTGCAGGGTAATTCCTTCTCTGCCTCAGGCTGTAGTATACCAAGTATGGATGGAATCTTCAGAGAATTTAGATGCTATGAAAACTCAACTGATTCATATATTGTAAATCCAGTGGGGACCACTGAGATCATCTAGTCTTGCTCTCTATATGACACGGCCATAGGACTTCCATGAATTAATTCCTGTTTGAACTATAGCATACCTGTTAGAAAAACATACAGTGTTGATTTACAAATTTGCAGTGATGGAAAATCCACCACAACCCTCTGTAAATTGTTCCAGTGCTTATATGCTGTCACTGTTAAAAATGTATGTGCTTAGCATCAACTTCCACCTGTTGGATCTTGTTATATCTAGAGTGAAGAGCTCTCTATTGACAAATTTCTGTTCCCCATATAGATTCATAGATTCATAGACTCTAGGACTGGAAGGGACCTCGAGAGGTCATCGAGTCCAGTCCAGGACCAAATACTGTCTAGACCATCCATCCCTGATAGACATTTATCTAACCTACTTTTGAATATCTCCAGAGATGGAGATTCCACAACCTTCCTAGGCAATTTATTCCAGTGTTTAACTACCCTGAAAGTTAGGAACTTTTTCCTAATGTCCAACCTAAATCTCCCTTGCTGCAGTTTAAGCCCATTGCTTCTTGTTCTATCATTAGAGGCTAAGGTGAACAAGTTTTCTCCCTCCTCCTGATGACACCCTTTTAGATACCTGAAAACTGCTATCATGTCCCCTCTCAGTCTTCTCTTTTCCAAACTAAACAAACCCAATTCTTTCAGCCTTCCTTCATAGGTCATGTTCTCAAGACCTTTAATCATTCTTGTTGCTCTTCTCTGGACCCTCTCCAATTTCTCTACATCTTTCTTGAAATGCAGTGCCCAGAACTGGACACAATACTCCAGTTGAGGCCTAACCAGCACAGAGTAGAGCGGAAGAATGACTTCTCATGTCTTGTTTACAACACACCTGTTAATGCATCCCAGAATCACGTTTGCTTTTTTTGTAATAGTATCACACTGTTGACTCATATTTAGCTTATGGTCCACTGTGACCCCTAGATCTCTTTCTGCCATACTCCTTCCTAGACAGTCTCTTCCCATTCTGTATGTGTGAAACTGATTGTTCCTTCCTAAGTGGAGCACTTTGCATTTGTCTTTATTGAACTTCATCCTGTTTACCTCAGACCATTTCTCCAATTTGTCCAGATCATTTTGAATTTTGACCCTGTCCTCCAAAGCAGTTGCAATCCCTCCCAGTTTGGTATCGTCTGCAAACTTAATAAGCGTAATTTCTATGCCAATATCTAAGTCGTTGATGAAGGTATTGAACAGAGCCGGTCCCAAAACAGACCCTTGCGGAACCCCACTTGTTATACCTTTCCAGCAGGATTGGGAGCCATTAATAACTACTCTCCGGGTACGGTTATCCAGCCAGTTATACACCCACCTTATAGTAGCCCCATCTAAGTTGTATTTGCCTAGTTGTTCGATAAGAATATGATGCAAGACGGTATCAAATGCCTTACTAAAGTCTAGGTATACCACATCCACCACTTCTCCCTTATCCACAAGACTCGTTATCCTATCAAAGAAAGCTATCAGATTGTTTTGACAAAATTTGTTCTTTACAAATCCATGCTGGCTATTCCCTATCACCTTACCACCTTCCAAGTGTTTGCAGATGATTTCTTTAATTACTTGCTCCATTATTTCCCTGGCACAGAAGTTAAACTAACTGGTCTGTAGTTTCCTGGGTTGTTTTTATTTCCCTATTTATAGATGGGCACTATATTTGCCCTTTTCCAGTTTTCTGGAATCTCTCCCGTCTCCCATGACTTTCCAAAGATAATAGCTAGAGGCTCAGATACCTCCTCTATTAACTCCCTGAGTATTCTAGGATGCATTTCATCAGGCCCTGGTGACTTGCAGGCATCTAACTTTTCTAAGTGATTTTTAACTTGCTCTTTTTTAATTTTATCTTCTAAACCTACCCCCTTCCCATAAGCATTCACTATGTTAGACATTCCTTCAGACTTCTCAGTGAAGACCGAAACAAAGAAGTCATTAAGCATCTCTGCCATTTCCAAGTTTCCTGTTACTGTTTCTCCCTCCTCACTGAGCAGTGGGCCCACCCTGTCCTTGGTCTTCCTCTTGCTTCTAATGTATTGATAAAAAGTCTTCTTGTTTCCCTTTATTCCCATAGCTAGTTTGAGCTCATTTTGTGCCTTTGCCTTTCTAATCTTGCCCCTGCATTCCTCTGTTGTTTGCCTATATTCCTCCTTTGTAATCTGACCTAGTTTCCATTTTTTATATGACTCCTTTTTATTTTGTAGGTCATGCAAGATCTCATGGTTAAGCCAAGGTGGTCTTTTGCCACATTTTCTGTCTTTCCTACCCATTGGAATAGCTTGCTTTTGGGCCCTTAATAGTGTCCCTTTGAAAAACTGCCAACTCTCCTCAGTTTGTTTTTAGGTATTGATAGACTGATCAAATCACCCCTTAAACTTCTTTGTTAAGCTAAAGAGACTCTAGAACTCAGTCACTACAAGGCATGTTCTCCAATCCTTTAAGCATTCTCATGGCTCTTCTCTGAACCTTCTCTACTTTATCAGCCACCTTCTTGAATTGTGAACACCAGAACTGGACACAATATTCCTATAGCAGTTGGACTAGTGCCCAGAAGAGATAATAAAACCTCCCTTCTCCTGCTTGCTATTTATCTGTTTACACATTCAAAGGTCCCATTAACCCACAGTGTTACACATGGCGCTCATGATGAATTGTTTTTCCACAATGACCCCTAAATCCTTTTCAGTGTCAATGCTTTCCAGACTAGAGCCTCCATCCTGTTAGAAATAATACCTAGCTCTGATATATACTTTTCTTCAGCAGATCTAAAAACACTTTACAAAGCAAGTCAGAGATACAAAGGGGTGAAATAACTTTCCCAAGGTCACCCATCAGGCTCGTGGCAGAGCTTGGAATGGAATCCAAGTTTCCTGAATCCCAGTCTAGTGCTCCGTCTACTAGACCACACCATCTCCTTAGCTTTGGCTATATTAAAATCTATACTCTGTTTGTACCCAGCTTACCAGGCAGTCCAGATCACTCAGTAATTTGTCCTTTCTGTTGTTTACAACTCCTTCAATCTTGATATCATCTGGAAACTTTATCAGTAAATATTTTGTTTTCCTCCAGGTCATTGATACAAATGTTAAAATGTAATTGTAAATAGGGAATTACCTTCGAGCAGGTGTATGTCTACTGAGGTCGTATAGGGCTCTCTTCTTGTTCCTATCCTATGCTATTTGAGATACATCAATTAAGCAGTTTTTAATGTGTGCCATGTTGACTTTGTAATCTAGTTTTTTAATTAAAATGTCATTCAATCCCAAACCAAATGTTTTACAGAAGTTTACATATATCAACCTAATTACCTTCATCAACTTTATTTTCAGAGCAGGAGTGAACTGCTATTATTGAAAGGCTTATCACTGAGCTAAATTTGGGTAGAGTTGCATGGCGATAGGAGAAGGTACAACCCTGACACAAACGCCAGTCCCAGGCACATTTCAAGTCCCTGCTCCAGAAAAGGGCATGCTAGAGCTTTTCAAAGAAAAGATCACTACACTTTTCACTTTGGCTTCTTGAAAATTGTAGGCCCATTTAGCTGTAATTTTACAGAAACATTCAGCCTGAAACAAAGACCCCAGGATGGAAAATTTGAACCTGAACAATTGAAGTTTGACAGAGGGTCTGTCTATGCTACAGACTACTGGCAGTGGCATGTACTGCACATGTAGCTACATGCTGCAATGAAAAACAGGTTGTGGTCCCACTGCGGTATGTAGTTACACACATCAGTGAAAGGCTGTGGCAGAGGGGAAGGGCTTTGGCAGCTCCCCGCTGCTGGAGCCTTTCATTGGGTTGAAGAAAAACTCTGGAAGGAGGTAACTCAGGTCTGCAGTGCATCTAGGAGAAGGAGAATTCCAAATACAAATCCTGCACCCATGTCAGCTGCTGTGCTTGTGGCCTCTGTTGCACCAGTGTGGCAAAAGCTGCTTGGGTGAGAGACTGTGAAAGGCTATACACAAACCTCTCTCTCTTATATCCATTCATAGTGCAGATTGTTCAGCCTCTCCTTTAACATTTAACTCAGAATCCTATGGCAATAGGGAAGTGGTGACAGGGACAGGCAGAGCATGCTGCTGGCAGTCCTTAGTCACAACCTTGCACACAGGAGGCATTAGGATGATGATCTTTCTCCACAGACCAGGGCAGATATGGAGCTTGCATTCTCCTCGGGTGACAGAGCAGACGTTTTATGCATAGTGCTGCTCTTCCCAATCTAGGGAAAGAGGTCTGGAAAGGAACCCCTACACAGAGTCTGCCCTTTCCATACCTGTCAGGCTACTGCTGCTGGCTGGTCAGCCAACTCAGCAGTTGAAATAAAACAAACATTCACAGACTGAAGTTTGGGTCATGGAATTTCAGAACTCTTCTTGATAATGACCAAAGACTGTAACAAAGAACAGTCTTCATTGCCAAAACACTGAAGAGGTATAACATAGACCTCTTTGAGTGCGGTCTTTCAACCAGTTATGAACCCACTGTATAGTAATTTCATCCATATTTCCCTACTTTGCTTAGGAGAATGTCACATGGGACAGGATTGTCAGACTGGCAATAGAAGGATCTCTGTGCTCCTTAACATGAAGGTTTGAGAACCACTGTTAGTGTTATTGTAAATGCACAGCTGTCTATGCATTTTCACTATGTGGCATATGTTTTTTCCAAGCTGAGTTCGCTGAATGAGCATGTTATTAAAATAAAGAACCGATTAAAGAAGTAAGAACCTCAAATAGGACAAAATACTGAAGAAGACACAATGGAAACTTGGATATTCCACTTTCTACTATGCAACTCACCCTCCCCTCCCCATCATTTTCACCTCTACGAAGCACTTACTGGAGTGTATCTGTGTTGAGGATCAATATCATTAGGCTCATCAGGATTACATCCATGAATACCACCAAGGTCATGTGCGGAGTCTGCAAGAGGAGGGAGAGCCATGGAACCCGGGGCTACATCTGCCATAGAATGGGTAAGAAGGTTCTATAGGGAGTCCTGTCCAGAAGAATTCATTGCAGGAAAACACTAAGGGCATGGTTTAAAGAGCAAGCTCAAAAGGAAGGAACTCAGATGTGAAATGGCAGAACTACTAACTGTGGTATGTAACCTATCACTTAAATCAGATTCTGTATGAGATGACTGGAGGATGGGATACAGATGATTTTTTTTTTTAAATCAGAGGTGATTCTGACAATTACAGGCCAGTAAGGCTAACTTCAGTACCAGGCAAATTGGTGAAAGCTATAGTAAAGAACAGATTTTCCAGGCACATAGATGAACATATGTTGGCGAAGAGTCAACACAGCTTTTGTAAAGAGAAATCATGCCTCACCAGTAAGCAGTCATGGGGTAAGAGGGAAGGTCCTCTCATGTATCAGTAACTGGTTAAAACCCTAAATTGCTCACAGACAGTTGTTGGAGCCAGATTAATCACATGATCTTCTATGGATGATTTGCTCATTCTTAAAAGAGAATTACAAGGACCCAGATCTCCTTCTTGTTGATTCAATAATTAGGCCATGCTTGGTCAATCAGTGTTGATAACCTCAGTGGCTAGAGGCCAAGAATTGCCATCCAGTGGCTCAAAAGAGGCACTCATCACTGAAGGGGATCACGGTCAAAGCAGTAGACCAGCTGCACCTCTTTGTGAGGGCCTCCCACAATAAGAGCTGAAGAGCAGCGCTGCTCTCCTAATGAAGGCAGGGGGAGAGGGAAAAGGGAAAAAAGAAGAATGAAGAAGGGGAAGGAGGGAAAGGGAATCACAAAACGACAAACTTCAAATGGCCCTAAGAATTCTAAGGTGCAGAGTTCCAGGTGGGCAATTTTTCTGTCATCTTAACCTAGTGTTTCCTATGCCTAGAGCTCAGCAGGCAATAGATGGATCAGACTGAACAGGTTCCAAACCTCAATCAGGCTCTTAACTGATGTCCTTTGTGTACAGGCTATCAACCAAAATCAGCATTAGGAAAGGAGAACACTCCAGAGAGGCGCCTTGCTCACTCTCAGGCGTGTGAACACAAATGTTCCAAGGAGAGCCACAAGAAAGATTTGTTGCTGCAAAGTCACAACCGTCTACAAGATTACCCCACCTTATATGACTGATGTCAGAGTCTCTCTGCCTCCCCACCATCTTTGCCCAATAGGCCCCACAGGGCCATCCTGGCAAATGGCCCTGTGAAGTGACTGCTAGATCCACCCCTCCCCTGCAGGGCTCATGCTCTGCCCCTGGCTAGCCCCTTTGGATTTAAATTGCTCCCCTGTATCACCCCCCTTGGCCACTGTTGATTATTGAGATCAAACAGGTTACACAGTAAAATAGCCAGGGCCGCTCAGAGGATTCAAGGGGTGTGGGGTCTTTGGCGGCAGGGGGCCCCTGCCGCCGAATTGCTGCCGAAGACCCAGCACTTTGGCGGCAGGTCCTGGAGTGGAAGGACCCCCTGCCGCTGAAGACCCAGAGCGGAAGAAGCTCCAGGAGCCCAGACTCTGCGAGAGTTTTCCGGGGCCCCCAGAGTGAGTGAAAGACCCCATGCCAGTGGCCCCCAAAAACTCTCGTGGGGGCCCCTGCGGGGCCTGGGGCAAATTGCCTCACTTGCTCCCCACTCTGGGCAGCCCTGAAAATAGCAGAGGATGTTCTCCATGCCACACTGAATTTTTCTGAGATTCATAGACTGTAAGGCCAGAAGGACTATTAAATCATTTAGTCTGACTGCCTCTATATCACAGGTCATGAAATTTCACCCAGTTGCCCCTATACCGAACCCAGTAACTTGTGTTTGCTTAAAGCATATCCTCCAGAAAGGCATCCAGTCTTGATCTGAAGACATCAAGAAGTGGAAAATCCACCACTTCCCTTCGTAGTTTGTTCCAGTGGTTAATCATCCTCCCTGTTAAAATCCGTGCCTTATTTCTAATTTGAATCTGTCTGGCTTCAGCTTCCAGCAATCGGCTTTTGTTATGCCTTTCCCACTAGATTAAAAAGTTCCCTGATATTTTCTTTCCACTTATATACAATAATCAAATAAGCTTATAAAAAGATCACAAGGTGAACAGATTGAGTTTTTTAAATTTCTCACTGCATAAAATTTTCTTCAGTCCCCAATTTATTTTCTGCACCCTCTCTAATTTTTCAAAATGTGGACACCAGAACTGTAACAGTATTCCAGTATCAGTCTCACCAATGCAGCCTCACCTCCCACTCCTACACCCTGAAGAAATGGCCTCCATTCTTTCTTCCTAGATGTGTGGCTTTATTAATATGCATGTTTGAATGAGCCCAGCTCTCCAAGTGATCCAAATCACTGGGCATGACTGGTTTGTCCTCGTCATTATTTACCACTCCACCAATCTGTGGGACATCTGCAATTATCATCAGCAGGGATTTCATATTAGCTTCCAAGTTGATTAAAATGTTGAAAAAATGTTAGTTGTGGAGAGCTTTTTTTCAGACCCCAGGAACCACATAACTTTTTTCATAATGGAGCAGGAAAAGGGCTTTCAGCCCTGCTATTGCATAGGGGCAAAATACAGGAAACACATTTTAAGAAGCTGTATCTACCATGGGGGTATGAACCCTGTGGGGGGTGGAGCGGGGATGGAGGCACCTGCTTACAAACTCATTACAAATCTGTAGCGTAGGCAGTAACTAAATCTGTGTCTCATTTTCCCCTGTAAAATGGAGATAAGCAGCCCGAACTTGAAGATCTCCATTTTACAGATGAGGAGATCAAGGCAGAGAGAGGTGAAGTGACGTGCTCATGGTCACAACATGGCTCAATGGCAAAACTTGGAATAGAAAAATGCAGGTGTTCTGATTGCCACTCCTGTGCCCTCTCTCTTGTATGCCTGGCCTCTCTGGTCCACTTGAGCTATGACTGAAGTTAGAAGTTTTTTTTTCTTTTTTCTGCCATTTCTCTGAACTCCAAAACACCAGAGAGGAAGGGGTTCCTGTTATCCAGCTGGCTATAATGCATGTGGATGTCTTTCCAAAATGTGTGTTCCTGCTCACTCAGAATTTATAGGCTTGATGGAGGAACCACTTAGTGAAACCCTAGCCTGTGTTATGCACTGTGCAGGATGTCAGATGAGACTGTCATAGTGCTCCCTTCTGCCTTTAAAACCAAGGTGTTTTTCTGCTGCTGTTGAAAGAAATTTGGACTTATTTTCTATCATTCACTTTCCTTTGGAATAACAATTACAGTAAAAAGGATTTACTTTTCCATTGTGTCTTGAGCATCTTTGATAGCAAACAATGAATGTTATACCTAATGTTTCCAATTTCAGACTGCTATAGGGTGAGTTGGCCCTTTTAGAGGTTGTGAGACATCTGCCTTTATGTCAGGTTTAGCTACCTTCCCAGGTGAAGGGAATGAGTGCAGAGTTCACATGACCAAGGGGAATGTGTCACTACGGGATGTAAAGGCAGCCTGTAATTTGCGAGGAGATAATAGTCAATTAAAAGCCAGGAGCCAATGTGGAAAAGGCTAGGCTGAGCACATAGAAGAAGCCCTGGGAAGGAAAGAGAAGGCAGTATAGATTATGGGGCAGGCAGTCCAAGTGGTTTAGGTACCGGGGCCAGAAACCAAGAGAAGAGAGTGGATTTGAGTGCTTATGTCTTCCTTCTCCAGCAGAGGCTGCTCAAGCAAATCTGTCATTCTAGGCAAAACTTCAGTGTACCACCCCCACTTATAAGTTTGTGGCGGGGACCTATTCCTTGTCTCCTCCCACTGCCCCAGGGCAGAGAAGTAAGGGGAAATGACTTGACTGCAAGGTCACACAGTGAGTCCGTTTTGTAATGCATACTCACAGGGGGGCTGAAGTAAGGTTGCACAGGCAACCCTAATACAGCATTTCCTAACTTTTGAGAAGTTCACTTTGCAACCTTAAGAATGTTCTTTTAGATTGTGTGAATGTGTAATTTCCTAGGTTTTTAAAACTGAAAAAAAAATCAGTAATTCCATTATGTAACATACTGACACCCATATGGCTGGTTCATCTGCAAGGTTGAAACGTTTACATCCATGACATGGACATCTGCAGCTTGAGCTAACTGATAGCAGTAGTTAGTGGTCATCCTCTACGTGGACCAGCACTAGAGGGAGATGAGACACACACTTTGCCAGTGGATTTCATAGATAGTTACTGAGAGCAAAGGAATGGTGAAACTTGGGAATTGTGGGCTCCATTGCACAGGCTCTAGAGGAGAGTGTGGTCTAGACTCTAGTAGGCACAGATTCTTCTGCCTATTTCCCTTAAGCTTGACACCTTCTGCTCCATCTGGTCTAACTCATCCCAGTCCTGTCTCTTCCCAACCCCCGGCCCCTTGTTCTATCTCCATTCCCCTTGCCTACCTAGTCTCCTTGCCTCAGGCTTCTCATTCCAATCTCCATCTCCCTTGTCCAGCCACACTCAGTCTCCCCCTCCAGGCTCGCTGTCTGAATCCCAATCTACCACCCCAACCATATTACAACTACTATAAATATACAGAAATAAAAGCATATATCATTTTCTGTGAGGTTGTCCTCACCTAAGTGAAGCTGCTTTTGGGGTGGAAGGTGATAACTTTTAGATGCAGTTTTGCTGTGTTATTTCAGGCTAGAAAGTGAATCCCATAACTAAGGCTTATATTTGGTCATGGGTATGTTTAGTAAAAATCACGGACAGGTCATGGGCAATAAACAAACATTCATGGCAGTCTGTGATCTGTCCGTGATTTTTACTAAAAGTATCCCTGACAAAATGGGGAGGGTCCAGCACCGACAGCGGCTGGGCTGATGCAGGGTCCAATCCTTGCCCTGGTGGGGCTCTGGCCGCCTACAGGGGTGGTCCCCCATCGCCTGCCCCAGTTGGTCTGCTGGGCGTTCTCCCTGCCTTCCCCATTGTCCACCATGACTGGGTAGCTGGAGGGGGCGGGGGCTCCTGTCGCCTGCAGGGAGTGGGAGCTTTGGGGGAACTCCAGGGAGCTCCAGGGTCCTTCCGGTACCCAGCAGCTAGGAGCTGTTGGGGGCTGCTGTCAGCAATGGCTGACAGCTGTGGGGCTCCCTGCTGACAGCAGTCCAGCTCTGGGGCAGAAAATGTCATGGAGGTCTCTGGAAGTCACAGATTCCATGACTTCCGTGACCTCTGTGACATAATCATAGCCCTACCCATAGCCAATTTCAGACCAACTGTAAGTAGACTTGACTTTAATTACCCATTTTTTAAATTGGTCAGCATAATAGAGTTAACCCACCTAAATTTTGAGCGAAAAAGCCAAGTATTTTCAATACTCTCCTTGAAAGATGAGATTGCAGCAGTACTGTCCCTAACAACGATGCAGCGTTGTTTCAGTATTAACTCAGAGTGTCACTGAATCAAACTTCTTTCTGCAGCAGCTAGGGTTGTTTTTTCTGTTGTGGTGGTGGATTTTTTGAGTTCTCCTATCCTATTCATGCGTTGACAAGACCAAGCACTGCTTTGTTTATGAAATAGGATTTTAATTTCCAAATCCTTATCTATATCCTGGAACACTTTTTCATTTAATAAGCACTATTTTGTTCTTCAGGACTCATCATATTCTATAACATATTTTAACTACGTTTCTAATCTTTTTAACCACATACCATAAAAATACTATCTATATTGATCTGCAATTCCATTTTTCTTCATTTGCTCTCTTTTCTAATACTGTAACATGAAAATGTTCTCACATGTAATTAATCAGCACTATCTAAATAGTGTGTATTATTGGAAGACTTATCAAATCTGATTTTTCTTCTGCTGAATTAATAACTTCTCATTTGTTTTGCTTAAAATATTGTTGCCCCTTTTTGACCTGAATGCTAGTCAAATTTTGGGCCCTGAGGATATTCCAGTTGGAAGTAGAAATTGATGGAGTCTGGTATTTTCTTTGATACAGTCTTGTTTATTTACAAGGAATGTACATATTCCTGCTGCTCTGAAAGCAGGAAGGGCCAAGAACAAAAGGAGCAGTTTCTTAGCTTGTAGCCCCAAGCTTATTTAGACGACAGATCCAAAAATTCTCCCTCTAGCATATTGCAGGGTTGCATTAAACTTATGCTTTCTTGCTTGATTTTCTGGCTTTCTGTCTCTGTCTCAGTTCTTGTCTGTCCCCGGTTTCTGTGTGAGAGAACACACCACAATTGGTGACAATACTCCTCAGCTGCACTCCCTGTCCACATGGTGCTAGTTTAGGGGAAGATACTATTATGTCTTGTTTTAGGTGTAACTCCTTTGTGATTTCTTTTAACTATTTTAAAAGAAGGGAGAATTCACACATCCGCTTGAGTGGTTTTAATCCAACTCATAATAAAATTTAACTCACCATTGTAATTATAGTTAAACTTTTTTCCCCAGTCCAGTAGGAAAGGATTAACCACACTTTCTAAAGTTATACAGTTGTTCCCCCTTTATTTTGTGTATGTGATGCATTCACTGACTGCAAGTTTGGATACTAAGTAAGTCACTGTCTTTTTGAACACTAAACAGGTTGATTTAACCACGTGCAGCTAGTATCTTTGTCCTGGATCTTCTCTATAATGAAATACTGTCTTGCCCTGTCTTCTTTATGAATGAGTAGTTTGTATTCATAGATCTCAAGTTTTACAATGAGGGAAACAGAGGCGTAACTGGGACAGGGTTTCTGAAGTAATGGGTTGAACTCTATTACACTCCCATATTTCCTGCACCTCAGCTTAACTCTTTGCTGAAGCACAGGCCAGTGTACTGTCTTTTCAGAAAGCATTACACAGGAGTTAAAATCATAGGAATCTTGTATGAGGAACCCTTGATGAAGGTGCTAATAGTTTATAGCTGGATTCAAAGAGAAATAATTTTATAATTTCTTAGAAAAACAAACATTAAATGCACAAAAATTGTAAATAAAACTGACAAGTATTTCAAAAACTAAATACAAATTATTAGGCAGGACATCTACTGCTGTTACTCATACAAACCCCTGTTTGCCCTTCGTTGCTGTTACGTATATTTAAATGCAAGATTTCAACACAACATATGCACTTGTATGTGTTAGCACAGGCATAAACACATTCCCCTCTGCTCTTCTTTCAGAGATGATTTCTCAGTTTCTATAGTGTGGCCATAATATGAAGTGTATTGGATTCTTCACCTGAATTCTTCCATGTGTGTACCGAAAGGCATCTGTTCTTTTCAAACACCTCAGAACCTCAAGAACATAAGAAAGGCCACACTGGGTCTGACCAATGGTCCATCTAGCCCAGTATCCTGTCTTCTGACATTGGCCAATGCCAAGTGCCCCAGAGGGAATGAACAGATCAGGTAATCCTCAAGTGATCCATCCCCTGCTGCCCATTCCCTGCTTCTTGCAAACAGAAGCTAGGGACTCTTTGTCAGCAAACAAGGGACCTCCACAGCTAGCAGCATTCTACTCTTTGTGTTAAGAGTTGATTAGTCTCCTTAGCTGCAGGTAAGAGAGGAAACCTGTGTTCAAAGTGATACAGATATTGGAATCAGCATATAAAATATTAGTTCCCTGGATCTCTATAAGGCTCTCACTCTATACGTCACTATCTCTTCCTCAGAAACCCAGCTAAATCAGGTAAGATTTGTAAGCCTTTATTTCACCAAGCTCCTGCTTTTCTTTGAGACAGAATCCCAGTTTAAAGCAGTTAATCAATAATTAAATATTACACTGGCTATGTAACCTCTAGTGGTGGCAAATGATCCTCTCTCAGCTCTTCTTCTAGATCCATAAAACATACTGCAGAAGACTATCTAGCAAGTAAATCTGGAATAGCACTCACCAGGGATAGGGACCCAGCCCTCACAGAAGACACATCCATTGATCTTACCTATATCAGCTACTAAGTCCTAGGGCTTTTCTTTAACTACTATATTTATAACTCGCCCACACACACTTAGATTGGGTCAGCTCTTTGAGGATAAAGTCCTGCCAGGGTGCTTGGCCTTAATGCAGGTTTCCCATACAGCTTCAGAAACAGCTATTGAACATCTCTAGCAACTGCCATAACCTTCTTCTGGATGCCCTTCCAGCTGATTAGTGCTGCTCTGCTCTCTGCACATGTGCGGAGACACAGTCATCAAGCAAAAATCCATGCGTCTTCCCCACTACTTCTCTCCCTTTCTTTGGGCCATAAAAATCTAATGCTGCAATATAAAGCATGTGAGTCATATAAGCACAGAGAAAGTAAGTAACTTGCTAATGGCAAATTTGGGATTGGAACAAAGGCTTCAAAGTCCGAGCCTAGAAACCAAGATACTGAGACATTGCTGCTCCTATAAGTAAATTGCTCGTTTGAGTCCAGTTTCAAGTAAACAAGTGTCTTCACAGTTCATAATAATTAGCATTCTGGCTGGCAGCCTCAGAAGAATGGTCAAGGATGGAAGGATCATGCAGATCATTCCCCTCATCCCTAGAGTTGGCCCCTCTAATTCAGGGTTGAGACATGAATGGGGCAGCGTGATGGGGAGAGTGCACTATGGCAAAATACTATGTTAAAGACTATCAGTCTGGCGTGTTAAGCCTCACTAAATTACTTTGAAACAAAAATTGAAAAAATAAAGCTAAAGGAAGCAGAGATCTTGTGCAGGGCTGGATTAACCCATCACTGGGCCCTAGGCAAACATACACCTCTGGGCCCTTACCTTCCAATGCTCCTGCAGCTGGGCAGCTAAACTAGATGCTGCCATGGTATGGATACATTCCTATTAACCCTGTCCTGGCCAGCACAGTGGCACTAGTGATCTATTAACCCAAGCACACCTAGCTCCTGCTGCACGGATATTGCTCAGTTAACCATCTTGTTTCGAGGTTAGTCAGTGACTGGGTCCTACTGCAAGGAACACTGTCCTATTAACCACCTCATGTCTACCCTGCCAGGGCTCCCCTTTGTGGGCACTCACCACAGATCCCCTTTCAGTGCCTGGATGATGGCAGCAAAGCTCCGGCTGGTCTGGTTCAGGTACTTGTAGTGGATCTTGAGGCTGTGATTGGGAAAGTCCTGTTAGCAGAAGGGACATGGGCTGCTGGAAGCTGGGCAAGGCTGGGCAGGCCCCCAAGGGGGAACAATATTGCAGGAGCTGGCCCCAAGGCAGCAGCAAAGAGGAGAATTGCTAGCTGCCCCACTGCTCGCTCAGGTTTTTTCTGGGTTTGAGGCGTGGCATTGTAAGTGGTTGCATGGGGTTCCAGCACCATTCAGTGTTGCAGTGCCTAACTTTCAGGTGCCCTGTCACCCAGTGGAATCCACAGTCCCAGATTAGGTGATCAGGCTCCCTATACAGTACATGGGGAGAGTTAGGTTCCTAGGAATATGATTAACAAAAGCCAGCAAACTGAGCAGGGAGCTGGCTAAGCTAGCCAATAGTAAATGCCAAGGAGAGGAGCAGGACTGAAGTCCCACCCCTCAAAGATATTTGGGTTCATAGCTCCATGGGGGACTCACAGCTGTGAACCCTCTCCTAGAGTTAGGTGCTTAACCCAGGTCAGCCCTTTCTCACAGGGAAAACAGACTGAGTACTCCCACCCAGGAGCTAGAGCACATGCCTGGTATGTGGGGGACCTGTTTCTAAATCCTGTTCCGCAGCAGGAACTTGAATCAAGGTTTCCCATGTTTCAGCTGAATGCCTAGACCGCCAGGCTGATGGGTGTTCCAGGATGGGATGCTCTCAATCTCTCCTAGTAAGGCAGTTCCACTTTATATAAATAATTAAATATTCATCAACACAGGGACTTAACTTTGGTTACCTACCTGCCAGGTGAGTGCCCTAAACACTGAACTACAGGGTCAATCTCTCTCTCTCTGGACCAATTAATTTTAAAAAAACCAATTTTTATACAACCACTTCAACAGGAGAATTTGAGCGAAAGAGCACAGACTGCTCATTAGCCTGGGGGTTAGGGTACTCAGCTGGAATATGGGAAACCTGGTTTCAGCCTCCAGCTCAAATTTAGGCAGAACGGGGATGTGAACACATTCTAAATGAGTGCCCAATCCACTGAGCTATTGGGTATTTTAATACATAGTATCACTCTGATTTAATCATGTTGCTTCCCTCCCCGGTCTCTCTCATGTGCCCATAGCATGCCTACCACTGTGGGCCATGAAGGCTAGCTAGGTGGGGGAACATCTAATTTGAGAATTCCACCAGAATTTATGTATGAGCTAGGGTGCCAAGCAGCTTGGTAGAACCAGACCTTAAGTGGTTTTGTGCCTGTTCACCAACAGAAAGTAGGTGCTTATGGGACTTTACGTATGGAAATTTAGCAGCTAGGAAATTTAAGTCTCTTACAGGTTTAGAGGATCTCAGTGGCATTTAAAGTAGCAGTTAGGTATCTCTGTTCCTTTGTGGATCTAGCCCTGAGTGCCAAACTTTGTTTAAAGGATAACAAATGTGCTTTTTCTTTCCATCTAATAAGAAGCATACTTGGTTAGTTTACATGAATGAATCATTGTCAGTGAAAGAAAGGCTGGGCATGGGGTTTTACAATTAGTTTCAAATGCAACATGGTGAGGGTCGTTCTTGTCACAGATCTTTTCATATGATCTGACATGCGCTGCACAAATATTCAGAACTCTGCTTTCTCTCTGGAGATTATTTAAATGGAAAAAACATTTTAGCATTGCTTTTGTAAAGCGTGTTCCAAATCAACAAGAATCAGAAACACCGCAGTCTTGTAATATGATAAGAGCCTGCATCCTATATTTTTAATAGTTGCTCTCAGGAGATTCTTTGAGCTTTCCCAGATATTCCAAATACAACAGACTTTTCTGACATTTCTCATTAGCGTTTTTAAAAAGTCTTTGCAAATGAGAGTTTACAGTGGTGGCACTGGCTTATTTCACACAGTGCCCATCACAACATGATTGCATTATCAAACTTTGGCAACGTTTTCAGCTGCAGTAACTCATGTTAATAAGGGGTTTCCAATTACTAATGCTGAAAATCTGCTTCTATACAGAAGCTAATTGAGTAATTTCTCTGACTTTTTTTTTATATGCGCCCAAAAGTTGTCTAATTTGTATAGTTTATGAGAGCCTTAAATAAAGGATGGACAAACTGGTTTGGGTAATACAGGAACTAATCTGAATTTTTATCTCAAACTACAACAAAACCCCAAACTGGAACTTTTTAAAAAATTCAAATAATGTTACAAAAAGGGACAGCATTAACCTGAAGTGTAGTCATGTTCTAGATATGAGTTAAATGCATTTTCAGGTTCTATCATCCCTCTGACCTCCTACCTGACAAGCTTTTATAATTTTTAATCACATTTTCCAGCTTTTTAAATGCTTCTCTCTCCCCTGTTGCTATATAAAACACTACACAAACATACTCTTGGGGGAATTCTGCACCCAATAAATAAATAAATTAATTAAATAAAATTATGTGCCAAAAAAGTAAAAATTCTACTGTCAATATTTTAAAATTCTGCAAATTGTATTGGTCAAAATAGCACCACATAATCACACCAGTTTCAATTAGTTTGGTAATTTATTTCAAAATACCAGTCAGCAAATATGTCTGTAACAATACAGAACTCCCCCAGAAGTGGAGAGAGAAAGAAAACCTTATGACAACCAACTCCTGTTTCTCTGCTCCCTCCCACCCAGATCCCCTTTCCAGCCCAGACACTCACACCCCTACCCCCACACAAGCCAGCTGCAGGTACCACCTGGCCCAGATGCTTACACTCCCTTCCCTCCTACAGCCCAGAGATCCAGGGGAAGAAATGGTCTGATGCTGGTCGGGGGCTTGCACAGAGTTTCTTGAACGCCACCACCTCCTTCCTTCAGGGTATGCTGGGAACTGAAGCTGGTGGGAACCCTCCAGTTCCTTCCCCCTCCCCCTGGCCTTGTCTTCTATTTGCAAGCTGGGGTCTGCCAGGTCTGGCAGCTCCCAGTGGCAGCCGACATCTCTGCAGCCCATTTTGGAGGGGAAAAAAGGAAATTCTGCATGCCCAACATTAATTAATGCAAAATTCTGCATTGCACAATGGCACAGAATTCCCCCAGTAGTAACAAACAGCAAGGCAAAGTGACTAATTGATTATATAGTAGAAAAAAAGTGAAACAGATATTTGAAGTGCTATCACAAAGTAAAGCTGAGGGAATACAACAAAATATTTTTCTATAATCTTTTTTCCTTTACTGTAACCTTAAGTGTTATTTGTAATAGTTGCAGCCACAGACATTTCACAGAGAAACCCAAGCATTATGTTTCTACTTTCATGTGCCTTATTACTTCCTGGATTCAACCAGAATAGGATACATGAAAGAAAAACTAGTCTTATGGTGTTTTCTACTCAGCTGGAATGAGAAAATACTAACTATCTACACAGAAAGCCTGTAAGTTTTCAGCCTATATTATGAACCACAGAGGTTCATATTGGGTTGTGTAAACTTCTGAAGTTTTGGGCTAGATTTACAAAGAAACTAAAGGATTCGCTACATTTAGAACACTACAGCAACACCACTACAGTCCTTCAGTGTAGACACTACCTGAGCAAACAAGAGGGGTTTTCCCGTTGGCACAGGTAATTCACCTCCCTCAGAGGCAGTAGCTAGGTTGATGGAATAATTCTTTTGTAGATCTAATGCTGTCTACATGGGGACTTAGGTCAGCTTAACAGTGATGCTCAGGAGTGTGGATTTTTCACATCCATGACCAATGCAGTTAATTTTCTACAGTAGACCAGCCCTTAGATGCCTAGATAGTCACTGCAATTCACAAAGCCTGTGTTTGGTACAATGAATGGTGGGAGATAGGCACCTCAGAATGGGATTCACAAAAGCCAGCACACTAGGCAGCTCTCCATGTAAGCTAGAGAATGGGAGAAGCCAAGTTGAGTGGTGTCTTAAGGCATGTCCCCTGTCCCCTGCTCCCAGGAAGTTTGGTGTCTGAGTCCAAGCTCAAGGCAGGCAACTCCCTCTGCTTGGGATTCTCAAATCAGGCCTCTCTCTTGGGGTTAGGTGCCAATGCCTATGACAGCAGCACCAGCAACTGTCAGATAGTGACAGACTTTTTTAGCTTCTTCTTTCTGAAAGGAAGCAGTGTAGTCTAGTGGACAGGTCACTGGGCAGGGAATCGGGAGACCCGGGATCAATATCCACCTCTGCTAGAAATCTGCTTTATGACCTTGGGCAATTTGCTTCAACTCTGTCTCTGTTTCCCCACAAACCTTTTGTCTTTCTTGTCTATTCAGACGGTAAACTTTTCAAGGCAGAATGAGGCTCTAAACTCGATGAAGGCCTGCAGGGGCACATATATACGGTTATGATTTTGTCACAGAGGTCACAGAATCTGTGACTTCCAAAGACCTCCGTGACTTCGGCCCAGATCCCTTCAGCTGCAGGGTCCCACAACCTCCCACAGCGGCAGGGAATTGTGAGGTATGCCAGCCGCCTGAGGCAGTGGCCCCCAAGCTCCAAGCCACCATGGGCAGGGGCGGTAACCCGCATCTTCCAGCCATGGCAGCTGCGGGGGGGGGGCGTGTCCAAACAGGGTGGGAGGATCCTCGCAGCTCCCCACCACCACAGCAGGGCAGGGGGATCCCTGCAGGTTCCTGCCATCATGTAGAGCAGGGGGACCCCCACAGCTCCCCACTGTGGTGGCAGCAGAGGGATCCCTGCAGCTTCCCACCACTGGGGAGGCCAGAGGATCCTGGAGCTCTGAGCCCACATGGGTGGTTGGGACCCCAGAACTCCCAGCCACCTCACAGCTGCCCAGCCCTTTCCCATTTTATTATGGATACTTTAGGTAAAAGTCATGGACAGGTCACAGGCAATAAAGAAAAATTCACAGAAGCCCTTGACCTGTCCCTGACGTTTAGTAATATCTATGGCAAAATCTTAGCCTTATTCATGTAATATGAATAAATAATATGAATATAATGAATAACAGTGTTTTGAAAGTAGAGGCCAAAGCTATTGTCATGGAGTCACTGGACCGATGTTCTGGAACTACTTCATATGAAGCCAGTCAGGACTCTCGGGTAGCATGCCTCCTCTCTCTGAGAATACTGTCACCAAGACAAGAAGCTTATACAGCTTCGACCTTGGAGCATTCAGCATCCCCTTCCACACCATGTGCTTCCTGCAGTGAGTCTGTCCTGGTGGGGTTCCTGGGGAAGCCAAAGGACCCTGCACCCCAACTCTGCTGTCAGATGTGACTCTCACCAGCGTAAAACGGAAGATTTATTAGTCAACAGGAACACAGTGTAGAACAGAACTTTTTTGCACAGGAATCAGTGACACTCAGCCATGTCCATTTTGAGGGTCCCCGGGCCAGATGCCTTGGACTCCCCCTCTTCCAGTCCCAAAATGCAGACTGCCCAGCTTCCAGCGACCTGACCTCCAACACACCCATTGCTCCTCCTCCTGGCCTTTGTTTCACTTCCCGGGCAAAGAGTCACATGGTCATATCCCCCTCCTGGTCTCAGGATATGAAGGGCATCAGCCATCACCTGCATATAGAGCTAGGCAGCCTCACCTGCTTGATGGCCTCTGCAAAAGTCACACGCCCAATTCCCATCATCTAAGTATTGTCGCAGGGAAACTGAAGTACATACGATATTAGTATAGAACAGTAAAACTCACATGCAACATTACAAGATGAATAAAACTCCACTTCATCACACCTATAATTGTTATATTATGTAGGACCTGATCCAAAGCCCTTTAAAGTTGGTGGAAAAACACCCATTAACTTCAATGGGTTTTGGCTCAGGCCTTTAGTCATTAAACGGCCCAAACTCCTATTGAATTGGATAGGAGTTTGACCTGAATATAGCCCCATAGGCGAAATTCACCAATGTAGGAGCATAAACAACACTTCACACATCACTCAGTTTCATAGTGTGGGGCTTAACTGATGTGTTGATTCTAGTGTGTTCTCCCTGCTCTGGGGTGAATATTAGCTTATATCAATAAGGTTTTGTTTGGTTTTATTTTTATTTTTTTCCTCATTCTGTGCCTACAAGAGGGTCAGGGACTAGTGGAAAGAGCATGGGACAAGAGTGAAGGCTAATATTTTTCCTATCTATTGCATCTTGCATACCAGATTTTGAAGCACTTTACAAAAAAGGAAATAATCAAATTTAACAATACCCTTCTAATAGTTAAGTACTGTTATCACCATTTTACAGATGGGGAAAATGGAACACAGAGAGGTTAAGTGATTTTTCTGAGTGCATGTAGGAAATCATTAACAAAGCAAGAACGAGAACCAAGGATTACAAGACAAATGTGTCTATTAATTTAATAGAAATAAAATGACAAAGTAGGGGAAGGATATATGGAGCAGAATGCATATTAAGATTTATAAAAATAAAATGGAAGAAAGGTATATACTTACTTACAATAAATATATAATTAACTTGTAAATTGCAAAGTAAATTAATGTACAAGTACATACTTCTTGGGCCCTATATTCAGAAAGTGAAAGCTAAACTTTTGAGCTCAGTTCAGCATCCTTGACACTAAACACCAAGAAAAACCCTAAATAGTAATGTTTAACACTACATAATGTTCTCAAGTGGAAAGTATACTTTCAACTTTCAGCACTGTGCACAAAACACCTTTAAAATAAATAGTGTTAATTTAGTGTGAGCATAAAGAGGCCTGATTAACAGTTATGGTTACTGAAGTCTCTTATTTATCCACTAAAGCATGGTACAAGCGAAGAGAATGCAAGCTTCCCTATATCGCTATTAAAAATGTGCCTTAACTAGGAAGGACTATCATGGAGATGAAAGAGAGATTATTGTGTCAAACCTTATGGTGGTTTGTGTGACGCAGCATCTTGTCCACTAGGAACAGGAGTGACACTAACAAACTCATTTCCCTTTAGACTGCCAGACAGCCATCAAATGGTAACATCTTTTGGTCACAACACTTTGAAGAATGTGATTGATACTTCTTTTTATTAAGGAGTCAAATATTCAGCCTAATCTCAAATAGGCCTGCAGTTTTGTGGGTGCAAATATTTTCAGCATATTTGAAGATATCTAAAAAGCTATTTGTGTCTATAAATCAAGTACTCAGACAGCCAACTGACAAGAATAGCGTCTTCAAACAACTGCAGGTATAAAAACAGAGGCCAGGCTTAAGATAATTGGTCCAAATACTAGAGTTGGTTGAATTTTTTTGTTTTGTTTTCAAAGGTTCATTGAAGTCAGTCGAAAGACTCCCATTGACTTTGATGAGCTTCTAGAAAGGGACTAAATATGCTTAAATATACAATTTAAAATATTTATTTTACAACTACCAGCTTTGCAAATTCAGCCTATATTCTTGAGAGACAAATATCTGAAATTTTGTTTTCATTTTGAATTTCATCAGAAGTAATAAACTGTAATCCAAAGTAGGCCACCTGTGCAGCCCTATGCCTTCCATGTATTGCACCATATAGTCCGAGATAATTAGGCCCTATTCTGTTCTACAAATATGTACAGAAATTTTATTACTGAAAGCTTGGCAGAATAGTTTATAAGTGAAAGGCAACACCTACAAAGTATCAGATCTAAAAGTAACTATCGAGGTGTTTGGGATTTGAACCCACTCCCATTGAAGTCAATATGAGCCTTTCAGCGGTCTTTGGATCAGACGCCTGGAGAAAAAGTGTTCAAAGCAAAACTAGTGGCTCCTCCCTATTCTCTAGGACATACACAGGCTAAAAGAGTCTGTATAAAAGTTAATACTCTTTTTGAGACAAGAATCAATATAAACTTGGAATAGCATTGCTGCGAGAAAGTGATTGTAATTCAAAACTGAATACAGAATGCATTCCTGATCATTCTAGATTGACATGAGTACAAGGGAGCCAACTCATTGCATGTGTTTCCTAAATCTGAGACATCAGGCTAACAATCTTGCTTAGTATAATGGGAGAAAATTGAG
Organism: Gopherus flavomarginatus; assembly: GCF_025201925.1. NCBI lineage: Eukaryota > Metazoa > Chordata > Testudines > Testudinidae > Gopherus > Gopherus flavomarginatus. The sequence continues at coordinate 187,506,787 of NC_066617.1, forward strand.
AGATGAACTTAGAGATGTCATGATCACAATCAATATAAAAACTTGTATAAGGAAAACAACATTTTTACTCCAATACGGAGCCAATCAAATGACACTATGTTAATGAGACAATACCAGAAATTGAAAGTAGAAATGGCAAAGAATGCAGTCAATGGCCTACAGCAAATAAATTGGATCTCAGTCCCCATTGCAGTCAAGTGTTTCCATTGCAACTTGAACTCTTGTTGTGAGTCATAGAAGAAAGGATAAGTGATAAAAAAGGGAACCTTATCAGAGGGCTAGATATTGGGGATGACACAGAAAATGACAATAGGGTCAGTGGAGTAACAAGAGGGAAATCAGTGGGGGAATCTGTTCAACATCTTTGATGTCTATACACAAACGCAAGGAGTATGGGGAATAAACAGGAAGAACTGGAAGTATTAGTCCATAAGCTAAATTAGAACTTAATTGGCATCACAGAGACTTGATGGGCCAAGTCTCATGACTGGAATAATTTATAGAAGGGTGTAGCTTGTTCAGGAAGGACAGGCAGGATAAACAGGGAGGAGGGTTACATTATACATCAAGAATATATACACTTCTTCTGAGATCCTGAAGGAGGTCAGAAGCAGACTAGGTGAAAACTCTGGGTAAAGATAAAGAGGGGTGATGTCATGATAGGGGTTTACTATAGACCACCAAATCAGGAAGACGAGATGGATGAGCGATTTCTAGAACAAATAACAGAAATATCCAAAACATAAGGTCTGGTAGTAATGGGAGGATTTAAACTACCCAGACATCTGTTGAAAAAGTAATACAGCAAAACACAAAATTTCCAATAAGTCCTTGGAATGTATTGGGGACAACATTTTGTTTCAGAAAACCGAAGAGACAGCCATTTAGACTTAGTTCTAACAGGGGGAAATTGGTAGTGAATCTGACAGTACAAGGCAATTTGGGTGCCAGCGATCACGCAATTATAGATTTCATGCTTCTAAGGAAAGGAGTACGAGTAGCAGAATAAGGACAATAGACTTCAAAAGCGAACTTTAACAAACTCAGATAACTGGTGGATAAGGTCTCATGAGAAGAAAATCTAAGGGAAAAAGGAGTTGAGGAAAGCTGGCTGTTTCTCAAGGAGACAATATTAAAGGCATAACTGCAGACTATCCCCGTGCAAGCAAAAATAGGAAGATTAAAGAGCTCTATCAGGAGCTCTGTAATGATCTGAAAATCAAACAGGAATTTAGAAAAAGTGGAAAATGGATGAATTGTGAAGAAGTACAAAAAAAAAGCACAAGCACAAAGAGACAATATCAGAAAAGCTAAGGCACAAAATGAGTTACATCTAGCAAGAGACATAAAGGCGAATAAGAAGAGATTCTTTTCAATACATTAGAAGCAGGATATTTGGAGAAGCCGGTCCAATAAAAGATATCACCTCACCCTCCTTGACTCTCTTAGGAGCAAGAGAAAGACACAGAAAATGTTGTTCCTCTACTTAGTGGGGAAGGAGACATAATGGATGACATTAAGAAGCCTGAGTTGTTTAATACCTGTTTTGCTTCAGTATTCACTATAAGACTGTCTACACTGCATGCTTCTTTCAGCAGCATGTAGAGTATGTACTTGGGTAGCTCCCCTAAAATGGATTTAAGTAGCAGCGTAGACGATGAGGCATAAGGTGAGTAGAGTACAGATACGCTTGAAGGGTGTGAGTGTGTATGCCAATACATATGCTACATGGCTCCCCACTCACTCAAGCTGTCTCTTTCCACCTACACTGTTATTTTTAGCCATGTAGCGTCCTGCTGCCCACCCTCTGGAGCCTTTCCGCAATCCCTGCCACAGGAAAAGACTCCGGCAGCAGGGGAGAGGCAGTGGGGAAAGGTTCCAGCAGCTCCCCACTTCTGGAAATCTTTACCCTCTGCAGACAAGGACTCCGGCAGCAGAGAGAGTCTCTGGCAGGGAAGAGCTGATTAAGCCTTTTTTCACTGCCTCTCCCTGCCAAGCATTTTGCTGACATATATAGCTATACATCATAGTGTAGACACAGCTTGTTTTTTCACTGTGGCATGTAGCTACACCTACACTACATGTTTCCAGAAGTGGTGTGTAGCATAGATGTAGGCACAAAAAGTTAATGGTGAATAGATACTCAAACAATTAATATTACTAACAAAGGGGAAGGAACACAAGCTAAAATAGGGAAAGAACAGGTTAAAGAATATTTAGTTAAGTTAAATGTATTCATGTCAGCAGGGCCCAATGAAATTCATCATAGGGTACTTAACAAAGTAGCTGAAACAATCTCATAGCCATTAGCGAATAACTTTGAGAGCTCACTGAGGATGGATGAGGACTCAGAGGGTTAGAGAAGGGCAAATATAGTAATTATCTTTAAAGAGTGAAACAAGGAGGACCCCAGGAATTATAGGCCAGTCAGCCCAACTTCGATACCTGGACAGATACTGGAACAAATTATTAAAAGATCAGTTTGTAAGCACCTAGAAGATAATAGGGTTATAAGGAATAGCTAGCATGGATTTGTCAAGAACAAATTGTGCCAAGCAACCTAATTTCCATCCTTGTCAGGTTTACAGGCTTAGTGGATGGGGTGGGGGGAAGCAATAGTAAGACTTCGGACATGACATTCTCATACTAATGACATTCTCAAACTAGGGAAGTGCAGTCTAGATGAATGTATTATAAAGGTTGAAAGACCGTACTAAAACAACAGTTATCAATGGTTCATTATCAAACTGGGAGGTGCCAGTATTTAGCAGGCTCACAAGGGTCGTACCTACGTCTGGTACTATTCAATATTTTCATTAATGACTTGGAGTGAAGAGTATGCTTATTAGATTTGCAGATGACACCAAGCTGGAAAGGTTTGCAAGAACTTTGGGGGAAAGGATTAGAATTCAAAATGACCTTGACAAATTGGAGAATTGGTTTGATATAAAAAAGATGAAAATCAATACTGACAATTGCAAAGTACTTCACTTAGGGAGGAAAAAAAATCAAATGCACAACTACAAAATAGGGAATAACTCGCTAGGTGGCAGTACTGTGGAGTTGCTAAACAGACTAAGATAATTCTGGGGTATGTTAACAGGACTGTCAAAGGCAAGACTGTGACACTCTGTACCTCAGAGTGGCACCCTAGAACTACCAAATTCACCACTGTCACACAATTATGATATGTGTTGCATAAAGTATGCCTTGTGAGGTATCATTTTAAAAGTGGTAATCTGTTGAATATTAATATCCTGTTGGATTGTATGTGATATATTATATGTGAGGTTATGAAGTATTGCTGTATATGTTACTGAAATATGTTGTAAGGTTGGGGACACCCACAACCAGCCTTTCAGGTACAACAATGGAGTAGCCAGTGGTTTAAAGGGAATCCACCTTCCCAATGGCCATCCCAGAAGATTTATCAGAGAGAGCACAAAGATAATGGAGGCTGTTTCACCAATGGGGGCATACCCCAATGTTCTAACAAAAGATCTTTCCAGCAAGCGGGAAGAAACTATAAAAGAGGGGCAGTAACATTATCACCTGGCCTCCCCCGCCCTCCCTTCCTCCAACTCAACACCTGGAAGAAAAGTCTGAAGAACAAAACCTTTGAACTAGGGGAGGGTGGTCCCAGGCCAGGAAAGAATTTCAACCTGTGTATTGAGGATCGATGACCTGCTTAAGCCATCTGTCAGAGTGAGACAGTGCTTGATTCAAATTCTGATTAGTTTGTAGAACTCAGACTTTAAATTTATTTTTATTTCTTTAACCAACGTTGATCTCTAGACTGTGCCTACTACTTATAATCACTGTTCTGTAGTTAATAAAGCTGTTTTATCATTTACCTAAAACAGCATGTTTTGGTTGAAGTGCTTGAGAAATCACAGCTCAGTTTACAAATGCTAGTCTTTGTCCTCTCCACATTGAGGGAGGGGCAGACTGGGTAATTAACTTATATTGTCCAGGCTTCTGACTAGTGCAAGATGGTACAGTTCTGGAGTGCACGGCTGGGTAGTTGGGGGGAATTGACTGAAGCCTCCCTATTTGTGGTTCATGGGTGTCTGGGAGAGCTCATGCTTGTAACTCATTTGGCTGTGTCCTTGCCTGTGGATGTCTGTGTAAGTGCAGTGCCTGTCATAACTTTGTTGCTTGATACAGCACCACAGTGTGAGAGAGAGACCCCAGGTTGGTGAGACAGAGAGCTCAGCGGTCCCACAGTTCAGGCTGTACCTGGGATCCCCATCAGAAAAGAGGTAATTGTCCCAATCTACTTGGCAATGGTGAGGCCTCAGCTAGAGTACTGTGTCCTATTCTGTGCACCACTCCTTAGGAACAATGTGAGCAGGCTGGGGAGTGTCTATATGACAGCAACAAAAATGATAACATTTTAGAAAACCTGACCTATGAGGAAAGGTTAACAAAAATATACATGTTAATTCATGAGAAAAGAAAATGGAGAGGGGACCTGATAACAGTTTTTAAATATGTTAAAGACTGTTACAAAGAGGATGGTGACCAATTGGTCTCCCTATCCACTGAAGGTAGGACAAGATGTAAAGGGTTGAAACTGTAGTAAGGGAGATTTAGCTTAGATATTAGGAAAACTTTCTAACCACAAGGGTAGTTAATTTCTAGAATAGGCTTCCAAGGGAGGTTGTGGAATCCCCATCACTGGAGGTTTTTAAGAACAGGTTGGACAAACATGTGTCAGGGAGTGTCTAGGTTTACTTGATCCTGCCTCAGCACAGGGGGCTGGACTTGATGACTTTTTGAGGTCCCGTTCATCTCTACATTTCTATGATTCTATAAGGACTCAGTTCTACGAGATGCTGACCAATCTCAACTTCCTTAAAGCTCATGGGGGTTGAGGGTGCCCAGACATAAGTTTCAAGTCCTAAATGGGTGTTGACACACAAGAACTCCTCCTTGTTTTAACTATATTTTCATCTCATTTAGAAAACTGCTCAGACAAGGTCTTATTCTGTTAAAGGAATGCACATTTAGGACACCCAAATAACCTTAACTCTGCTCACAATGCAATAACTTTTTTATTATAATTAAGGCATTTTAGTGTCAGTGGTGCCAAATTAGATAAAACAGCTTTTGAAAGGCACATTTGATTTCCCCCCTTATGCTGTCACTACAGGGCAAAGCTAAGGTTGTTTAGGGTCCTTAATTGTGCATTTCCTAACTTTAACATTATTGAATTACTTTCAAATTTAACTTTAACTCTGAATCTCCTGGATTTATAATGCTGGATTTTGGGATCATTACAGCAGCCCAATAGTGTACTTGACTATGAAGTCTTGCAAGTTGTTTCCATTAGGAGGAGAGATTGATGCTAAAGTCCAGTATTTCTTTGATGCAATCCTGTGTATTTACAAAGAATGTACATAGTTCCGTTCTGCTGAATATAGCAGAATCAAACAACAGGCAACAGTTTCCTTACTCAATATTCCAATCCAAATTTTTACAGCAGGTACTTAAAAATCTTTTACTGAGATTTCTCTCAGGATCATGCTACCAGTGCTTCTTTGGCTGTCCTTGTTTTCTGTTGCCTTCTTTGTCTGCTTCTTTGGTGTTTCTGCTGCTCTCATACACACAGCTATAGCAAAACAATACTCAGCAAAGTCCCTCTGCCCACATAGCTCAGTTTCTGACTAGCCTTGCATGTGAACTGTGCTTTTGGCGGTGGCTCCTAGTGTTTCAGCTACCATACTCCAGAGAGAGTGTAAATGTTTCTTACATTTAGCTTGATGAAGAGCAGCTGTCATACCCCTCAGCTTCAATAAGGTTTCACCCAACCCCCAGCATAACAATATAAACCAAAAGCAGGATATAAGAAAATGAAATTCATCTTGGAAAAATATGTCAGGGGGAAAAAACCCACAAACATAGATATTCAGTGAGGAAGAAAGAACGTTGGAATGCAGTCAGGCTTTTCTAAGTAGTCTATCCCAAGGGAAGTAGTGGGAAACTCATCATTCAGGTCATTGATTTCAATTTCTATTTTGGCTGTATGAGGAGTATGGGATTGGGCATACACACCATCTTCCAAGGAAAACTATGTATTAATGAAAACAGGACAAAGATCACATGACACAAAGCCTTTCAACAGACACACTAAACAGAAATGAGGGCATGATTGGACTTTTCTGTCTCTAGTCTCTATGGGACTAATTCTTGAATCTCCCTTATCCAGGGAAAACAACAACCTCAATGGCAGTATTTACCCCTATTCCAGATCCCACGCTGGGTACCCCACAGGTGCTGGGATCCATCCAGAAGCAAAGAGAAGAGCTGGATGCAGAATAGGCAAGCTGAGTTGGAGGGTGGAGGCATGGGGGTATTCACACTGTCCCAGCAATCTGGCAAAGATCAGAATGGAAAGAGAATACATGCTTAGCCTCTATTACCATTTGGCTCCAGTTCTCCATGGTTGTGAACCCTATATTTGAGAGAAAGGTCCCAGGAGGCTCCAGACAGCTTTGGAGCCCTAGCTGAAATGGAGATAGATATGAGTTTATGTTACTAGGTTGTACATTCAAGAGACAAAAGTTCAGTGAACTCCAGCCACATGGCAGAGCTTATATTTTCAGTTTTTATGAGATTTTTTTTTTCACCAAAGCAAGCTGGCTTAATGCAGGCTGGGTATGTGTGTGGGGAAAGATGGAGTGGAAGCACCACTGTGTTGGGTCAGCCACTGTGTTGACTCAATGAATGCTTATTCTTTATAAGGCACTTTGATACTATAGTGATTGATGCTCTAAATACTTTAGATACATACATACATACATGAATTAATATACAGGAGCTGCTTTAGTTGTATTACAAGACTATGGAATACATTGTGTCCCATGCTGTTAAGGACCACACTTCTTCATACACCTTCCCAGCTTATTGACAAGATCTCCACTAGCCAGTAGCCTTCTATAACCTCTCTCCCACACTGAATGATTAACTGTGGGGATTCAATTCTGTTCCAAGTTGTTTAACCCTTTCCTGTTCTTTCTTCTGAATGATGGAAACCTTCTGACTTCCATCTTACCTACAAAAACAGTAGCCTTTTTCCCCTCATGTCTAAGACCCTTTCTACCCCATTGAAGACAAATGCTCTTGATCTGTCCACCTGTCAAATACTCCAACCCCAAGATAGGAAGGAATATGTGAGATTTTCCAGGGCCTTGCATAACTTACTTCACAAAAGCCCTCTTAAAACCTAGGGTAACTTTAAATACATAAATAAATAGGGCCAGATCCTAGAGTAAATACATATAGTTTCACTAAAATTAGTGGAGCTTTCCTGTTTTATGCTAGCTGAGGGTCTGGCCCATGATGCAAATTCAGACAGACTTGAAATGGTACAAGAGAATAATGTCTGAAATATGCTCAGATGCTGAAACTTTTCAGAACATAATCTGGAGAGTAATTCAGCACATTCCCAATGTTCTTAACTATAGTGATGACATTTTAGTCTTTGGCAAAACTCAGGAAGTACACAGTGATATTTGACTGCCTGAAAGCTACTAATCTAACATTGAAGGAAGCCAAATGTGAATTAAATGAAGCAACGCTACAATTCGATGGGCACATATCCCCCTCAGAAACTGGAATACTGCCAGTCCTCAAAGACTAAAAGCAAAGAAATACACAATCAAACCTAACATTTATATTGTAAGAGCCCATCAGAGACAGCCAGGCACATTGAGGCACAGGCTACTTTAACGTCACTCCTCCTCTGAAGAGTTTAGGCACAACATCATCATTCTAGGCCAGTAAAAGTCTGCAAAGGTGAGGTTCCCTTTCTTAAATCTACCTCCCTACTGATCCAAAGCTGAACCTGCCAGGGACTTTCATCCATGATCATTTATAAATTCTGTCAGATTTTTTTCACAGAATAAAGGACTATGAATCACTCTCTGACTTCTGAGTCTAAGTAAAATATCATGTGTGAATAAGGATGGTTAATGATGGCCAGATGTCTGGATTTGAAATGATGACATATTTCTTAAGATTGTTTTAATTCTGCTGTTGACACTGACTTCCTCTGTGGCCTCGGGCAAGACAATTTGGACAAAAAGTGTGTGCTCATTTTGGGTGTCTCGATTTTTGGGTACTCATCTTATGAGATCTTGAATTTGATTTTCAAAGGTGCTGAGCATGCACAGCTCCAAGAGACGTCAAAGGGAAGGGCTCGTCCTCAACATGTGTGAAAAGCAGGTTCTAAATATTTTAAGTTGAGGACACAACTTCCTAGACATGCTCAAACCATTAGCCCACATCATTCAGTATAAACTACACCACCACATACTAGTCAATATACATAAGGGAAGAGACCTTGGCAGATGAATGTTTAAGTAAGAGATTTCCTTATAATTCCCATCATATAGTCTGCAGGGATGATGCAGCTGGATAGACACAGGACCCTACTTTCAGGCAGTGGGAACAAAACATTCCTGGGCTGTGGAGCTTCTGGCCAGAAGGGATCAGGCTGAGCCGAAGTTTGATGAATTTGAATCAAAGTTTAAAATGTTTCCCTTCAGAAGCATTGCCCAGGGAGGGAGAGAATTCTATACACATGCAAAATCATGGTCTTTTCCCAGGAAGAATACAGGGGTTGTGGGGGGAACACCTTTTCAGGAGGAGGGATGCTTTTGTCTCCAGAGAAACCATGATGCTGGCTCTATTCCAGTGATCTAATCTGCCTGTGCTCACTATGCAAGTTTAAAGATTACTTTGTGACATTAGTGCAGCATAAACAATCAGCAACCAAATGCAAGATCTCAGTCAAAGATTATCATTTATACAATACAATTAAAAGGAATAAAATCTGTCTATTTTTCACATTTTTTTGAATGGAGGGTTGATTTTAGAAACCGTAAACATAGCATAGAAAGTGGAATATATGACTGTGAAAATCCAGAATCTTGCACTTCTGGCTTTGATTCCCAGAAAGAAATGGAGCTACCATGCACCCCATTTTGTTTAGCACAGAGTAACAAAATCTGTTCAAGTCACTGGAAATCACCTGGTGAGGACATTAGCTAGAAATAGCAGTTTGTCAGTTTTACAGAATATTTGCATACAAAAACTCGCTAACATTGCTTCCTTGTTTTATTGCTTTTGTTTTTGTCGGATAAAAGGGCTCTAGTGTCTTAAAAGCAATTAAAAGTAGTTAAACTTTGTTTAATCATAGTACCATAACATCTGCAATTCAGTTCCTATTTAATGATTATATTGGATGCCATTTAATAACTGTTTTGAGGTTACTGTTTTGGGGTAGAATTTTAAATTGATCTGCCTCAATGTGTGTTGTCAATATTATTTATAGTTACATTAAAAATCTTAATAGCAGAAACCCAGTGAGCATAGCAAAGCTTGTTGTTAATAGCTATACAGTCTTGCTAGAATGATAGGCTATTACGTAGGATCAGCATGCCATGGAAAAATGCAATAATTTGGAAGCTTTATCACAGGGACTTAATTAACAAAGAAATATCAGACCTTTATCGGCCACCTTTTATAGAGTCATGTATAACAGAGATGGGTCATTATTAATATAATTTAATTAAAAGTAAGTCACATACTGAAACTAACAAACATTATATAATTTGAGATGACCCAGTAAATGTACCTTTTTTCTTGAAAATTAAAATTCTGCTAGGGATCACTTGCATTTGGTCATTTCCCTAAAACACTGACTTTCACCATGGGGGCATTATATATTTCTCTGAAGTCAAGGTAAGCTACATTAAAAAGAATGATCAATCAAAAGAGCAAGAACTTTAACGGTTGACAATGAAACAATCCAACACCCAGTCACAGCAGCACTCAGAAGGCTAAGAAGGCATCCCATTGTATATCTGCAGTGTGCTGAGCACGCCTATAAGGTGCTGAGCATCCTCTGCTGCCAGAGTCCGTAGAAGTTACAGGCTCACAGCATCTTGCAGGCTTGAGCCTGTAGGTGCTGCATCTCTGATCCTTAGATGCCAATTTCCTTGCTTCCATTTCAGTCTCCTCATTTCTTTAGTGTAGTTTCTGATGGATGAATTTCAGTGGGTTAAAAAATCCCAATCTCTTAACTTTTTGTTCAAACAAAGAAAGAGACAGAACAAGGCTAATAATCACCACAAAAAAAGGAAACAGAGAGGCCAAGATATTTATAGACACACAACTGAAGGCAGATGTTCCCCCACAGCTCAAGGGGGTTTGAATACAATGTTTTGGACCAAGTCAATGGGACTCTGTCCCTACTGCAGCTTTACCAGAGCTAAATGAAATTTTGATAATTTTGTTTAATTTCTTTTCTTTGGCAGGTGGGGCAGAGAGGTAAACAATTGGTCAGAATCTTCTGGAAGATGTGAAGGTGAAACAAAGCCAGCTTTGTGGAAAAGGAGCAGACAACCCATAACCACTATTTACTAATTAACTGTTGCTGTTTGGGTTCTTACCCAGAGAAAACTCCCACTGGTGTTACTTTAGTTGAGAGTTTTGCCTGAGTAAAGGCTATACAATGTAGATTGCCTTCATAGTTAGCTTCCTGGCTTCTATCCTCTGTTTAACCACTAACATGATTTGCATCCTTGGGCTAGTCACTCATCAGTAAATATAGGATAATACTTATCCACCTCGCAGAGGATTAAGAGGCTATAATAAATTAATACTCTTTAAAGTGTTTTGAGATCATGAGATGAAAAACTACCTTTACACATCAGCTGCATAGGCATCTTTGTTTGTTACTGTTTCTCCTGTAATGCTTATTTGTCACACACTCACCATTACAGAATGTGCAAATTAGCATTAATATACCAATAATATAGTGGCTGCATAGGAACTTAGAATAAAGATGTGATACGTTTCCAAATGGTTACAAAGATGATCATAAACAGATGAAAATCTCTGAATTGTAGGACTAAGATTTTCCATATTTGGAAAGATCCTTCTTCTATCTCACACACTGTCACTAGCTCCTGTTTTCTGAAAAATAATCAATGCTGAACTATGAACACTGAGTCCATGAAGCCAAGTGAAAAGCTGCTAACTTGTTTATCCAGTGAAGACACTTGCGAAGCCTCTATACCCAATTTTAAGTACCACAGCTTTAGCTTTAGCTCTAGAGCGCTGAACTTGTCAAGTGATCGCTCATTTTACTAGACTTCTAAAAAATCTTTCACAAAGCAGCAGTGACTCCAGGGCCTGATCCACCTTTCAGTATGAAGTAATTCCCATTGACTCTTCTCATGCAGAGAACTTGTGGAAAGTGCTTCCTATCAATTATGCAACCATTGTCTGTTAATTGCAAACAAACAGACTAATTTGTTGGTCTCTTGCGATTTAAACTGTGTTCTTGGAAATTATGTGCAAAGGCTGTGAATGACATATTCACCCCTTGGTAATTTGTCAGTGACAGATTATTCTCTAATTAAACTTTCAAGTTTCAAGATGGATTTTCTTGTTCTCAACCGTACTTTTATCTGGTGGCCTAAGGTAATGGTGCAGGTGTGTGTTAATAAATGCTTTCATTATGAATAGGGACCTACCAAATTCATGGCTGTGAAAAACACATCATGGACTGTGAAATCTGGTCTTTTGTGTACTTTTACTATACTATATACAGAGGAAGATTATGATTTTATGGGGCCTTGGGCCAGAGCAAGTGGGGGGCCCTCTTCACCCCTTTCACCTGCTTCCCCCCACTCACCCTGGCATTCCTGGAGGGGAAATGGGGTCAGGGCATGGGGGGCTTGCCCTGCTTTGCCCTGCCCACCCTGCCCGCCTGCCCAGTGCTCCTCCTGGGGACTCTGCTCCCCAGCAGGAACACTGGGCGGGTGCAGTGGGACAAGCCCCTGTGCCCAGACTCTGCACATTGTCAGGAGCACCAGGTAGGCAGGCAGACTGAGGTGCAGTGGTGCCCATTTTTCTGGAGCCCCCCAATTGACCAGGGCCCCTGGGCTCAGGTCCCATTGGCCCAATGGCTAATCCACCACTGACTACACAGATTTCACAGGGGAGACCAGCCTTTCTCAAACTGGGGGTCCCAACCTAAAAGACGGTTATGAGGAGGTCACAAGGTCATTGTAGCGCATCACAGTATTGCCACCCTTACTTCTGCGCTGCCTTCAGAGCTGAGTGGCTGGAGAGCAGAAGCTGTTGGCCGGGTACCCAGCTCTGAAGGCAGCACCCTGCCAGCAGCAGCTTAGAAGTAAGTGTGGCAATAGCATACCATGCCACTCTTACTTCTGCACTGCTGCCTTCAGAGCCAGGTGACCAGAGATTTATGGCTGTCTTTAGAGCTGGGCTCCTGACCAGCAGCCATTGCTCTCTGGCTGCCCAGCTCTGAATGCAGTGCCACCACCAGCAGCAGTGCAGAAGTAAGGGGTGGCAATACTGTGACCCCCCTACAATAACCTTACAACCCCACCCCCATAGCATCTTTTTGGGTCAGGATCTCTACAGTTACAACACCATGACATTTGAGATTTAAATATCTGAAATGAAATTTACAATTTTTAAAATCCTGTGACCATGAAATTGACCAACATGGATCGGGAAATTGGTAGGGCCCTAATTATGAAGATGCATGTATAAAAATAAAGACATGCAAAATTACTAGAAAAAATGAGCAACTCCTCAGCTGCTATAAACCATCATAGATTTCAACGGACATATTCTGATTTATACCAGCTGAGGATCTGGTCCTACGTATTCAGATGTTATTCCCAAAGGCCCCAAGCTAATGACATTGAAGTCAATAGAATGACTCCCATTGACTTCAGTGGACTTTGGATCAGTTGCAGAAACAACACAGCATGTGATCCAGATTCTGATATTCTTATTCATATGCAATAACAACTTAATGGCACTAATCACTCTTGCTGTTATGCAGCATGAATTAGAGTATCAGACTCTGAATACATCACATCAGTACTCTATACTATTTTTATATAATTACTTTGTAATAGATGGTTAGCAAAACAGCAGAGATAACAGGCTATCAAAAAATCTCTTTATTCCTACTCTGGTGTTAGGTTATGTGTAAAACCGAAGTGTTTACTTAAAGTTCTAGACCAGGTAAATTAAATTTGCCCCCTTTGCCTGCTTAGTGTTCATGCCTATGCATTCTTGAATGACGTACTTATTTTCTCAGTGAATTAAGTTCCAAGCTGAAACAAGCATGCCTCCTCTTGGGCTCCTTTTCTTGTCTGTTCTAAGGTGAAGAGTTGAAGTGAAATAGCTGATGGTTTTTCTTTGTGAATGTACATGATATAAGGGTGTTATTCATGTTTTCAACATACAATGAATCACACACAAATTTGGAGTGCAAAGGCTGCACAAAATTTAAGGAGCTAAATCCTTAATAAATATTTACATTGCTTGTGTAAGACTTTAAATAAATTATAAGTCCAGAATACTGTAACCTTCCATAAAAAAGGTAAACTAACCACTACAAGACATGTCAGCTTTTAATACGTCATGTAAATCCAACAAAAACATCCAGGAGCAGCAGTACCCTTTGCAGAATTTATTAAAACTGTCTTGTCTTTCCTCCTCTGTCTCCGTTCTTCTAATAAATGTATTGTGTGGCCAAAGATTTTTCAGACTGTGTACATGTTTTAAAAAACTTCTCAATGTATATATAATGCCACGGTGATCCTACAAGAGATAGCAGCAACACATTGTAATTGCTGTAATTTTTGCTGAATCTTAACAGTTTCGATTGAGATTCTAATTCATGCTTTTCACATTTCCTGTCTACTAACACAATTTCCCGTCACAATAGTAAGGATCCATTTATAAATGGCGTACAAGGGGTTAATAAATGATACAAGCATGTTACAGACATGTAGCGATTAATTCATGGTTATAAGCAACTTACTGACATTTCGACTCTATAGAAATCTATAACTATTGATTAACTGTGTATTAATATATACATTAAACTTTCTTTAATCCTTTATAAACTTTTCATAAATCAAGCCCTAATATAAATTGTGGTCAAACTTCCTCTTTTGAGGTCTTCTTAAATCTCTATTCTCTCTATATTTTAAGGGGCTGGGGTGTCCCCATTCTATTTCAGTCATGAAATCTGCATCACTGCAATTCTCTATCATCTTTGCTTTGTGACTTCCTCCATCTCTAAATTAAATTCAAAAGGTTGTACCTGTTTTACAAAAGTGCACCATCCTTTTTTTCCCCCTGACCTCATACCATTCATTTCTTCAATTGAAGGTGGTTGTTGAATTTGTGATGGCCATTTTATCAGGAATCATCTCTTCCTTCTGACTGAGATGCTGAGGTTGCAACTTAATCAATAAAATAACCATAACGAAAAGTCTATTTAAAATGGTTGAAGGGTAGCTGCAGCAGAACCACCATGTAACATAGTCTAGATTGCAGATGGCAAATAAATACCTTTTAAACATGCTTTTCACACAGATTGTCCCATGGTCTTTCAATTATAATCTAGTTTTGCAGAAGCCATATATAAACCATGCTTAAAAGTTATCATTGGGTCACTGCTCGAGTTACTTCTTTTCTCCGTGAAATATATTGTGGTGCTCTTTTAGAGCACACTGCATTAGCAAACAGTGTTACCATTAATACATAATTTTTCATGGATTGCTTAACGCAACACCCTGGAACCCCCATATTCACTACGGTAATATAATTATTCTATGTTTTGTACAAAGTATGCCTTATGAGGTATAATTTTAAAAGTCTTGATCTGTTGAACATTAATATCTTGTTGGATTGTATGTGCTATCATTGTATGTGAGGTCATGAAGTATTGGATTTATGTTACTGAAATATGTTGGGAGTTTGGGAACATCCAAAACCTGCCTTTCAGGTACAACAGTGGAGTAGCCAGACATGCGGATGGCCTATTAAAGAGAATCCACTCTCCCAGCAGCCATCCCAAAAGACTTCTCAGAGTATGTAGACAATGGACACCACTTGTCGAATAGGGGGAGACCCCATGTCACAAGCATAGATCTTTCCAGACCATAGGTCTTTATTCATAGGAATAACCTCATCACTTGACATCATCACTTGATCTGTCCCTCCACCAAACTCAGCATCTGGAAGAAATGTCTGGAGGACAAAGACTTTGAACTGGGGGGAGAGTGGTCCCAGGCTGAGAAAGAGTTCCAGCCTGTGTATTGAGGATCTGTGACCTGTTTGTACCATCTATCAGGGTTCAATTCCTGCTCACTTTGTAGAACTCAGACTGCAAATTTATTTTTGTTTCTTAAATAAAAGAACTCTGATTTCTATGCCTGCTGCTTAACATCACTTAATATTTATCTTTCTGTAGTTAATAAATCTTTTTGATATTTTATCTAAAACAGTATGTTTTGGTTGAAGTGCTTGGAAAGTTTCAGCTCAATTTACAAAGGCTGGCTTATGTCCTCTCCACCTCGAGGGAAGAGCAGACTGGGTAACGAACTTATAAAGGCCAGGCTTCTGACCAGTGCAAGATGGTACAGCTCTGGGGTGCAAGGCTGGGGAGTGGCGGGGAATTGGCTGAGCCTCCCTACTGATGGCTCATGAGTGTCTGGGAGATCATTCTTGGAACTCAGTTAAGTGTCCCTGCCTGTGGATGTATGTGTAAGTGCCAGAACCTGCTAGAGGTTTGTGGCTTGATATCAGCATTACAGTGTGAGAAGGATACCCCAGATTAGTGGGTTGAGAGGGCTCAGCGGCTGCACTCTGGGAACCCCGTCACACAGAGATACAATGAGAAACAAAGGGTATGTCTAAGTGTGTACTTAGTATATGATTCCTAGCTTGAAGAGAGATACCTATGCTAGCTTTGATCAAGCCAGAGTGCTAAAATTAGAGTACAGATATTGGGGTGTGAGCAAAGAGAGGGGCTAGCAGTGCTGAGTGTGATCCAGGCCAAGATGTGGCCTGTACTCAGGGCAGCTAGGCTGTTGCGTTGCTGCAGCTACTTTTAGCATGCTAGCTTCATGAGGGCTAGCATGGGTACATTTACTCAAACTGGAAATCACAGCTCCCTCCCCGTAGCTCAAAGGTTAAACATACCCTTATATATCATGGCCTCTCTGTTAAATAAGCTGGGAGTTGGTCTGCACAGACAATAGACTAGGGGTTGTTCTCACTTATGCAACTGGCCTGTCCTCTACCAAAGCCATTACAGCAATGGAGGACTAGACTGAGAGCTTCTCCACATCTCCTCCCTTCTCCTGATGTATCCCCATCCTTCCCTTGATGTGTATCCTATGGTAGTGGAGAGTTCCCCTCCACCAAGGGAATTCACCATTGACCATCTGCAGCCAGAATCTGGCCCTTTCAAACTGCCCAAGCAGCCAAATCCTAAGAGAGAATCTGGCCCATATATTTTAAATGTTTTTAAGAAGAAACAGGTGAAAAGAAAATTAAGAAATTGATTATCAGGATGTAAAATGTTCATAAAACCAACTACATATGCACCTACTGTATCTTTCTCTAACATACTGTGACAAAGTTCCTCCCCTACCTTGGTGGGTCCTGCGCTTATTTGGCAGATTTGCTTACCTCAGTGATCTTCCCCACAGTCTGGGTCAACTTCTCCTGTGTCTGATCAGGAGTTGGGAGGTTTGGGGGGAACCCGGGCCCACCCTCTACTCCACGTTCGAGCCCAGGGCCCTGTGGTTTGCAGCTGTCTATAGTGCCTCCTATAACAGCTGCATGACAGCTACAACTCCCTGGGCTACTTCTCCATGGCCTCCTCCAAACACCTTCTTTATCCTCACCACAGGACCTTCCTCCTGGTCTCTGATAATGCTTGTACTCCTTAGCCCTCCAGCAGCACACCCTCTCACTCTCAGCTCCTTGCACCTCTTGCTCCCAGCTCCTCACACTCACTTCCTCTCCTCTGGCTCCCTCCTCCCTGACTGGAGTGAGCTCCTTTATAAACCCAGGTGCCCTGATTAGTCTGCCTTGATTGGCGCAGGTGTTCTAATCAGCCTGTCTGCCTTAATTGGTTCTAGCAGGTTCCTGATTACTCTAGTGCAGCCCCTGCTCTGGTCACTCAGGGAACAGAAAACTATTCACCCAGTGACTAGTATATTTTCCCTCTACTAGACTCCTGTATCCCACTGGCCTGGGTCTGTCACAATACATACACTCACAATATGCACAAACATATGTTTTCATAGTCTTTAAGAAGGGTTCACTCTATGTATTATATATTCCCCGTAGGGCTTATGATAAGCAAACTTAACCACTCTTTTACATGTTGACTCCAAATCACAAAACTTGCATGTGCACAGGCTTCAGCCACCTCACTTTATAGTGTGTGTGAATGTACTGCAGTGTTCCAATTATTAACAATAATGACCTCCACAAAGTGGAGGTATTACTGACTGGGGTTAACGGCCTGAAGCAAACCCACACAGTCAGGAATCCCCAAGAAATGTCCTGTGCTTTGATCATTCTTGCTTCATCATTACAACATAAAAGGAATCCGTAGCAATTGGAGTGTGTTTCAGCAGTCCATCTTTGAACATTAACCCCTTCTAGCTGGCAACTGCTGCAGTGTCTGGTGCTGGCACTGAATTTTGAACAAGAATCCTTGTATCATGAAAATCAATGTAAATCTCCCTAAGTTGTTAGCAGTAGTGTAGGCAGGGCCGGCGCTTTCATTAGTCGACCCTAGGTGGTCGCTTAGGGCACCAGGATTTGGGGGGCAGCATTTTGTGCACTCCCCACAGGCGCTTCTGGTTCCACTCCCATTGTGCTGCCGAAGAAGGACCTTCTGCCGACTTGCCGCGGAAAGCAGTGGTGGCAATTGAGCAGCTCAATGACTGCCACTATCGCCTGCGGCATTTCAGCGGAGAGTCCTTCTTTGGCGGCATGATGGGAGCAGAACCGGAAGCTCCTATGGGGAGCGCACAAAATACTACCCCCCGAATTCTGCCTAGGGTGCCAGAAGGTCTGGCGCCACTCCTGGGTGTAGGTTCAGAATTGAGCCTGAGCAAGTGTTGGGTAAAATCAAGTAATCTAATTCTATGTAAACACAAAGCAGACCAACAAGGTCTCTGAGAATGCTGTGGAGGCAGCACGATTGCTCCCAGGTGTAGCTGAGGATAAAAGATGTTAAGTATATTCAGTAGAATTAATGTTGTAACACAGGGCATATTGGCCTTAGGTGGTAAGATATTCAGCATAACCAAACAAGGAATTGGGCCTAAAAAGATCGGCATAGCAAGTTCATCAGAAGACAACCCTGTCCCGGTAAAGAGTAAGATTAGAGTAAAAGACATGTTAAGTGCTGATGCTCTGGAAACTGTGCAGCAACAAAGTAGAAAAGATGTGACAATGTATCAGTTTATACAGCAAGATGACCAGTAGTAACATCTTGGGAAATTTTAACTTGACCAGAAATTACTATGGTTACTATGTGATGTAAATGTTAATGAGAATAAGGGGAACTATGGGAATAGCCAATGAGAAATGGGATACACCTAAATTAGTGGGGTGGAAGTAAGGATAAGGAAAAAGGGGAGTAAGCATAATTCAGGATAAAAAGATGTTGTCTGGCCCATGTGCTGGTGTGTGTGTGTGTGTGTGTGCTGGGGGGAGGAATGCACAGGAGGAAGCCAGGATGACAACCACAAGTGATTATGATGAAAATGCTGATGAGGAAGATAATGACTGATACTCCAAAGTCCCAGAGCAGGAGACGTGAGATGCGAGGGATGCTAGTTATAGGGCTAAACACTTTGCACTCTCTATCTTGTCTATCGTATTTCAGTGTTTGGGACTGTGTGTCTGCTTAGTGGGATTATTAATGAAGGTCTTATGATAAATTGAATTTGTTTCTAGTATGCTTTTAGGTTCTCTTATTCCAATGACACGACACTAATAATATTGCTGATACTGTAGATCTCAGGACACCAAACCTTTATTGACCACTGTTGTCTAATTGATTAATCAATAATCAATACTAATTAATAAATCACCAATCCATCAACAAGGCTACACAGGGAACAAAAAGCAGTTTCTGCTATTAGCCTATGCAACTGTGTAACTGAAAGGAGATGATGCCATTCATATGCCTGTATTTTGCACCCTTACAAGCAGAGGGGTCCCTGTCTGCTTCAAGAGCTGCTGTGAGACAGATGCCTTTGGCTTTTTAGCTCCAGTGCACTGAGTCACTGTGTTCTGTCTCTCTCTCTCTCATAGAGACTTCATAATTTGTTCTTTCCTTTAATTTGAAATAATCTAGATGGAGAAATGTGCTCTAGGCATGTGGGTATGCCATTCATTAATGGTCTCCCTCTAGCTAATGAAGGATGATGTTAGACTCTACAGTATGGCTGGATGTAGCCAGCCCTTTTCCATCAAAGAAAAGCTATCCACAGTTTAGAGATTGACTGACTGGAAAAATAAATGAGAGGAATGAGAGGGGCATGTTTGAGGCTCCAACCAGGAGATGAATTAACATCATTATATATTATCTAGTTATATTTGTTAAATATTCTCTTGATGATAAAATAAATATATCAAAATATACTGGCCAAAATTGCCAACAGTGACTAGCGGTTTGGATGGCCCACTTGAGACATTCCACTGCAGCCTGTTCTTTTTAGAAATGCTGAACACAAACCCCTTGAAAATCGGTCTTTTAAGGTGTCTCAAGCTCAGGCATCCAACATGACTAGGTCACATTTGAAAGCCTTGGCCATGGATGTTGGGCAAATAAATGTCTTACTATGATAAACAGTAACATTGTAACACGAAGACACAACATAACTAAGTAGTAAACCATGGTGAAAGACAGAAAAATTAGAAAATCCAAAGGGCTAGGCTCACAATTGGAGTTAAGTGTCTAACCAAAGTCCAAAAGGTAGGCACAACTGGCCTTCACAAAACCCTTGCTCAGCCGCCGGCTATCACTGGAGGCATCTGAAGTCCCTCAACACTTAAATGTCAACATTAAAGTTGCTTGGGTGGCTAAGTTTCTGTCACTGAACATGCACTCCTGTCTCTGAGAAAGGACATATAAAATAGTTTCTGAGAAAGGACATGTAAACTATTTCCCCAGTGTTTAAAACCTTTCATTTAGAGGAATGTTCTGAATTTATATTTATAAATATGAAGGAGGGAGAATCGCAACTGCAAATTACTGTGGCTGTTACAAAAATGAACAAAAATAAACCCACTTGGCATGCTTTATTACATAAAGGATTAGCTAGGCTGATATGGAATGCCATTAAAATTATCATATGCACAAAAAATGCTTTATACCTGTTAGAAAATCCCGTATTGATGAGTTACTGGCATCCATACAATATTCTATCATACTAGTACATGGATACATACAGAGCACCAAAACAGTTTATTTGCTATTCACTTGCATCCCATAGGTGAAGCTAGAGAACACAACTCTGAGGAGGGTGACTGATCTGTGCAGTCTGCCGTAAATTGTGGTTGCCATTGTTTACTTAGAGTCGAGTATCCAAAAAAATGGCATTATTATTTGAAAAAAAACATCACTGTAAGCAACTTCATCAATTAACAGAGAAGAGATTGGGTCCCTACAGGGACTTATGGGAAGTTTGTTATTTTTGCTAATGCAAATCTTAGTGCTATGGTGATCAGCAGTATTTAATCTTACACCCACAGGTTTTCTGAACTCTCAGACTACAGCAAACATTTGCAACCACCATCAGGAAAGCAACAACTCCATTTAATCACTCTACAAAATGCTGATGTGCCCACAGATGCCGTGTACAAACAACTTGCTATGTGAAACAGCTGAAGCAAGCTGTGTCAAGACAGTATTTGAATTATTACTTGCTACTGCGTCTATGAAAGCAGAAGAAGGGAGTACATGATTATAGCCTACGGCATGTAGTTAGGGAGGGAGTAATGGTAGCTTTTCAACATTCGTTGTTGATGGAAAACATCTGCTTCCTTTCCTGTCCCCATGAAACAGGCAATTGGGAAATGTTCCCTGATGGTATCTTTCTGAACCAAGTCATTCCTATCTTTAGACTTCTTATGCAACATTTGAATCTCATTTAAAAATTAGGCTTCATAATGGCTTTTTTGGAACACAGGAAATACCCAGATAAGTAGTTTGGGAAAACTTCATTTTCATATCTCTCTGTAAAGCTGTACACTAGGACTAAGTTATAATAACTCCCAACTTGTATCAAAGGGAAGACTGCCACCTGTTGAATCAGCAACACCGATCCTAGATTTTTTTTTGGAGATCACCATTCATGTACTGACTAGGTCAGACCCTGTTTTATCTTATCAGATTCTAGCCCAGCTGGTACTGTCAACATTAAGATATAGAACACTAAAGTACAGACAGTAAGTCATATCAATGATTCTGGGCATTCATTTTCTACTATTTAAAAAATGCACATCACTTTCTCACACATACACACACTTTAAAATAGAACCACTTCCATAAATTCCCTTCATACAATGTTTCCTGTGCTGCAGGCTCAAGTGTATGAAGCATCACTGCATTCAACACTTTGGAGATGTGATGTGAATAAATCAGTGGATGACCTGCTAAATCATCAGATATGTAAACTTCAGTATCAAACTATTTATATGATAACAGAGAAAGACCTGTAAATTTTTTAAATGATTTTAAAAGAATAGTGTTATTAGAAGGGAGTTTATTTTTCATTTCAGATTCAACTTTAGCTTGTAGGATACGAGAACTGATTTCAGACTGTCAAAAAGAATAGCTTGAGAGCAATGCAGGGCTTCCAATCATGACTATCTGATTTCAGGAAGAATGAATGCCAGGAAACTCCTGCAGACCATCTCTAACCTTTCAGAGGTCCCTCTTTTTTTTTTTTTTCTTGATTGGGGGGAAGGAGAATATAATTGTTACAGATGAATGTGCAAAGACTTCAAGCTTTCCTCTAGAAGGCATATGTTTTGTTGTATTACTGAATGATGTGCATATACAAGTGTATTATGTGATTCTGTTTGTAGCAGGTAAGTGAAATTGAAATGACAAAAGTTTATTTCAGAAATGTTATCTTTTTGTGTTGAGTTTCTCTGTGCTGACATACCAAGATATAATGCAAATAGTAACATAATCACAGTAGGATGGATACTTGCTTCCGAGTCACGCAGCAACATGGTTTACACTTTACACTTTTGCAAACAACATGAGAAATCAGCAAAAAAAAGTTAGGTCTTAAAGTTTTCTGACAAACTGGTGGGCAATATGACACAATTTCTCCTCCTGGGGAAACTCTGCTCAAAACATTAAAAATTCTGCACACAATATTTTAAAATTCTCCAAATTATATTTGTCAAAATAACAAAATAATATTTTTTTTGTTTCTCAGGGCAATTTCAATTATTTTGATATTTTATTTCAAAATATCTGTCAACAAGTATGTCTGTAACAATACAGACAACAAAAAAGATTAAGGAAATGTTAATTTGATAAATAGATTCCTTACTAGGAATATTAATACAGAACTTTGAGTAACAGTTCATTTAAACAACAAAACAAACGTATTTCCCACATCCCTCAGAAGCAGTGCAAAGGCTTGGGGGAGTCAGGGGGAGCTGAGGGAGAGGGAAGCAATGATGGGAAGGGACCTGGGAGTGACTGTCGAGGGTTCCTGGGTGTGGGTGGGAGAAGTATGGAACAGATATTGTGAGGGGAGGAGGAGGAGAGGGGAAGGATTGTTAGGAAGTTGGGAGCCTCCCCCATCCAGACCCTGACTGACCCCTCACTTCTCCCAGTCAGTCAGGCACATCTGCCCCTGTTCCCATGTGGCACTGCACCCTCACTCCTATTCAGCCTCCGCTCCAGTTTTTCCTCCCCACTAGACCTTTGAACCGCAATATACATGCCCCCCAAACAGCCCCATGTGCTCTGCTCTGTCATCCCATATCCCATGCCTCCTCACCTAGTCCCGCAGGTAGGGCACTCTCAGGAATGCAGCCTCTGCTCTCCCAATCTGCTGCTGACTAATATGACCAATGAATGGTGAGCCAGCTGTCTCTGTTCTGGTGCCAAAGCAGCCCATGGTGTGAAAAGAGGTGTAACTGCAGCATCTCTCTGGTAGCATGTATTTTCTGTACAGAAAAAAAAAATCTGCAGGGCACATGAATCCTGCGCATGTGAAGTGGCACAGAATTTCCCCAACAGTACATTTCTTTTCACAGCTACAGCATCCTCACATTATGCTGCTGTGACATACCCAGGGTACAATCTAGACTATGTCACCCTTTCCCTCTAATCTGGGGTGCCCTTTACAATGCTTTGCTCCAGTAGACCCCAGTCTGGACTGCTCACAAACAGCCTCCAGCATGCAAGTCACTCCTAGGTATATCTATGTGTGCTGCAGCTAGCAAGCCACCTCTTGACTCTTACCAGCTTTTGTTATATTGCAAGGTAACCCCAACACACACATCAGTCCTATATTTTCCTCCACAAGTGTCTGTTCTGTACTGCCCAGCCCTCAGCTGGATAATACAAATTATATTGTCTGTTATTGCTTTAATTGAAAAAATATGCACATGCAACTCGTGCCTAACTTAAACTATGTTGCATTCAAAGCAAGGTTCTCTCACCACATGCTTTCAGCAGTCTTACCAACCAAACTTCTTAGGCAGTGTTTTCCCCAGGAATTTAAATTGGGGAGTGGTGTGTTTGAATATACAGGGGAATGAGGGTCGATGAATGTTGAGACCATGAGGGTGAAAGTAGGCTGTATGGCACCATAGTAAAAACTGAAAAATGTTTCATGACCATTTTGTTGGATTTAACTCATGTTTTAAAATTATCACAGAAATTAAACTTGGCTACTCAAGCCTATTATGATGCACTACTTCTACATCCTTCTTTGTTTCTTGTTGTAATTCTGTACAACTCTTTGGTGTCTACTTGTGTGTCTTTACTTCCAGTCCTTCATGATATGCTCATGATCAGGCAGAAGGTGACTTCTTTCAGAACACAAAATTCTATTCAATGAGGAAAAAGAACGCTCAACTGTAGCTGTTGTGACTGGGAGTATCAAGAGATGAATTCCTTTTTCTTTCATCCCAGGAAGCATAGCACAAAGATTGGGTCAAACCACTAGCGATGATAATGAAAAAGTTGAAGTTAAATCTTCATTTGTTTGTTGAATGATATTCCACTCTGTGTTTAAAATTCTCTATTCTGTCCTGATTACATAGCAGCTGCATTGCTGGTAGCACCTCACTCTACTCAGCTGTAGGTGTTCTATAAGACAGGCATCTGTAAAAGCTATGTAAAGGTTGAATAGAATCTAGAAACCACTATTGTAGATTTGTAGAATCAAGTCTGTCTACTTTTTAACAAACACTTCTTGTCCTCTTCACTTAAGGAGTCAATATAAGTGTCTTCATTAGTCAACTTCTGGATTGAAGTCTTTGTTTCTTCCAGTATGTTTTCAATGGATATTTCTCTTATTGATCCAAGGGTAGCTTCTATTGCTGGACAAAGATCTACTACTGTTGTAGCAGATGCCTGGATGGCATTTTTAATTAAATCAGTTGGGTAAACAGTAGACTTAACAGAGAGAGAATGGCAATAGTCTTCTCTGAACTTAGTAACAAAACTAGTCCACCAGCTGCACTACTTAGAGCTGTCCTATCTTTGTAGATACTTTCCAAAGCCGTAATAACAGTTGCAGCAATTTTAAGACAACAGCCAAGGATCACCCATGAGAAAGCCAGCAGGTTTTTCCAGGTTGAACTAATTTGAACTTCAGTCTCAGTGTATCTTTTATTTGTTTCCAAGACACATAGTCCTTTTGGACTCTTGCTGGGGAAAAGAAAAGTATAACAATACCATTAAATTTATGGCTTTTTAATGTCTTTTGAAGATTCTGCAGCTCGTACTAGCACCAGCTGTAGTAGATGACCTCTGCAGTGTGTATAGGAGAGATTACAGTTAAACTTTTCTCTGAGCAAAGCTTGTGACCCCTATGGCTTCCAGAGAAGTTTGTAGCTTCATCAAATGCACAAGCAGCCATCTCTCTTGGGTTCAATTTACAAGCATTCAACTCTTCTGAGATGTCACAGATGAAGCTGATGTGTCTTCTATAACCTGAACATCTAGAATGCATCTACTGGCCTACCACAGACATCAAGATAACATCCACAATGATTTAATATTTTATACCTATTTGCATTGGTACACTCATCAGCCATGCATGAACATATTTTTCAATATGGTGAGAGAGTCCTTCACTTTTTCACTGTTGCACTGCATGCTTCTAGAGAGTCAGCTGAGTTTTTTGCATAAAGATATTGAGCATTTGCCAGTCTTGTTTGGAACCAGTGTCCATCTTCAGGATTAACAAGTGCCAATGCACTTAACATTGGCCTCCAGTTTGTAGTGTGTGGTATATCTTGCTTAAATAAAAAGAATGGTACATAGCAATGTTGGTTCACTTGGTATATCTTGCTTAAATAAAAAGAATGGTACATAGCAATGTGGATGTTATCTTGTGTCTACAGCATTCCAGCATTCTTAACAGACTTATTAAGTACTTCAAAATTGGTTTTGCCAGTGACTGGCTTATAAGGCTTTCTGCATGTTGATGCAGTCCAGAGGCATGGTGTTTTGCAGCCTTTTCATATAGGTTATCAGTATTGGCTTAGCTGATCAGTCTGGCAAACCAGGCTCCTCCACTTTTACTATATAAATCCATGATGGGCCTACATCTTGAATACTACAAGCAGTTCTGGTCACCCCATCTCAAAAAAGATATATTAGAATTGGAAAAGGCACAGAGAAGGGCAACAAAAAATATTACGGGTATGGAACAGATTCCATATGAGGAGAAATTTAAAAGAGTGGGACTTTTCAGCTTGGAAAAGAGATGACTAAGAGGGGATATGATAAATGCCTATAAAATCTTGACTGGTGTAGAGAAAATGAATAAGGACATTTTATTTACCCCTTCATTTAACACAAGAACCAGGGATCACCCAATGAAATTAATAAGCAGCAAGTTTAAAGCAAACAAAAGGAAGTACTTCTTCACACAATGCACAGTCACCTGTGATACTTTTTGCCAGGGATGTTGTGAAGGCCAACATTATAACAGGGTTTAAAAAAGAACTAGATAAGTTCCTGGAGGATAGATCCATCAATGGCTATTTTCCAGGGTGGGCAGGGATGCAATACCATGCTCTGAGTGTCCCTAGTCTCTGTTCACCAGAAGCTGGGAGTAGATGACTGGGGATGGATCACTCAATGATTCCTGTTCTGTTCACTCCCTCTGAAGCACCTGGCATTGGCCACTATCGGAAGACAGGATACTGAGGTAGATGGACCATTGGTCTGACCCAATATGGCCATTCCTACATGAAAATTAATTATAATAATAACAATGTTTAGTACAAAACCTCCCCAAGATAATGACCTCTCGAGATAGCGATGACGTGAGATAATGACCTTGCAAATAATGCATTTTAGAAATCTTGGCCAATCGGGAGATGTATATTTATATTTATTTCCCAGTCACAAATCGAGCATTTTGGGGCAAAGTCATTAAAACATAGTCCAACAAACAAATTCTCTGACTGGTGCTGTTCATTGTGTCACCGTTCACTCCACCGCTCTGTCCCCTTCCCCAGCACGGTCACCCCTTCTGCTGCCATCTGCCACTGTGACCTCTGCGAGTCAGTCTCTCGAGGGTCCACCCAGCTTTCAGTGATTTCATCTTTCAGTGGGGAAACCTCATTGCTAGTGTAGATTGGACTGTCTCTTCCACAGAAACACTGTCCCACAGCAAGTCTAAGCATTTATACCTGATTATCAGTGATTTCAGCTGTAGTGGTCACTTAAACCAAAAGACACTCTATGGAGCCTAATCAGCTCTCTCTCTAAACAGGAGAGAGAGGCAGGTCAAATAGTGCCTGTGACTCTTAGGCAGATCCCACACCACCAAGCAAAACACCTGTGCCCTACCCTCTCTCTCTCTCTCTTTCTTCATTAGGATATAGCATCCCTCCTGCTTAGGACGTGCAGTTCAGTTGAGAGTGACCAGTGCATAATTTGTAATGAGAGAGGTGCTAGGGCTTAAGCAAATTTGTTACTTTCATAATTGATGTGGCAAGCCCAGAGGTCCCTGGGCTATGAACTGCCAAGCCTAGAGGTGCCAGGGTTCAACCCTGGCAAGCGATAGCACAAATTAAGCACTAAGGGAGATCCCCTCATTCAGGCAGGCTACATACAGTTCTGCTGCCCTCTACTCATACAATAAGGATAACAACATTTCATGACCCCCCTGTTCAAATTTTACAAAATTATGAAAGCTAATGTTAAAAAATTATATAATGCATAGGTTAAGAAAAGAGTGTCTGTACATCTTGGTATAGTGCTTAGATTATCCACAAAGTTTGCCTTAAAAGTAATAAGATACATGTTGTGCATAATCAGCAATAACTCAAATTTAGGTGAATAAATTTAACAATACTATTTAGATATTAGCATCCAAGTATTCGGGTACATCACTAATGAAAAGTTGTACAGAGAGTTAGTTGTGGAAAGCAAATATATCAATGAGTGAAGATTGTCCTTCAGTAATTGAGAATTTAGGGTAGATTGTCCATTTACAAAAGTGATTTGTAACCCAGCACCAGCCAAAATTGATCACTTGGGCAGCACAGCTCTGTCTGCTGGATACCTAGGCAGAGTAGGTGAGTTCATGTCAATATAGCCTGGTCCTGAGGCTTTTCCACTCACCCCTGGCTCATCACTAGCTGTCAGGGGAAGTTCATTCAGACCTTGCTTATAAATCATAATTTGAAATCATTAGGTTGGCGAATGTAGCCAAAACAAACGTGCCGACATTGTCATAAAAAACAGCTATATGAGGAAGCTAGTCTTTGTTCATATTTTTCAAACCCATTATGCTTTCTCAGGTACACGTATTTTCTCATATACTCTATATGCTTTTAAAGTGTGTAGTAATGTTCAAATTTCCAACCAATGACTAAACTGGTAACACTGCATGTAACTGGAGGGGTGTTAGGGAAATTCGGGGGGGTGTACACCCCTTAGAGGATGCAGGGAAACCCCTGATCTTAGGTCAGAACCCCTTTTCCAGTTCAATGGCATTTTCCTTTGCCCTTTCTAGTGCAGTGAATCATTGGGCGGAGAGAGAGAGAGAGGAGAGGTGCCAGTCCCCCTCTTGGAAAACATTTTCAGCTGAGATTCAGGAGACAGAATCTATAGGAAAGGATGTTACCTGCTGATTTTCCTCACCTGTTGGTTTCCATTCCTGCTTGATGACTCTGTTTACTGCTTAAATGCAAATTAAGCAGAGCACACATTCCTTGGTTTGAAACAGACCTATTTGCCAACCTTAGTTTGGAACATATGCTAATAACACCATACAGAGGAATCTTATAACTACACATGCCACAAATTTTATCACGACACTATTGACCAGAAAATTATGAGTTTGCAGTTGGTACCTTACAAAGTATATTTGTACAATAGCGTGTAGGGTGTGGACACAGGTACATTCTGTCACAATTGCATATAGATTGAATTGCTCACATTTATTTACAATATTTTTGGAGAGCCTGGCATCTGACCAGAAATAGTTAAAAAAACTAATGTCAGTGGAAAAAATCCTTCATGTCATTCAGTGACAGAAGAAAGTTTATTACATGTTCAGTGATGAATTAAAATATTTCAAAGATCAAGCATACACATAATACTTTTGAAGAGATTCTAGAATTTCAGTAAGGCTATAGGCAAGATTATGGTTCTGAAAATAAAATAATACTATAGAACTTGGGCTTCTAACTTATGTAGCCATTTCTGGAAATCCCATACTACACATTCAAATATATAGAGAGAGAGATTAAGAAAACATAGATGATTTCTTTCATTTACGCTTAAGAAATTGGGAGTATCAATACATAATTTCTCTCTACAGACAAGTGGGTGCATTTTATAGATACAAGATAGACAGACAGTTATACACACACACATATATATACTCACAGGAGGGCAAAGGGGAAACAGATTCTGACTATGTCACAGTTTGATTCTTGGCCTGGTCCTGGGCCAGCACAACTGTTCTTTGCTCAAGGTTTGTGGTAAAGCCACAATTCAGCCCTAAGGTCCAGATTCTGATATTACTCAGCATGAGCTAGAGCAGGGTTTCTGAAATAGGGGTCGCTGCTTGTGTAGGGAAAGCCCCTGGTGGGCTGGGCCAGTGTTTTTACCTGCCCCATTCGCAAGTCCAGCCTATCATGGCTCCCACTAGCCGTGTATCTCTGCTCCGGGCCAATGGGAGCTGCTGGAAGCGGCGGCCAGTAAGTCCCTCGGCCTGCGCCGCTTCCAGCAGCTCCCATTGGCCCGGGGCAGCCAATGGGAGCAGTGATCGGCCGGACCTGTGGACACGGCGGTAAACAAACTGGCCCGACCCGCCAGGGTGTTTACCCTGGTGAGCTGCATGCCAGAGGTTGCCAACCCCTGAGCTAGTTAATAAGAGATTTGAATGAGAAGAGGTAACAGCTTGGCATCTCAGAACTGTGGGGTCATTTAATGCATAGAGGGTAGGGTGGTAAAACAATCTGTGGGGAAAGAAGTTGGGAGGAAAAGCAGACAAAGCATTGAGACTGGAATCGTTGGTAAAGAGCAGCGGGAATGGGAAGATATAAGAAGAGGTTGTCAGATCGAGTAGAGGTGGAGTTGTATAGGGCCTTGAAACAATGGGAATTAATTTGCTGGTTTTATAGAGTTGGCAATAGATCCCAAAACTTTGGTCCATGGCCACCACAAAGGTGTAGAGCGCATGGTAATGGCTCATCTTCTTGTATCCAGCTACTATGTTACACTGAAAGAAAGCTAAAATAAATACTAACTAATACCTTTCTCTTTTTTTTAATGTAAGCATTTCCTGTAACTGCCACAGGAATGTTCTGTGACTGCAAATGGAGGGAAGAAGTTTGTGCAATGGTGAATGGATAGGAGGTATCCACAAGATAACCTCTAAGATAGGGTCCACATTGAAAAAAATCTAACCCCCCTCAGCTCTTGAAGAAATATCCCAAACTAGTCTATTTAACATTCTGGAAGTCCTGATGCTGACATTTCTGATACCCTAGACAATTCTGTTTTGATAATGCTGCTGATGCCACTACACACAGTGAGGGCAACAGGACAAGGGACATTTTCTGGCTCTTTGAACACCATTGCCATCTGATCATCTTAACAGCAGTTGACCATCTAACTAGACACCCAGATTCTGAACTTGTTACAACTCACCTTCAATGAAAGTGTCCAATATAATCTCCTCCATCTCTTCCAGGTGTTCCCTGCAATGTTCCTTCTTTTTTATCTGGACTGAGCCACAACAAATTAGCTTTTGTCTATGCCCCAACCTTAGGCAAACACTGGTTGTTCTATCATACCATTTGGTGTGGTAGAGATGGAATCAGAAAGTTGGGTGTTGTCAGCATATTGAAGGCACTCGAATGCATATCTCTTCACTAACCCTCCTAGCAGGTCCCTGTATACATAGAACAAAAGCCGTGACAAGCATGTGAAGGGACTCCAAAGCATGGCAATGAACCAGTGAGTGTTGGTTGTCTGAGTAACATAAAGGGGCATATGCAGCTTAATTAGTAATAAACTATTAAAGTGAATCTCAGTGAATTCATATGGTTTTCCAACATATTTGAGGGTAGATGGAGCCTAGCCAAGGCTCTTAGCTTATGAAACAGTGATTCATGGCTAATGAGGGCAAATGCCCTAGAGAGATGAATATATGCTACCCCAACATGCTGACCTTTTCCCAAAGACATAGCAGTTTAATGATCTACCCTGGAAAGCACAATTATACTACAACTCAAAACCTGATTTTGATTCAGTTTCTGTGTTCTCATGAAATAAATAAGTGGAGGGAGTGAAGAAATTGAGTGGAGACTTCAAATGAATAGATGAGACAGGGTTTTTTTGCCTCCTCCACCAAATACTAAATAGGTAACAAAGTGCTTTTAGCACTGTATTACTGCTATACTGTAGTGTGACAATGTTGTCTAGTTGTATCTTCCATCCACTAGACAACACTTGACACTATGGTATATACAATTTTTGGAAAAGGCAATTTGTGTAGCTGGTGGAGTCGATGTCATATGAGAGGGGAAGACTGTAAAGTAAGATGTAGAGGGTCAGGTAGCAAAGTATTATTTTGCCTTAACTGCAAACATAAACAAATCTTACCTGTGACCAGAGCTGGGTGAAATTTTTCATCCGAGATTTTCTTCTGGCAAAGAATTCAGATTTGGCAACACTAGAATGCTTCCTGATTGTGTGTTTGTTTCACCAGAAAAAATTCTGAAAAAGTATAAACATTTTGAAATATTTTGTTTACAAAATTTTGTGGTTTTGGGTCAAATTGATTTTTAAATGTTATTAAAATACAAAACAAACAAACAAAAAACCCTCACCCACTTTAAAAATGTTTAATTTGATCTGAAATCAATTTTTTCCCCACAGCTTTTTGATTTACCAACATTTTTGAAAAAAATTGTCAGGTCAACGTTTAAAAAAAAAATTTTTAGAACTACCACTGAACCAAAAAAATCTGTCATTCAAATAGCTTTACTTGTGACATCTCTGCTAGAACTAACAACATCCATTTTCTCTCTTGTCTGTCAGCCTCATCTTATGGTTAAGATCATGCCACTGTGTAAATGTACTGAGTAGTTGTCCCTAGGTAATGCATCTACATACATATTTTTTAATTACAAAAGGAAAACCTTTTGAATGCAGATTAGCTCAGACACTTTCGTCATCTGTGACACTTTAAAAGTGAGCTGAGCTCTGATCTGCCATACTCACTAGAGAGCTCTTGGGAATTTATTGCCTATAAAAGCATATCTTAATTTGCTTGGGAGGTATGGTATTTCCAGCTATTCAGTGTTTTTTCCCAAATACCATAAATCATATTGTGGTCATTAAGTTCATTCTGTTCATCCAGTCCCATTTGCTATACTTCTGCCTGCTACCACTTGTCCTATGGCTGTTGGTCAAGCACAGCATCATCTCTTACTTTTGGAATTAACAAATTTCTCTTCTATAAATTTATACGCATGGGTAAATCTAAATGAAATGTATAGCAACTACAGAACCTACACTTTGGGGGCTTTAAAAATACAGACCAGAAGGTCTAAATTTGTTCTTTGTAGGAGAAGAAGCATCTTCTTTCCTTCATGAATGGCTTATGCCATTTATATTAACTCCCTCGCCCCCGCCCCAAGCGTTCATCCCTTGTCCTACAGGTAACAGAAAACTCTAAGCCTCCAAAAAAAGTAATGTTGTTAAACTGCTTATTATAGACCAGCAACATTTTCCATGGTAACAGGTGATTCTATGTCCAGGCAAAAGATTTCAGTAGTACTCTGTTGGGAAGCTGGTTGCAAGACCGTAACCAACTTACTGGCTCATTCTCATGTCACATAGTTCACTGTCCAGTTAGTAAAGGGGTTCTTAATGCCTTCCAGTAGAGGAAAAGGAAGTAATAATCTGAGGCTGGAGGGGATCAGGTTTAAGGGTGAGCCAAAGGCTGCCTGTGTGCATGGGCAAGCCACTTACAGGTAGGAAGTTGTAAACACTTCTTTTCCCTCTCTCTGCCCCCTGGCTGGTAGGGGGACAATCTTGCAAGCTCAGCGCCTGGGAAAGAAACTTTGCAAGTTGCTACTGAAACCTGGCCTGGAGTTAGGATGACCAGATGTCCTGATTTTATAGGGACAGTCACAATTTTTGGGTCTTTTTCTTATATAGGCTCCTATTATCCCCCCACTCCTGTCCCGATTTTTCACACTTGCTGTCTGGTTAACTGTATGTGGAGTGCAAGCTTCTAGAGCCAAAGCCCCAGTCTGCCTGCATGCTGCACTTGGGAGGAGCAGTTCAGTTTTAAAGGGCCACAGCCTGCACCGTGCGCCCATTGACAATGCGGTGCCCCAGGATGCCTCACTTATTACCCTTGCAGCCAGTGGGCTAGAACCAGCTGTCTGTCCCCACCTCCACTCACCAGGCAGCCACTGCAGAGCTGTGAGCCCCCGCTCGCAGCAGTCTTCCCTAAGGAGCATCCCATAGAGGCTTGTTCAGAGTCACGAACATTTCAGAGTTACCGACAACGTCCATTCCCAAGGTGTCCATAACTCTGAGGTTCTGCTGCATTAAACAAACTGTGTTAGAGTAGTTGCTGCCCCTACTGTCAGCCCAAGTAAAGTACTTCTGTTACTTTCTCACTGTATGTCTGTGTTTATGGGAACCCAATGAGGACAAGAGCCTGTACAACTGACTGTTTAACACTCGTAACAGAGCCCTGCATGACTGGGACTTGTCCACAGCTACAAGGCTACCAGGACGTAGCACAATGGGGAGTGAGTGTGAAGCTGCTGCCAGTCTTCCCGCTTTGTTCACCAAGAACATGCGGAGCAGATGTAGGCAGCGCTGGGCCACAGACACGTCTGAGAGTGGAAGAGAAACGGTCTCTCTGCTGTAAGTGGGGCTACAAGAACTAGAACAAGAGCAAAACGTGGAGGATGCTTGTCACCTGCGCACCAGCAGAACAAAACAAAGGCTACAAGCCCTTGTGGCTTTAGCCAGCTCCAAACAAATAGGGTTTCTCTAGTCACAACGTTACTCACTGTGAACAAAACAATGTCTCTTCCTTATACATTTGCCTTCCAAAAAAAGTGCTCAGAACTGCTCCTGAGGAGCAATGTGTGAAGTTGGGGCCAAGCGTCACCTGTACGTCAAATACCTACTGCACTTGGCCTCCAGCTCATGGTGCACACAGAATCAATAAGGAGCTAGTTGTGAGTGCTGTGGTATCCTGCAGTGGAATCAGTCACAATACTAAACGGAAAGGACTGATTCTATTAATAAGGGCTGAGTGTTCTGGCCCTAGAGTATTTAAAGAAATCAGCTTTACAACTCAGTCCTCAGATTAAGGTTCCCTGATCATGCACAGCATGGATACAAACATAAACCAAAGTAAAGATTGATGAAAATCAAGCATGTTTTAATAAAGGTGGGCGTAAGGTCTGTTTGAACAATACTGTGAAAAATATTCGTTTGTCACCAACTCTAAATCCTTTAAGGCTTATAAACAGGTGTTTGAAGGGATTTGGCAGATTTCTTCTTCTTGATCCTAAACCTTGTTAGTAGCCACAGGTAGACTTGGGTAAATTTTTCAAACAAAACTTTTTTTTGGCAAAAAATGATGGTGATATTGAAATGTCTTGCAAAATTGTGTTGCTTTCACCAAATGGATAGTTTTGGAAAAATCTAGAAAAAATAAAAGCCTTTCATTTCAACATTTTCTAACAGAATGTTTTGATTATTGGTTTAAAATGACCGTTTTGAATTTTACAAAATTAAAGGAAATTTCTCAAGTGTTAAAAATGCTCAAAATTGAACCACTGTTTCTTTTCACATAAAAAAAATTATTTTGTTCAGCCCAAAACAAATTTTGACTTTCTGAAATTGCCAACAACCCAAAAATCCATTGTGCTCCCAGTTTTAGTCATTGGGGCCATATTTGTAAAGTAGACCCCAATCCTTGAGGTACTGCTGACAGTTCAGTTTACCACTAGTTTCAGAATGAAACTAAAGAAAACATTAAACTAAATTTCAGTAACAAATGAACATACATCTTCAATGTTTAGAGATTAATAATTACAAATCATCTGCTTTATAATCACATGCAATAACAAAAATCAGTCAGACTACACCTCAGCTAATTCTACCTAATTAATAATCTACAGTATTCTACTTCAAATTAGACCTTTATCACACACTCATATTAACTTCCCCATCACACATTCTTCTAAGTTTAAGGACAATTTTCTCTTGCTATTTTTTCCTCTCTCTCTAACATGTCAAAGATAGTGTTTTCTTTATGAGATGCATGTTTACAGAATATGAATCTTATACAATTGTTGTGTACACAAAGCCAAAATTAGAAATAGGTAGCCATAAAACTGCTCTTACAGCCTCCCTTTGTATCTGAAAATTGTTTAGAATTTCTCCCAAGATTAAAGCAGCACTGATGTTATTTATACTTTAGCCTCTGAATGTTACCAAGAAATTCCTCCCAATTTCACAATAGTTCCAGCATAGTCTATACACCAAGTTATTATTGACTATGGGTGCTGCATATGGTACTCAGTGTAATCAGCAAACTAATAAAACAATTGCATCATATTAGTATACTGAGTTTCATACTCCAAATAAAATGGGTAAGCATTTTTCTAGTTTAAATGAATCTCTTTCTTTTTTTTCCAAGACCTGGTATTAATCACCAGTTTTTTGTTCACTGTGATTCCAATCCTTTAGGCAAATCTGTGAGGGTGGACACTTCAGTCCGCATGGAGTGCCATTGAACTTAATGTGTTCAAGGATCAGCTTACCAGTTTGACTGATGCCAGGGTGCTTACCTGTAGATTTATGTGCATGTCAAAAGAGCAAAATACCTGTGTTACAACTGGCTATGCAGATCTAAGAGAAGAACTCTGTTTCAAACATTTAAATAAATAACGCAAATACCAGTGTTCTCCTTTCCTTGCTCTTAGGGAATGTGGCGAAAAAGTAAAGTAAAATCACCATTTAACAAAATTTAATAACCACATGCTCTCAATCCATTTCTTCACACATTTAACCTTATCCAAGCCTTGCATTCTTCTGAGAAAGTAAAGTCCAGGAAAAACAATGATTTATAAACCATGGCACTGTTAAACATTTCCATATGGTTGTCTTAAGCTCAATTTCATCAACTGGTGACAATTTCTACAAGTTGCCTCTGTTATCCAATCCTTGTCTCTCAACATTTCCAGAAGCTTTTTTTTTTGACCAAAGAAACATTTTAAACCCTCTTCAGCTTCTATAACTGATTCCTCCATTTTGTCACTGTTTTTTTTTTCACTTTTTTGTGAGGAGGGGGGTTGGTATAAAAAGCAGATATATAGTAGATACCCCCAGCAGTTGTGAATACACAGGAAGACTGAATATAAGTGCTGGGTGATTGAAAGAATAGAGCTGCAAGCAATGATGAGAGGTCTGGTACTAATCATAGAATCATAGACTATTAGGGTTGGAAGGGACCTCAGGAGGTCATCTAGTCCAACCCCCTGCTCCAAGCAGGACCAATCCCCAGATTTTTAACCCCAGTTCCCTTAATGGCCCCCTCAGGGATTGAACTCACAACCCTGGGTTTAGTAGGCCAATGCTCAAACCAGAAAGATGAAATAAAAATAGAATAGCTATAGAATGGAGGTAGGTAACCAAGTATCTGCAGCCATTCCAAATGCTGGTTTCATTAGGGAGTAGCTATACCCTTTTTAAGATTGAGGCTTCCCAACTTCTCCAGAAAGAAACCTCTCCCGCTGGAATTTCACAGGCCACCTGAACTTCATAAAAATTTAGAAATGAAGTTTTAAAAGTATGGGTCCAAATCCTTGGCCCCAGTCAAGATTCCTTGTCCCACTCCAGCTGCACAAGCCATTCTTAGAGTGAACCTAAGCAGCTTGGCATAGAGGTGTCCCTAGGTGGAGTAAAGGAAGCTTTGCTTGTTTTATGATGGTGTTTCTCAGCCTTTTCAGCCTGACAACCCCTTATTTAAAGTGAGAATTTTTCACAACCCCCTAACATTTATGATAACGGGAAAATGTATCAATGATAAGCCTTTAATGCAACTACTACATTTAACCTCACAAACTTTGTTTATTTTGGTCACCCCAAAGTTATGCTGGAATTTCTTCTTCTTTGCTTTAGAAATGTAATACATTTTCCAACAACTTCCAACTCCCCAATTACCTTCTGCGATCTGCTGGGAGTCACAATCCACTAGTTGAAGGACACCTGTCTAGTGCTAGGCCATTCATGCCTAGCAAAGGCAGCTGTTGCCTTCACTGCTCTAAAACACCAAGGAAAGTGTACGCTCCAATTAAAAAACCTGCAACTGGCTGATGCCAGCTGTCTAGGGCTTGCAGAGCTGTTTAATTGTGCTGTAGATGTTTGGGCTCAGGCTGGAGCCAAGGCTCTAGGACTCTCTGAGGTGGAAGGGCCATAGAGTCCAGACTCCAGCCCGAGATCGAAGGGCCACACTGCAATTAAATATCCCTGCGACCCTGAGTCAGCTGGCATAGGCCAGCCGTGGGTGTCTAATTGCAGTGTAGACATACCCCAAGTGCTCTCCTGGTAGCGGGTGAAAGCCTGCAGGGAGGCTTCTTAGCCACTGCACCTGTTTTTCCTTGGAACGTGGGAGAGAGGTAGCAGATAACATCACTTGGAAACTTCCCTTTACACATGTAATCATTTAAGCCAACTTTCTGGTCATCTTGTGCTGCTCTGGTGGCATAAAGCTGCTCGAGCTATGGCTGGGGACTGACACTTCTAAGCCAGCTTAGAGGCTGTTTATTTAGCCATCTGTTAAGCTTTGCTGCGGGACGCTGTTCTATATGTCAGTGTTCTATACTTTGCTTTAACAGTAATGGAGTCTCCATTGTAAGTTTTCTTTCAGCCTGTCCCAGGACTGTTTCACTATATACTAATAAAGAGATGTAGTAGTTGCATAGGGACCAGAAGTAGCCTAGCTGTCTGTAATAGTTTCATGATAACTCCGCCATCTCTCTTCTGTACATTTAAAAAATTTTTAAAATCCGTTTTTTCGCTGGCACAGGTGGAAAAAAAGCACTCTGATGTAAAACCTTCACATCCATGCTGGGGATAAAGCACAATCAGTGAAAATTCCCTTCTTCACATCCGGAAAGAGTGATGGGTTGTGCTGAACAAAACATGTCTAATATCCCTTTAATTTATGAACTCGCACACAACTATCCAATTTTTGCTTAAATATATTGATTCTACTTGAGTGGAAAGATATTTTAAATATTCTGGTGACATGCAGGGGAGAAATTGTAGACTGACTTCATAATCTCTGTCCAAATCCATTCCATATATTCACAACTCTCTTCTAATCATTATTAATTATTATTCTTATTATTATTATTATAAATTCCTCTTGCATATATTCCCTTTTAACTTCACCCTCATGGGTTACCTGATCAGATCTTTCCAACAACCTTAAATAGATCAAGTTTAATTTTATATCTGATGTTTTAATTAATCCTTAGGCAGTTGAAATGCTTCAGACATGTCTTCTCTTAGCTATTTTCTCCCAGGACTAACTAAGCCCAGTTTTGTCAATCTCTCTTCACAGATAGATAACTCCCTGAGTTCCATTTACTGGGCCAGATTCACCCCCACAGGTGCAAGAAGGTTCAGTCTGCATCACCATTCATCTGCTGGGGAAGCTGCAACAGAATGGAATTTCTCCCACTTATCCTTCCAGGAAAGAGCAGCAACAATATTTGATTTTTCCATTTTGCTCATCAAATATCCTCTTCATATTTCTTTCTATAAAAATTTATCTATGCCACACCTTTTGGCTTCTTTAATGAAGTGTCATTCCTCCACATTAGTTTTAAAACTTATATATGTTTACTTTTACATAACATTACACAGTCCCTCTGATCCAGCACCTCTTTAAACTTTATTCCCTTTTTGTCTCCAGACTCCTGGCTCAGACATTTTGCTTAATGTGTTTCTGATTTTATCCAAATGGACCATTTACATTTTAATGTATCTGTATTTGTATCCAAAAACCCCTCATTGATCACTGCACTTACCATATTCGCTTTACTGGACAAAATGCAGTCTAAAGTAACCTCAGTGAGTTGTCTTTAGCATATACTGATACAAAAATGGATTCTTTGCAAAATCCTAGTCCTTTTTATTACTGGATGGTTAAATATCAGAGGCAAATTAAAAATCCCTAGATATCACTGCAGTCTAATTTAATGCTATTAGCTAACTCAGAGTACTTCACTACCATGAAATACATGGTGGTAAACATTTTGTCCTTTCCCCTCAGTAATTCAGTTCAATCTGACTCCATGTTTTCACATACTTTTCTTAATTAAAAATCATTCTTATCCACTGCTAAAAGTGTATTATTATCTTATATTAACACCTACCCTGGCTCCCTCCTAACCTAATCACATCCATCACTACAGGTTTATTTAAGTCCAATAAGAACTGATCCTTTGTTCAGCTGGAGTTTTGTAACATGGAAACAGTAACAAGTCCTCAGTGTTTGATTTCTACTCATATGTCAAGTCAATATATTTTTTATGAAGATTAGCAGTAACTCCTAAGAATCCCAGTCATGGAACAGGGCCCATTTGTACCAGGTGCTGTACAAATTATATAGCTACCTTACTATTTCAAACAGAACTATGTTAATGTGAACTAGGTACTAGGTACAGCATCTGCAGGGGCAGTTACAGAGCAACACTTCCTTGTGCATTGCAACTCATAATGCTGTAGTCCACACCATGGGGCTGTGTAGACAGCCCTTTGTTACATAGCCATTGTGACATAGTTAAGGGACAGAGAACAAGATTTACAACAGACACTTCCATTCCTTGACATGGTACAGGGAATCCCTTTGGAACACATGAGCAGAGAAAAAACTGCCCTCAATAATGCTCTCTGCATCTAAAATCAGGAGTGTGGGGAATGAATTTTGCTAGTCTGTGGACATTTGTGCTGCATCAGAGAAGAGATCTTCTACACAATACTTGCTTGGACTAGCTGATACATGAAATTATTTGACCTGCTTCTGGTTCCACTAAACTGTTCATGAAGATCAGGATCTTAAAAGTACTCTTGTTTTCACGAAGATCCTGCTCTATCTAAAAGGAACTATTGCTATGTCAAAGATCTTGCTCTTTGTTAAACCATTCAGCGATCTCAAGCTCATGAATCTGCTGAGGAGAAGTGCTGGATAAAACTTTCAAAATTAAAAAATAATGTTTTACATCCCCAAATGGCTCTCTTTTGAAAAAAAACAAAACAAAAACAATTTTGAAAAATATCCAGCAAAGCACTTAAGCACACACTCATCTTAAAGCATATGAGCAGTCCCATTAAAGTTCTATGAGTGTGACTGAGTGTTTTCCTGGATGCAGGGAGGGGCTGTCACGCCGTGGTACCCTGTGATTCCCTTCAGGCCTAAATCACAGACCACAACCACTCCAGGTATCCTTCACCCTGTTGTATTGCATATGATATTTACAGTAAGTCACCAGCTTCCCCATTTGCTTGAGGGGAAGGGTGGTGCCATTTCTGAAGAAGGAGGATAAGCCACTTCTGCCTTCCTTCAGGTTTCTAACTCTTCTCCCTGAGTGCTTAGATACACCTAGCTGCTGGGGATACTTCCACTCAATCTGCCCCTCAGCTATATCCCCATTCAGTTAATTGGCTTTATCAACTGCCTGTCTTTCAGTTGCAGCTCAATTAGGGTATGTCTACATCTACAATTTTGCAGCGCTGGTTGTTACAGCTGTATTAGTACAGCTGTATAGGGCCAGCGCTGCAGAGTGGCCACACTTACAGCAACCAGCGCTGCAAGTGGTGTTAGATGTGGCCACACTGCAGCGCTGTTGGGCGGCTTCAAGGGGGGTTCGGGGAACGCGAGAGCAAACCGGGCAAGGAGACCAGCTTGGCCGCGGTTTGCTCTCGCGTTCCCCGAACCCCCCCTGCAAACCGCAGGGAAGGAGACCTGCTTGCTCAGGGGTTCGGGGAACGCGAGAGCAAACCGGGGAAGGAGACCAGCTTCGCCGCGGTTTGCTATCGCGTTCCCCGAACCCCCCTGCAAACCGCAGGGAAGGAGACCTGCTTGCTCGGGGTTCGGGGAACGCGAGAGCAAACCGGGGAAGGAGACCAGCTTGATTACCAGAGGCTTCCTCAGGTATGCTGGGATACCTGCTTATTCCACGGAGGTCAAGAAAAGCGCTGGTAAGTGTCTACACTTGATTACCAGCGCTGGATCACCAGCGCTGGATCCTCTACACCCGAGACAAAACGGGAGTACGGCCAGCGCTGCAAACAGGGAGTTGCAGCGCTGGTGATGCCCTGAAGATGTGTACACCTCCTAAGTTGCAGCGCTGTAACCCACTCACCAGCGCTGCAACTTTGTGATGTAGACAAGCCCTTAGTGTAAATGGGCAGAGATTTGAGGGACAGGGTGCTGAGTTAGCTTTTGAATCAGCACACCCTGTTACAGAGCTTCATTCCATACTCCATGTTCATTACCACCTCTTCTCTACTGCTCATTGTTTCCCTTTCTATCCTTTTTAGTTTCCTCTCTCATACTCTTCCTGAAATACTGCCAAACTCAAGGGTTAAAACAAAACGAAACCAAAAAGAAAATGAATCTACCCCTCACCCCAGACAAATCATAAGAATGACTTGAAAGTCATTGTGACTAAAGAATCGCTCAATGCCAACTGTCAAGGAGGTTACAGGAATCTCCCAAATCTGTGTGTTCTGGTTTTCAAATGAAAGCTGGTGCAGTCTGGTCATCAATATAATTGTGAAACACATATACAGATACTATGTAAATATATATGAAAATATGTTCCTAGGCTGTATCAGCAGAAAAGGTGAAAAACAGGTTTTCTGTTTGATGAGAGACGTTTACATTTCTATATGTCCATTTACAGGTAAATTAAATATTGTCTCTTTCACAGTTGGTCTATCACCAGTGTGAACTAAATGTAAATGAGGAATTGTAAGGACATCAGAAAAAATAACTAACAGGAAGGAAAAAGCAGCAGAGGAAAATACCGTATCTGGAGGTATACATCAAAGATTTGCTCTAGGAGGACAGAGGAGACTCCTGTGCCCTTTGCTAAGGAAGAAAAAGGAGAGCGTTATTGCTTCATGAAAAAGGGGTCTCAACCATGCTTTGTTAAAAAGGCTAGAGAGAACTTTGGGTGAGATAAGTAATAAATCACCTTTTTGTCTAAAGGAGCTTTCGTTTAGTTTCTAACCAACCTCACCAGGCTCACTGACAGCTGTCCCTTCCACACCCAGGTCAGCTTCTCCTGTCCAGGAACCTGCGAAACACTTGCACACACTAGCGTGACTAGGGACAGTTGCCAGTGACCCTGGTGCTCACCCCAGTGGACAGGGCTGGGAGCGGTACAGCCACGCCAGAGGAGTTGCCTGTGTGGGACGCTGGCTACTGCGAGCGGCAGCCCGACACGCTGCAGCTTTTGCCACTTGGGGCCTGGTAGAACTCTGCAGCGCCACGAATATCAATTTCTATCCACAGATATAAAATTTGTGTCCAGGCAGAGCTCTAATTACTGTTGCCTTCCCCATCCCACACACTCTGAAAGAAAGAAGGGGAAAGAAGTTAGGTGCATGAAGGAAATAGGATGAGCGGCAAAGGGATAAAAGCTAGAAAGGGAAAAGAGGAGAAAGAGGAAAATATAGGGTCTTGGGGGCCCCTCTCTCCTAGCTGGCTCCAGTGAAAGAAGACAGTGGATCAGCACAGAGAGTCTGCAATATGTGCCAAGATGTGGTCCTTAGTTTCTGCCCACTGCCATTGGTTTGATTCTTTCCAGAGACAATTGATAGACAGACATATTCTCCTTATACTATATACCTAAATATAGACATATATGTACTGTTTATTTAGACATGGTGTGTGTGTATATGTGTATACACACACACACATCCCCATCCACCAGATATATAATACACTGCCATGGCTGTCTAGCATGGAAAAATGTATCATCTGAAATTAATTAAGAAAAACTGTAATCATAGATTCATAGATTCTAAGACTGGAAGGGACCTTGAGAGGTCATAAAATCCAGTCTCCTGCCCTCATGGCAGGACCAAATACTGTCTAGGCCATCCCTGATAGACATTTATCTAACCTACTCTTAAATATCTCCAGAGATGGAGATTCCACAATCTCCCTAGGCAATTTATTCCAGTGTTCAACCACCCTGACAGTTAGGAACTTTTTCCTAATGTCCAGCCTAAACCTCCCTTGCTGCAGTTTCAGCCCATTGATTCTTGTTCTATCCTTAGAGGCTAAGGTGAACAAGTTTTCTCCCACCCCCTTATGGCACCCTTTTAGATACCTGAAAACTATCATGTCCCCTCTCAGTCTTCTCTTTTCCAAACTAAACAAACCCAATTCTTTCAGCTTTCCTTCATAGGTCATATTCTTTAATCATTCTTGTTGCTCTTCTCTGGACCCTCTCCAATTTCTCCACATCTTTCTTGAAATGCAGTGCCCAGAACTGGACACAATACTCCAGCTGAGGCCTGACCAGCACAGAGTAGAGCAGAAGAATGACTTCTCGTGTCTTGCTCACAACACACCTCTCAATGCATCCCAGAATCACGGTTGCTTTTTTTGCAACAGCATCACACTGTTGACTCATATTTAGCTTGTGGTCCACTATCACCCTAGATTCCTTTCCACCGTACTCCTTCCTAGACAGTCTCTTCCCATTCTGTATGTGTGAAACTGATTGTTCCTTCCTAAGTGGAGCACTTTGCATTTGTCTTTATTAAATTTCATCAGGTTTACCTCAGACCATTTCTCCAATTTGTCCAGATCAT
Source organism: Gopherus flavomarginatus (assembly GCF_025201925.1). Classification (NCBI taxonomy): domain Eukaryota; kingdom Metazoa; phylum Chordata; order Testudines; family Testudinidae; genus Gopherus; species Gopherus flavomarginatus. The sequence goes on from NC_066617.1 coordinate 187,550,300, forward strand.
TTTGAATTTTGACCCTGTCCTCCAAAGCAGTTGCAATCACTCCCAGTTTGGTATCATCTGCAAACTTAATAAGCGTACTTTTTATGTCAATATCTAAGTCATTGATGAAGATATTGAACAGAGTTGGTCCCAAAACAGATCCCTGTGGAACCCCACTCATTTTACCTTTCCAGCAGGATTGGGAACCATTAATAACTACTCTCTGGGTACAGTTATCCAGCCAGTTATGCACCCACCTTATAGTAGCCCCATCTAAGTTGTATTTGCCTAGTTTATCGATAAGAATATCATGTGAGACTGTATCAAATGCCTTACTAAAGTCTAGGTATACCACATTCACCACTTCTCTCTTATCCACAAGACTCGTTATCCTATCAAAGAAAGCTATCAGATTAGTTTGACACGATTTGTTCTTTGCAAATCCATGCTGGCTATTCCCTATCATGTATGTATTGATAGATCATACAGTTTAACATGTTCTCCCTTGCATCATTAAGTCACTGAAGGAACAGATGCTTTGTGCACATATTGTGGGGATATTTTATTCCTACTCTGCATTGTCCTGCCCCACCTGACTTAGGTCAACAACTCTGCAGAGGAGGACTGAATTGTTTAGTAGTCTGCAAATGTGCTGAATTGAGCTTAGTTACAGCCAACACACAGGCAGAATATTCTGTTCCATTTTGCCGCAGTCCAAGCCTTGTGTACAGGAGACTTGCATGGATCAGGGGTCATCAAGCTGAAACATATATTTTATTTCCAAATATGGCTTTTGGAAAAGTATCTCTTAACAGGATTTAAATAGGAGCTGCATAAAAGTGGGTTTGACCAAATAGTAGGATGCATTCATCACAGAATGGTGACGTCAAAATTTGAAAATAATACTATAATTTGGTCATCATAAACCTTATCACATAAGACTATTTTAATTCAAGACCACATTGATAATTTTTAAATAGCTTACTGTAAATGCAAGCACTAATTCCCTGGGATAGGCTATTTAAAAATCCTTCAAAGTAACCTTTATGGCAGATCTGATAATACACTAAAGTTTTCAGAGTCTATAAATATTCCTAAAGGGTGTTTCTTAATATCAGGTCATCTACTAATATATGATTCTTTTATGCTGGCCATTTTTAGCTCAGTTTCTTCAGCAGATGCATATATTTTTAATCATGCTTTAATTTACTTGTCAGAATAAGTGAGATTTTACTGACTGGCACAGTAAAACACTATAATGTTGTGTCAGGTGGACTGCATATAAGTGTAGAACTCTATTCAATAAGCCATACATGGTGCAGATGATTCTTGATATTAGTATGGAGTTGGGGTGCTTTTGCAATTTTCAGTTCAAAATTGTTTTATTCTTTTCATTCCATTCATTTAGAGGTGTATAGTTGCAACTGGAAAAAGAGGGCTGTTTTCCTTTCAATAATTATAAAGGGACAGAACCTCTCCTATAATCTGGCCGCTTAGCACAGTGCTGGAAACCTTCCTGACCTTTCTGTCTGGGAAGTCCCCTAGTGTGAGGGGACCCCAGGTGGCTTGTAACTGGTGTAGCCCTCCCATATATGACCTTTTACTGTAGTCACTGGTGTAGGGTACATATCAGGTATCAGAGGGCATGGCTACTGCATTCCAACTAGTCTCAGCTCATTTTGTCAATTCTGGGGCTACAGCCAACCCGCATAGCTTAGAGCAGTTCTGAAGATTTTCTGAAGTATGCTTGGGATAGTGTAGAACTACAACAGGGAGCCAGTAAAGACCCCTGCACTCTGCCCTTTGTATATATATATATATATATATATCTTTCTGGTAAATTGATATTATTATACCTACATCAAAGAGTGTTTTGAGGCTTAATGTTTGCAGAAATATATGAAATGCTTTGCAGAAAGGTTCTATATAAATAATTATTGTTTTGGAACAGAAGGAGCTCATGCATCCAATCAAAATCCATCCTGCTTCTTAGGGAAATTATATTATGCAGTTTACTATGTCTATTCTCTCTGGTCTTTATGCTGTTTTCAGATACATAGCTGCAACTAGTTATGAAGTCCAAGGAAATTGCATTCTGGGATAGACTCGCAGAGCCTGATTTGCCACTGTTATTCCAGTGTCATGCTGGTTTCTGTTTCATAGAAATTTAGGGACCTTGAAAGGTCAAGTCCCGCCCTCTGTGCTGAGGTAGGACCAAGTATACCTCTAGACAGGCGTTTGTCCAGCCTTTTCTTAAAACCCTCCAGTGATGGGGATTCCACAACCTCCTGTGGAAGACTATTCCAGATCGAACTACTCTTACTGTAAGAAAGGGTTTCTTAATACCTAACCTCAATCTCCCTTCCTGTAAATTAAGCCTATTTCTTCTTGTCCTACCTTCAGTGGACATAGAGAACAATTGATCACAGTACTCATTATAAAAAGCCCTTAACATATTTGAAGATTTTTATCATATTGTTGGCTCAGATTTGCTTTGTGATCTACATAAGAGCCAGATCGTTTTCAGCAGTACTACTATCTAACCAGTTATGCCCCATTTTGTATTGGTATATTTGATTTTTCCTTCCTAAGAGAAATACTTTGCACTTGTCTTTACTTAATTTCATCTTTTTGATTTCTGACTAATTCTCTAATTTGTTAAGGTCTTTTTGAATTCTAATCCTTTTCTCTGAAGTGCTTGCAACCCCTCCCGCTTGGAGTCATCTGCAAATTTTATGAGCACACTCTCCACTCCATTATCCAAGTCATTAATGAAAATAACAATTAGTACCAGACTTAGGACTGACTCCTGTGGGATCCCACTAGATAGGTCCTCCCAGTTTGACATTGAATCTTTGATAATTACTTTGAGTATGGTCTTTCAACCAGTTGGGCACCCTCCTTATAATAATTTTGTCTAGACCACATTTACCTTGTTTGCTCATGCGAATGTCTTGTGGGACTGTGTAGAAAGCCTTTATTAACAAAAAAACCCAAACAAACATCACCGCAACAAAACCCCACACTGCCTCAAGATATATCACATCTGCTGTTTCCTCCTCCATCTATTAGGCCAGTTGTCATGCCACCATGTCATGGTATATTTCCCCAATCTGAACCTTAGAGTCCAAAAGTTGGGGTACCAGCATGAATTCCCCTAAGCTTAATTACCAGCTTAGATCTGATAGCTGCCACCAGTCAGGACCTGGAGTGCCTCTCTATTTCCTCAGGAACACCATCTAAGAACTGCTCCATTTGTATCAGGAGGTGCAGCTCCTCCATATTGTTAACCTTTGTCCTGATATCCAGGCTTCATAATTCTTTGCAATGTGGTAGGTGTGTCGGAGGAATGACACATCTGGTTTCCATCTTAGGGCTCTGAACCGCCAACGGGCATGCTCCGGTGTTATCCCCATTCTGAATCTGACCTTAGTTTGAAAAAGTTTATAATCGTTCATGTTCTCCTTAGGCATTTCAGCTGCCACCTCTGCTAAAGGTCCACTGAGCTGTGGCCTCAGTTCTATCATGTACTGGTCTTCAGAGATGCTGTACCCAAGGCAGGCTCTTTCAAAATTTTCTAAGAAGGCCTCAGTGTCATCACCTGCCTTGTAGATGCGAAATTTCTTGGGATGTGGAACAATAATTGGAGAAGGGTTGTTAGGGTTGGCTGGAGCATGTTGCCTGGCCTGCGCCAAGTCCATTTCATGCTTTCTCTCTTTTTCTCTCTCTTCACTCTGTTTTTGTTGTTTTTCCATTTCTCGTTGGTGGGCTGCATCTTTTGTTTCTTGTTCTCATTTGTGGGCTGCCTGTTTGGTTTTTTCTTCTCTTTCTCTCAGCTCCACCTCTTTTTCTCTTATTTCTGTTTCCTTCTGTTTTCTTTCCATGTCCCATTTGTGGTCTGCGTCTTTGATTTGTTCCTGTTTCGGTGCCTCCTTGGTAGTCATGGTTCCTGTTTTCTTGTGTTGGGGTGCCCTCTGGTGTTTAATGCCTGAACTGCTGCTTCTCTGTTTCCTCCTTGGGGTTTGCTTAGCAACAGGGTCTTTCTACTTTTTTCACTAGCTAGTCACGGTAAAGTAAAAAGAATTAAAAAAACCTTTTATTTGCAAATATGTTCTGCTGGAGTCTGTTGCTGACCACTTAAGCCTGCTTTGTTTAACAAAAGACCCTTGTTAAACCTAATGGCCCTGCCTTCAGGTAATCTCTCTGCACAACCAGAAAGGAGAAAAGGGAAAAAAAATTGTTCTAGCTGTAGTTTTAAAAAACCCCTTCTCTCTGCTTATAAGCAGCTAGCAGAGTAAAAAGAAAAATAATAATCTTACTGGCTTTTTGGGTCCTACTTTATCCCACCGCTACCACCATGTCATAGTATATTTCCCCAATCTGAACCTTAGAGTCCAAAAGTTGGGGCACCAGCATGAATTTCTCTAAGCTTAATTATCTGCTTAGATTCTGTAGTGCTGCCACCAACCAGGACTTGGAGTGCCTGGTAAACTTTGGTCCCCCTAAAACCTTCCCAGGGGACCCCTAAGACCCAAACCCCTTGAGTCTTACAACAAAGGGAAATAAACCATTCCCCCTCCCTCCTTTCTTCCTCCCAGATCCTTCCCTCCCTGGGTACACTAGGAGATCACCGTGATTCAACCTCCTTGAATCACAACACAGAGAAATCAGGTTTTTTCTCCCCCTTCTCTCCCCCTCCCTTCTTTCTCCCTGTTAAGTACAGACTCAATTCCCTTGAGCTTCAACAAGGGGAAAAATCAAACAAGTCTTAAAAAAGCAAAACTTTTAATAAAAAGAAAGAAAAAAAGTAAAAGTTGTCTCTGTAATTTAGATGGTAAAAGTTACAGGGTCTTTCAGCTTATAGACACTAGAAAGAAGCCTCCCCCCAAGAACATACAATTTAAAATACTTCCAGCAAACTACACATTTGCAAATACAGAAAACAATCAAAAGACTATAACTGCCTTTTCTACTTAATACTCACTATTCTGAATATATAAGAGACTGTAGCAGGGAGATTGGTAAGAAACCTGGTTGCACTTCTAGTCCCTTCCAGGACCCAGAGAGAACAAAGCAAAACCCAAAAAAACCAAACAAAGGCTCCCCTCCACCGAGATTTGAAAGTATCTCGTTTTCTGATTGGTTCTCTGGTCAGGTGTTTTTGGTTTCCTATTAGTTAACCCTTTACAGGTAAAAGAGACATTAACCCTTAACTATCTGTTTATGACACCAGTAACATGTCAAAGAAGGAAATTCAGTTTGTTTGGCATGATTTGTTCTTGACAAATCCATGCTCGGTGTGCCTTATAACCCTCTTATCATCTAGGTGCTTAGAAATCAATTGTTTAATAATTTGTTCCAGTATCTCTCCAGGTATCAAACTTAGGCTGATTGGTCTATAATTACCCAGGTCCTCTGTGTTTCCCTTTTAAATGTTAGATATGTTTGCCCTTCTCCACTTGTTTGGGACTTCACCTGTCCTCCACAAGTTTTTGAACATAATTGTTAACAGTGCCAAGATTGTGTCTGCTCGTTCCTTAAGTACCCTAGGATGAATTTCATTAGGCCCTGCTGATTTGAATACATCTAACTTAGCTAAATATTCTTTAACCTGTTGTTTCCCTATTTTGACTACAGATCCTTCACCCTTGTTGTTAATAAGGTGTTGAGTGTCTGGTCACCATTAACCTTTTTAGTGAATTCATTCAGAGTTTTTAATTTTGTGTCTCCTGGAGAGCTGATTGTTTTCTGTGGCAAAGAGAACAGAGCAGTCTGTGCATATTCTGATGCTGCAGAGACAATGAGCCAGGTTTACCTGGTTTTATACACCTCCATTGAATTTGGCCCAGAATATGTGCAGCTGTGCCTTGCATACAACAATGTTCAATTAATAGATTAAAGTGTAGATAAGTGGACTCACCATTGGCACATTCCCTATTGGTTGGGTAGCACAGCAGGCTCTCCTTATCTAGTGCCCCCCTGTTGACAGCTATTCTGGCTCCATGGTGATCTGCCTCTTCTTGTGACTCTGCCCTATGGACAGGTCACTTTCATGTCTCACTCCTTCCAGGGCAAGAGAGTGCAACAAACCAAAGTCCAATTGCGTCACATGGAGTCTTTGAGCCAAGTTCAGACTCACTAGTCCTGGATCTCTGGCTCTTTGTACCATTTTCTCAGTGGCCTGTAGGGAACCTAGGTCTTCCCTATCCTCTAACTTTCAGCCCAGGGACCCTGCAGTGAGCTGGCAAGGTCTGTTTATTCAGGACATTGTCTGGCCCTGGGTTCCTCATTAGGCTTCTTCCTACCTCAGCCTGTCAGCAGGCCTTTTCCTCAAACCCTTCCTGGGCCCACTGTTATTTTTTTCCTTCCCAGGCTACATGAGCTCTTGAACAGCCCAGGGTTCACAGCTTGTTTATGTTCACCATCCTTTCCTGGCAGGGGGCTCACGGTCCTGCTCCTGAAGTCCCTCAACAAATCCCAAACGAAAACATAAACTCAAACCACTTCTGACATCCCTGGGCTTGATCTTTCATCCCTCTTTTGTTTCCCTTACACTCTGTTCCTCAGCTGAATGCCCAACCTGCCCCATGGAGCCTTGTTGCTATTTTGAGGCAGATCACAAGAGCTAACTCGTATCCTGTAGTTTTCCCCAGTTCTTCTTCTGACTAACTCATATCACACATGTAAGAAGGAACTCCCAAATGCCTCATTCCTAGGTCTCCCTCTTCCTAGCTGAGCTTTCTCTTTGTAGGCCTTCATGACCATTGTCTAGCAGTATCCATTAATTGGAATTAAGCCACCCACTCAGGATCAGCTGTGAGGAATAGTTGCTGCCATCACAGACAAAGCTGGGTCTGAATTCCCTTAAAGAGTCAACCAGCTTGTGACATAGGCCAGAAGGGACCATTAGATCACCTAGTCTGAGCTTCTACACAACACAGGCAATAGAGCTTCATGCACTTACAGAGCTCAATACAAAGTAACTTTGATTTGAATACAGTGTATCTTCCAGAAACATACATATTCTTGAGCTGAAGAAGTTGAGAGATGGAGAATCCAGCACTGTGCTTGGTAGTTTGTTCCAAGAGTTAAATCACCCTCACTGCTAAAATGTGTGCCTTATTTTTAATTTGTCTGGCTTTCATTTCCAGCCATTGGTTCTTGTTATGCTTTTCTCTGTTATAATTAAAGACTCTTTTAGTACCTAGTATTTTCTCCCAAGGCAGGTACTTATACACCATAATTTAAGCTAAGATTTAGTTATGGATATTTTCAGTAAGAGTCATGGACAGGTCACAGGCAATAAACAAAAATTCATGGCCCGTGACCTGTCCATGACTCTTACTGAAAAGATCTATTACTAAATCTCTGCTTCTGGGCCTCACTGCTCTGGGGCCCCCTGCTTTAGCAGTGGGGGCTGACTGCCCCCAGTAGCCCACTGCTCTGAGGCTCCCAGGGACCATTTTCCCAATGGTCTAGGGAGCACCCCAGGGCTGATACTCTGGCTGCCCCCAGGACTGATGTTGCTCAGGTGGTCCCAGGACCGCCCCTGGGACTGATGCTGTGGCGCTCCCCAGGGCCGCTTCTCTGGCTGCCCCCAGGACCAATGCTCGGGTGGTCCCCGGAGCCACTCCAGAAGTGACTGGTGTGGGTGATCTCTGGGGCCAGCTGCTCAGGCAGCCCTGGGGCCAGCCATACTGGCTGCTGCAGCTGTGGAAGCCATGGCAAGTCATGGAATCTGTGATTTCTGCAACCTCAGTGACAGAATCACAGTATTAACCCTAACCAAATCACCTTTCAATTTTCTGTTTAGTTTAGCCAACATATGGAGCTCTTTAAGTCTCACTGCAATGCATTTTTCCAACCCTCAAGTCATTTTTGTGGCTTTTCAGTATTTCAACACCCTTTTTAAAAGGTGAGCACCAGACCTGGGCATGATATCATAGTATCAGTCACACCATTGTCATCCATAGGGAGAGGTAAAATCACCTCCCTGCTCATCCCCAGTTAAGGATCACAGTAGCCCTTTTTTGCCACAGCATGGCATAGGGAGTCAGATGGCATTCCTTGTGCACTCTTAAGACATATTTCAGATTTACAGCCATTGTACGAGTTTGACTGAGTCTCCAAGAAATTCGAAATGTAAATAAATGCTATTTTGTTTTGGGGTAATTGCTGGATTTCTTTATAGAAACAGCCTAATTTACTACAATGCAGGCACTCTAAGTAAATAAATTTAAATTGCTTTTGACCAAGCACAAGTGGTGAAAAAATGTAAGAAATAAATAGTGATTGGGAGCATTTTTAAAGGTTAACTGGGATTTATAGGTAGAGATAATGCTCGTGGATGCAAAGTAAAAGCTGAGTTAGCATTTAAAATGCGGTGAGATTTACAGCAAAATCTTGTGGTCACTCCATTTTATTCAGAGGAAGTTTGGTCTAGTAACTGGTATTTATTGTGTTTTTTTCAATGATGGTAAAATTACACTACTGGTCTCCACTATGATATATCCAGTTTAGACCATAAATATGTAAATGATACTTTTGTTATGCTGATTTTTTCCACTGAAACAGCAGTTAAACCATAATAATATACTGACTTTCTTAAAATTATGTAATTTGTGCTTTGAAAAAAGCTGCATTTACTTTTCAGTGGAACACTGTACAATATTTTTATTTAATTCATTGGAAGCTTGTGTATCCTCTGTAAAATTTCTCACTGCAGACGCTACTGAAAACCTTTCAGAAATCTCTACTGTCTTTCACTTCAACAGAATACATTATACTGTGATGTGACAAAGATTTTATTGCTATACCTTATGGATATGTAGCAGAGCCAGAAGTGAGTTACAGAAGTCATTTCCTGAGGTGCTAGCAAAAGACAATTACTACAGCATTTGGCTGCACAATTTTTCTAGGGCATTTTGGAGATAGAAAACTATAGCCAGTGCATTTTTAAAGTTACTTATAATTTGTTTGGAAGACCACTAGGTCTTTAGTTGGAGATATTAGAAAATCGAAATTTTCACAAAGATAGTCTCTAGATTGGGCATAACATTTTTAGAAATCCAGTAAATATGTATTTAAGATTAAAAAAAGCATGTGATCATGTAACTAAATTTCTAATTGCATATGCAGAGCAGCAGGACCGGCGCTAGGGGTTTGAGCGCCCCAGGCGGACGGCAATTTCGCCGCCCCATGCGCTGGTCCCGCGGCTCCAGTGGAGCTGCCGCAGTGGTCCCTGCGGCGGGTCCGGCGCTCCGCGGCTCCAGTGGAGCTGCCACAGTGGTGCCTGCAGGCAGTCCACCGGAGCCGCGCAAGCAGCCGACCCTCCGCAGGCACGACTGCGGCAGCTCCAGCGGAGTCGCGGGACCAGCGGACCCTCTGCAGGCACCACTGCGGCAGCTCCACCGGAGCCGCCTGCCGCCCCGTCCGGCAAAACGGCGCCCACCAATTATTCTGGTGCCCTAGGCGATTGCCTAGGCTGCCTAAATGGTAGTGCCGGCCCTGCAGAGCAGAGTAGATGTAAAGGCACTGAGAACACGTTACATTTGGAGTTTCTTCTGAGTACTTCACTTTGCAACCTTCATATTCTTAAAAAGTTTTTCAATCATATAATTTATCTTAAATAAGGATGCATGATTCAGAATGAAACAAAGTAAGGACCTCATATTTTCTTCTGTACAATTTTCTTCCAAAATTAGAAATACATGTCTTTTTTACATATGGATATATAAATACGCATCCTGGTGTGTGATGAATTTCAGAATTGTGATAAACAGAGGATCCAAGTGATAAATTGCATTTATCTTGGACTTCTGGCACCCAGACTCAGCAACCTGAAACATGATAGTGATATGGGGTAACATTTTCAAAATGGTATAAGTAACTTACATTTGAAAATGGGTCTTAGTAGCCTAACTTTGGAATTTAGTAGGTTAAACCCTATTGACTTTCAGTAAGGCTTTGCCTCCTAAATGCCCATGTCACTCTTGAAAATGGATCCTAAGAGCCTGTTGCTTTTGGCACTTTTGAAAATTTTAACCATAAGAATTACTTTCGTATTCTGGAGGGGACTTTCAGGAACTGTAAAGGGATAAACAAGCTGGTTGTCTTCTGGTATGCTACAAAACCAGAGATGGGGTAAAAATGAACAAAAGGTGGTCCTATATGTTCATTAATGAACATGATATAAAATATTTATACGGTATAGCAAGATGCTTGCATTATATGTTGAATTAATTGTGTAATATTGGGATGTAACATCGCACACATTAAACATGCAAAATTCATTGTAATGATCCAGTAGGGAGAGCTAGAGGGCAATATTTCTGCCAGGCACTTATGGTAAAGACTGCAGATTTCATCATTAATTAAAGCAAGGCGTTACTACTATGATAAACACTTCTGAAGCACCCCTCACCATAGTGCCAAAGCTCTCTTACCTAGATTTTGATTTGCATCAATTGCTTCAAGAGAAACCAACTGTCCCCCCTTCAATTTTAATCTGCTTACTTGCATATTCAGTCTGCGTGGTTTCCTTCAGGAACATATCACTGAGGACATTCTGCAGCTGTTAGAGGAATGCCTGATGAAAAAAACCTAAATCTTGCATGATGGCCTAAAGGTTGCAAGACTTGGAATATGATCTCCAGTGGTAGCGATTATCAATGGTAGGTAAAGTGGATGAGCAGCTCTGGGTGCCTAGCAACGGAACTATCCTTTTTAACTGGAATAAAATTCTGATTTTGGCACAACATCTGCACATCCCTGGTTTGTATATAACTTAAATCACTCAAGACATCTGTGTGCTTTATATTCCAGTCCAGTGTACCAGTCCCTTCCGTTGATAACAGTTTAATCATACCTCTAAAAAACTTCCCTTGGCTATAAACAAATTTAAAGTGTAATTTTCATTTGGATTTCTCTTGTACAAATATCCTAATTCACTAAAAAAAAAAAAACAGCATAAGCAACTGTTTCTTTGAGAGACATGACTCTGCCTCAATCTGAAAATATACAGAAATTTACATTTAGAAAGAATAAGGCTATATATTAGACACAAACTATGCTGAGAACTATGAAATTAAGCAATATTGTATGCTGATTTAACATATATTACGCAGAAGCTACTTTAAGGTTGCAAAGTCAAGCACTCAAAGTCTTCATGCCACCCTCTTGTGCATATGCATGACAGTCTTTTATTACATCCCCTGCCTCATTCAGTGCACAGGATGTATGATGCTCCCAGAAGGAATAGCTATTCTATGTTGACTTTTATCCTCATAATTAAGTGTGCAGTTCCAGGCCTTATTTACTTCATACTGCCTCCTCTCACCATGCTCTCATCTTCCCCATCACCAGTTGCTGCTCCTCTTTCTCTCTGCTCCTGCCCTTGTACTCCATCCTGGCTCCAGTTTCTAACCCTTCTTCCACCCAGGCTCCTATCCTCCCTTAACCTCTCAGTTCCTGCCCGATCTCTTCTTCTTGCCCCCCAATCTTCATTCTACTGCACTCCAATCAGGCAGCTTCCTCCTTATCCTCCTCACTTACTTCCTCCATATCCTCCTCCCACTTCTCACTGCCAGGGGGAGCATTCAGAGCACAGGACAGACTCTGCGCTCAGTTCCAGTGGTGGGTGCCACAGCTGTCCCCTGCAGCCAGGAAAAGAAACTGCAGGAATTCAGGCTCCTCCCCTGCAGTCCCAAAAATGGAGCATGCTCAGTCACAATGTGGGGGATAGAGCATGCTCAGTGCAGACAGTCTTCAGAGCAATCTTCAGATTGCAAATTCTAACAGGTCTCACCTATGCATGTACAAACATTTTTTTCAGAGGCTCATAGTTTGGCTAGAAAAAGTTTATCCTTGACATCAGGCAAACCCCATGCCAAGTTTTGAGTCCCTGTGCCAAAGCATTGAAACACAAGAAATTCTCAGCTAAGAGTTGTAAGATTTAAACACAAAACAAACAAAAAAACGTGGACAAAACATTTTCCCCCCAACCTTGCTCTCAGAAGTGGGTGCACTATTTTAACTGAACAAAAACAAACAAAACAACCCACACACTCCATCCTGAGGCAGACACCTAGCATGGAAGATCTGAGTCCGAAAGATTTAAGTAGCTGGGCTCAGTACTGTCTAGAAGTACAGGGGACTTTCCCACTCAGGCAGACCAGCTCTGCAGTCACTGTGACTAAAGTTGCCACTTATCCCCTGGTTTTTCCCACAGTGGGGGCCACTATATGCAGCGATAGGTCATCTGGGCTCACCCCACATTCCCCTCCCTTTTCTCCTCCAGCTGCCTCTGCCAAACACCTTCAACACTTTGAACAGCTTTGCATCAAGCGTGAACCCCTGCATGGCTCCCAAATCCTGTCCTCACTCCTCCACTTACAGTGGTGCAACCCACAAATTCTCTTTCCACAGCCATAGATATTAGCACCAGATTTATGCCATTGTACATATGCCATCAGCTACATGGCATATTAGCCTGCCACTTACCTGCCACTTCCTCAATAGCTCCCTTCCTATGAGTAACATCCTAGTGTAAATGAAGGCAATAAACATCCCTTTCTCTGAAGTTTATATTAGCACCTTCGAGCCAAAATTAAAAAAAAAAAGTTACCGTCCCCTGATGTTTTTGGAAATTATGCAGCTCCTAGAAATTACATAGGAAATCAGATTGACTTTAACCTGTAATGAAACTGCTTAAATAATAAAAATGAGGAGCAGCATAAATTTTATTACAGACTCTGTATGAGTATATTGATTTTGTGCCAACATCTGTTCTTCTCAGAGTTTTTGTCACACAAATGAGGTTCCAGAAATGCAATGCCTGTATTTTATGAAATAAAAAGTCCTATGCCATTTCAAGATGACCTTTTCAATATTTGATGTTTTGATGGGTTAGCTGTTTCATTGCTTGGGGCCCTATTTAGATCTTGGTCCTGGCTGTCTCAGAGAACACTTTAATTTACCTCAAAATGTGACAAAATAACATTGCTAGCTTTTGCTTGTATTACTCAATGGTCATCCGGGAAGTTGGGCTTGTCCTGGGTAGCTCATCATGTATGATACATGTCTGCATAAAACCTCTATATTGGCATAAAATCGTAATTGTAACGAAAAAATCAGCATTAGAAGCTGTTTAGCAAACTCAGACCTCCAAGTGACCCTGGAGGGATTGAGTATCAGAGGGGTAGCCGTGTTAGTCTGGATCTGTAAAAGCAGCAAAGAGTTCTGTGGCACCTTATAGACTAACAGACGTTTTGGAGCATGAGCTTTAGCGGGTGAATACCCACTTTGTCAGATGCATGCAGTGGAAATCTCCAGGGGCAGGCATATATATGCAAGCAAGAAGCAGACTAGAGACAACGAGGTTAATTCAATCAGGGAGGATGAGGCCCCCCTCCAGCAGCCGAGGTGCGAAAACCAAGGGAGGAGAAACTGGTCCTGCAGTTGGCAAGCCATTCACAGTCCTCGTCCAATCCTGAGCCGATGGTGCCAAACCCGGAGATAAACTGAAGCTCCGCAGCCCCTCCCCAAAGTCCAATCCTGAAGCTTCTCTGCTGCAGGATGGCCATGCTAAGATCTGCCATGAGCACATCGGCGGAAGCATTCTATGTATAGGTCCAGTCTGTCATTTTGACCCTCAGGAGGAGTCCATGTGAAGTTTTTCTTCCTGTGCTGTTGGTGGGAGGGTAACTGTGTATCAGTGGGCAGTTCAGTGTTATCCTGAAAGTATTCTTTGAGTTGGAGATGGTGAAAGTAGTCTACCAGATTGCTGCAGAACTGTATTAAGTTAATGGGGGTGGCAGGGCAGAAAGAGAGTCCCCGAGATAGGACAGACTTTTCTTCTGGGCTGAGTGTGTGGTTGGATAGATTGATATTGCTGGGTGGGTTAGGGATACCACGGTTGTGGCCCCATGTGGCAGGTAGGAGTTTAGATAGCTTACAGTCCTTTTTCCTTTGTAGAGAGGTGAAGTGAGTAATGTAGATCTCCTGTCTTATTTTAGTGAAGTCCGTTTGTATGGAAGTTTGGTTATTTATAAGAGTTTCCAGGTTGGAGAGCTCTTTTTTGATGTTTTCCTGTTTGCTGTATAGGATGTTGAGCAGGTGGTTCCTCAATTTAGAATGCTTCCGCCGACGTGCACAGACAGAAATTATGGAAAAACAACATCGCTTGCCTCATAACCTAAGTCATGCAGGCAGAACGCAATGCCATCCTCAGCCTCGGAAATCACCCTGACATTATAATCAAAGAGGTGCTGTTGTCATCATGAACAGGTCTGTCTACCAAAAGGAGGCCGCCAGATAACTCTCCAATATAAAATTCTACAGGCCACTTCCCTCAGATCCCACTGAGGAATACACTAAGAAACTGCACCATCTACTCAGGACACTCCCTACACTAACACCGGAACAAATCAACATACCCTTAGAGCTCCGACCAGGGTTATTCTATCTACTACCCAAAATCCACAAACCCAGAAATCCTGAACTCCCCATCATCTCTGGCATTGGCACTCTCACTGAAGAACTGTCTGGATATGTGGACTCTCTACTCAGACCCTATGCCACAAGCACTTCCAGCTATCTCTATGACACCACTGATTTCCTGAGGAAACTACAATGCATTGGTGGCCTTCCAGAAAACACCATCCTAGCCACCATGGACATAGAGGCTCTCTATACAAACATCCCACACACAGATGGAATACAAGCTGTCAAGAACAGTATCCCTGATGATGCCACAGCACAACTGGTTGCTGAGTCTGTCTCTTTATCCTCACACACAACTATTTCAAATTTGATGACAATATACACCTCCAGATCAGTGGCACCACTATGGGCACCCGCATGGCCCCACAATATGCCAACATTTTTATGGCTGACCTGGAACAACACTTCCTCAGCTCTCGTCCACTCATGCCCATTCTCCACCTACGCTACGTTGATGACATCTTCATCATCTGGACCCATGGGAAGGAGACTCTGGAAAAATTCCACCACGATTTCAACAGCTTCCACCCCACCATCAACCTCAGCCTGGACCATCTACACAGGAGGTCCACTTCCTAGACACCACGGTGCAAATAAGTGATGGTCACATTAACACCACCCTATACCGAAAGCCTACCAACCGCTATGCCTGCCTTCATGCCTCCAGCTTCCATTCCGGGCACACCACACGATCCATTGTCTGCAGCCAGGAACTGAGATGCAGCCGCATCTGCTCTAACCCCTCAGACAGAGACCAACACCTACAAAATCTCCACCAAGCATTCTCGGAACTACAATACCCACACAAGGAAATAGGGAAGCAGATCGGCAGGGCCAGGTGTGTGCCCGGAAACCTCCTACTGCTGGACAGACCCAAGGAAGAGATCGGCGAGACTCCACTGGCCATCGCGTACGGTCCCCGGCTGGAACCCCTCCAACGCATCATCAGGGATCTGCAGCCCATCCTGGACAATGATCCCACACTTTCACAGGCCTTGGGTGGTGGACCGGTCCTCGCCCACAGACAGCCTGCCAGCCTGAAGCATAGTCTCACCAGTAACTGCACACCGCACCATGGTAGCTCTGGCTCGGGAACCAATCCATGCAACGGGCCTCAGTGCCAACTCTGCCCACATGTCTGCACCAGCGGAGCCATCGCGGGAGCTGGCTGGGTCAGCCACACCAATCACCGGTTCATTCTCCTGCACGTCCGCCAATGTAATATACGCCATCATATGCCAGCAATGCCCCCCTGCTATGTGCGTCGGCCAGGCTGGACAGTCTCTACGGAAGGGGATAAATGGACACGAATCAGATGTTGGGAGTCACAGTATGCAGAAACCTGTGGGAGGGCGCTTCAACCTCCCTGGCCACACCATGGCGGATCTTAGGGTGGCCATCCTGCAGCAGAGAAGCTTCAGGACTGGACTTCGGGGAGGGGCTGCGGAGCTTCAGTTTATCTCTGGGTTTGGCACCATCGGCTCAGGATTGGATGAGGACTGTGAATGGCTTACCAACTGCAGGACCAGTTTCTCCTCCCTTGGTTTTCATACCTCGGCTGCTGGAGGGGGGCCTCATCCTCTCTGATTGAACTAACCTCGTTGTCTCTAGCCTGCTTCTTGCTTGCATATATATGCCTGCCCCTGGAGATTTCCACTGCATGCATCCGATGAAGTGGGTATTCACCCATGAAAGCTCATGCTCCAAAACGTCTGTTAGTCTATAAGGTGCCACAGGACTCTTTGCTGCTTCTGGAGGGATTGGTTTGCTTCTATCAAACAAATAAAAATGTATTTGCACAGTTCTAGCACACTCATCTCCCCATCCAAACACATATAAATTTTTGGGGCCTATCAGATGGTGGCTGAATGAGCAAGAGCAGCTGCAGAAGAACCTAACAGAGTCATTAGGTCATCATAATGTCACTAGAACATTTGCACTGGTTGAATACAGAAAGAACCTGCCATATTTGGCACCCATCTTTGTTGAATCTGAGCAACTATTGGCTAGTGCAGGTGAGGGGATAGTATTTTCCCCATTTTATAGATGGGAAATGGAGACACAGAGATTAAGGTAAAAAAAAATTAACTTTGGGTGCCCACTTTGAGATTATTTGAACCATATTTTGCAGAGTACTTAGCATTAGAGCTGGCAAAAAAATTGGGACACATAATTTGTTTGCTGAAAAATGCAGTTTTGGTCAACCTGAAACTATTTATGAATTTGACCCAATTAGTTTTGGCTGGAAAAAGTTTTTTCAAAGCCATTTGCACAAAAATCCCCTTTATAACCTTTAGGACAGTGATTAAGGCACATGGTTTTGAAGCCCTTCTCTAGAGCAGTGACTTGAATTCAGATCTTTCCCCACCCCCAACTATGTGAGTGTCATAACCACCAGACTTTAGGCGAGTCTGGGGTGAGCACTCTCCATGTCTCCTGTTGAAGCCTTCCCACTTTATATAACTACTTAAAGAAATAGTCATTGGAACAGGGACTTGGACTCTGGTTTCCTTCCCACCAAGAGAGTACTCTAACTGCCTAACTATTCTCTTCTCAATCACTCTTGTTGAAGCTGTTCCATTTTGTATTACTTAGATATTCATTGGTCCAAAGAGAGAAAGCAAGCATGACTAACTTGGTAATTAAAACACTCACCTAGGAGGTAGGAGATGTGGATTCAAATTCCTCCTCTGAATCAGGCTGCGACAAAACAAAATTCCATTATGTGGCATCACACCGATACCCACACGGCTCATCAGCAGGGTTGGAACCTTTAGTTAACACAGACCTCTGCTACGTGGGCTACTGGAATACTGATGAGAATCAGCTTTGAAGGGGGAATGAGAAACAAGTTGCCAGGGGTTTTCACACATATTTACTGACAACAGAGGAATGGAGAGACTCTGGAATCTTGGGTTCCCTTTCAGGCTCTAGAGGGTAGTGTTCTCTAGGGGGAAACAAACTCTTCTGTCCCCTTTCCCCCAATCTAGACCTCCAATCTATTCTTGTCGCAGTCCTGTCTCTTTCCCTCTGCTGGTTCCTTGTCCTAGTCCCATTCTCCTTGCCTACAGAGTCCCTAACTCCACACCTCAGAGTTCTCATCACAGCCTCAATCTCACTACCCAGCCAGTTCCAGGCACCCCTGCCTAGCTCCCCATTTGAGATGTCCATCATCCCCTGCCCTGATCACATACCTTCAGTGGTTTCCAGTTCCAGGAGTAGGTATAAATATGCAGGCAAGAATCAGTCTAACCTCTTTATCTCTAGACTGATCTTGCGTACATATTTATACCTGCCCCTGGAAATTTCCACCACATGCATCTGACGAAGTGGGTATTCACCCATGAAGCTTATGCTCCAATACGTCTGTTAGTCTATAAGGTGCCACAGGACTCTGTCGTTTTTTGTTTCAGTTTTCTCCAAAATGTTAGTAGCGATTGGATGTTTAACATGCTGACCGCCAGTGAAAATGAGGTAGGAACTGAGGCTAAAATAGGGAAAGAAAAGTTAAAAATTACTTAGACCGGTTACACATCTTCAAGTCAGCAGGGCCTTATGAAATACATCCTAGAATACTCAGGGAGCTGAATGAGGAGATATCTGAGTCAGTAGCGATTATCTTCAAAAACTCATGGAGGACAGAAGAGATCCTAGAGGATGGGAAGAGAGCAAATATAAAAAGGAAAATAACCAGGGAACTACAGACCAGTCAGCTTGACTTCAGTATCTGGAAAGATAATGGAGCAAATAATCAACCACTCAATTTGCAACCACCTAGAAGGTAATAAGGAGATAAGTAACAGTTAGCATGGATTTGCCAAGAACAAATCTTGTCAAACCAGCCTAATATCATTCTTTGACTGGGTAACCAGTCTCATGGATGGGGCGAGAGGGGAGTGATAGATGTGGTATATTTTGACTTTAGTAAGGATATTGATATTGTCTCACATGACCTCCTCATAAACAAAGTAGGAAAATACAACCTAGGTGGAGCTACTATAAGATGGATGGATAACAGTTTGGAGAATTGTTCCCAAGAGTAATTATCAGTGGTTCACAGGCAAACTGCAAGGGCACATCAAGTGGGGCCTGACAGGGATTGGTCCTGGGTCCGGTTCTGTTCAATATCTTCATAAATGATTTAGCAAATGGTAGAGTGCACATATAAAGTTTGCCAATGATACCAAGCTGGGAAAGGTTTCAACTGCGTTGGAGGATAGCATTAAAATTGATAATGGACAAATTGGAGAAATGGTCTGAAGTAAACATAATGAAATTCAATAAGGACAAATACAAAGTCCTTCACTTAGGAAGGAACAATCAATTGCACACATACAACATGGGAAGAGACTGCATAGGAAGTAGTATTCTGGAAAGGGATGTGGGGGTTATAATGGATCACAAGCGAAATATGAGTCAACAGTGTAACACTGTTGCAAAAAAAAAAGCAAACATCTTTCTGGGATGTATCAGCAGCAAGGTTGTGAGCACAACACGAGAAGTAATTCTTCTGTGCTGAAAAGGCCTCAACTGGAGTATTGTGTCCAGTTCTAGGCACCACATTTCAGGAACATTGTGGACAAATGAGAAAGTCCAGAGAAGAGCAACAACAATTATTAAAGGTCTAGAAAACATGACATGAAAGGAAAAATGAAAACTGTGTTTGTTTAGTCTGGAGAAGAGAAGAATGGGGGGTGGGGAGAGGGGACAGTTTTAAAGTACATAAAAGGCTGTTACAAAGAGGGTGAAAATTTGTTCTCTTTAACCTATGAGGATAGGATAACACACAATTGGCCTAATTTGCAGCAAGGGAGATTTAGGTTGGACTTTGGGAAAAAAAATCCTAACTGTCAGGGTTGGTAAACTCTAGAATAAATTGGAATCGCTGTCATTTGAGGTTTTAAAGAACAAGTTAAACAAACACATGTCAGGAATGATCTAGTTATTACATAGTCCTGCCTTGCATCCAGGGGACTGGACTAGACCTATTAAGGTCCCTTCCAGTCCTACTCTTCTAGGAGTCTATGTCACTCTTGTGAAATTCAGGTACACCTTAATGACTAAGAGGGGATGAATTTGCTGTATGACAAAAGTGAAGAGTGACAACAAGCACAGCCAAATGGGTGGACAAAAGATACATAAATAAATAATGGCTTTTAAGGAAGGGCAAGAAAGATGCAGCTTGGCTCACAGAGTTTCACTTCCATCAGAGGGACCCTCATCTGAGGTAAATCACAGCTGGGGTTGTAGAGATGATAACAACCACAAAGTTCAGCTTATTGGACATCATACCAAAAAAATGGATAGAAATTACCCCAAAATTGTACAGAATAATCTCACTGCATAAGCTGATATGAATACTTATGCTCTCTCTGTAAGAAAAATATGGTAGAGACTTCAAAATAAAGAAATAAAGATGTTAATGGAAGAAACAAAAGATATAATATAGCCAAGATTCCTAAACCACGGTCTGTGGAGAATTGGCTAGTCACACGGTGCTGGATCTTCTCCTTGTGCCCAGCTGCCAAATCATATTAAAAGATGCTAAGAATGCATTAAATACCTCCTAATGTGAATGTCCATGTAAGCAGTTACTGTTGATGTTACACAGATACTACGTGAATAGGGGGATGGTTCATGTGATCCTGAAGTGCCCATGAAACAGTTTTGCTATTAAATTGTAATACACACTCCAAAAAATATTTGAGAGCCCCTGTATCATGGAATGGAAGGAGTGAAGGAAAAGAAATATCCCTGGGACCATGTGATGACTGGCTTCTTTGGCATTTAGGTAGCTGCATAGAGGGGCTGGGAAGAGGAAGAATCCTTCCCCTCAGGTAGCTCCTGTAACATGGATGGGTTAAATATGTTCAAATGCTTATATACTCCACTTTCCTGCACCTCAATGTAACTCTTTCTGAAGCATGGATGAACAACTCTAACTTTAAGTCATATGAACAGCTGCCAGTCACCTTCCAAGAGAGTATTCCACACTTTCTTAATGTACAAACATTACATTAAATAGAAAGAAAAGGGATAGAGGATGGCCCAGTGGTTGGGTCACTCACATGGGACTTTAGACACCTGAGTTCAGTTTCCTGCTCTGCCACACACACTTCCTGTGTGACCTTGGGCAAGTAACTGAAGACATGTCTACAATGTCCCACAATTTACACTGTTTGGGTGTGAACAACTGTCAACACCAAAGTGCTGCACTGGGGGCATGAACCAAAAGGTGCCATGACTGTAGTCCTCTTCATACAGGACTACATTAATGCAAAGTAGGAACCTTTTCAATAGTGCCTACAGAGTCAACATGGGGGGAGTCTCAGTGCAGCACTTTGGTGCTCACTGCTATTGACACCCTAGTAGTCTAAACTGGAGGAGAGCGTAGTACTGCCCTCAGTCTCTCTATGCCTCAGTTCCCTATCAGTAAAATAGGGATAAATAGAACTTCCCTACCTCACAAGAGTGGTGTGAAGACAAATACATCATTGATTCTGAGGTGTCAGATACTATAGTAGTGTGGGTCAGGTGAGCATAATAGAAAGAAACCCATGAAATACTAAAACACCTTTTTAAAAAAAAACGATTAGGTAGAAGTTCTGCCTCTGCAGCCTTTCACAGCTGCAATTGCAATGGAACAGTTCAGGATAATATTCACTCTCCTTTACTTTAGCACACACATATAATCACACTTTTCTCCTCTGATCGTCAGAGACTGTTTTTAGACTCTTGGGTGACAAAATTTTGTTTATGTCATCTGGGCTCTTCAGAACTGGAATGAAAATGCAGAAACTCTGGTGAGTACAGCTCTATCTAGCAGATTTAGGCTTACTTGGTCTCCTCAGTTCATGTGATCAGATAGAAAATCTTGCTTGTTAAAATGTTGCAGGTTTGAAACATCAGCACTCCTTGGACTCTCAATAGCTCCATAACATATTGCTCTCCCCACCTGGGCTCTTTTAGCCCTCAAGATAAGGATGTGTAAGACATGCAGAACTGCTTGCCAGTATTTATTTAGAGTTTGCATATTTGCCAAGCCAAGCAACAGCATTGTCAGTGGTGAAGTGGCACTCTCGGAGCCTACCACTGGTTAGCAGACACTCCTTGACAATGTGTCTTATTGTTTGATCTGTGCTGCAGCTTGATTGCCAATAATGATGGCATTCTATGCAGCTTCAAGAAAAAAACTACCACATCGTTCTTCTGGATTGAGTCTGGGCACTTCCAGCTGAGTCCACATACACCAACATTGCTCTTCTCCCTATTTGGGCTAAAAAAATAAAATAAAATAAGATAAGATAAAATAAAATACTGCAGTAGAAAAGCTGTGAGTTACACTCACTTGAGATTAGACGAGCCCAATGTCGGAGGTTGGATTTGGAGTCCCTAATATAAATCCTTCAGAGGCACAAGATGAGAGGACTCTGCTCAGTAAATTGCCTGTCCCCTGCCCCTAGCATGACCATGTCCTGTCCCTTGCTGACCTCTATACTCCTGTACACAGAGTCCTCCTGTAGAACTGAGCTCACATTTAAACAATCCACGTCCACGTTAAAAGTATGCCTCCTCCAGTTAATCTAATTGTTGGTATTAACAAGAAAACAACTGTATGCCCTCTCAATATTTGCTGTAACTGTCTGATGTGATGGGAGCAAAGTCAAAGAACTTTATTGGAGATTTTCACAGACACAAATGGCAGTTATGTGCCCAACTATCTTTGATACACCCAACTTTCCCTCCTTTGTATTAATTGCAAGATTTTTAACTATAAGTGGTATAGTACTCCAATGGATGATAGGGACAATTTCTAAGGTTCATGTCTTGGATATGGAAACTGATCTGGACCACAAGTATCATGCTGAATGAAACTAGGTAAAGACTAAAAAGAAAGACAAATTCTTAAATGTATGACATTACTGAAAAGCTCTAGACATACCTAGATGCAGACAAATTTTCATTGATCCTTATGTGCTTTACCTTTCAGTAAACTACTAGTTTAAATTTTTGGACAAGTTTAGGCACTTTTAATATCTATTGGTATGAGCATAGAACTAGTAGCAACGAATTCCTGAATTCTACTCCCAACTCTTGCTGGCTGCCTTTCAGAAAGGGACTTACATTCATTCTTTCTATCAATTTTCCCACGTGCGGAATAGAGATGCGTCTGCTTACTTATACTTGCCTACTTTACAGAGGACTCATGAAGACACCTTAGTCAAGGTTACTAAAACAATGAGCAGATGTAAAGAATTAAGGAAAAGGAAAATACTTAACTGAAGTTAGATTAATTTTACAGAAGCAGCATGTCATAAAAGGATAGTTAAGAGTTAATGGAACAGAAGTACTTCATATCTCTTTTTCCTGTAAAGGGTTAACAAGATCAGTGAGCCAGGCTGTCACCTGACCAGAGGACCAATCAGGGGACAGGATACTTTCAAATCTCGAGGGAGGGAAGTTTTTGTGTGTGCTGTTAGTGTTTGGTTGTTGTTCTCTCTGGGTTCTGAGAGTGACCAGACTTGCAACCAGGTTTCTCTCCAATGTCCCTGATACAGGTTCTTATAGATTCAAAATAGTAAGTACTAGGTGATAAGGGAAGTTAGACTTATGTTTGTTTTCTTTATTTGCAAACATGTATTTGGCTGGAAGGAGTTCAAATGTGTATTTGGCTGGAAGGAGTTTGAATTTGTATTTTGCTGAAAGGATTTTAATTTGTACTTGTATACTTAGGCTGGGAGGGTATTCCCAGTGTCTATAGTTGAAAGACCCTGTACCTATTCCATTTTAAATGTACAAAGATAATTTTTACTGTTTTTTCTTTCTTTAATTAAAAGCTTTTCTTGTTTAAGAACCTGATTGTTTTTTTATTCTGGTGAGACCCCAGGGAACTGGGTCTGGATTCACCAGGGAATTGGTGGGGAGAAAGGAGGGAAGGGGGACAGAAAGGTTAATTTTCTCTCTGCGTTAGGATTACTTTCTCTCTCAGGGAGAGTCTGGGAGGGGGAGAGACGAGGAGGGGGGAAGGTGGATTTTCCTCTCTGTTTTAAGATTCAAGGAGTTTGAATCACAGTGATCTTCCAGGGTAACCCAGGGAGGGAAAGCCTGGGAGAGGCAACGGTGAGGGAAAGGGTTTACTTTCCTTGTGTTAAAATCCAGAGGGACTGGGTCTTGGGGGTCCCCGGGCAAGGTTTTGGGGGGACCAGAGTGTACCAGGCACTGGAATTCCTGGTTGGTGGCAGCTGGTAATTAAGCAGCCAGGTTCTAAGCTGGTAATTAAGCTTAGAGGAATTCATGCTGGTACCCCATCTTTTGGACGCTAAGGTTCAGAGTGGGGGTTTATACCATGACACAGCATGAATGCCATTAAGCAGCATTAATAATATGGGTTTGTAATAGAGATCTTATTATGACGGGATTCTGATATGTGTTATTCTAACATCAAAATATCATTTTTGTTTTGTATTTTTACATAGAATCAACATGAAAAAAGAGTAATACTCAACCTCTAGTGCACCAGAAAGGAGACTGGCAGTATTGACAAACCCAAACATTCAAAAATCATGAATCAGACTTTGATCATGAATCATGATTTTAAATTGCCAAAATTATGACATGGCAATTTAAAAAATCACAAGTGTTGAGTTCTTTTTATTTGCCTTTTAGATTTTGAGCTTTTAAGATGTCATATTTACAAGCTTTTTACCATGAAAATGAGAGCTAGAATATTACTTTTTAAAAAGTTGGTTTTTTTCCAGATAACAACATAACTCCAAGAGTTAGGACTTCCAGAGAAAGGCCAAATATCAGAAAATTCACAATAAAATTATGAGAGCTGGCAACACTGTGGTTCATGTGCTTATGGAGGATGAAAAACTAGCGGCATAGGACAATCCCTGAAGATGAAGATGAAATAATTGGGTGTTATGCATGAAAAAGGGGCCTGGAGAATGGTTAAAAAGATAACAATGGCATAAACCCAAAGCATTTCTTACTATGAAGTCCCCTCAATGCAAAAATATTTCCAAAGAAAATGAAATCATTTGAAACTTGTTATCTCTGTTTTGAGGGTAATTGTCCTGTAGGGATCGGTATTGCACTCTTCACTACAATAATAGTTTCATTGGCTTTCATAAAAAGTATATCAGTTGCAAAAGGAGTACATTAGATTTGTTAATAGCTGTCCTTCCTTTTCTGAAAGCATGCCAGGTCAGTTAAGCAACAGAATGAGTCCAAGAACAACAGAGATGGAACAAAACATAGATGTAATTATTCAATTTTCAGTACAAATCTAAATTTGCAGGTTTCTGCAAAGAAATGAGTACTATAAGCCAATACATTTAGAAGGAAGCTCCAGCAACCTGCCTAAATCTACAAATTCTCAATTAGAGATAGAAGATAGAAGGAGCCAGGACTGTGAAATTTAAATATTTATCTGTGACTTTGAAAGGAAGAACTATGATGGCAAGGGAGTTTCATAATAGTAACAATGTCTTTCCCCTCTAAGTAGTGGTTCAAATCCAGCTAGAATGACAGTGACTCACAATTATAACAATCCGATGGCTATTCAATAGTGTATGTGAGATGGGTTTTATAGACCAACGTTCATGTCAACAGAAACTAATTACCCTTTGTAGTAGCCTCATATATTGGAGGAACATGTAGATGAAACTACCCTTTCACCCCTCCAGGACAAGGATGTGATGTACATGTAGGATGATTTGAAGAAAAAACTCCCACTGCCCACATAGTTCCTTTTCTGTGGAAGAATAGAGGACTACTGCGTTTGGGGAATAAGAGAGTCTGAGTTAATAGTTTTGGAGACTGAATTCACCAAGGGCCAGACTGTGCAAGCCTTACTCATGACGTTGAGCACTTACTCATGTGAGTAGTCTCATTGGCTTCAGTGGCACTGCTCACACGAGTTAGTGCTCACTGACATAAAAGGGCTGCATAATCTGGGCCAAAATCAGAACATTTTTTTATTTCTGATTCATAAAGACATTAAAACATTTTAATTAAATAGTTTGGTCACAGAAGTAGCATCTTACTGAGTCAAATTCTTCTGTGGTGCAAATGATCTGATGTCACTTAGGTTATATCTTTGCCCCATTATGTGTACAATCATTTGAAATATGCCTTGCAGGTCAAATCCAAAAGTCTTTATTCAGTTTTGACAACAATTTAACCCAGATCATACTTAAGCAGTCTCTTCAGGGTAGTTAATGGATGAAGTGATCTTCCTCAGCAAAGCACTCTTGCGGTACACACACCAGTTACAGCTGGGACCCAACACGAGGTTGAGGAGAAACTCGGCTGTGCTTATGGCTTTCTGCATAAAGTTAAAATGCGGAATAATGTGATGCCTCATAGCACACAGTCTCACTCTGCACCTAAGTATACACACACACACACACACACACACACACACACACACACACACACACACACACACACACACACACACACACACACACACACACACACACACACACACGTCAACTTAACGCCCCCACCCCCCAGCTCATTTTCTTGAGTTTTCTTTACTGTTAACTTAAATAACAAATGCAAATCTCATCCCAAGCTTGTTTGTTCGTAAGTTTTCTGCTTGCCCCTCGGCTTCTCCACTCATGTATATTGCAGAGATACTCAAATCCATTCTATAAAATTGTCCTTTGATTCAGTGGTGCCACTAAAACTCTTGTTGGATAATTATCGAAGACATTATGCAAGTATCTTTTCTTGTTTCACTAAATATTACAGTAACTCTTGTAAAGATATATTATTATACATGATTTCCATGACTAGTCTTTAACAAAACCAAGCCATTTCCTCGGACTACAGGGTTTCATTAGTCCTTTGTTTATTCATTTTAGACATGTCCAACTAATCAAGGAGAATTTTGAAACATAACTTGGGATATCCATTCTTAGAAGCAAAATATCTGCCATAATATCCAAACCTTTGAGTGCTTTTTGAAGGGCAAATAATGTTGAAGGGCAAAAAGTATTTTTCAAACTCCACTATTTGGAGAGACAGCAAGGAGGATAAAAAGCTGGCCTGGGGTTATGAGGTACTATTGCTAAATTAGGTCCTTATTCAGCAAGGTACTTAAGCAGGTACCTAACTTTAAGCATCCCAAGAGTCCCCACTGAAATCAAGTTAGGTTTGGTTTAAGGTTAGGCATATGTTTAATAACTTTGATAAACAAGAGGCCTTAAGGATTTCTTAAGCTACTAAGTGGCAACTGACATCAACATTAGTGTTGGGACTTGGAAGTAAAAGACTGCTCTCCACACGTCCTCACTATAAATTTTTAAAATGAAAACCTGAGACATGAGTGACAAGTATTATAGAGAAGTGATGCCGCATGCACATCAGTGGAAAGGGAATTTAGGCCTAGCTTCTTTCTTTCATTTTTGGTGAAGTTAGTTGGACAGGGTAAATTGTTGAGAAATTTGAGTTAGGATTAAGTTTATGTTTTAGGTTTAAGGTTATATTTCAGGTTTCAACATATAGCTAAGTTTGAGGTTGATGTTTCTGGTTTTAATGTATTCATGATAAAAAGACAAGAACCCATTATGCTCTTAAAAACAGAACAGTGTGGCCTGGATTTTATTAGCTCTGAATAGGATAAGGAATTGGATTATAACAGCAAGTGAGAGTCAACACCTACAGAGCATTAGTTTAGGCCTTCACCAGACATTCATATCAGTGGACTCTTCATTTGCATTACATTAAAGTCCAAAGGAAAGAGACATATGAAACTTGCATTCAGATCCAAGCAACAGTCAAGTCAGCCATAGATTTGTTAAATGCATTTATATTGATTAAATGCATTATAGTCTGAGAATAATGAACTTGCTTTTGCTACATTTACCTTATGATAAGCCCATGCAAGAAAGGAATATTATGTATAGATGAATAGCAACCTAAAATAGCTGTTTCTGCAAAAAAAAGCACATCCTCTGTAACTCTGTCTTCCCCCATAGCTTCATAATTTACTCCCAGTCCATAAGGTCCTTATTTTCAGTGATTGGGATGATGGATGGCTCTACTTCAGCTGCAGCCAGGGAAGATACAGTAATGTATCACTCCGCAGGAAAAACAATAGAACAAATGAACCAGCAGGACAGGATGGTGGGCAAAGGAACCAGGGGAATACTCTTTTGGTGAAAAAAAAGAGAGACAGTCATACCCTAGAGTTATGTAAAACACAGCGGGGATCTATTGCTCTCATTGTGTGCATACTGATGTGAAACCTGATAGTGAATGGGACCCAAACTATGAAGAATGGTAAATATCTTTTCCATTTGAGTGCCTGTGTTTTCACAGGAACAGAGGGTGCATTAGACGTGCCACAGCTTTATTTCTGATGAGGTGCCTGATATTTAACTATTAATATTTGAAAGAAAAAAGGGTCAGTTCATGGTTAATTTCTATGAGCTTTAGTTGACTCTGAAGTTTGCTTGTGAACACTACACTAACCCTAAATCTTTGTGACAATCAATTACAACATTTATATTTTACAGTAAGTCAGTGTTCAATTTGAATCCAGTAAATCAACAATTCTACTGCCAAAAACTATCACAGCTCTTATAATAAAACACAGCAACAGATCTGGTAAAGAAAAAGCATGACAAACAACTTATTACCTAGCACATTCAGTTCCATTTAAAATAAAGGCAAATTGTGGTGATTATGCTAGGAACTCATACATTAATCTGAAGGTTTTGGCAACGTGCCTGCCCATAACAAACAGGAGAGGTCCAACACGTATTTATATATTAGAGACTTGTTAAATTATTCCATTACAATTTTGATGGTCACTATGTTAAGCAAAATAAATATATCTACAGTTTAATGCATTTATATACAGCTGTACA